>NC_140175.1:49730175-50352675 GCF_963971535.1 Notolepis coatsorum
GCGGAGGGTCATTTGGGGCTTTTTGTAAGTACTGGGAAGAGATCCAGGGTTGCCATGTTCGGTTTGCGTCGTGGAGCTTGCTGCTGTTAAAATCCACGCACACTCCCCACCATACCTCAGCCATTGTGTCAGGGTGGGGCTGGCAAAACCGTGTCTGCTGGACCATTTGGTGCTTCATCACCTGCCATGGCGTGGCACATGTTAATGAACTCCCATCAGGGAATAATATGTCCATGCTAAGGGGGTGACACATTATCTCAATATTAAGAGAGCCCAGTATGTCTCTGCCTATCAAATTAAGTGGGCAGCTCTTAGCTAATAGAAATGAATGTTTAAATCTCTGTGTTCCCCAAACACAATCGGTTGTCTCAGACAACGGCCACATTTCGGTGTTTCCCGAGAACCCAGTTACAGGGACGGCATCCTTTGAGTGTGGCAAGTGTGTGTTAAGTGTAGAATACCGTGCTCCTGTGTCCACCATAAATAAATGATCACGGCCGTTTATGGTTAACTTGACCATGGGTTCCATGAATAATTTATCTATGCTGGACAAATCGCCTGTGTATGGGTCTGGGCCTCCCTATTGGTTCTGGAACATTTGGTGTGGCCCACCACGGGGCATTTGATTCGGGCCGGGCGCCTGGTGGGCCGGGGGCTGCGGGTCCCTGTCACCCCTCCCCCTTTGCCCTGAGTTGTCATATCTCTCATGGTACCCGTTAGACTGCGCCAGTTCTCTCTGTTGCATAGGCGGGTACGGGGCTGGGTGGGGACATTCGCGGGACCAATGACCAGGCATTCCACATGAAAAACAGGTTCCTGTCCAGGGCACTGGGGCGTCTCGCATCGGGGGGTAACCCCATGGTCCGCCGCCCCGCCCCCTTCCATACCCCCTCCCATACCCCCTCCCCCCCTGAGTTTGGAACCTCTCGTTCCCACCCCTATCCCATCCGTCGTCCATGTTGGACATCTGGTACTCCGCTGGTGGGGGACACTGGAGGTATTGTGGGGTGTGAGGGGATTGACAGTATGGTTCCTGAAGAATTACTTGTGGCATCTGTTTATATGACTTGGCGCTATTCATTTTGTCTCTCATTTCCTTTGCCTGTCCCTTCAGAATATGCGACTGGAGATTAGCCAGTTCCTTTTCAGATTCTGCTCTCTCCTCCAATTCCACATCTATGTAATGGACTAGATGGGAGGACCAGAGTTCATGAGAGAACTCATTTATGCCAATAATACCTCTGAGCTTTGCTTGAATGTTCTTGTTCATGGACCCTTCAACTGCACCGCGAAACAGTTTATCCATGGTTGGGGTAGTGTAATCCCCGGTGCTATCTAACCACGTTTCTCTGACCCTGAGTATGTATTCCGTCCCGGTTTCATCAGGTTTCACTGGTAGGTTGTTCAATTCACGCACATTCTGTTTTGTGGGGTATTTCTTCCTAAGTGCCGGCCATAATAGGTCAATCAGGTCACTTAGGGGGGTGTCATCTGGATCCCCCCTTGTATGTGCCTCAATTTCTACCCCTTCTAAGGCAGACCGAGAGGCACACGCAGCGAACACTTTACGAAAATCCCCCATGGCCGGTTCATGCCCCACACATGTGTCTAAATATGCCTTGATAAACATGGTTGCACCCTTATTGATGTCCGGCATACCCTCCTTCATGAGTGTTACGTCTCGGAGTGCCATTGGCGAGAATGTCGTGGTGACCCTACCAGTACCGGACGATTTGCTATGTGTGAGGGGCATCTGAAAGGCTCTATCGGGTCCCACCAGATTGTACACATTACTACCATACCTAGTCGGTGGGGCCCGAGTCCTATCTACCCGTTGCAGGTCCCTCCGTGTTGCTGGCGTGGAGGTCAAAGGGGGTGACTGTTGGGGGTGACTCCCCGCGCAGTCTTGTACCCCCTGGGTTTGTCCATTCTGAGGTGTGCCCGTAACCAGTACCGATTGTAGCTGAGTTAGAAGGCCCTGCACCTCGGCTAATCCTATGCTACTTACGTCACTTAAGCTGGCGCCTAAGCTGGCTCCTGGTGCCGAGGTCTGGTTATCTACATACCCCACGGGCCCCCTGGTCGATTCTCTGATACTTGCGCCACTTGAGCCAGCGCCTAAGCTGGCTCCTGGTGCCGAGGTCTGGGTGTCTATCATATACCCCGATCCTATGATACTTGCGCCACTTGAGCTGGCACCTGAGTTGGTTCCTTGTGCCGAGGTCTGGGTGCCTACCACATACCCCACAGGCCCAGCTTGGTTTGTTCCTGCGTATGGACTGGGCGTGAGACTACTACTATGTTCCGCCATTTCTGCCAAGTATCGTAGGGTTCTGTCCTCCTTTCCACTATTGCCACCGGATGGTCCGGTATCCAATAGCCCTGCTCTGATCACAACTAAAGGCCCCATAAATGCTGGTTCAGGTGTTGTCAGGGGCATTTGGAATTTGTTTAATGTCACCTGTGCGTCTGCATGTGGTGGTGGTTGACTAGAGAATGGATTGGTCGTGCTAAACACAGGAGCTGTTGGAGTGAATGGGGGAACAGCCTCAGCCGCTATGAGGTTATCAGTCACTCTCTGCTGCTCTTTCTTCCATCTGCATAGTCAGTTTAACCTCTCCCAAAAAACAGGAGCAGTCAGCTAGGAATGACTCGGCCTCGGCTAGCTCCTGCTTAGCTTTAGATTTTGCTTTGAAAACGTAGGTTTTTGTCCCTTGCAAAACAGTGTTCGCATTAGCTACTATTGTGGCTGCTTGGCCTGCACATGTGCCAAGCTTCCCTTTTACCGGCACCTTCTCCGTCCAATGTCCAAACACTCCGACCTTTTGGACCCGTTCCGCCCATTTTACAAATCTTGTACTGGCTTTGTCTCTTTCTTTGTCAGCCACTTTACCCAGCCAACGTGAATGTGTATCTACTAATACTTGTCTGACGCTACCCGGCTCACACGACCTCCACTTTTGTATAATTCGTTCCGTCATTTTATTACAACCTTTATGCTAAGTTTGCGGAGAGAGTGAGAAAATTAAAGAGGAAGGGGGGGAGAGAGACAAGAGAGCGAGGGATAGATGGAGAGAGAGATGGAAAGAGAGAGTGGGGATAGAGAACGAGAGGGCAAAAGAGCGAGAAAGAGTTTAGTGAGAGTAAATGTGTGAGAGAGAGGAAGAGTAAGAGAGAAAGACAGAGAGAGTGAGAGAGAGAGAGAAAGAGAAAAAGACAGAGAGAGAGGGAAAGAGCTAGTGTGAATTAGTGTGAGAGGGAGAGAGGGAGAGAAAGAGAGAGACAGAGAGAAAGCTAAGTTTGCTGAGAGAGTGAGAAAGAAAGAGAGGAGGGGGGGAAGAGAGACAAGAGAGCTAGGGATAGATAGAGAGAAAAAATGGAGAGCGAGAGTGAGATAGAGAGAGAGAAAATAAAAGAGAAAAAGAGTTTAGTGAGAGTAAGTGTGAGAGAGAGGAAGAGTAAGAGAGAAAGACAGAGAGAGAGTATGGTAGTATGAGTTAATGTGAGAGGGAGTGAGAGAGAGAGAAAGAGAGAAAGACAGAGAGAGAGGGAAAGAGCTAGTGTGAATTAGTGTGAGAGGGAGAGAGGGAGAGAAGAGAGAGAGACAGAGAGAGAGAGAAGTTTACGGAGGGAGTGGGAATGAAAGAGAGGAGGGGGAAGAGAGACAAGAGAGCGAGGGATAATATAGATAGAGAGATAGATGGAGAGAGAGTGTGATAGAGAGAGAGAGAAAAAAGAGAGAAAGAGTTTAGTGAGAGTAAGTGTGAGAGCGAGGAAGAGTAAGAGAGAAAGACAGAGAGAGAGTATGGTAGTATGAGTTAATGTGAGAGGGAGAGAGATAGAGAGCAAGAGAGAAAGACAGAGAGAGAGGGAAGTTTGCGGAGGGAGTGCGAAAGAAAAAGAGGAGGGGGGAAGAGAGACAAGAGATCAAGGGATAGATAGAGAGAAAGATGGAGAGAGAGTGAGATAGAGAGAGAGAGAAAAAAGGAGAGAGAAAGAGTTTAGTGAGAGTAACTGTGAGAGAGAGGAAGAGTAAGAGAGAAAGAAGGATGAGCTAATATGAGTTAAATGTGAGAGGATGAGAGAGTTTGATCAGAGAAGCCAACTAGCGCCTGTGCCCTGCTACATAAGTATTGGATTTCACTTCTCAGGTCAAAGGTCAATCCTGGCTGTTTTCAACAAGGAGGGAGAGAGGGTTTGATAGTGAGAGAGTGAGAGAGAGGGAGAAAAAAGAGAGAAATAGAGAAAGACAGAGAGTGAGAGACCGAGCTAGTGTTAGCAAATGTGAGAGAGAGAGAGAGAGAGAAAGAGAGAAAGACAGAGAGAGAGAACGAGCTAGTATGAGCACGTGTGAGAGTGAGAGAAAAAAGAGAGAGAGGGAAAACGTGTGAGAGAGAGAGTGTCAAGGGGTGTTTGGGTGATAGAGCCCAAAATATAGAGAGACGATTCTGACTCGAAGTCAAACGCCTTCCAAAGGGGCCTGTCTTCCTTTCACCTAAATCTCAAGTATCACTTCTCAGGTCAACGGTCAATCCTGCGCCCTGATCAGCAACCACAAGCTCTTTTAGCTCTCACGCGCTAATCATCCGCAGATTATTACAATCTTTGAGATGTGAGCTCAGGTAGCCGGCAGTCACGCACACCGACACATTAATCCAAATGAGTTCCACCTCGAGATTTTTTATGACACAGAAAACAGGACAGCCTCAGAGACGTTCTAAACCTCAAAAATCCAATCAATCCCGCTAGACTGTAGGCTTCCTTGTGCGTGTCTATGGGTGCTCAAATAATGTGTGTGTATTTAGATGCGCTGGGGTACAGAAAGAGAGAGAGAGAGAGAGAAAGAGAGAGGTAGAAAGAGAGAGAGAAAAAGAGTTGGAGTGAGAGAGAGGGGGGGAGAGCGAGAGAGAGGGAGAGAGAGAGAGAGACAGAGAGTGAGTGAGAGAGAGAAGGAGGAAGCGGTAAAAAAAAACAAGAGAGTGTGGGGAAGAGAGAGAGTTATAGAGAGAGGCAGAGGGGGGGAGAAAGTGGGAGAGAGAGAGAAGAAAGAGAAAGACACAGATTGCAACTTTTCAGACAATACACTTAACCCATTTACCTTTCACCAATACACCCAATATAGTTCACACAACTATTTATCAATAACCCGCTCAGGATTTTAACCTCGGGTGGGAACTTTAACCCGGGGACTTTAACCCCTCTTTTAGGACTTTAACCTCTCAGGACTTTAACCTCCGGTGGGAACTTTAACCCGGGGACTTTAACCCCCCTTTTAGGACTTTAACCTCTCAGGACTTTAACCTCCGGTGGGAACTTTAACCCGGGGACTTTAACCCCTATTTTAGGACTTTAACCTCTCAGGACTTTAACCTCCGGTGGGAACTTTAACCCGGGGACTTTAACCCCTCTTTTAGGACAGAACGTATCCTTAAAAGTTCCATCCTTTCATATTTCACGTACCCTCCGAAAAACACATGGAGAAAACAGACAAACACAGAGCAAGCAGCACCATGTCGCCATTAGACGGCGCCATCATACAATTTTGAAATAAAAAAAAAATTATTTCCCCCCTGTAAAGTAAGGTTAACAGGTGTCCGTGAACAGGCCCTCGACCGGTACCCTAAAAATGCAGGGGCTATGGGGCATATTTTTCCTTAGGGGGCATATCTATGAAACTTGGCAGGTTGATTCATAACATTGGGAGTTTTCTTGAATTTGCGTTGCCATGGCAACAGTAGCCGATAAAGGCCCAAAGAAGAATAGCGGACAAAACTATATAACTACATGGTACTACAGGGTACTACAGGGTACTACATGATACTACATGGTACTACATGATACTACATGGTACTACAGGGTAATACATGGTACTACATGGTACTACATACTACATGGTACTACAGGGTACTACAGGGTACTACATGATACTACATGGTAATACAGGGTACTACATGGCACTACAGGGTACTACATGGCAATACATGGTACTACAGGGTACATGGCAATACAGGGTACTACATGGTACTACAGGGTACTACATGGCACTACAGGGTACTACATGGCACTACATGGTAGAAGTAATACCCTAAGTGTGACTGACTAGATGCATCGGGCATATGTCTAAAAATGGACACTATGTCACTTCACCTGAAGGGGCATATGACCGTTTATGGCTTCACCACAACAAATCCTGATTTCACTAATCCTATGCAAAAACACATATCCCATCCTTTACAATGATTGTTAAACTGCAAAAATTAGTAAATGTTATCAATTCACCATGACTTGTTGAGGAAATAATGGATTTTGAAGAGTAGAATCAGGTGCAAAATTTAGCATTTTTTTGCTGTGGTGAAAAGAAGGAAGTTGCAGATCCCCAGGGTCTATCCTGATTGGTCATTTGGGATGGTGACAATATCTGTGTCATAGCCTGACCTGTGCTGATTGGCTGGAAGAAGTTTTTTTCATAGATTAAAGATCCCCCCCCTCTCCCACCTGGCTAAATATATTGTATGGGGAAGTGGCCAAAAATGGTTACTTGACCGGTAAAGGGTTAAAACAGTGAATAATGAGCGCCATGTTCTCAGAGCATTTTCAGAGTACTGTTAAACTGTTAAACAGTCATTTTAAAACTAATATAAGAAATGAATGCATATAGTGAGGTGATAGTGGTATATTTATGAGGGGGGGGGAATATTTGGAACAACTTTTAACCTTTATTTATACAGGTTATTGATAACTAATTCTGTCTATGAGTTTCATATTTAGGGATGGGTACCTTTCACATTTGAACCGATACCGGTACCTGTGAATCGATACCGGTACCTGTGAATCGATACCCAACGTTACCTTTTTTCTGTACTTTAGTCTCTAAAAATGTAATCTATCTAACCCAGTTGTAAAAAAAAAAATCAAAACTTAATATTTCATAAATAAATTATGTATTATTAATTATTATTAGGGTTGCACAGAATGGGAAATTCTTGGCCGAAACCGAATACTGTGTGTGACTGTGCGTCAGGGCTTGTACTGTGTGTTGTTGGGCGGGGCTTCCCGTAAAACCCGGAAGTAGTCAGTTTGTGCTGTTTATTTTTAACCCTAACCCGCAACACGGAACACAGAAATGCAAATGCTGTCGAGTCCTCACTGCTTGTAAAAATAAACAGCACAAACTGACTACTTCTGGGTTTTACGGGAAACAACACACAGTACAAGCCCCGACGCACAGTCACACACAGTACAAGCCGGGGTTGCGGCACTTCAGATATAATTGGTATCACATCATCATTGGTATCACATCATTTAATTATTATTTCACAATAAAATACTGCAATCAAAATCCTCTGTAATATCACATCAGATTTTGTAATCTCACAATAACATAGCAATATTTCACATAATTTAATTATTATAGGAAAAAAAAAAATTGGAACAACTTTTAACCTTTATTTATACAGGTAGGTTATTGATAACTAATTCTCTTTTCAATAACGACCTGTTGAATGCAACTATACAGTTCAATAGATAAAATTTGTTTAAGAGAATCTCAAAAGGGTGGCTACGTGGTGCAGTGGGCAAGGCGCTCACCACGAATACTGGAGACTGGGCTCGGACAGGTATATATTTCACATAATTTAATTATTATAGGAAAAAAAAATATTTGGAACAACTTTTAACCTTTATGTATACAGGTAGGTTATTGATAACTAATTCTCTTTTCAATAACGACCTGTTGAATGCAACTATACAGTTCAATAGATCAAATTTGTTTAAGAGAATCTCAAAAGGGCGGCTACGTGGTGCAGTGGGCAAGGCGCTCACCACAAATACTGGAGACTGGGCTCGAACACAGCGCTCCACATTGCTTTCAGTTTAGCTGGTCGTCCGCACTAATACACATTGGCAGTATTAGGGGGAGGGAAACTGATGGGTGGGGATCGGGCGTTGTGGACAGCGACTCCTACAGGTCGGTTGGTGCGCCTGCGCAGTAGAATCAGGAAGCGACGAGGCGGGGCCCCTCCAAAGCCCAGACCCCTGACGCTGAAAGATCGAGCCGCGCAGGTAGAAAGATGCGACTGCTGTTACCTCGAGTATCGGAGGGGACTCGTGCTATGTATGACTTAGTCCACATTGCAGCCGGCTTGTGGGAGGCATGAAACAGCGTTCAAAGACAGGGGAGGGTTGAATTGGATGATACGAAAAAATTGGGATGGGAGAAATATTTAAAATGGGAGAAAAAGTGGATAAAAAAAAATAAGAGAATCTCAAATACATTATTTTATTTAAGTGTATAGTTAATTTTTAATTGGAGTCCTCAGAACACTGTGGAGGGTGACTATAGCACAATGGATGATACTCTTTATCATATATGGATTACCAAACTCTCCCTTACCAAACTGTCCTCTAGTCTAGGGCCTACTGATTGCCTGCCTGAATTTTCCGTTTCCAGCTGGTGCGACGCAGACGAGGCGTACAGGACAGTAATCTGCACTGACGGATTCAACCTCTCCCTAGATCCATGCACGGAGTTCTTTGGATCGATATGTATGAGCCAGCTGAACAGAGATTCAGGAGACAAAGGTGAATTCAATCGATGGTATTTATTGTCTGGAACACACAGAGAACGAGAAACAGTCCTGGAGACCAGCCCTCCACGGGGCTGAGAGCCTCTCGAATGAAAAACAACCATGGCATTTATACTATGTGGGAGTTCCATATATAGGGAGGTGGTTAATAATGGATGATCCGACAGGCATTGGCATACATGGTCTCAGTCCAACTTTGTGTTGGTGCCAGTGTGTCGTGGCAAAATCCTGCTGACCAAAGCAGACTTGTGGCCAATCACACATGTCATCAGGTCAAAGTATTTCTGGGGGCATGGCCTGGGTGCCTGGCTTGGCTTCGTCACTGGACCCTACAGCCTGCACATTCCAGAGTGGGGGAGACGATCATGCTTTGACCAGAGTAGCTTAGATATAAGATATTAGATATTAATGAACAAAAAATAACTATCATGTCAATGGAGTGGGATGTTCTGAAGCCAGATTGGAATTCGTAGATTCGATTTTTTCCCGCAAGGTACTTTTCGACCTGTTCGTAGACAATTTTTTCCATGACTTTCGAGATGGAGGTAAGAATAGAAACAGGGAGGTAGTTGCCTGGGTCTAATTTGCTGCCTTTTTTGTGCAGGGGGGTCACTCTCGCCACTAATAATAATGGCTAATCCACTACTAATAATAATAACTATTTGTATAGCACCTTTCATACAAGAATTGCAGCTCAAAGCTTCACAGCAGTAAAGAAGACAGGCATGAAATGAGCACAACATTGACAGATCAATGCATAAAATAGATAGCAGCAAAGTGGACAAGGTAAGGCAAATCACATATTCACATCACATAATACAATAATCACAGTGTTGATGTAATGAGTAGGTGGCACAACAGAGCAGCGCATCTCGCACGAGTTTCTTTACAAAGTTCAGTTCTAAATTACTTTATAGAACAACAGTGTTACGCTGAACGATACAGGACCCAAGTAGGTGACTCTGAGACAGTTGTAAACAACCTACTGAGACAGTTGTAAACAAGAAGCCTGTGGGCATGTTTATTATAAATGTAGGGAGGGGAATTGTGGGAAGTGTATGGTGCGTCCTTGGAATGTTTGTGGAGTGTGTATCTAACCTATGTGTATGCGAAATGAAAGACTGTTTTACTTACTGATGTTGCAAAGTAAATGGTTAAGCGGGGTGTTGTTGCGATGTGCGTGTGCCTAACTAAATTGTTCAGTCCAGAGGATATCCAAGGGGCAAGCGAGAGGTGATAACCGGGGGGTCCGTCCGCGGAAGTGTGGGGAGCCAGAGTCAGGGTGGTGAAATACAAGGGAGCGTCCATGGAATCCTGGGAGGGAAGACAAAGCGAGGTCAGACAGTTTCTCGGGAATACGTGCTTGAACTTACTACAGAACGTTTTTCTGTAGTAGTTGCAATATCCAAAAAAGTATATTTCCAAAAAAATTGGTATGGCTGAAAAAACACCCTGGTTCCATAGCATGAAATCCTGTGTAGTACATTTTGCGGAGGAGCGATTTTGGTTAAATGTTAGGGGAAAAGAAGCTCTGCAGGTGTCCATTTTCTCATAGACTCATAGGTTTTCACTCGTGACTTTTCACCTTGATCCCTGATTCGCTCATCCCGACATCGGATATCATTGGAAAGCCACACTCATTGGTTACAACCCTGTCCAATCATTTTCGAGATTGCCAAATGATTGACAGAGTTAGAGCCTCGGGAGTCGGGAGTGGTATTCTAACTTTGGTGCACGCCTCACAATCGACAATCGGCAATCGACAGGCAACAGATAGGGCTTTAATTATTGTATTAAAAAATATGCACACCCGAGCCGCTAGAGGTCGGCAAAGTGGCAAATCCTCCTCAAGAGGGCCCGTATACGGGCCGTTGCGTGTTAACAACAGAGCAGTGCATCACTCTTAACACTTTGAGTTTCTTTACAAAGTTAAATTCTAATTTGCTAGATATTTAGCGAGTTGGCTTCCCTGATGTTTTTGGGCAGTTTGTTCCATAGTTTTGGGGCGTAGTTGACAAAGGCTGCATTACCAATCTTGAATCACCAATCTTCTTTTGACTGTTTTGGGGAGCCTCTAATAGCCCAGCAGCATTCTTATTGGCATGTAATTAATTAGCGTGTTGGCAATTCACATGAGAAAATAATTTATATTCTCCTTTGTTTCATCACAATTTACTAAAGCCTAGTAACAGACACAATATTTCTGGGACACTGGGAATACATTCCCTGAGATACATAGATGTCCCTAGATACAAAGAACATGCAAATGGACCTTGTAGAAGTGGAGCAATCTTCCATTTACTTAGGTATGTATTTTTAGGCGGATTTTCAGAAAATAGGGCTTAACACTTTGGATGCCCAACCCGAGTTTTCTCGGGTTTACCCCCTGCGGGTTGAATGCCCATAACGAGAATATTCATTTTTTCTGAATTCATATTTCATCAACCGAGTCTCAGCCACTCCAGGCGCTCAGATGTGAAAAAAGCACCCCTCAATCGTCTCCCAGATGGTAATTCACCCTTTTGGATTGGACTCAATGAAAAGGCATGAGAAAAAAAGACCCAGACTCCACATTTTACTTCTCACGCATTTGACCGGAGTCTATCAGCTTCATTCTGGACCCTCAGAGCAGCGGGGATTATGTGTTGTACAGTATACGCGGTGGATCAATAAAAGGATCGATTTTCGGAATGGCGATCAGGAATTGGAATAATCCATTTGAATACCATCTGATCTCAGGTAAGGAATCTATTTTACCAGTATTAGGATAATCAGACCCGTTTTCACGGAGATATAAGCTTTCCCCCTATATGTGATATGGCTGTTTTGACTGTAAAAGCGATCAGGAACTGAGAGAATCGATTTTCAGCGCGCGGCACCAGCGTGCACATGTACACATATACTATCGATAATCTAGTGTTTATTTGAAAACTATTCATAAATAGGCAGAAAAATTACAACGTTCTAGAATATTCCAGTACAGAGCGATTATCATGGAATCTCTTCTTTTTTCCGTGAAAACGAGGGCTTTTCAAAATGATATAAAACGGAAATGAACCGATAAAAAAACAATCCGCTTCGACAATGTTGACTGGAAATGGGTCATTGATAATGCGACGGGCAGATTAGACACATAATTTAAATATTTAAATTAGCCATAATTTAAAACATAGATTAGGCGATATTAACGTTAACATTGAAGTGGTGCTGGGCATTCAAGCACTAAATGTGCGCCCCCTGCAGGGCATTCAAAGTGTTAAGAGGTTAATACGGACTGTATTGATCTATTTATGTGACGTGATATTAATTCCGGCCCCGTACCGGGCCCATCAGGCTTAAGGGGTTTTTAACCTTTTTACTAGGTATGATCTTGTGAGATCGTTATGTACTCTATTTCCCCCAAGGTACTTGTCTAGGTCAGCTTTGAAACCTGAATAAGAAAACAAAAGTATCTACTAAACCTCTTGAGTTTGTCTTTGCAAATGAACAGCCTGTTTTGATGAATGCTTTAGACAGGGCGACTTTGTGTATAATACAGTGGGCTCTCTTTTGCTGTGCCTCTCTCATCTGTTCAAATTAAAGTTCTAATAGGAATACTTTTTGACCATAATAATATATATATAATAGTATTGGTTATACAGCTGTTACTTACTTACTTACGCCTGCTACCCCTTCTGGGGCATAGGCCGTCAACAAGTGATCTCCAAGCATCTCTGTCTTGAGCTGTTCTCTCCAGTTGGTTCCAGGTCATCTTCATGGTCTTGGTGTCTGCCTCCACGTCTCTGCGCCAGGTGTTTCTCGGGCGGCGCCTTTTCCGCTTGCCCTGCGGGTTCCATGTTAGGGCTTGTCTGGTGATGGTACTTGCGGGCTTTCGCAGGGTGTGGCCTATCCAGCGCCATCTGCGTTTCTTAATTTCTTCTTCTGCAGGCAGCTGGTTTGTGCTCTGCCAGAGTTCGCAGTTGCTGATGGTGTCTGGCCATCGGATGTGGATGATCTTCCGCAGGCAGCTGTTAATGAAGACCTGCACTTTCCTGATGGTTGCAGCTGTAGTTCTCCACGTCTCTGCTCCGTATAGTAGGACTGCCTTGACGTTGGTGTTAAAGAATCGGACTTTGGTGTTGGAAGTCAGTTCTTTTGAGCTCCAGATCTTCCGTAATTGCACGAATGCTGTACGTGCTTTCCTTATACAGCTGTATTGGGTGGTAAATGTTCTGCTTTTCCAATCCAATCTTATCTTTTCTTATCTTTTCTTTTCTTTTCTTTTCTTTTCTTTTCTTTTCTTTTCTTTTCTTTTCTTTTCTTTTCTTTTCTTTTCTTTTCTTTTCTTTTCTCCTGTCCTCTCCTTCATATTTGATCCAGTCTGGTTCCAGGCCTAGCGTGACCAAAGCAGTTTGAACCAGTTTGATGTGTCTCAGTATTGACTGGGCCTGTCAGTCAACCGCTCTGACACATGGTGTTTTCACTAACAAGATTGACCAAAGAGGTGTCACTGAGAGCTTTTCCTCTCCTCTATTCCCATCATCATTTACCATCTCCCCACACTCCAGTTATTGACAGGCTGCTGAAATCTCACTGCCTCCTCAGAGGCCAAACGCCTGTGGATGAGGGCTAAGAAGAGGCTAGCCAATCACAGCTCGCCAGTCAAGTAGATAAACTCCACCTATGGGAAGAGGAATCACCATCTCTAGGTATATAATATAAACATTAAGGCCGGGCCGTTAACGCATTTACCAGGCTAAGTTAACGGCAGTCTATTATCGCGCGATAAAAGAATTGCCGCCGTTAATCTATTCTCAAAATTGGGTCTGGGAGCCAATTACATTAGCTGATGTATACCTGCTCGAATTACTCTGTGTGCAGGAGACACGTTGTGGGGCGTGTTTGTTTACCCACTGCTACTACACTCGTGTCGCCAATAAACATAATAGTTCAAGACATTGCGTCGGTCTGAGAGAAGAATCAAGCATCGGAAATACATTTGGACTGCAGTACTCTGTTGTGAATGGTTAAAACATACGGTTATCTATATAACCATAGTTATGTGAGTAATAGCAAGCGCTCTGCGCTCTACTGGAATATATCCCATATCCAGTCTATATACTGAATAAATTTCTCCACATGTACCTATACACACCCATCTGCCTGGCCACACCCCCATCCGCTCCTCTACATAAGCAGGGGTGTGGCCATACTAACAGCTCCTTCCCAAGTCTTTCACCACCAAGGCGAAGACCACGGGGTCCTCAGTGAGTCCAGCGCAGAGCGCTCGCTATTACTCACATAACTATGGTTATATAGATAACCGTATGTTATGTTACGTCATAGCTTATGCTCTGCGCTCTACTGGAACACAGGAGCTGAGCAGAGCGGAAGCTCGACAAATGTACCCGCTGAGGTACCCCACAACCATCAGAACTGGGGAGGACCCGAGCCCCCGGACCCCCTTAGTGGAGGACGGGAGGGAATCGTATCCGACTGTGCGAAGAGGGGTTTAGCAACTCAAACGCACAGGGTGACCAGACCTTGGGACTTACCTTCCCACAGAAGAACCCACGACTACACAAACGCGCAACCCACATGCAACTAGGGAACGAAAGGGAAGAAACAAAACCCCTGTTACAACACCTAATATCACGGGGTCAAGGGCAAAAACCCAACCCTGTGGCAAGGCCGTAGCAGCGGAGCGCGAAGGAGGACCCAGCCCCAGGAAGGGACTGGACCCCCCCCCCAGAAAAGGGGGCCTGGTGAGGCCAACGCCGCCGCAGCATCGAGACCCCACCAGGCGGTCACTAGTGACTAGTACATCGCCAGCGTATCGGACAGGGCCCATCCAAGAGCAGGCCCTTCCCCCCACAGCACGCCGCCCTGAAGCACTCATGAGGCTACACCCACAGCAGGACCAGGCAGCGCACCGGGGAGACAACCCCCAAAGAGGTTGATCCCTCAATCCAGGTAACAGGTCAAAAAGACTCGACCTGAGCCTGGAGCACTGCGGACTAGACAGGCGCCAAAGGGGTCTGCAGAAAACAGCACCCCGGCGGAAGGGGCGTACGGTATGCTGTGCACCATGTCGCTGCCTCCACAAAAAAACCAGACCCTATAGAGGGGCAGAGGCAGAGAAGGCAGACACGATTGGCAGACGTCATGAAAGGTGCGGGGGCACACTCGCAGGCAGACGGGGTCAAGCCCGGCCTAACCCGAGAGTCGACTCCGCTACCAACACACCTGGAAACCAACCACCACCTAACAGGAGGCGGTTGTTCCTATAACCCCCCCAAGAAAAAACTCCAAAACACAACTGCGGGTATACACCAGCTATACAGCAGTACAAGTGTTTCAGTTCTCAAGAAGGGGTTAACCCAGGCCAACAGGTCGACGAGAACGAGTTCGGACCTGGGCCCGGCAGACCGGGACGTACACAGGGATGCCAGAGGGGTACAAGAACCACCTCGACAGCCCCCTCCCAGCCCCGCCAAGCAGGAGAAGAGAGGGGCGAAAAAAGAATGGAGAAGGACCAGGCTCCTTTAGCACAGCGCAAGGTACAACACAATATGGACCAAGCAACAGTGAAGGATAACACGCAGTGACATAACCACGAACACCTCCATATCATCAAACCCTGCAACGGCCGGGCCGACCCGGCATTGACCCCAGAAAAAGCACAAGTCCCTCAGGGTACCAGAACAGCAGATCTGTGCCCCAGCGGACAACGGGTTAACTGACCTGGTCCGGCGCGACCAGAACCAGTCCTGTGTCCTAATCACGCCGCCATCCCCAGTCCCAGAAGGGGGATAGGTACGCGTGTCGATCTAAAACATCACTGAGGGCGCCACCAAGCCGCTCCCGGTGGCCCACCCCAAAGTCGTGAGACCCCTCCGCCAATGCGATCTATTCCGTTATCTCCCCCCAGAGATGAAAGAGAATTCATCGAGACTAACCTAGTACACTGGCGCTCAGAAGAGACAAACTCCATCCTAGTTGCCCCATAAAAACGCTGTTTCAATGATGAGCAACCAAGGCGCGCAAGCCCATGCGTGGTTCCACACAGAAGCACCCAGGGCCAGCACTATGTACACGTCGAGACCCAAAACATATCAATGGTAATTCTAACAAGAACCCAGATAACGTTCCCTCCAAGCCGCCTGGGAGAGCGGCAGGAAGCTGGCCAAGACACAGATATGGGTCCCATATGACGCGCCCGAGGGAAAACACCCCTGTCAACCCTGCCCTATAAAAGAGAGGAGACAGGGAACCCCCAGAGAGAGACTTCCCACGTGAATAATAATTGAAAAGATATATGCAACATTGAGCTACGTGTCCAAAAAGATTCATGTAACAATTGGACTCAGACTCTCTGAGGAGGAGGCTCTGAAACTCTTGAGGAGGCTCCGTCACTGAGAGGGAGGTTCTGAAACTCCCTGAGGAGGAGGCTCTGACCCAATATACACTACTAGTAGGTAGCAGAGCAGAAGAACAAATTGTCTCTACTGCATTGCATCACCTACCAAGCTCAAGACACATACAACAGAGCTGAACTTCTTTTTAAGTTCTCACGCACCGCATAACTCATCTTGACAATAACAGAGGTCCACAACATGGAGCCTGAAAAGAACTCACGGAAGTCTCACAACCAATAGAAACGCGCCCAGTGACGTACTCTATGGCAGGGGGAATTCCGTGACCCACCGCCCAAATATGGCGTGGCACCAGGAAACTCCCCCCCCCTCCTCCCTACCCTGTGACGCGCTGACCCAGCAACGAGACAGGAAGCCCGAAGGACAGGAGGTCCAACCCCCTGACCAATCAGAAAAAAAGGGAGGGAGGGTTTATCAGTTCACCCCCTCATGACCCCTCACCCCTGATACGATGCAATGACAAAGCAGAGCCATGACACCAGTCATAGCGTGCTACATGAAGCGCATGTATACCTGTCAAGGTAACAGCTTCACATAGGCTCATGTGCGAACCTGCCACCTGAATTTTTACACCTTTTCCTAAAGGAAGAAAAAACACAGACCAAGAGAGGGCCAAGGGCCCTGGTACAAGAGCTTACACATGTAACTTCTGTAGGCCAACACCTAACACAGTTGTGAACCCAGTTGTGGATCATAAAAATGAAACGACGCACACAACCCTCCATCACAACAAAAAAGGGCGAAAGTACACTCTCACTACCGTAAGAGGAACGCCGTTTTTCATGACGAGAGAAGACACAAGTCCTCGATTAAGTACTGGTCACAGGCCTTGCTAAGTCCACATGACAGCGACCAAACAATTTTCAGAAAAAAATTGCCTCTCTAAGCAAGAGCACAACCCCAGCAGAAGCTGAGGGGTTACACCGTATCCCCAAAAACATAGTGAAACAACACACATATTGTAAACAAAAATCATGTTTGAGGGGGGGGGGGGGCCCAGGGGAAAACCGGGAAAACCCACCCCTCACCACCTTACCCCTGATACGACGCCAATGTGTAGAGCTTTAGATCATGCACGCCAGCACAGCCGAAGACCTTGTTTAAACAGGTACAGCCCTGTTCATGTGTGAAAAAAAAATTGCCACCTGTTATTGTCATCACAAGCTGAGAGAGGGACTCATCCCTCTATCACATGCCACTATGCACAGCATTGTAGGGCAACCCAGCCAGTTGTGGGCTCAGCCACGTTGTCTAACGTTACATGAACACACAACTTCTCATCATACAACAAAAACCCAGTTCATTTTTACTCACGTAAAAAACAATGCTGTTTGTAGGTAGAGTGAAAAGCACAAGCTTTGGCCAGCGGTACCCAAGCTATACAAGCGACCAAGACAATTCACACACAGCACATGTCGTATCCCTAAATGTAGTGAAGTAACATACGTTTTTGGAAAAAAACATTGTTATTAACAAAACATCCGGGAGGGGAAGGAAGGAAGAGTGGGGTAATGTCCAATGGACATCTTACCTGCACCAATGAACGCAGGATGAAAGGCTGCAACAGGCTGGTCTCCACGTTGACGAAAGGCCTCTCGCTGGCGGGGCAAAAATGAAGCTATGGCCAGAGCTTTGCTCCGGCGAGACGCCCCCCTCCTGCAGCCGGTCATGGTGCAGGCCCGATTACATCTTCTGTCAAAGATGATGTCGTAGTCAGAGTGCCAGGCCTGCTATTCTAACGGCTAATGTCAATGGTTGTAGCACAAGCACTAGGCTAACTGATAGCATCAAGCTAACGTTCCCAGCCGAGCGAACGTACGGGCAGCTAACGTCATAGCTAAACAGCTAACTGGCTAACAGTTAACTCAACCCAGCTAAGAAGCAAGCTAAACGGCTACCACTGAACAACAGTACAACGTGAGAAGCAATACAGGCCAACACTTCAGACAGCCGCTGCCTTTCCCTCTTCTCATCCGAAGAGAGAAGAGAAAAAGAAGGCAACACGTCCCTCTTCAGAACAGTGTTTACCAGACACAGCGGTGTCGGCAACAAGCCCCTCGCGGACTATAGCCGACTTGAGCATGGAGATATTCTCATAATGAAACACCAAGCTCACCTCCCTGGCGCCGGGTGTTTTTCATCTTGAAAAGCGGGGCCAGCACGGCGACAGAGGGTATCCGTTTGTCCAGAGACCCGGGGAATGGAACCGCAGGTTCGGAACACGGTCCCAGTAAAACAAAGCTCCCGATGAGGAGCTCATGTTAACGTGGGCATCAAACCAGAACCCTCTCCACGCCGCTAAGAGGCAGCGAAAAAAGGATACCAGCCTGCGGCAGGATCTTCGTAAACTGTGTAGCTGTTCCCCCCACAACCAACACACCTGGAGCCCGTGTTGCAAAAACATCACCCGCCCCAGAGAGGCCGCCAGGGGATTGCTCAGCGACGCGAGCCCCTACTACGAAGCTCCAATGGAGGTCAGAATGATCATCATCTTCTAGACACTCCGGTGGCGAAGACATTATCGCTGTATTTCCTCGAAAAATAGAGAGAGAAAACAAAGATATAATATCAACGCAGCTCCTTCTCTTCAACCTTTCCAACCATTTTACACTAAACTCAAGTGGTGTATAGTATACAGACACTCTCCGTGGTGAAAATAGGGAAGGAGCTGTTAGTATGGCCACACCCCTGCTTATGTAGAGGAGCGGATGGGGGTGTGGCCAGGCGGATGGGTGTGTGGAGAAATGTATTCAGTATATAGACTGGATATGGGATATATTCCAGTAGAGCGCAGAGCGTAAGCTATGACGTAACATAACCTTTGTTTACATATTGTGGTGTGGATTAAAACGTTCGTTTTCTGGACCCGTTTTCTGCCTGGCTCAAATCAAGCTGGCAGGCTCGTTCGAAGTTGAACACAGCTACACCCTCTAAGCTATCTAATGGCTAATGCATCCTTACACCACTGGCAAGTATTTTCATATCTTAACCAACGTTGCAACTTGCAAGGCGCTTATAATGAAACGTTCCAACGGCGACATGAATTGTTCATCAATTCATTCAACCTAGAACCTAAGCGCGCTCTCTCTCTCTATATCGCCCTCTCTCTCTCTCACTCTCTCTCGCTCTCTCTCTCTCTCTCTCTCTCTCTCTCTCTCTCTCTCTCTCTCTCTCTCTGTGGGTCCTTCATTGCCGTCTTTGATTTAATGTTATCCTCTTACATAAAGGCCTCATGTCGTATTTGGGTAACTAGTAAAGTAACTGAGTTACTATTTTTCAGTAACTAGCACAACACTGCGTAGAACACACATATTTTGAATGCCTTCGGCAGACTTCAAATGAGCCATTTTAATCTAGATTAATCTAGATTAACTCCAGGATTGCAGATAGATTAATCTAGATTTTTTTTTTTTTTTTTTTATCTATGCCCACCTCTAATAAACATACCCCACAGCCACAGTAATATGTTGATTGACTGGAGAGCCTGGCTCCACTCCCAGCAGTTGCAGCTAAGAGATCAAAGCAACTTTAACACTGCCTGATGTTGTTCTTGTTTATGGAACAGGATCAATTTGATGCTGTGAGACAAATCCAGACAAGTGGAGCTCAGAGACGAGAACTGAGTGTAAGTAGTAGAAAAGCCTATATGGAAGCAGACAGCCAATCACCAAGCACTGGTTCCCTGGGAATCCATCTCTCTCAGCAGGGGTCCCGATTTGTTCATCGACATACACGGCCCTGCTGGGATTACACTTGATTTGCTTTGGTGCAAAGTGCTGGATGTAAGCAAAGTGAATTAGGCTTCAAATCCAGAGTTAAAGATAATTAGTAAAGAGGCTATGAAGACCTACCACGGGACGACACATTAACTCTCATTAACAGATGGACCATTTATTGTCAAGTTGTATCTTGTAGATAAATGTCCCATGGTGGACAGGCAGATGGTAGAGGACGGAGTTCCATGTTTGAAAGTACAAACATGTTTTCCTGTGGAATCACCAGCGCTGACCTCCGCAGACAAACCATCATTAGACGCCCGCCAATCCCACTCCGTCTGCCATCTTGAATTAGTGCCGGGCCAATGTGCAGAAGGCCTTCCTGTCTCCCTGTCGTCTCCATGGACACAGAGGAAGTGGATCTCTCCAACAGCTTGTGGCCACATTTCACATCCACTCAGTTTCACGCTAGACTGTCTCTGTACAGAGCAGAGGAGGCCAACTCTACATACTGTATGAAGCCAAGCAGACTGCATACACATGATCAACTCTCCCATCCAGCTCCATTTAGGCTTTTTACAGTCTTTAGATTGTCCAAAACCAGGCGGCAGGAGCCCAGTTTGGCTCAATAGAAGACTATAAATTCAGGCATAAATGCAAGTGAGCACATTTGCACTCCAGAATATCAGTGTATTGTTCTAAAATCTTAAGCGGTGAATTCCAATGAGTTATGAAAGATTGTGAATGTGATTTTTTCTTCAGCACCCACAGTGTCCAGCAAGCAGCTTAGCTAGCAGAGCGGAACAGCAGGGTTTACGGTTGACCATGCAGAAAACTGAATAATGTTTTATATGCATTAAACTGTACAATTGGGAAATCAAAACACTTTGTGGAAAGATCAATAAAAAAACTTGTTCATCAGCTGGCTGTGGAGCCTATGGTCACAAGTTCAAATCACTCTTAGTTCAATTTTTTTTCTTTATTTTTTTTCCGTTTAATTAATTTATCATCTCTATATTAACGTAACTAGCTATTCATCTCAATCGAAATAACGTTCATCTCTCGGGCAAGTAGAGCCGTAATCCTCCACTATGGACTGCTTCACTGAAGCATCTGAGAGAGAGACACAGAGAGAGAGAGAGAGAGAGAGAGAGAGAGAGAGAGAGAGAGAGAGAGAGAGAGAGAGAGAGAGAGATGGCTGTCTGAGAGAGAGAGAGAGAGAGAGAGAGAGAGAGATGGCTGTCTGAGAGAGAGAGAGAGATGGCTGTCTGTCTGCTGCAAGAGGAAGTCAACCAGAGACGAGCAGCAGACAGACAGCCATCTCTCTCTCTCTCTCTCTCTCTCTCTCTCTCTCTCTCTCTCTCTCTCTCTCTCTCTCTCTCTCTCTCTCTCTCTCTCTCTCTGTGTCTCTCTCTCTCAGATGCTTCAGTGAAGCAGTCCATAGTGGAGGATTACAGCTCTACTTGCCCGAGAGATGAACGTTATTTCGATTGATATGAATAGCTAGTTACGTTAATATAGAGAGATGATAAATTAATTAAACGTAAAAAATAAATAAAAAATGAACTAAGAGTGATTTGAACTTGTGACCATAGGCTGCACAGCCAGCTGATGAACGAGTTGAGCTAAGTGCATCAATGTTAAAACTGAGTGACTAATGCATAATTTACACTTGTGCCAATTGCGTGCGTTTGTCTAATATGTCATGTTCTACGATACCCATTTCAGCGTGCGTGTGTGCGAGGGCTCTCGCATTATTATTATTATTATCTACGCTGCGTGTATGCGAAGGCTCTCGCATTATTATTATTATTATCTACGCTCATGCGCACGCTCATACCGGCGTGGGGGCGAAACTAGCGTAGATTAGTGGCCAATCAGAGCAATGCGGAAGGACAAGCCACTTGCTTAAAGCATAGACGCTGCCAGGCCAGGTACTTCTCTTCAGAACAATGTATTGTTTAGATGCCAGTCAGACATACTGAACCGCTGGGAAAGCAGAGATAATGAGATGGACACAAATATTTGTATTACACAGATATTAATAATATTATTCAGAGAAAATGTTTATGTTAGGAGCTCCATTCACACAGAGCGCACCACCTAGGCACACCATATGTTCGCCGTCAAATACGTCCTGTTGGACTGCTGTCAAAACTACCGTTAGGACCTGTAGGACTACCCCATTTCTGTGTTTCAACCCACGGAAATATCAGTAATAATATTTTTTAAGTTGTGTGTCAAATGAGGGAAAGAAAAAGGCAGACATTTTCTCGAGTTTTCTCTATTATCTCCGCTGCTCCATGAGAGCAAGGGCTCCCCTACATTTTCAAAAGCCTAGAGAAAGTGTGTCTTAAATCATCATCATGAGTTATGCATGTGAAATTAATTGTATTTATTGCATGTGCGCTCGAGACCTATTTCAAAACCAATCTGAGACGCACAGCCGCATCTCATCTCTGTTACTACACTAAAAGCAGCCTTTACTTACGGCAATTCCAGGAATATGATTTATAGATATAATGTATCTGTTCAAAAGTTGTCACGAGTTGTCATAGGTTGTCCTGGTATTACAAATGCAGTTACTGGTAAACAGAGATACTGTTATATTATCATACTGGCAATCGCATCTCGCTCTGCCCTATTGAGATAACTCTTATCTCCTAGCACTTAATGTGCTCACGAAACAAACAAATGCACTCACATGCACATGACCAGGCCACGCCCCTGCGTCCCCCTATATGACGCCGGACATGGTCACACTCCACCTTCTTCTTTTTGTTTCCAACACAGAAGTAGCAGTGCACTCCGTGAACTAGTTGTTATGAAATGCAGGGAGAAATTACACAATGTTGGGTATTTGCCAGAAGTTCACCAGCCCCTGGAATCTTCTCGGCACATCCTGAACAGCGCAACGGGCCTGTCCTGGGTTTTCCTCGTCTCGTGACAGCGGACAGAGGGACGTCGTGCGACTGTTAGCAGTCGAGCTAAGTCGTGCACAGGTAAGGCCTGCGCTATCAGGCATTGATACTAGCATGAGTAATACTGCTCGTTGTCCCGTGAGACAACCAAGTGATGTATTGGCGCAAGGGGCAGGATATTTAGGAAAACATGGTCGTCATGACTCTTTTTTGGGTGTTTTTCCAAATATCCTAGAGCGCGCGGCTAATGCTAATGCTACAATGCTGGGACGCCGTGCCATGAGGCGAGTCGGCCCGGCAGGTGGCTGGTGGGCTGATAAAGCCTATACCGCCGCGGTATAGAATTAGCAGCGACTGGCAACATTGTTCAATTTGCTGTTTTTTCTGTCAAAAATGATGTCGGGTGGTGGGGCCTTAGGGCCAGCCGATGTCAAAACATCGCGCAAGGTTTTGAGGTTACTCAGCTTTTGACCTAGCCGCAAGCTATAACCGCAGGGAGGGCTAGGATGCTGTCAACGCTTGTTCACAGACATCTTTGGTTGGAACAGTCTCCCCTTGAGGAGAGAAGGCTTTCCCTCCTCAGGGCTCCCCTCTCTGCAGAGGGACTTTTGGTCTTTCCGCAGGAGCGCAGGCGGTATTTGACCTATGCCCCACACCGCCTCAGAGCGCGCAGCCAGAGGTGAGGGCGTGGCCTCGCCAGCGGCTGTGGCGAGGCCCCCGACCAGCGGCTATGTTTCCCCCGCCTGAGGTACCCTGGGCACAAAGACAACAGGTGATCACAAGGCCGACAGCCTTGGCGGCCGAGGGATCGGCTACATTAGATGAGCACGCCCTAAAAAACCGTCGCCGTCTAGCTGTGTCTAGCACGCTCTCCGGTCACTCCCCCCCCCCCCAACACCAGCGGGATACAGGCTCTGATTTGTTCCCTTTGGCTGCGGGCCACGTGCCTTCACTAAAGCGCAAGCGGCCCCACGTTTCGCTTCTCATGGGGACAGGGGCTGACACCCAGTTGCTGTCATAATCACAACACGGGCATACTTCACTCCCCCTCCTTTTCCCCTCACGTTCTCCACACGCTCCTCTTCATCCCCCTCTCCATCCACTACACACTCCTCCTCATCCTCTCCTTCTCCATCCACCCCTCCATTTACCCTTATACGACCAGCATCACTTAACTTCACGCCACTTAGCCCGGCTGCACTCCATCCCCCTAATTCACACGCGGTCAGGCACCTCACTCTTCACCCTATCCTCCCCTGATGAGGTGCCTACTTCTACTCCTCGACGCTGACCAGAAGTCGTCGTGGTATTAGATACCACTACCCAGGACCGCCGTCCCTGCCTGGACGTTTCCTGTCCCCGAAGAGGAACACTTGCTCACCCGCTGCAGCCCAGCAGCCCCCAAGACAAGAACAAGGACCACTTGCTCGCTCGCTGCCGCCACGGCAGCCACAAGACAGAACATAACCCCGTTCTATCCCCCCCAATTCCTGTGTTGCTCATTTTATTAAAACCCTTGAAAACGCTCCTATCTCCTCTCCTGTATATTCAGCAATTGGGCTGTGTTCCAAACCACAATCTCACAGTTGCTAGCTAGGCCTGGGTCTGTCTGTGAGAATGCTGTGCTGTCAAGCGGCTCCCACGCCACACGTTCTGCGTCTGTGTTTGGTGAGCCTGGTGTTGTGTCTGTCGACGGAAAAGGTTGTCAGCGGGGGAACTCCAGGCCCAGGAGGTCGCAGCGTGAGTTCCCCCAGCCCCGCCCTCGCCAGGCCGGGTATCATGTTAGTGCCTCCCCCGACCGGAAGACCGGCGGTGGTCAGTCAGGCACGCGTGGTTTGGGTGGTAGTAATATCACTGCAGGGCTACGGTGTGTAGGAACCCACCCTATCGGGCAGTGTGGGGACCGCACGCCTTGCATGTCCAGCTGCAGAGCAGGCTATCCTCTGCAATCCATACCAGGGAGATGTTCAGTGGGGGAGCTTATGTCACCAAGTGTGATGGCTGCTCTCCCCGTATCAGACCGGCCCTTTCTGTCGGGGTCCCCCCTTGGGTGCGATTGCCTCGTTGGTAGTGTCAGGGTGCGATATCTCGGCTCCGCGAGACGCCCTGCTCGCGTGGTTGGCGAGTCCAGGGTTGGCAACGCACAGCGGGTGGGACCGGGCCTCCTATCTACAGTTCCTGGCGGACCAGCGCCAGTTGGCGGCGGGTGCGCTTTGGGATTATCATCACGTATGGCTACAGCAGTGCCATATGTCGAGGTGGATGGGGAGAACGCTGAGACGGGGGCTTGTGTGGATACATTTTAAAATACTACTCATCACATTTAAAGCCCTCAACAACCTTGCCCCTCCCTACCTGTCCGACCTCCTCCACCGTCACACGCCCACCCGTCGCCTTAGGTCTGCAGATGCCAACCTCCTGACACCTCCCACGACCAGGCTCCGGACCTGGGGCGACAGGGCCTTTGCTGCTGCTGCCCCCTCCCTCTGGAATGCCCTCCCCAGCCATATCCGTGATGCAAACACCCTGACATCTTTTAAATCAGCCCTCAAAACTCACCTTTTCAATCTTGCTTTTGACCTCTAATTCTGTCTGTGTTATTTTATTTTTGTCATGTATTATTTTTGTTCTGTTTTTTGTTTTGCCATAGTTTGTCTCTCCTGCCCATGTAAAGCGTCTTTGAGCACCTGGAAAAGCGCTATATAAAATAGATGTATTATTATTATTATTATTATTATTATTATTATTGTGTTGCAGTTTGCACAACCCCACCCTCCGTTTTTGGGTTTGGTACAGGTGGCCGACGAGATCCAATCTCTGTAGGCGAAGCAGGCCGTCGTTGTGGTCCCATGAGAGTACGCGGTGAGCGGCGTTTCCTCCCGGTATTCTATGGTGCCCGAGAAATCGGGGGGGGGGGGTGTCAGACCCATACTGGACCTGTCCCATGGAAGGTTCAGAATGTTGACCGTCCCCCACCTGTTAGGCGCTGTCAGGTGGGGGACTGGTTCACCTCCATAGACCTGTAGGATGCGTATTCGCATCCCGATCTTCCATCCTAGGGCATACCTACGCTTCCTTTGCAGGGCTTAGCGTACGGGTACCAGAGGCTGCCGTTCGGCTACTCTCTGGCTCCCCGCATCTTCACCAAGTGCGTGGAGACCGCGCTGGAGTATTTTTTTTCCCGTTTGGAAATGGACCCGGTGTGAGATAAGTGGAAGCGGCTGAAGGTTCCCATGTCAGTACTGGGGTCCCCGTGGGCAGTAGGCTGTCACACGTCACGGTCTTCACCGACGCCTCCCTCTTGGGATGGGGGGGCGTGTCTGGCCAACACAGTAGGGGGCAGCTGGCAAGACCATGCTGCCCGGTCTGTGCTACATTCAATGTGTTGGAATTGAAGGCAGTCCTTCTGGTCCTCAAACGGCTCGGTCACCTTGTGGTGGGCAAGCATGTTTTGATCAGGATGGACAACACGACATCAGTGTCGTATATTGACAGACAGGGAGGAGTGCGCTCCCCCCGTCTGCACCGGGCGGCAGTCTGGCTATGGGCGTTCTCCATCTGCGCAGCCTGAGGGCTCTCCACATCCCCGTTAGGGAGAATGTGGGTGCAGATGTGATGTCACGGGCGGTCCTCACCCTGACGAGTGGGGACTACGTCCAGACATAGTCGGACAGGTCTGGGACCGATTCCGTGGCCGCCCGGGATTCTGTACGCATTCCTAATCCAGTCTTCGTGCCAAAGAATATCCGGAGCTCTTTTCGCTCCAGGGATATTGTGGTTCAGGCGTTTTCAACCGCCTCCTCACGCTAGTGAGTTGGAGGCGGGCCTTCACCTGTCGTGTCCTGTCCGTGCACTGGGGGTTTACCTTCAGTCGGACTCGGGATCTCGGGGCTTCCGTTCAACTGTTTGTTTGTTACGGTGGCCCTCGCGCGGGTGAGGCGCTGTCCAAGCAGCACCTGTCACATTGGTTGTGCGAGGGCGTTGTCCTTTGCTACACGTTGGCTGGACAGGTCCCCCCTCGGGCTGCTGCCCTGTTAGGGGGGGCCTTGGTGGAGGACATCTGTGCTGCAGCCTCCTTGGTCCTCCCCGGGTCCCTTCGTTAAGTTTTACCTCGTGGACATGACTGGGGGTTCTGGTAACACTTTATAATAACACTCTGTTATAAGACATGTATAAGGTATTTGTAGATAATGAACTAATCATGAACAAACCATTTATATACATTAATAAATTATTATTAAATAATGTATAACTATTTGTATAACATTTACAAATGATTTATACATTATTTATAACTCATTATCAACATTGTTTTGTACTTGATTTGTTCATCATTAAATAATGGTATTTCATGTGTAGTAACACATTTGTAGAT
Source organism: Notolepis coatsorum (assembly GCF_963971535.1). Lineage (NCBI taxonomy): Eukaryota > Metazoa > Chordata > Actinopteri > Aulopiformes > Paralepididae > Notolepis > Notolepis coatsorum. Next base: position 49,757,188 of record NC_140175.1, read on the forward strand.
GCTTTGAAAAATGTATATGAAAAAATTACTATACCTCCATTTATTTGTTCATGTTCAACAAATGATTTATAAAACATTCTTAAAAGATCTATAAATCAGGGGAGCTCCAGTAGCTCACCACGTACCGCGAGTGCTATTTCAGCGCCGTGGACAACCGCGCTCGCGCGGATCTGGGGCTGAGCGCGTTCGAATCCCGGACGGCAGCCGTGCCTTTCCCAGAGTGTCTACCCCCCCATCTGAACCCTTTCAGCCTGCTTCTGTCGGTCGAACTTGACCAAGTATGAATGAGAAGAAAAAGCGATAAACGCTAAAAGAACCAGGTGACTGGTCAAAGTAAAAAAAAAAAAAAAAAATCTATAAATCATTTGCAGATGTTATTGTGTGCCCTAATCTAAAGTGAAGACTATTCATCATTAACAAATGTCTAATAATTTGTTTATTATTTGTGGAGTTTTTCATCACCTGTTACAAATGTTGTAGACAGCTTTTGGATCCATCCTTCTTTGTGACATCAAACAGTGACAGAATTAGGACTATAGATAAATGCAATTTTATTAACACAAACAAAGCAGCAACCAATAAACATTGTTTATAGTAAAAATAAAAATAGTCTCTTTAGACACGCCATATAAATGTAACCTGGGGGACAGATTGTGGAAGAGATGCCATCGATTGCTGACTTGGGAGACTAGAAGTTTATTATTTCTTGTTACCTTATCTGATAGAAAGACAGAGAGACAGACAGATGAATTCTGAACCAAATCTGTCACAGTTGGTTTTTCTGTCACATTTTGCAGCCAGACTCTGCACAGCCACCCATCACATCCCCTCAGGCTCTAATCAATGAATCCACTTTGGGAGAGGGAGATGAATATCAGAGAGAAAACAAAGGTCTCTTGCTCCTTTCCTCCAGGCGAAGCCAATGTCATACTGCAAATTAGAAATCAGACAATGATCAAATATAAGAATTACAGACACAAGCTTCTTTTGGGATGAATATGAATGAGAATAACAGACACAAACTTAATTTGGAATGAATACGAATGATAATTACGGACACAAACTTAATTTGGAATGAATATGAATGAGAATTAGACACAAACTTCATTTGGAATGATTATGAGAATTAAAGACACAAGCTTCATTTGTGAGAATTAGCTTAATTTGGAATTCATTTCTGTGAATTTCTCCATAATTTTCTTGGAAGAGCTTGACGTGTGGCCAGTATTAGTAAGCCCTCCACTATCCCTAATCAACTCCAACCCACACATCAGGGAAAAGATTTGTTTTTGCTTGAATCTTATTTGACACTTCACACACAGCTCAACACAAATTAATGGAAGCGGATATGGACCACAAGCCTAAGCCTAGCTTAAAGCTCTAGTTAGAGGTGTTTTTGCTAGGCTAGGATAGCTTCTCTGTATCCGCTTCCATCCATTTGTGCTAAGCTAGGCTAGCTTGTACAGCAGGGGTGTTTTTAGGGTTAGAAAACATTGGGGGCTTCAGCCCGGGGGGGGGGGGGGGGGAACACCCCCCCCCCCCTTTTTTTTTTTAACACAGAAATACGCAATTTTAGAGTAATTAGAGATGAATACTGAATAACTAGAATCATTAGAGGTTCTCAAAGTGAGGTCCAGGTCCATGAGAGGGATCTGGGCAGTCCCCATAGAAAATCCAAAGTTAACAGGACCAAATCATCCGTTTTTTATTTATTTATTTAACCTTTATTTAGCCAGATAAAACATTGATTGATTGTGTGTATGTATGTACAGTATATATATATATATATATATATATATATATATATATATATATATATATATATATATATATATAATATATACTGTACATACATACACACATATACACCAATAACAAAATAAAAACACAGTTAAGAATCATATACATAAGCAAATAAACAAACAAACAAACATATGCACAGCCTATGTACAAAAGAAATAAACAGTTAATCTCTAGTCTTTACAGTTTTCTCCAATTGCATAAACACTCAAATCAAAAGTATTACACAATTATCAAAACCTTACACTCAAGGAGCAAAATATAGGCCCAGATTTGCACCCCTACAATGTCAGCCTCACACTTTTTGCAAAACAATACACACAGTGATTTGCAAAACACTAAACACACTTGCATTACATTTGACACAGAATGTCAAATTACCACACATATGAGCCAATTGGTTAAACACAGCCATCAGATGCACAAACACACCATTGCTTAATTGTAGATACACCAATCAGGTTTAAGCACTATAAAAATGCAGCAGGTGAGTTCACCTGTCTTCAACCAAAATGGAAGGAGAGTGAAGTACTGTACACAGAGAATGTGAAAATATACAATACATTCACCAAACACTACACAAGACAACCAATGATGCAGACTGATGAAAATATACATTTTCTCCCATTTTCCCAAATCAGTCAACATGGAGAATCACAACAAAAAATGATCTTGCCAGATCCAGCTAGGCAAAGAGATAATGTCTAGTATTTTCTGTTTACATTTTTACTGTAATTTTAACCTGTACTGGATACAGTATTTTATGTTTGTCTGATATTTGCTGAGCTTACAGTGTTATGCACATAGTAGCATGAAAACTGGGACATGTATTGTTGTGATTCTCCATGTTGAAATGTTGACTGATTTGGTTATATGGAGAGAACATTTATATTTTCATCAGTCTGCATCATTGATTTGGGTATATGGAGAGAAAATGTTATTTTTTTCATCAGTCTGCATCATTGATTTGGGTATATGTAGATAAATAATTTATATTTTCATCAGTCTACAGCAGGGGTCAGCAACCTTTTTGACATGGAGTGCCTGGTTGAAATATAGTTGTAACTAGTGTGCCTCAACAATATTCCATGCATCGTAATTTTTTTTTCTAATAATCAGGTATTTTTAATGATAATTTTTACATTATTACATCATTATTGTTATTATTATTAACAATATTATTATGATGGTTGTATCAACCCTAAATCTGAGTTGGGGGGGGGGGTGAATGCAATGCAGACAAACAGCTGCATACAGTGCGACCATTTCACTCACATTTGCCCATTCATTTGTGGACACATCACACACAAGTACACAACCACATTATTTCAACCTAATAAAACTATGTTTATTGTCATTGTTTTAAGAACACAAATACTCACATTTTGAGTAAAAAAAATGGCTTTTAACATGTGCAATGTTCAATGAAATAATAGAAAAATTAATAATAAAATGTCACAATGGTGACCTTAATAATGTTTTTGTTATAAGGCTCTGCAAATGTTACTGAATGATGTAGCAATGTATTTCCAGCTAAATTGAAATAAACAAATAAAGGGTCTCAATTAAATATGTGTAGTGTCACATGACACAGCACACAGATCAGAACACAGATCAGCACACAGGACACCTCAGAAGAACACAGCTTCATCTAACGAGGCGTCGCAAGGTTTAACTGAGGCTAACATGATGGCACACACAAAGCACACCCTCCTCCTCCTCCTCCAATCTCTCCACCAGATCTCTCTCTCTCTCTCTCAGCTATAGAGAGAGAGAGAGAGAGAGAGAGACATGACGCAAGGTTCAGCACCACACACAGTGGACAGCTCCCCTAGCCCTACACATACGCATGCATAATAATAATATATGCGCGATTGTGCGTATGCTCTATTATGCGTAGAGCCCTGCATATGCACGTTCAAGTTAACAAGCAAACCGATGTATAGGAAAATAAACAGCAGCCTACCTGTCGCGACAGTGAGATCCCTGGCCCTGTTTTGCCTGGCTGAGCTCCGTTATTTGGGGGGTGTAATTAGTCACTTTAAGCTGGCTGCTGGACACATGCTTCGGAGTGGTCGGTTGTCAATCGACTCCGGGATGTTTTCTGACATTTCATTGATGCGTCGCTCGACACTTCGAGCTGACACTGGGATATCTTTTATCCTTGCTTTTATTTTCTCTTTATTTGGCAAGCCTTCAAACAAAACATCTGAGGTACAGATAAAAGCCTCCTTAATATACTCGCCATCCGTGAATGGCTTTCCACGTTTTGCAATGCAATGAGCAATGCGAAAGCTTGCTTCAGTTGCGTGGTTTTGAGCACGCGTGAACACTTTGAGGGTGCTGGCTTGCTTCCCATACCTGGCGACGGCACGTTTAATAGATTCTGCCTTATCCGCCTGATCCTTGAAACTTGTTTTATGCTTAGTCTCGAAATGGCGTTTCACAGATGACGTTTGGCAAACTACATTTTCCAAACAGAAAGAACACATAGCACGGTCCTTCTGAAGGTCCACAAACCCGTAATCGTCTGTCCACGAGGGCTGGAATGTCCGAATTTGCTTTGATTTCTTAGCGGGGTTGCCATCATGACACTGCACAGAATGCAACCTCACTGTGTGTTACCTGGCGCGACTGCTGCGGGAGGCCGGCGGGAGGCCGGCTACAGCGGAGCACATGGGAACAGCTGATTGCTGTCATAATATAGGGGTGTGCAGAACAGTCGACTTACAAAAAAGAACCTGTGGGAGGATTTCAACAAGAGATATGCGACAACAGTGCAAAACATGTCACTATAATATTTCAAAGCGAAGTAAAAAAATAAATAAAAAAGAATAATAATAATAATTTTTTATTTTTTTATTTTTATGCTGCCCCCCCCCCGCGTGCCTATGGAAATGGTCCCGCGTGCCTAAGCAGGCACACGTGCCTAGGGTTGCCGACCCCTGGTCTACAGCATTGGTCTTGTGTAGTGTTTGGTGAATTTATTGTATATTTGCACATTCTCTGCGTACTTCACTTACAGTACTCTAATCACTGAGAAGTAGAATTGCTAAATGTGTTTTAGGTTAAGCACAGCAGTGTGTGTAACTGGTTCAAACAGTGGTTCAAACATATGGTAACAAAATGTAGTTTTTATAAATTAGTGTATGGTTTTGACAAGTGTTTAATTTAGCAAAGGATCTAAGTTGTTCTGATAATTGTGTGTGTGGTTGTGCTAATTGTGTGTTTTGAAACACCGGGCCCCGTTTTCAAAATCATGCTTAGGCAATCGAAAAAAAACTGTATTGTGTGTTTCATTGTATACATATGTTTCAGTCTTCTCATTAAAAAAAATCGATTTTTGGGTATTTTCCTGCCTTTGGTCCGCTTTGCATTCACATCTCAAATGAACCGCAGCAGGGTTCACTTGCAAGAGTGAATGAGCTTTCACACCACCCCAAACCAACCGGACTATCCGAGGAAATGAAGCAGGGTTCGATTAAAGCTTATTATAGGACACTGGACATGGGTATGGATGGCTCCAGGTGCTGCTGCGTTAAAGTGCACATCTTCAATATCTGTACTATTTAAAAGCACAGTGCAGGACACACTCAAAGGTTATTGCACCTCAGAGATGGCAGTGGACATGTATGACAGGACAAAGGCCATATGTAATGGCCTTTGGATTGAGGAACATACTACCAGCCAAAGGAGGAAGCAGAAAAGGATGGACGAGTATGTAGTTGAGTCATCTTGTGGCACAAGCTCAGACCTCAGCTCAGGAGATCAGCTGAGACAGAGACTGTTCTATCCAGTCGTCGACAGAATGCTGCAAGAGCTTGAGAGCAGGTTCTCATGAGTTGGATAACAACTTATGAGAGGCATACAGGCATGTTATCCAGCCTCAGACCAGTTTCTCTCAGTGGAATTGCTGCAACCCCTCGCCACACATTACAATATCCAACTATTGCCAGAGGAGATCACAGTTGCAAAGTGTTTCCTGGTCAGGACAGGCAGAGATGCAGTCCCTACTATCCAAAGTGTCTTTTCCCTCCTGGATGATAATAATAATAATAATAATAATAATAATAATAATAATAATAATAATAATAATAATAATAATAATAATAATAATAATAATAATAATAATAATAATAATGCATTTGATTTATAGGGCGCCTTTCAGGACACTAAAAAAAAGTCCACAAATCGGTGAATGAAAAAATTATAGGATCAAATGAAAACTACTTACTAAAAATGGATGTTTAAAAGTACTAAAAACCAACAAAAAATACCAAACATTAACAAACATTCAGCACAGACAATGGGGATGGTGACATTAAAAAAAAAATAAGTAAAAAAGTAAAAATAAAAAAATGTAAATATTTTTTATTTAATTTTTTTAGATCCGGGGCTAGGAGAACTGCTGCAGTCAGGCAAGCAATACCGGAGTATCATGGCAAGCACAGAGAGACTCGGAAGAAGCTTCTATCCTCAGGCCATCAGAATGCTAAATGACAATAACACTATGTAAAAACCATCAAATGCACTCACAGCACACACACCCACACGCACACACTCACTTTAAACAAACAACTCACTGCAGCACCCACTTTACCCACTTTAGACACCTAAACACACTTTATATTTATTGGTAAAGAATTTGCACTACAACCCATACCTCATTACACCTTACTGTAAATTGTACCTAAATTGTACCTCATCCCATTTCTGCATTGTACTGTATAGTATATAGTATATTGTATTGTAACTCAGTTACTTTTCTACTCTGCATTGTACATTGTATATATGTATATATTGAACACTTTGTCTACGTACTTGACTTCTATTTTATACTTACTATACTTATTTTATACTTATCTATTTTTATCTAGCACAATCTCTGGAGCAAAACAGAAAGAAACATTTTATATAAAAGTATTCTGTAGTTCTGTATGACAACTAATAAAGAAACTTGAAACTTGATGAAGATAGGTGGCATCGAGCCACTGGATGCCGGGAAATAACGTGGACTGTGGACAAATCCAAAGCAATTCAGTAATTTATCAGCTTTCTTATATCATTCATATCAGACCTATTATGCTCACTAAGTCAGGTCTCTGATGGCAGATCAGCTATAATGTTATTTGGTGATAAAGAAAATAAATGTTTAAACTGACATATTAGGCTCCTTTGTAGTATATACATTTTATGCTCAGCAGGGAGCAGATAAAAGGAGAATGGAGCACTGACATTTCTGTTTGCCATCTCAGCCTTTCTGTCAAACCTCCTTATCGTGGTAACAGCTACCTGAGACCACCAGGAGCTAACCTGCTGCAGCCAGATAAAGAAAGGTCTTCCTGTTTGCCTGTGTGGCCCTTACTCAGGGTCCTTCCCTGCCTCCCAGAGACCTTTGATCTGGGATTACATAAGAAGTGCTGAGCAACTTCCGGTATGGTGAGCAGGGCGTAAGACGTGCTTTCCCTCTCTCCCTCATGTTTTTTTAAATTCCACGTTTTAAGACTCCAAACCTTCATAGTTCTTTTTTATATACAAGTATCGATACAGCTAACTAACTATTTGGCTTCACAAAGATGACATCCAAGACTCCAAAACCAAAACGGGCCGATGTTCAGAGAGAAGAGGAAACGGATGATGCTGTTAGCAAGGCCTGGCTAGCTACCCTGCTTGAAAACCACAAAGAGGCTATCACTTCCGAGTTTAGAAAAGCCATTACCACTCTGGAAAATAAACTTGACCAAATTAACTCGGACGTGGCCGACAACAGACAGCGGGTCAAGTCCCTGGAGGAGAATGCGGAATCTGTAAGCGAGAGAATGGCGTCGCTGGAGGCTACATGTGCCGAACTGAGTGCTAGCCATGCTAGGCTAAAGGCTAAAGCTGAGGACCTCGAGGCTCGAGGGCGGCGGACCAACCTCCGGATCATTGGACTACCAGAACAAATTGAGGGCCCAAGACCAACATCCTTCTTCGCCACCCTTTTATCCCAGGTTTTTGGGGCAGAAACCCTCCCTACCCCTCCGGAATTGGACCGCGCACACAGGTCGCTAGAAGCTAAGCCAAAGCAGGGTGAAAGGCCTAGGCCTGTTATCGTCAGGTTCCATAATTATCAAACCAAAGAACGGGTGATCCGGGAGGCCAGAAAGAGAAGGGCAGAGATGCTGTACAACGGTCAACAAATTGCTTTCTATGAGGATTATACCCCGGCTGTGTTGGAACAGCGAGCACCGTACCGCGAGGTGATGGCACAACTTTACAAACGAGGGCTGAGGCCTAGTCTTCATTACCCAGCCAAACTGATGATTATGGAGGAGAACGGGGACAGATTACGCTTGATGACTGTTGGTGATGCTGAAAGGTACCTCAAGGCTAAGCTAGCCTAGCGTGGACAGCTATCTAACGAGTACCTAGGGGTAAGCTAACCTGGCGCCGGCAGCAATGAACAAGGAATGTAGAATGCGATTATAGACATTGGTAACACCAATTGGTAGACCTGACACTTACGCTTCATGGGGAGATGCTATTGACATTAATCGGACTGGCTTTTGAAACAGAACTTTATGCTTCCCAAATAGCCGACGCTGATTCTATTTACACTTATTTCTAATTTTTTTTTTATTCTTTATTAGCTCTTCTTTTACATGTGTCTCTCTCTCATTCAAATTGTAGACGTTCAATCTGTTTAGAGGCTGCAAGATAAATAGACTGGGCCAGTTTGACTAGATAATGAAGGTTCTATGTATATGTTTCAGGAGTACTCAATGCGCGGATTGAAATGTACAAAGACTGGGCCTAAATTTATTAGACCATTTACCTAGGTCTAACAGATACCTCGGGGCCAAGTGAAACCAACACCAACAGCAATAGACATAATTACGACATATTAAATGTGCAGCTGAACTTGTAGACTTTGGTTGGATTACATTGCCCAGTCACAATAGAGTGGCCACCTATACCTCAGAAGGGTAATATTATTATGTCAATCAGAGTGATTCCTTTAAAGGGAACCTCATGCCACTCAGGTTGCTATAACCATGACCTTGTGACTAATTGCATGCCGTTTTCTTCTGCTTCCTATTAATTAATTTAATTGCCTTTTAATCTTTTTTTATATATATATATAATTATCTTTTTTTCTTAACTTAATTTGCCCTTTCTTTTTGTATGGATTTATATACATATGATTCTCTATGCAAAGTGAGCATACTCAAGGTGCACATGCTCCTCTTGCTGTTTGAGGGTCTCAATACAAACAAGCCGGATAGTATTTACTGGGTAGTGGGGGTTTTGTATGCATGTTTCAGGAAATACTCAGGGTACTGACTGAACCAACTCAAGTTGTACACGCTTCTTTTTACTGTCTGAAGGTACAGGTCTCTAACACTGCCGAATGTAGCTAACCACACTACCTTTCTATACATATTTTAGGTACATATTGATGGCCCTGAGTAGACCAGGTGGCTAACTATGCCCAGCTGCGTGACACGATGGTTCCATTCAAGCCATTCCTCAGCCCACGTTGTGTGTTCCGATGGTCCCCCGCTCTGGAGGAGGCCTTCCAGACGTCCAAGCAGGCCATAATTGGGGCCATCCGTGAGGGCGTGGAGATCTACGACATGCAGAAGCGTACCTGCCTCCGCCCTGACTGGTCCAAGCTTGGCATTGGCTACTTCCTGCTCCAGCAGCACTGTCACTGTGCCTCGGGCATACCGGACTGCTGTTCAGGAGGATGGAGGATCACCCTCGCAGGGTCGCGTTTCCTGTCCCCTGCGGAGCAGCGTTATGCGGCTGTCGAAGGAGAGGCCCTGGCCGTGGCCTGGGGTCTGGAACAGACGCGGTACTTCACACAGGGGTCCGACAACCTCGTCGTGGTCACCGACCACAAGCCGCTGGTGAAGATCTTTGACGACCGCATGCTGGATGAGATTACGAACTTGCGTCTATTTAGACTCAAGCAGCGCACCCTCCCGTGGCGCTTTGACATTGTGCATCTGCCTGGCAAGAGCAACTATGCCGCTGACGCCACTTCAAGGCACCCTTCCCCCTCGGGCTCGACGAACGGCATCTCACTGTGGCTGCCGAGCGAGCCTGACTCCGTGGAATCAGCACTCATGGCCTCCATCCGTGACGATGCACGAGAGCTCGGTGCCGTCTCTTGGCCCCTCCTCGCACGAGAGACAGCGGCTGACGAGGGCCTTGGCCACCTCCTCCGCCTCATCGAGCAGGAGGGTGGAATTGACGTCAACGACCCTGCCCTGGCGAGCCTGTCATCGGTCTGTGAGTCCGTCTACGCACAGGACGGCGTCCTGGTCTATCAGGACCGCGTCGTGGTTCCACCATCCCTCTGTGAGAGAGTCCTTCGGCATCTCCACGCCGCCCACCAGGGGACTTCAGCGATGGGGCAGCATGCCCGAGCGATAGTCTACTGGCCCGGGATGTCAGGGGACATTCAAGCCACCAGGGACGGGTGTGCAGAGTGCAGACTGCAACCGCAATGCTCCGTCACAAGCGGCTACACCACCCCTGCCATCATCACCCCCATCCACTCCGTTCGAGGCGGTGTTTGCGGACTTCTTCGACTATGGGGGCCGCCACTACCTAGTTGTTGGGGACCGGCTCTCGGGCTGGGTAGAGGTCCTGAGCTCTACGTCTGGTACTGCCCTGGCAGGCTCAGCGGGCCTGGTCCAACACCTCCGTTCGTTCTTCGCCACCTTCGGCGTACCGGAGGAGCTCTCAAGCGACGGCGGTCCGGAATTCAAGGCGAGCCACACTGAGGACTTCCTCCGCCTATGGCACGTCAAGCACCGTATATCCTCCGTCAGCTTTCCACAGTCGAACGGGAGGGCAGAAGTGGCGGTGAAGACTGCTAAGCGCCTCCTGATGTCCAACACCGGCCCGTCGGGCAGCCTTGATCAGGACCGCTTCCTGCGCGCGATGCTGCAGTTGAGAAACACACCTGACCCCGACTGCAACCTCTCGCCAGCGCAGATCATCTTCGGCCGCCCCCTTCGGGGCTTGCTCTCCTTCGTGAACCGCCTCGAGAAGTTCTCGAACCCGCATATCCGCCTGCTGTGGCGCGAGGCATGGGCGGCAAAGGAGGACGCCCTTCGGACCCGTATGTCCCATACCACCGAGTCTCTGGGGACTCACTCAAGACCGCTCCGCCCGTTGGCACTCAGCGAGAGAGTATTCCTCCAGAACCAGCAGGGCCCGAGCCCTCACAAATGGGACAGGTCAGGGGTGGTGGTGGAGTCACTGGGCCACGACCAGTATCGGGTCAGGGTCGACGGTTTGGGACGCCTGACATTGCGCAACCGGCGTTTCCTCCGTGCCTACACACCGGCCACACCCTGTGCCCATCAGCAGTCGGCTGCGCCGTCGCCACCACCTACTGCCATGGGACGTCTGCCCCCACCCGTTGTCCCCACCCCGGCCCCCACCCGTCAGCCCCCGCCCGCGATGCCCCAGGGGTTTACTCAGCAGCCGGCTGATGGGCCCCGCGACTCGGCTATGGGCGCCTTCCCTACGGCGCCTGCTGATCTGACCTCACCGTTCCTGCCGGTGCCTTCCTGGGCATGCCGCTCCCGGTGCCACGGTCGCCACCGACACGGCCCCTGCCTACTCGGCCGGGCCGCGTGAGGAGGCCGCCTGCACGTTACGAGCCCGAGTCCGGCAGCTGGATACAGGATTTAGACCGTTAATCTATTCCAACCCTTAGCTTTCCGGTCTGGGGGGGATGAAGAGTTTATCGCCGGCCACTAGGGGGCAGCGTCTTACCAGCACCCAACCGGACATGCCTTGATCTGCGCTGTTATTGCTGAGCGGCCATCTTAGTTCTCATTCCCTCACTCGCCTGCGGCAGAGACGTTTCGTTCACTCATTCATGTGAGATGCTTATTGCACTATTGCTGTTCATACATATTATATATATTATATTATATGCATTATACAGATATATATATTTATGTGTTACCATAGTGTTATTATGTATTCATGTTACACATTGTCAGCTGAGTGTGTTGTCTTGTCTGTTTCAGAGTGTCTTCATCTTTGTCTGTTATTAAATACTGAAACTGACATTGAGGAGTGTGTTTCTTCATAATCCATAATCCAAAATCCCAACTTTGAAACATGTCAAATGTCCACTCGCGTTGAATGCAACTACTTTATCTTCTGCAACTTGAACACAGTTGCGTCATTGCCTTGTGTTGCCATGTCACCACGCGAGAGTCACCTGTTGCGATAAACCCGTATTTTAAGTATGACTCCTGTTTATTAAAATAAGCTTTATAGGTCGTAGGCTCCTCTTCTGGCTCATCAGTTGGTATTTCCCCGTTGCAAAGAAGCTATCCAAAGACGTTTGTTTTGTTTTTTTTAACACATTTTTGCAAACGTTCGCTCGCATGATCGCATCCCAAACGCGGAAGTGAACGTGAAATTCCATTGGTTCTCCCAGTCCATGTGACCATTTCTAGCATTTCAATTGGCTATAGTGACAGACATAGATATGATGAAGACCTGAGCTCAGAGATGGAACAAGCAGCCGATGTGGTCCAAGTGCGCGCGCGTCACCGTTTATTATCATGTAACATTGTTTTTGGATGGTAAAAACGTGGGGGGGACAATAACTCCATTCTGAAACCATGCGGGGGACATTTCCCGGGGACCCCCCCATAGTTACGCCCCTGGCTATAACTATATTCCATATTATAGCTATGGATGCAATACTATGGCCCATTTGACATAGAGTATCTATCGTTCAAGATGTGAAAAAGAAAATAAATTTCCATCCATACATTCCCGTTTTATGCCGTGGTGAATATAAGTATGGTTTTAGAGCGGTTTAGGGTAATTCGTGGAAGGCTAGTAATAGCCTGCGACGTATATTATACTTAATCACTTGAACGTGCTGTATCCAACCAACTTACTGCTTATCTCTTACAGAATGACCTCCTAGACCCTAATCAGTCTGGCTTCCGGACTGGCCACTCCACAGAAACGGCCCTCATTGCGGTCACAGAGGCACTTCACTTAGCAAAAGCGAAAGGCCTCTCCTCTGTCCTGATTCTCCTAGATCTATCTGCAGCCTTCGACACAGTCAACGATCAGATCCTCCTCGCAGCTCTTGCAGGAATGGGAGTGGCTGGCTCTGCGCTGACATGCTGACATCATACCTCAATGACCGCTCCTACCAAGTGTCATGGAGAGGGACCCTGTCGGCCACCCGCCCCCTACGGACGGGTGTCCCCCAGGGCTCGGTCCTAGGACCCCTTCTCTTCTCCCTCTACACTAAATCACTGGGTAACATTATCACGTCTCATGGCTTCTCGTATCATTGTTATGCCGATGATACTCAACTCTTCCTCTCCTTCCCTCCCTCAGATATCCACGTCTCTGAGCGGATCTCGGCCTGTCTGTCCGACATCTCCGCCTGGATGACGACCAACCACCTCAAACTGAACCTAAGCAAAACAGAATTGCTCCACCTGCCGGCCAAATCCTCCCCTCTGACCGACATTTCCATCACAGTCGAGAATGCAGCTGTGACCGCCTCCCCGACCGCCAAGAACCTTGGTGTTGTCCTCGACGACCAGTTGAACTTCTCTGCTCACATCGCAGCGACAACCAGAACCTGCAGATTCCTCCTGAGCAACGTCAGAAGGATCCGCCCCTTCCTGACAAAAGAAGCCACCCAACTCCTCGTCCAATCAACAGTCATCTCCCGCCTCGACTACTGCAACGCACTGCTCGCTGGCCTCCCGGCCACTGCCACCAAGCCTCTTCAACTCATTTAGAACGCAGCGGCCCGCCTGATCTCAAACCTACCGAAGTCGGCCCATGTCACCCCACTTCTTAGGGACCTGCACTGGCTCCCTATTGCTGCACGTATCCGCTTCAAGGCCCTCGACCTAGCATACCGTGCGGCAAAGGGAACCGCTCCCGCCTACCTCCGGTCAATGGTCTCTAACTACACACCCTCAAGACCCCTACGCTCTGCATCTTCTGGCCGCCTCAGACCTACTCCTATCCAAGCCCCGGGAGGGTCATCAAAGAGATGCCGCCTATTCTCAGTCCTTGCCCCACAATGGTGGAATGAACTACCCACCCCAGTTAGGACAGCCGAAACCCGTCCAATCTTCCGCCGTCGACTTAAGACGCACTTCTTCAACCATTATCTGAAATAATAAAAAAATTATTAAAAATAAAAAAAACTGTAACCCTAACTAACCTTACTGTCATGCACTTGTCCTAATAAACTAACCTACACTGTAACACGCAACACTTTGATGAACATTGTTACTCAGCTGATAGAGTTGTACCCTTCCTGATGACTTGTCATACAGAACTTGTAAGTCGCTTTGGATAAAAGCGTCAGCTAAATGACTAAATGTAAATGTAAATGTAATCCATTGGCATTCCATCCCTATCAGTGGCGGCCGGTGCATTCTTCTCCATGAGGGGCACTATACCAAACATTTTGCAAACATGTACCACGCATTGGTGAATATTTAAGTAGGTACAACTATCACCATTGCCATCAATCAATATATGATCACAGTCAGTCAAATGCAGCCACGCTTCCAATATGCCCTACACAAACACGCACATCTCTCTCTCTCTCTCTCTCTCTCTCTCTCTCTCTCTCTCTCTCTCTCTCTCTCTCTGTATCTCTCTATTCCCTATTCCCCCCCCCCCTCTCTCTCTCTCTCTCTCTGATCCATGCAAAAATAATCACTTATGTATATCTTGTCCTTTTTAACAAGTTACCATTCATTGTCCGGGTCATTATGGGCCCCCCGTGGCGAAATTAATTAGTTCAACAACAACACACAGCATCGCTCTAACAGGGAGAGAGAGAGAGAGAGAGAGATATCGCAACTCTCACTTGTTAAGTTGAAACGCACCACTGTCCAGCAGGCAGAAGGGCTTGATAAAGTATATCCACTGTCCAGACTGTGTTGATGTCCATCCATGTCCACTGCATCCAGCTAGCCATATAGCTTCTTGTTAGCCAAGTTAGGCACCACAAGTACTGTGACGAGCTGTGTCTTTGCCCATTTCCGCGTCGAACAGCCTGCAAACTACCTGGCGTTCTATCGCCATGCTCTAAGACAAACTCTAACCTTAACCAACTTCAAAAGAGTGCCTAAGCTTAACCGTCGAAAGAACTTGCCGTCATGCTCTAAGACAAACTCTAACCTTAACCAACTTCGAAGAGTGCCTAAGCCTAACTGGTCGGCCAATCAGAGAGCGTCTCCGAGAAATGCGGCTACGGAAAGTATAGACCAGACCTGGGCATTGTACGGCCCGCGGGATGATTCTGACTGGCCCGCGAAAGATTACATGATATTAAAAAAAGAATAAAAATGTTATATATTTTTTTTATTTTTTTTTTACCTTTTTCTTTTCATGTCAACGCTCACACGCACAATATACGCTTACCTAGGATTTTACTTGATTCAACAACAAAGCAGTCGGGGCAAGCCGAAAACGGTGGAAAGTGTGATTATTTGAAGTTTGGATTTCTTTTTTCACAACTGAGGTAGGTAGATTCAATTTTTAGAGACTAAAGTACAGAAAAAAGGTACCATTGGGTACCGGTATCAATTCACAGGTACCGGTACCGTATCGGTTCAAATGTGAACGCCCATCCCTACTGAACACACAACTGCAGGGCAAGGGCATTCTTGCTCATGAAATGCATAGCCATGTGAAAGCCTTCATGACAAAGTTGCAATTAATTTCAAGGCAACTAGGCAGCAACAATCTCAAACACATGAAAACCCTGAAAGAAGTCAAACCATCAGCTGATCACCGGCACAGGTACTCATCCATGTTGGGAGCACTGCATGATGAATTTTCAAGGCGTTTTCAAGATTTCAAAAAGGTTGAGGATGAAATGCAGCTGGTTTCCTCTCCCTTTACCTGCAGTGTTGATAGTGCACCCACTGATGTTCAGCTTGAACTCATTGACCTGCAGTCTGATTCACTACTGAAAGAGCACTTTAAGTCAGCATCACTGCTAGAGTTCTACTCTCAAGGAGGAGAACTTTCCAAACATGAGGAGACATGCTCAGAAGATGTTGGTTCTCTTTGGATCCACCTATATGTGAACAGACATTCTCAGTCATGACGTTTACCAAGTCCAGGTACAGATCCTCTCTCACTGATGAACATCTGGCAGCTGTGCTTCGCATCTCCACCTCAGACATGCAACCTGACTTTGATGGACTTGTTAAAGCTCAACAGAGACTGGATTTCTCATACTGAATGAAAAAAAAAAGAGCTGAAGAACACTAAAATGTGGAAATATAACAAGTGAAATGGGACACTTGATATTTTTTTTTCTTTTTTTTGCACAGTTCTGAAAACATTAAATGTTTAATATAGGCATGTAAAGTAAAAAAGGCTACTGGGACACTTTTCTTTACACAGTTCAGTGACATGTCTTGTTTATTTTGGCTATAAGATGATGTGATGTCTTTAGAAAGCTAAGAAAATCCTTGTTTCAATAGTATATGAAACTCAAAATAATAACTTTATTTGTATAGCACTTTTTCATACATGCCCTTTGTTATTAATGTTTCACATTTTGTTTATCATTTTGGAAATAAATTCTATTTGAATAAATGATATTTTTGAAAGCTAACCTCACCTTTTAATTGCCAAATAATAACATACACTCTTACCTGGGGTCAAAACAATGCCATTTACTGCTTTTTATATAGAAATAAAATGTATATTATGCATAATTGAGTTTGGAATTTTGGCCCGGCCCTCCAACATATTTTCAGTTGCTCATTCGGCCCCCCCGGGAAAAATAATTGCCCACCCCTGGTATAGACGCTGCTTGCTTAGATGATCTAGATCGCTTGAAAACACGCCCGGCTTCCATCATATTACATCATATTTCAAAGCACAGTGCGTTACGCACTGATAGGCGAAATTTATTTGCTTGAACTATTTCATTGGCTGCGAGGATACAGCGATGAAACCAGTGCACGCCCTGCCGTGCGCGATACGAGTCGCCCGGCCTGAGAGGTATAGTTACTAGTGACTTCCTGTGAATGAAAAACAATTATTTATATTTGATATATTATATCGGAAACACAAACATACTTAAAATTAGTAAATATTATTCATTTTAAACATGTTTATTTTATTTCTAGGGCTCTAAAATAAAAAATACAAATAAAAAATGTTCTTCTTCTCCTCTCTCTTTACCAGGGCGGTCGGCACCCCAGCGCCCCTAGTGGAGAAACCGCCACTGATCCCTATACACACGCTACAATAAAAAATTCAAATGCATATGATCAGTATTATGTCCATCATGAATGCATGAAAGGGGGGGGGGGGGCGTTTCTGATTAATTGATTGTCAATAACGGCATTCGTTAGTACAACAACATATGCTGATCAGGGCGATGGCTATGAAAACAAGCACAATCAAGTGTAAATATTTAATTAATATTCCACTGAAGCTGTCCTCTGGTGAGAGCATCATCTCCCCACTCTGGAATGTGCATGTGCTGTGCATTTCTCTAAAGATAATTCTAGAAACATACATTTAGACTTGCCGCAATAGATTGCCTCACATTAATATATCGTATTTAATTAATATCTTACACAGAACCAGAGAAGCATGCAATATATTTGTCTTATTCTCCCTAATCAAAAAGATACACTCTGTCCAAACAGATTCCCAAACCAGGCACTCAGGACTAGAAATACATTGACCTGATGACCTGCATGTTAGTCACAGGTTTGCCTGGTCAGAGCTGGCTTTACACTAGCCGAAAGCCATACTGTATGTTGTTATCTAATAAATCATCCTCCCTATAAGATCAACACTTAAAACTGATAGATAAATCAATTTGTTCCACCCCTTAGGGTCGGTACCGACCACAAAATGACATTATGGTCATAGATCCATATTTTTCAGAGTGATGCAAAAAATTAGCAATTTTATAATCAAACATTTTCAAGTATTAACATCACTAACATGTCACAAAAGCATGTAGAATGTATATTATCATCAATACGTTAGTTTAGCAATAGGTTAAAAGTGTCCTTAGATAGTTTTAAGTTTTCGATTTTCGATCGTCTATTCCAAGCCTGAAACGGAAATGGACATTTTGAACCATGGGAATTGTAGTCTTTTTGCGGCCATTTTGTAGAGGACATGCATAGCTGTCGACCAGCGTTGGAATTTTTCCGAACTACACTTCCTGTCAGAGACTGGGGGGGTTCAAAGTTCAGCGTTCTGAATGAATCATATCAATAATTGTTATGATTCGCGATAATAAGCCACAAAAGGTAACGTTTTTGACAAATATTGAATCGCAGTTAGTTTCTCCTCCCTATTGTTAGCGTGTAGGAACAATTAGATCTGAAATTAGTTTCAAAACGGTTGCACTGTGGGGAAAATAGAAAAGTACACTAGATTACAGTAGATATCATTATCTGTTATGCACGCCTGGTGATACTAAATCCAAATTGAACTCGGGCATTTGAAAGATAATATATGTATATATATATAAATGTGTGAATTGGCTATAATAAGGTAATGTATAAGCATCATATTCTATATTCTATAATAATATTTCAAATTGCATTGGTCCGGATGGGAGAATTCAGTACTGTATCTACAGAACCTTCGGTTTTATCATCTTCCCTTTATTAATTTCCTTAGATTCTTTGTACACATGATCTCAAGAAGGTACTGAACGAGATCAGTGGCAGTTTTTAAAGTTTGGTCATTATTATCATGGTGTTATTCACTGTCAAAGATACAAAGAAAATTCATAATTCATATTCTCCTTTGTTTCATCACAATTTAAGCAAGCCTAGTAATATACACAATATTTCTGACACTGTGAATACATTCCCTGAGGTCCATAGATGTACCTAGATACCAAGAATATGCAAATAGCCCTTGTAGAAGTAGAACAATATTCCATTTACCTAGGTATATATTTTATGCGGATTTTCACATCGTGTGGAACAGGTTAAACCCACAATCCTTTTATTACAAAATCATTCTCCCTTTGCCATTTTCCCCACGTTCACACCAGAGACGAAAAGTCTGCTCTGGTCAGCAGAATGTTGCCATGACACGTTGGCACCATCTCAGATAACACAACGTTGGACTTAGACCTTATGGGCCAAATCTGTCAGATCATCAGTCATCAAACCAGCCGGTCAACCTCCCTAAATATGGAACTCGCAAGAGTATTTAAGCCATGATTGTTTGTCATTCTGGGGCCTTTGCCCGTGGTGGTGCGCTCGTGCGTGAGGCTCCACTCGGGCTCTGGACTCCAGGACTGTTTTTCCTCCCTGTGTGTTTCAGCCAATAAAAACCACCGATTGGACTTCCTTGGACTGATTTTAATTCCTACTCAGCCGCACATAATCACCAAAAGACCTCAGCATAATTAAAAAGAACATACACAAGCTGAAATTGACGTTAAATTGCTCTTATCTGTGGCCGGTGGGATTCCAAAAAGAATATTCCAATTATTTGATTGCCATCTGGTAGATCGTATGTCCATTTGGGCCACGACATAACCCACAACAGCATAATGAATCGTGGGTCCCGAAAACGATTCAATGCGATCGGGTGAAGCCCTTGGTTCAGGTTACTAGAAAAGTCCGCCCGGACCAATATAATCGACGCACAGCCCCATACACAGAGCCTCAAAGGAAGTGCAACACCGGCCGCATCCCACCAGGCGGCGGTATTGCACTTTTGCGATCGCAGACTCATTCCCTATGGTAACACCAGGCTCCCTGGATGGATAATGAATGGAAATAGCAAATAAAAGAAATAACGATCAAATAACGAGTATACTCGTTGTTGGCGTCCAACGATTGACGGCTTTGCGTCTCTGTTCAGGCATAGGCACTAGGTGATGACGGTTTCGTCTGATTGTGCCATGTGGCCCGGTGACAAGGTAGGACCGTGGTGTGTGATGTGCGGCTGTCACTGTGCCTGGTGACTTCATATCGGTGACCCACACCGGATCTCCTGGTGACAGCTTTGTTAGATTCTTCACCCTGTGTCTCTGGTCGAAGTGCTTCGAATCCATCCACCTCTTCTCTCTTTCCTTTTGCTGAAGTCTCCTTAGATCGGGAAGTGCTGGCTCCAACACCGCTGGGAAGGTAGGCACTGTTGTGCGCAGATGGCGTCCCATGAGCAGCTGTGCTGGGCTGAAACCATTACTCAAAGGCGTCGCCCTGTACACGAGCATGGCTAGATATGGATCTGATGATTTCTTCATAAGGGTTTTTTATCGTTTTAACGAAAGGTTATAACTATAACCTAGTTATATGAGTACTGGCTGAGCGTCTCGCTCTTCGCCATACTGAGATATATCTTTATCTCCAGTACCTACTGTACTTCATTAACAATGCACCCATACACTTGACCAGGCCCCGCCCCAGTGTCCCCCTATAAGACACCGGACATGGTCATACTCGCCCTTCCTCTGGAAAAAGTTTCCATCATAGAAAACCCAACCAAGGGACCTCAGGGCGCGCTAAGAGCGAGACGCTCAGCCAGTACTCATATAACTAGGTTATAGTTATAACCTTTCGTTATATAGCCTACTGGCCTCGCGTCTCGCTCTTCGCCATACTGAGATATGGGGCAGAGCAGACGCGTGGCCCCACAAATGTACCCCCTGAGGACCCGCAAGCCCTACCACCAGGGGGGAGGGGAGTCCCCTCCACCCGCCCTTCCTAGTGAAGAGGGTGCGGCAGTCAACTCCACCAAAGTGCGAAAAAAGAGGGAACTAGAGACCCCTAAAAATGCACAGCACAGGCGGGACCACGTGTGACACATCACCCCGTGGCACACACCCACACACCCCTGCTAACCCACCGAAGGGCGGGACACAGGGGAGGTCCCAGACCTCAGAACCGCCTGGGAGACAGAACCCCCAGTCATGTCCATGAGGTAAAACCTAACGAAGGAACCCGGGGAGGACCAGGAGGCAGCAGCACAGATGTCCTCCACCGAGGCCCCCCCTAACAAGGCGGCAGAGGCCGCCACTCCACGAGTGGAGTGCGCCCTGACACCCCCAGGGGGGACCAGCCCAGCCAACGTGTAGCAAAGGGCAATGCCCTCGCACAACCAAGGTGACAGGCGCTGCTTGGACAGTGCCTTACCAGCGCGAGAGCCACCGTAACAAACAAAGAGCTGATCAGTAGCCCTGAGGTCCTGAGTCCGACTGAGGTAAACCCCCAAAGCCCGGATGGGACACGACAGGTGAAGGCTTGCCTCTAACTCACCAGCGTGAGGAGGCGGATGAAACGCCTGAATCACAATATCCCTGGAGCGAAAGAGCTCCGGATATATATTTTTTTGGCACGAAGACTGGATCAGGCCTCAGAGTCGCACCACTATTGACACAAATAGACAAGCACTCAGGCCGCACCGAGAGAGCACACAGCTCACCCACGCGCTTAGCGGAGGTGATGGCCAGCAGGAATGCAGGCTTGAAGACAGCTATTCCAAAGACGCCTGCTCAAGAGGCTCAAACGGGGCCTCAGACAACCGGCCGAGGACCAGTTGAATGTTCCACCGGCTTAAGACGCCAAGCGCCAAGCAGGAAACGCTTCACAAGAGGGTGGCTGAACAATGTAACGCCCTCAAACCCCACATGACAAGAGGATATAGCCGCGGCATATACCCTCACCGTCGAAGCCGACAGTCTACCCAAAATAGACTGAAGGAAGGAAAGGACAGCGTCCAGGGGGCAGGACACCGGGTCCAAGCCCCCCACTCTACACCACTCTTGGAAAATACGCCACCTACCCGCGTAAGCCGTGGTAGAGGACGGAGCGCGCGCGTGCCGGATAGCGTTAACCACAGAATAGCCAAGACGCATCCCCACCAGATTCACAGAGGGCGAGGTCCCCCAGTACTGACATGGGAACCTTAGCCGCTTCCACTTGCCTCTCACCGGGTCTATTTCCACACTGGAAAACCACCTCTGTATCCTCCTCATGAAGAGGCGGCCAAGAGGGACCACGGAATGAGCAGATGCCATCATACCGAGCAGGCGCATCACGGACAGCGCCGTAACCGTCCTAGGACGGAACCTCCCGAGCGTGCCGAGAACACCCACTCGCCGCCGCTCCGAGAGGGATGCCCATATAGACCTTGAGCTTAGAATAAGCCCAAGTACTCCACCCGTTGACTGGGAAGAGGAGTACTCTACTTCCAGTCTACAGCAAAACCCAGGCTGGTGAGGAATTCCACCACCTGCCTGGCATGAGACCTGATGATCTACCCTGACCGCCAAGGACCAGAACGTCATCCAGGGCAGAATACACTTCGTAACCCCCGACGACGCAGAGGCCCCAGTGCGGTCTCCACGCACTTGGTGAAGATGCGGGGAGCCAGAGAATAGCCGAACGGCAGCCTCTGGTACTCATACGCTAAACCCTGCAAAGGAAGCGTAGGTAAGCCCTAGGATGGAAGATCGGGATGCGAATACGCATCCTACAGGTCTATGGAGGAGAACCAGGCCCCCACCTGACAGCGTTCAACAGGTGGGAGACGGTCAAAATGCTGAACCTTCCATGGGACAGGTCCAGCATGGGTCTGACACCCCCCCTCCCGATTTCTCGGGCACCAGAGAATACCGGGAGGAAACACCACGCATTGCGTCCTCCTTTGGGACCACGACGATGGCTTGCTCGCCCACAGAGATTGGATCTCGTTGGCCAGAGCTGTCACTGCTGCTGACCCTGACAATAGGGTCTGTACCAAACCTGAAAAGGGGTGGGGTTGTGTAAACACAAGTCCCCGCCTCAGCGTTCTCTCCATCCACCTCGACATATGGCACTGCTGTAGCCATATGTGATGATAAGCCCAAGCGCACCCGCCGCCACTTGGCGCTGGTCCGCCAGAAACCGAAGATAGGCGGCCCGGTCCCGCCCGCTGTGCGTAGCCAACCCTGGACCCGCTAACCGCGCGAGCAGAGCGTTCCGTGGAGTCGGGACATCGCACCCTGACACTACCCACGAGGCAATCGCACCCAAGGGGGGACCCCAACAGAAAGGGCCGGTGGTTTGATACGGGAGAAGCTGACATCATACTAGATGACAAAGGCTCCCCCACTGAACACCCCTCGAGCATGGACTGCTGAGGAATTGTTCTACAGCTGGACATGCAAGGTGTGAGGCCCCCACACTGCCCGATAGGGTGGGTTCCTACACACGTAGCCCTGCAGTGATATTACTACCACCCAAATCACGCGCGCCTGCCAGACCACTGCCGGTCTTCCGGGAGTGGGAGGCACTAACGTGATACCCGGCCTGGCGAAGGCGAGGTCGGGGGAACCCGCACTGTTTGCCTAAGGAGGTCTCGAGCCCCCCTGCTGACAACCTTTGTAGTTGACAGACGTAACACCAGGCTCAACCAAACACAGACGCAGAACGTGTGGCGTGGGAGCCGCTTGACAGCACAACATTCTCACGGACAGACCCAGTTTCAGCCATCAACTGGGTGTCAGCCCCTGTCCCCATGAGAAGCTAAACGTGGGGCCGCTTGCGCTTCATTGAAGACACGCGACCCGCAACCAAAGGAAACAAATCAGAGCCCTTATCCCGCTGGTGTTGGGGGGGGGGGAGTGACTGGAGAGCGAGCTGCACACAGCTAGACGGCGAAGTTATTTTAGGGCATGCTCATCTAATGTAGCCGATCCCTCGGCCGCCAAGGCTGTCGCCCTTGCGGTCACATGTTGATGTTGTGCCCAGGGTACCTCAGGCGGGGGAAACATGGCCGCTGGTTGAGGGCCTCGCCACAGCCGCTGGCGAGGCTGTGCTCTCACCTCTGGCTGCGTGGTGTGAGGCGGTGTGGGGCCTAGGTCAAATACCGCCCGCGCTCCTGCGGAAAGACCAAAGTCCCTCTGCGAAGAGGGGAGCCCTGAGGAGGGAAAAATCATCTCACCCCCTCAAAGGGAGACTGATCCAACCAAGATGTCTGTAAACAAGCGTTGACAGCATCCTAGCCCTCCCTGCGCGTATAGCTTGCGGCTAGGTCAAAGCTAATAACACCAAAACCTTGCGCGATGTTTCGACGTCGGCTGGCCTTCATGGCCCCGCCACCGACACCATTTTTGACAGAAAAAAACAGCAATTAGAACAAAGTTACTAGTCGCTGCTAATTCCATACCGTGGCGGTACACTGTAAATAATGTGACTAGTGTTTACTTAAAAAAAAATAATCAAAAAAAAA
The DNA here is from genome assembly GCF_963971535.1 of Notolepis coatsorum. NCBI lineage: Eukaryota > Metazoa > Chordata > Actinopteri > Aulopiformes > Paralepididae > Notolepis > Notolepis coatsorum. Next base: position 49,781,239 of record NC_140175.1, read on the forward strand.
GATGTTTGATTAAAATGTATTGAATAAGTGAACTAAATTTAAACCAAAAACTTAAGTGCATGTTAATAATAATAACAGTTAAAATGTGTTGGATTTAGTAATAACATGCCAAATCATGAGTTAATACAGCCCAACATTTTAAGTAAATTTAAATCAATTTCCCCTGTGAAATTGAGTTGTACTTGCATTTTTTTTGTTGCTATATTAACTCATGATTTGGCATGTTATTACTAAATCCAACACATTTTAACTGTTATTATTAATAACATGCACTTAAGTTTTTGGTTTAAATTTAGTTCACTTATTCAATAAATTTTAATCAAACTTATGTGATTAAAATCTATTCAATTATATGACGTGTCCCTTTGTTGCCTTAATTTTTTTAAGTAAATCTATTCAATTATATGAAGTTTCCCTTAGTTAACTTAATTTTTTTAAGTAAACACTACACAGTAAATTTCGCAGAGTAAATTTTACTCAAACTGAGTCAGTTTCAGTCAAATGTACTCAGTTTGAGTAAAATTTTCTCTGCGAAATGTACTGTGTATACACATTATTTACAACACATGGCAATTCTTATTTACCTGCTCTAATGAATAATGCAAATGTGTTTTAATTGGCATTATAGGAATTCAATAACACTGAATGTCACTGTTCCCATAATTTCTTCTTGGTTGCTTGGTTTACTTGGGTCAACAGATTACCATGCATATTAAAAAGAATACCAGGTAAACATGTATTTATGCTAAATCAAAACATTTTATTGCAAGTTTAAACATAAAAATGAAGCACAACATAACCCCACACCCCCCACTTGACCTTGCCTCCCCTCACCCCCACCCCAACACTTGACCTTTCTTAAGCCAGTAGTTTATTCTTGAGGTTGGTCACTTTTGGAGACAGCCTTGTCCAATCCAGCTCCAGGAAGAGTTTCTGGAAGACTTCGAATGTGTACCTGAGACCAAAGAGAGGAAGAAAACCAATGTCAGGTGCTTAAAATGAAATGGACAGCATAGTCTCACAACATTGTAAATGCCCCAACACTTGACCTTGCCTCACCGCACAAGGTAAAGTGTACACAAGGTGCACATTATAAACTAACTGTTCTGTGCCAATATTCAAAACCATGAAGCCTCTCCGCTCAAATGAGTATGGCTATTTGGACAAATCTGAGATGAAACAACTACTTACAGTAACCGGATCACTGAAACTCACATTTAACCAAAACTTGAAGGAAACAATGTTATTTTTGACAGTGACTTTTCCATATCACTCTGCAAGGGTCACCTTTCTTACCAGTATCTTATTCTTGAGGTTGGTCACTTTTGGAGACAGCCTTGTACAATCCAGCTCCAGGAAGAGTTTCTGGAAGACTTCGAATGTGTAACTGAGATCAAAGAGAGGAAGAAAACCAAAGAAAATGGCATAAATAATACAGGTTCACTCAAGGTAGGTTAGAAAAATGTAAAGGCCTTTAATTCTGTGTACCTTAGTTCCTTGGGATAGGCAAGATTCACTGCATATGCCAACCCAACTAGCATGGAGCAAGCCCATGGGAAATTACTCAGAGCAGTCAAAACGTTCACGCCCTCTATGACGATACCGATGTCGTTGGGACCCTCTGATGTTTCCTTCTTGATCGTGTAGATTTTTGTTGTTTGTACAGCAAGGTCCTGCGACACACCATCTCCATCAGCATCCTGAAAGGGCAAGAAACTTTAGACTGTACAGCCACAGGAGAAGGTCCTATAATTGAACATCTCCCAAATTCCTTCCTTCCAACCTTTGGACAAGAAAACCAATGGCCGTATTCACAAAACATCCTCAGGCTTAAAGTTGCCCCCAACCCTTTTCTCTCTTTTAACATGTGCTTCAACTTACATCATACTCCTTTAAGAGCTGATCTGTAGATTCCCCAAGGTACATCACCAAGCCCCGAATGGCAACATCTCTGGTGATGTTGATGCTCGGAGCCTGAAATGACACAAATAATCATTATTCTTCAGTATATTGCAGTGTGGAGGATGTGAGCAACTGCATCAACTGTGGGCCTATGGACGCCTTTACCTACTTCCTTACTGTTCATTGACTAGTTCAGCTTTTAACACCATAACCCCCCATACTAGTCACCAAACTCGGGGACATTCATACTTTTTTTTTTTTTTTTTTTTTATTGCAAAACAAAAATTATTAAAAGTCAGTACTCAACACATAATGCATAATGAAACTAACAGTCAAGGTGGTTAAAATTACATGCAAGTACAGAAACAAGACAACAACAAAAAAGTCTATAATAACATTTTAACCGTATACAGTGTATATCCAGCGAAATTAACAATTATATAAATGTTTATATAGGACATACCCCTAATACCTATTTTCTAAAACCCTACACACATATGCTCCAGCTCGAACCCCCCCCTCCCGGACCCCTCCTTGGATAGTACCTCCATTATCCCTCACTCCTAACCAGACACTACCATTATAAGCTAGCTTTTATTCTCTCCACCACTTCTACCCACATTGACATTTTGGATTCGTTGAGACCCAGAATTCTTGCTGTAGATATTTCTTGATATATCACATCGAGATATGTAAGAGACCAAACTTTCCGGCAAATTTTTTCCAGTTGAAACCAGCGTGATGCGATCAGTTTTTTTAGCTACTGTGATACCCGATAAGACCAATCTCTTTAGCTGTGGATTTACTGCAAACTCAAAAACATAATTTAAAAGCAATACAGAGGGGTGTACTGGTATATTCCAAGATACGAGTTTTGACTCTTTGTTGTAGAGAGAATGACAATCGAACAATACCTGCTGTATATTTCATATAAGCAATGATATTCCAGCAGTTTGACCACAACATCCCTGAAAATATTAGCAAACAGAAAAGTCATTGAAGAATACCTCAAGTAGGATAGCCTTCAACCTCATCCCTATGGCGCCACCCTTGGACTGGAAGAGGGCCAACAGCTTGGGAGTGTATTCATCCAGCTTGGACATGAACTGTGATTCAAGGTGCACCATTGTGATTCTTTGAAACTCATCCTGGAGCTGAAAGACAAAAAGGAACATTGAAGCCTCAAATGGTACATGTACATTTCTAAAAACTGTATAACCATGAAATAAATAAAAACAAAATCCATCCTCCTCACCATCACTGGCCTCTGGTAGGCCTACATCAGAATGGTCAACAGTCTGATTATGGTGACTCGCAAACACGTCTTGCTTAAAATCACTCAAAGAATAGCCTATATGGCTTCTGTTTTTGTGTTTGAGAAATGTATTGTATATATTTGTGCAAAAGTCACAACCTTTAAATACACAAAAGACAGTTTCGTGCCTCTTCAGATGCCTTCCAATATGCTGAAAGTAGTCCTTCACTGTAGGACAATGGCAACTGCAAACTAAACACTTAAAATTAATAATTCCTGGCCTTGAACTTTCTCCTGCTGCATGGTATCTGGATAAATGTGTGCGAAGGGCACCCTGTGTTTTGAATGTGCAAGGACAACCGTCATGTAGACATGGCTGGGGTTGTGCACTACCGAATGTTGCGTGTTGTAGTCTGTAATGCTTCAGTAGATTCCTCCTTGTAGTAGACAATGATTTGCAGATCTTACAGTTCCACCTCATAGTCCAAGCCTAAGATAAGGAAAAAAGTTATTAATTTACATACCCAAGTAAATGGAAGATTGTGCCACTTCTACAAGAAATATTTGCATGTTCACAAAAAGAAAATAGGGAAATTACACCGTGTTGTGGCTGATAACGTTACAGCTTAGCTAGCACGATAGCTAGTTAACAAGAACTGGTTGGCTAATATAGGCTAGCTAGCTAGCATGCGAGCCGACAGCATGGTGCCTGGCTGTTGCCACGTTTTAATCTTAACAGGTGGGTTACCGTGTCGGGCCCGTGCACTGAACACACACACAAGTCGCGGCACTTTGCGAGCGTCTAGAGGCTCTGGTTGCATTTTTCGCCCAACATATAAATACTGTTAGAAAGATCTATTTTTTGCCGTTCTAATGCAACCTCACTCTACCAATTCCGTGCCTCGGTTCTCGAGTTACATGACGATGTCAGGCGAGCGTCTTTTTAGCAAGAACTGGTTGGCTAATATAGGCTAGCTAGCTAGCATGCGAGCCGACAGCATGGTGCCTGGCTGTTGCCACGTTTTAATCTTAACAGGTGGGTTAACGTGTCGGGCCCGTGCACTGAACACACACACAAGTCGCGGCACTTTGCGAGCGTCTAGAGGCTCTGGTTGCATTTTTCGCCCAACATATAAATACTGTTAGAAAGATCTATTTTTTGCCGTTCTAATGCAACCTCACTCTACCAATTCCGTGCCTCGGTTCTCGAGTTACATGACGATGTCAGGCAAACGTCTTTTTAGCAAGAACTGGTTGGCTAGTATAGGCTAGCTAGCTAGCATGCGAGCCGACAGCATGGTGCCTGGCTGTTGCCACGTTTTAATCTTAACAGGAGGGTTACCGTGTCGGGCCCGTGCACTGAACACACACACAAGTCGCGGCACTTTGCGAGCGTCTAGAAGCTCTGGTTGCATTTTTCGCCCAACATATAAATACTGTTCGAAAGATCTATTTTTTGCCGTTCTAATGCAACCTCACTCTACCAATACCGTGCCTCGGTTCTCGAGTTACATGACGATATCAGGAGAGTGTCTTTTTAGCAAGAACTGGTTGGCTAGTATAGGCTAGCTATAGCAAGCATGCAAGCCATGTAGACGCATTAGCGAACCAAGATAAGATAGTGAAGGGGGAGTCGGAATTGCATGCACTCTCCTGAAATGTAAAACTTAATAGGCTACTTTTAGCAGCATGTTACATGAATAAAAACATAGTGGTACTGCATTAACTTGAGAACAGGCAACAGATTAAATGTACTCGTAATTATTACTCACCTGGGTCTGTGTGCATGTACCACACTCGCTGTCTTTGGATATAATGGCAATAGCATGATCCTTGCATGTGATTGGCCGCATCATCCACGTGGTGTCAAAATAAAGTCCCATTAGTTGGGCGAAAGTGCCAGGTGATTAAAACCAAAGACCTCCTAATGAGTAAAATCTATAAATTTTCTGCATCTCTGACATTGCTGATAAGATATAATTAAATTCGACTCAATGTATCACAGCTAATTTTATTCAACTAAAATTGTGTAAAATGCAATTAATAAATTGTTCAGATTCGTTGAATTCAGCCCAATTTTATTGCATACGGCACATAGTCTTTTTTATTATGTATAAATTACTAATAATTATTTAATAAATATTAATTAACCCCAATCCCGTTTTTTTTAGTGTATAGGCTTAACAGCCCACCAGCCACCTGCCGGGCCGACTCACCTCATGGCGTCGGCCGGGCGGGGCACCGTTTCAACATGCCAGAGGCAAAGGACTGATGCCACCTGCTTCACAAGCACGGAGCACCAGTGGTGGTTGCAACAAAAACGACTACTAGTGAAGCACTGCCTCACTAGTAGGAATGCAGCAACCTCCACTGTGGTGTGCACCCATGAAGGAGTAAATGAATAAATGAACTAAAACTCCACCAACACAGTGCAGAATGGGCTAGCCCATACACACAATGTTAATGGGATGCAGACCAGAGCAACACCAGTCCCGCACACAATTCATAGATTCACAAAAAGCACACCAGCCCTAGGCCTCAGCCCATCCACCCATGAAAAGGTAAACAAGCCCCCGTCAAAACTCCCAACAGTAGACACCGATTGACCGTCAGCATGAATGGTTAAGAGGAGGGAAGACCTTTTAAAAAGACAGCCCTCTGCGGGGAATCAAAGGAACAGTAACCCAGCATCGTAGCACTTAGCATTAGCCGCGCGCTCCAGGATAGCCGGGAAAACAACAACGTTTACCCAGATATCCTGCCCCTTGCGCCAATACACAACTCGGTTGTCTCACGGGACAACGAGCAGTATCACTAACGCCAGCATTGACGCCTGGTGGCGCAGGCCCTACCTGGGCGCGACTTAGCCCGACAGCTAGCAGCCGTGCGACGTCCCTCGATCCGCTGTCAGAAGACGAAGAAACCCCAGGACAGGCCCGATGCGCTGTTAGAACGTGCCGAGAATATTCCAGGGGCTGGCAAATCTCCGGCGAAAACCCAACATTGTTCAATTTCCTTCTGCATTTCATAACAACTAGTTCATGGAGTGCACTGCATCGTCCATGATGGAAACAAAAAAGAGGAAGGGCGAGTATGACCATGTCCGGTGTCTTATAGGGGGACACTGGGGCAGGGCCTGGTCAAGTGCATGGGTGCATTGTTTTTGTTAATGAAGTACAGTAGGTACTGGAGATAAAGATATATCTCAGTATGGCGAAGAGCGAGACGCAAGGCCAGTAGGCTATATAACTGCTTGTTCCAATTCGCCATTCGATTGGGGAAACCTCAGACTGCTAGTTGTGTGCACAAAGCCATAATGTGCAGCGAAGGCTTGCATGTCCTGTCCCGAAAACTGGGGCCCGTTGTCTGATATCAAAGTCTCTGGAATTCCATGCCGAGTGAACATCGATTTGAGGTGAACTATGACATCTGTTGATCTTGTTGGGCCTAGTTTGGCTATCTCCACATACCTGGAGTAGTAGTCAACTACGAGCAGATAGTTGCTACCGTTCAGGGAGAACAGGTCTGCCCCCAGCTTCTGCCAGGGCCTGTCAGGGAGTGTAGTTGGCATTAGTGGCTCACGCGTGTTCACCCGCTCTTCGAGACACACTCTACAGTTCAGAACTAGCTCCTCTATCTGACTGCTCAACCCTGGCCACCACACAGCCTGCCTTGCCCAGTCTCCGCACTTGACCACCCCCTGGTGGCCCTTGTGTATCTTTTCCAATACACTGTTTCTCATTGTGGAGGGGATCACTAATCTCATGCCTCTCAGTAGAAGTCCATCATGCACACTCAGGACGGCGCGCTCTACCCAGTAGTGCCTCACCGGCCCTTCTAGTCTGCTGCGGTCTGGTCACCCCTGCACGCAGTATTGCACAACCTGTGTGCACACGCTGTCGTTGCCCAGCTGTTCTCTGAGATCATGTAAGTAGCTGCTACTTGCTGGTAGGTTATCCATGATGGAGTCGACATAGATATTGGTGTCCTCCATCAGCTCTTTGTCCTGTCCTGTGCCGCCGTCCCCCAGAGGCGCACGTGACAGGGTGTCGGCTGTAGTGAGACTCTTCCCCGCAACGTGAGTGACGAAGTAAGAGTATCTCATGAGACGCATCCGGAACCGCTCTATCCGTGGTGGGAGAGCGTCGAGCGCCTGTCCTCCTAGCAGGCTCACCAGTGGCTTATGGTCTGTCTCCAACTCGAAACGCAGACCCAGGATAAAGTCACTGAACCTCTCACACGCCCAGGTCAGGACCAGAGCCTCCTTTTCAACCTGGGCGTACCGCTGCTCTGTGGGTGTGTGAGACCTGGAGGCATATGCTACAGGTGCCCAGACATCATCGTTTCTCTGCAGCATGACCGCTCCCAATCCGTATGATGAGGCATCTGCCGAAATCTTCAGGTCACGATTAGGATCATACAGCTGGAGAACAGGTGTAGATGAGAGCTCCTGTTTGAGGTTGTCGAATGCCTTTTGCTGTCCATGTCCCCAGACCCACAGGTTCTTCTTAGACAGCAAGTCTCTCAGTGGCTTGTCCTTCTCCGCCAGATTAGGAATGAACTTCCCGAGCTGGTTGACCATGCCCAGGAAACTCCTGAGCTTAGTTATGTCAGTTGGCTGGTCCATGTGTTGAACCGCTCTTGTTTTGTCCGGGTCTGACCTCACCCCCTCCGCGGAGATAACGTGTCCAAGGAACTTCACCTTGCGCACGCCAAACTCACACTTGTCCATATTGAGAGTGATTCCGGCCTTTTGCGCCCTCTCCAGGACAACATGCACTCTTGCATGGTGCTCCACTTGAAATGAGCCCCATATAATAATAATAATAATAATGCATTCTATTTATAAGGCGCCTTTCAAGGCACTCAAGGTCGCCGTACAACAATTTTTAAACAGTTAAATTCACAATCACAATCCATTAAAATATATTAAAAAAAAATCAGACAAAATAAAATCAGACATACGCCTGCCTAAACAGGTGGGTTTTGAGGTGGGTTTTAAATGGAATGATGGAGTCAATGTTCCTGATGTCGGGGGGGAGGGAGTTCCAGAGGCAAGGGGCAGAGCAGCTGAAGGCTCTTGACCCCATGGTGGACAGACGGGCTGGGGGAACGGTCAGGTTGATGGAGGAGGCAGACCTGAGGGACCGGGTGGGAATGTTGATGTGAAGGAGGTCGGCCAGGTATGGAGGGGCGAGGTTGTGAATGGCCTTGAATGTATGGAGGAGGATCTTGTAGTCTATGCAGTGTTTAATGGGAAGCCAGTGTAGTTGGCGTAGGACGGGGGTGATGTGACTGATGACAGGGGTTCTGGTGATTATACGGGCAGCAGCGTTCTGGACCAGTTGGAGCTTATGGAGGAGTTTGTGGGGGAGACCAAAGAGAAGGGAGTTGCAGTAATCTAAGCGGGAAGTGACGAGGGAGTGGACCAGGATTGCGGCGCTGTTGGGAGTGAGTGAAGGGCGGAGGCGGTTGATGTTGCGAAGGTGGAAGTAGGCGGACCGGATGATGTTATTGATGTGGGAATGGAATGATAGGGTGCTGTCGAGGACGACACCCAGACTCTTGACCTGGGGGGAAGGGGAAACCAAGGAGTTGTCTATGGTGAGGGTGAAACTGGGGTGCTTGGTGAGTGTGGACTTGGAGCCAATGAGGACTACCTCTGTTTTGTCACTGTTTAATTTGAGGAAATTTGAAGTGAACCAGGATTTGATTTCCTGTAAACAGGCACAGAGGGAAGAGGGAGGGAGGGTGGAAGTGGGTTTGGAGGAAACATAGAGCTGGGTGTCGTCCGCGTAACAGTGGAAATTGATGCTGTATTTAAGGAGAATCCGACCGAGTGGGAGGAGGTAGATGATGAAGAGGATAGGGCCAAGGACAGAGCCCTGGGGAACACCGGAGGAGAGGGGGGATGGATGGGATGTGAATGATTTTAGCTGAATGAACTGAGTACGGCCAGAGAGATATGAATGGAACCAGTCTAGGGATGTGTGGGAGATTCCAATGGAGGCTAGTCGGTTAAGGAGGGTGGAGTGAGATATGGTGTCAAATGCGGCGCTTAGATCGAGGAGGATGAGGATGGATAATAGTCCGGAGTCAGCTGCCATCAGTAGGTCATTTGTGATTTTGAGGAGGGCTGTTTCTGTGCTGTGACGGGGGCGAAAACCAGATTGGAACTGTTCATAGAGGTTATTGTTGGAGAGGTGAGCATGAATCTGAGAAGCCACTACTTTTTCCAGGATTTTTGAGAGAAATGGTAGGTTGGAGATGGGGCGGAGGTTATTGAAAATGTTGGGGTCTAAACCAGGTTTCTTTAGAATCTGTGTTACAGCAGCGGATTTGAGAGATGATGGGACAGAACCAGAGGTGAGGGAGGAATGGATGATTGCAGTTATAAGGGGCAGGAGAGAGGGGAGGGAGGCTATGACCAGGGAGGAGGGCATGGGGTCAAGTTGGCAGGTGGATGGCTTGGATTTCCGGATGGCAGGTGGATGGCTTGGATATGAGGACATTGTCCATAAGGCAGGCGACTCCTTCGAGACCCTCTGTGACTTCTGTCACCATCCGATTCTGGAAATGTTCAATTGAAATAGTAACGGCCGAATGGGGTGATAAACGTAGTGTAGAGTGCAGACTCCTTCGCCAGAGGAATGGTTTGCGAATGGTTTGGCATCAGGCTTGAGCTTGATTGTGTATTCCTTTTGCAACAGACCCAACCCCTTCACTGTGTCTAAGCTTATGCTATCTACTCTAGCTACCAGATTAAGCTTGACAGAGGCTGGTCTACTCAGCAGGGATGTATGGAGGTTCTTGACTATGTAAACATCCTCAGTTACGGTCCTGTCTCCATAGCACAACACTTCCCTCACAGCTCCCTTCACCTCTAGTGGCACCCGTCTTGGCCCAAATAGTGGCTTACATGGACTGATCAGCTTGTGCTCTGAGCCTGACTGAACTAGCTTTTCATACACCTGCTCTGGCATGACTGTAACATCTGCCCCTGTGTCGATTTTAAATCTGACCTTGGAGTCTCTGATGCCGATGTCTACGGTCCATGGGTCATCTCCTGCCTCCACACTACCTAGAAATATGCTACTACTGTCCTCTGTGACAGCGTTCACACCACTGGCTGATTTGCATACTTTAGTATAATGGCCCATTTTACCACAGTTGTGACACAACTGTGCAGCACACTGTGATATTGGATGAGAAGGTTTACCACATCTGTAACAAGACTTATAATCCTCTCCTTTAGGAGGCCATTGCCTTGGTTTAGCCTGGGCATGTGGCTGTCCTTTGTTTATAGCCCAGGGTTTTCCCTTGCTAGCATGCACTGCATCCACATAAATCTTGCTACTACTAGTCATCTCACTCCTTGTCTGTTGTCTTTTAATCTCTTCAGACTGCCTCTCCATGTTAATGGCTTTAGTGAGGGTTAAATCTTTGTCTAACTGCATCCTCTCTGATAGCCCTGTGTCTCTGAGACCAACTACCAATCTGTCCCGTAACAGTTCATTGTGCAGCCCTCCGTACTCACAGTTTTCACATAAAGCATACAGCGCTGTAATGAATGAGTCCACAGTGTCTGACACTTGCTGCATCCTTTTGTTGAACCTGGCCCTCTCATAGATAATGTTCTTTTTGGGAATAAAGAAGCCATCGAATCCTTCCCTCACTGCGTTGTATTCTTGCCGCTGTTGGACGGTCAAGTTGAGACCACGCAGCACGTCATCTGCTTCATCCCCCATGCAGTAAACCAGCGTGTTTACCTGGTTAGCTTCTGGTGAGTTGTTCAGGTTGCTAGCTAGTTTGAAACGTTCAAACCTTCTGCTCCATTTTTCCCACTCCTGTGGTTTGGAAAAGTCAAAAGGTTCGGGAGGGTTTATAGTGAAAGTCGCGGACGGAAGAACTACCGCATTTTGCGCAGGTAATGGAGCCCCCGCTGCTTGTGCTTGACCGTCCATTATTCTCCTCCCACGTCGTCTCCTTGGCATTAGCCGGTTGCTAGTCCGTTAGCTTCAAACAAACACTATGAAATCCCCCGTCGAACTTGGCTCAAAGTAGGTCCACTTCTGACACCTTTTACTGAACGTTGGCGTATCACATACAACATGCCGTGAGCATACACAATTGCAGACTGAACCCTACTGAAGTCCCGCCCACTCCCTTATGCTATTGGCTTACACCACAGCTAGAAGCACAGAAGTTAACAGTTAGCTTACACTGAGATGGAAGTGCTGCTAAGCCATGCATGGATTACTGAATAGGCATACTAGACAGATGCCCCAGGGCAGATCTCGAGTGCCCCAGGCTCCTGTGTAGATTCATTAAGTTATCTCACCAATTTCAACTGGAATATGTGCCCATGTAGGTATAATTTGAATTTAAAGCATACTGTTTCAAGTACAGCCCTAATTGTGTCCAATTTACCTTACCGAAAAGCCCTAGAAATTAGTATTCCAGAGCTGTTTTGTAATGTTCTTTCCGGAGAAGTAATGTTTGTGCCCTGGGGCCTCCTTGTGCCATATTCCAGCCATGCTAAAAGCTTTTTTCATTTTGTTTGGTTGCTGCCTTGCATGGCTGCCTTCGCCGTCTGTGTGTGTGTCAGAAGGGTCAGAAGACTGTGATATATAAATGTAGTCCATTTAGCATCTTACTGGGGTGGGGGTAGCATTATTCTAAAGAGGGGTATGCGAATAGACCTCTCATGTGTTCTCAAGCCGCAGCTCCTTTTCTTTCAGCCTATGGTGAAAATAAATTCTGTTTTCCTTTCCCATTTATACAGTAATGTTGTCCTTGATGCTGCATGTGGGCTTAAAGGGGAAATTGCATTTCACCAAAAGGATTTTTTTTTAAATTATTTTATGATGTAATAAAAGTTACTTTTTTTATTACTTTTTTATATAAATATCCTCAAACTAAATCCTCAATTTGAATAAAGTGATTAATCTGATTAAATGAGTCTTTTGTTTAATTAAATCAACTTTCTTTAATGAATATAACTCATCAGTTTCGTCAACATAAATTATCCAATAAGGGCACGGTTGGTACGAAAGTGATGGTGACGTCTTGATGGAGCGCCAAGCGGATGCAGACAGGCTACATCATTTATGAAAAATGTTTTATAAAAAAAATTATGACGAGTCATATATATAATAGTATAATATTAGTGTAGCCTAATCTTTATCTGCAACTGTGAAGAAAAAACCCATTGGTTTAAACAGAATGAATAGACACATACAATATATATATATATATATAAAAAAAAATATCCAAATATCTTTTATAAAAAATTCGAATGTTAATTTTGAATTTGAATGTCAACATTATGAACGAAGCTTCGAACTATTCGGTACAGCCCTAGTTGTTACATAGTGTCATTGTCATTGAGCATCCTGATGGCCTGGGGATAGAAGCTCCTTCTGAGTCTCTGTACTGGCCATGAGACTCAGATCAGATTCAGATTACTTTATTCACCATATTGTATATACAAATGGAACGTGATTCGACATTACAGTGCATGATTCTTTTCACAAATAAGAATAACATAATAATAATAAATAAATAGTTATACAGTGCAAAACAGGACAGAACAGTGAGACAACGATAAGACAATAAAGTGCAGTGGTTTTGATTGATTGATTGATTGAAAACTTTATTAACAGATTATACAACGGCATGCAAATTTCTCGATTCTGATTGGCTGAAACAGTCCATTTACACGTATGTATAGGGACCATTCTACGGTCCTGGTCCCAGGACCCGCCCACAACCGAATCACATCACTCCGCCAGGATCACTCCGTCGGCAAAAACAAGATGGCGGACAATAATATTTAACAAATGGATATGTTGATAGCGTCATAACGACTAAATATAAAGCGATTCTGTCAAGGCGAATGTCTTAGTCCTTTAAACAATGTTGGATGATGTAATTGATGGGTCATGAGTCATTTTAGAACAAAATAAAAATCGCGGATTGATTGATTGATTATTTGCAATTTTATTTTAAATTTCTACTTCCTTCCCACTGACTGCAGCGTTCACTCTCACACTGTCCGACGCTGGCGTACCCACAAACACACACACACACACACACACACACACACACACACACACACACACACACACACAAAGAAAACGTTTTAATTAGTTTTACCTACTTTCTATAGAAGCATCTAAGAATGAAGTTCTATAGAAAGTAGGTCTGCATCCCCTTAACAATTGTGTGTATTGAGCCGTACTGTATTGTACCCATTCTGCATCTGGTAATACAATTTTCAATCAATCAATCATTCCAATAACCACTAACTTCATAATTAAAAACTAAAGAAAAGTTGGATGTGTTAGTTGGTTGGATGTCTTAGTTGAAAGGCAGTTGGATGTGTTAGTTGGTTCGATGTCTTAGTTGAAAGGCAGTTGGATGTGTTAGTTGGTTGGATGCCTTAGTTGAAAGGCAGTTGGATGTGTTAGTTCCAATAACACACAGTTGGATGTGTTAGTTGGTTGGATGCACTTCAAGCTGCTTCCAATAACACACAGTTGGATGTGTTAGTTGGTTGGATGCACTTCCGAGCTGCTTCCACATGGAGGCAACTTGTCTTTTTTGTAGTTGTGGGAACGACTTTTTCTGGCGGATGGTTTTTTCAATAAATCTTCGATTAATGTGTGTTTATTGTATAACAATAAGGTTGGATGAATGTGGCAGTTGTATAAAAGCATTACACCACTTGCAGTCGTGATTTGTGAACAATAAACCATGCCTAGGGGGGTCTAACGACCATTGGAGGTGGTTGGGTGGGGGGGGGGTTGGGTAGGAGAAGTGGGTGGGGGACACTGTACAAGCAAAACTGTACATTGGAATATTGACGAAACCATACTTGGTCATTTACTGTACATTGGAGGGGGTTGGGTTAGGACATTTACAGGGGCCAGTTTCGAATTGCAGTCTCCCGTAGGTGTTCTTTGAGAGTGGTTTTCAAAGTGGGTAGTGATTCACATTCCTTTACAGCTTTGGGTAGGGCGTTCCACATTGATGTGGCATAATTGCAAAACGTGTTTAGTCCCTTGTTTGAGCAGAGGGTGAGGTGGGTTCTAGGAGTAAGGTCAAGCAGTAGTCTGACCAGTTTGTCTTGAGATGTTTGTAATTTTGTTTTTAGCGCCTTTGAGGTGCTTTGGTACCATGAGGTGCAAGCAGGGTAGGTGTTAATTTCAGGTCTCTCCACAGAGAAAGGTATGGTACTGCTTTGGGGAGAATTACACCAACCACTACTTCCACCGGGTGTGAGGGGGTGTGGAGCGTACTAGGGGAGCGTGGGTGATTAGGGGTTACTGAGTATTGCCCTTAAGAGGCGGGAAGGACCAGTACACCAGTCCTAGATCAGTAAATCCTAAGGCCCTATATGTCACCTTTGCTAACCTTAAGCCTAGTACCTCAACACTGCAGTCGGGGACCCGGCTGGACTTAGCTCTGCCGGGTGCCTACTATCTGGTGCCAGTAGAATCGCACCCTCACCAAGTAGGGATAATCCACCCTTCTACACTAGGTTGTCAAAGTGGGCAGGGGTGAGGTGGGTTCTAGGAGTAAGGTCAAGCAGTAGTCTGACCAGTTTGTTTTGAGATGTTTGTAATTTTGTTTTTAGCACCTTTGAGGTGCTTTGGTACCATGAGGTGCAAGCATAGTCGTAGTACCCTTGAATGAGTACTCCTGCCAGAGTCTTCAGGATATTCTTGTTTACCAGAGAGGAGATCCGGTACAAGAATCGAGTTCGTTGGTTGACTTTTTTTTATTACCTTGGATGCCATTTTGTCACAGGAAAGATTTGCCTCTAGGATGGAACCTAGGTATGTAATTTCATCTTTCCTTGTAACAATATTGTCACCCACTGTAACTGAGCGGCACTGTGGTGTAGTAGTTAACACTGTTGCCTCACAGCAAGAAGGTCCAGGGTTCGATTCCCGCTTGGGGACCAGGTTTCCATGATGCCAGGTACTCAGGTGGGGTATCTCCAAGGCCTTTCTGTGTGGAGTTTGCATGTTCTCTCCGTGCTCGCAAGGGTTTCCCCCCGATAAGATAAACCCAATGGAAAAACATGCACAACAGATCGCTAACGCTGTGGCATCCTTGACGAAGACGGACAGGAGCACTTGGATTGGTGATATGGAAATACAAGTGGTGAGCTGTTGAAATAAAGATAAACTGGAAACACAAGATACGTTTGTTGGTTTTTAATACGGCCGGACACAATTTAACAAAACAACCAGTGCAATGCCAAAAAGTGTAAAGATCATCCCAATGTACAGTGTTTTTATAGAGCTTTCCTCCTCCTCCTCCCCCTTTCTTGTCTGTGTCATCCAGCTAGGCGAGGGGTGTGTGTGTGGGTGTGTGTATGTGTGTGTGCTTATGCGTGGT
Source organism: Notolepis coatsorum (assembly GCF_963971535.1). Taxonomy (NCBI): domain Eukaryota; kingdom Metazoa; phylum Chordata; class Actinopteri; order Aulopiformes; family Paralepididae; genus Notolepis; species Notolepis coatsorum. The sequence continues at coordinate 49,796,807 of NC_140175.1, forward strand.
TTCAGGAAGTGAAAGTGTGTGTGTGTATGCTTACACGTGCATGTGTGTGCGTGTGTATGTATGTGTGTGTGTGCACGACTATGTGTGTGTGCTTGCATGTGCGTGGGTGTGTCCCAGAGATGATATACCAAACAGGATGTACGGGGGGGCCCGTGTGTGTGTTTTGCAGAAGTGGCTTTCTGGTTTCAAGAAGTGGAGATGTACAGATGTCAAGTATGATGGAATATAAGTGCATTGGGACGGAAAGTCTGTGGAGGCTCTCTTGTGTTTCACAAGATAGTTTGGACATAGAGGTCATGAGAAAACCTAGGCAAGGGGAGTAAGAGGATCTATATTGTTTCATAACGGAAGGCCTGGGGAGGCTCTCGTGTTTCACAAGGTTCTGACCAGACAGGAGTTTACAGAAGTGTGGGCCTACAGGTCATGAGAATCTAGGAAGAGGAGTTTCACATGGGAATGACTTGTACAAAAGATATGTCGTTTAAACATGAGCACAGACAGTCTAGTAGTGTCGTGTCAAAAGGTCAATGTGGTTTTAGGTGCGCCATAGTAAGCATATATTAATTGAAATATTCCCTTACAATTCCACCCTTTTGATGATTTACTCATCAACAAAGCGAAAAGGAATATAAATTAATATGGCACCATAGCACAGCGAAGACCAGGCACCACAAGGCAAGAACAGCAAAGCAACTGTAATAAATCTTGGAGGGGTTATATGTATATTGTAAAGCAAAAGGCAAATGTATATTGTAAATCAAAAGGCAAATGTATATTGTAAATCAAAAGGCAAATATAAAATGCAAACAAAGGACAAGCCTATATAGTGTAGAGCAAAAGGCCAGCATAAAATTCAAAACAAAGGTTAAGTCTATAGGGAGTGGCATACAAAAGTAAGATAAAATAACAGTATATGTAAAACACCACAGAGTAAAGCCAAAAACATAGTAAGAATAATACAGATAATAATACCAGCAAATATAAGAGGTAATAATAAAAAATAAAAAAATAAATGTATATGAGGTAGGTGGTGTAACACCGCGTGAGGTAGGATGTGTGCGGCAGGGCAGTAGCTAGGTTGATGTATGGGGCCAAAGGGGAAAAGGCACGTGTCAGTCAGTAACGCCGTGCTCCATCCTAAGGCACTCACTCTAATATGATAAAGAATGGGTGCGAAAAGGCGGAGGAAGACATGCACTGGGGGTGAAAATAAATGCCGCAATGAGTGACAGTGTAATACAGGGGCGTCCCTTCAACTTGAGCGCATTATTTTCAGCACAATAAAAAGATTTAACCACAAACCGAAAGACGACCCGTATTGCGACATCCTATAGAATCGTTGTAGGTCTGTCCGGGACGCGGTGAGGAGAAAACATTATGTTCAGACTCTCACAGCATAGCAGAATCAACATATGTCAGCTCACTGTACAGAGTCGGATAACAACCTTTACTCGCCATCTCCAGTCTTATGCAGTTGAATGGCCTCAAACTCCCATCAGTTTTAGTGCACCTTCTCCAACACAATTAAAGGACAGACACAAAACTGACGGAAGACTTGTATTGTGACACCTTATTGAATCGCTGTAGGTGTATTTGGGGGGGTGGCGAGGAAAAAGACATTATGCTCAGACTCCAACAGCTTGGCAGAAGCAAAACATGTCAGCCCACTGTGTGGAGGCTGATAACAAATGTAACAACAGTGGGTCACTCCCCATCTCCAGTTTTACGCAGTTGAATGGCTTCAAACCCCTGTTCAGAATCAGAGTCAGAGTCGCTGATTAACTCGACGATTGTATCAGCAGATGCATACTTGGAGTGAACGTATATCTGACGTTGGAGAAGGGTGGTAGTGACAGTACGTGCGATATAGCGTGACAATATGCTGCGAGCGCAGGGAACAACACAACAGGCACACAGAGCGACAAGGCCGACTAGGGAGACGAGAGCCGTGATGAGGGCCAGGGCTAAAGCCTTGTATCTAACGTGTTTGTAAGCCAGGAGGTCAGGGAAGTGTCAACGCCAGAGTTAACGGACATCTCTGTCCTGAGGGTCCGCAGGCCTTCTAAGGCCCTAGCTACTGAGCCATCGGGGGCCGTCGAATTAGGGATGAAAGTACAGCAACTGTCTGAGAACATTACGCAGACGCCACCCTTTTCGGCCAGTAGCATGTCGAGGGCCATTCTATTCTGAAAGGCCATAGTGGAGGTGGCGTGCAGTTGTTCGGCCAGCCCTTCCAGGGCATCAAGGGTGTGATTTAAGAAGATTTGTTGATTAAAAAATATGTAATTCAACCATGCTACATTCTTTGATACGGTAATGATAGGGAAGAGTGCCTCGATACCCACCCAAACCTCATTGCGTGCCTTGAATTCATCAGGGACACCACGTGGAACTCCAATAGAGTCAATATACACGCGGGCATCCATGGAGCCTCTGGGGGCGAGAGAGCGACGCATACGGCTGATGTCAGGTTTATCAGGAGAAATGGTGCCGATAGCGACAGGAAGCACCAACATAACGGGGGTACAGGTGCCAGTCCAGTTAGCGGGGAGGACCTGGATCAATTTAACACGCGAGCCACAAGCCCACCAGACGTCAGCCCTAGGTCTGCTGGAGGAATTAAATGAGGCCAGAGTGGGGGTGTAGGCGGGAGGCTCATCAAGGCCGGGAATTAGCGTAGAGGTATCATTAGCGTGCATATGCCAAGTGTAAACGCAATATGGGAAGCGACCTCTGAAGCGGCCATGGCCAAGTCTATGTGCAGAGAAACACTCATAGGCACCGCAGGCAAATTTGGCAGGGGGCGGGGCAGCGGGTTTAGTTGGGGTGGGCAACAGCAGTAGTTTGGAGCACATGCCGTGGGGTCGAGGTAGCAAAAGCTTGTCAGCTTCCAGGAGACATCGTACACCGTTGAGGGATGAAGTAGAGTTGAGGGGATAAGGGGATGTGATGAGAGTGGGATTGCTAGTAGCACAAATATAGCACTCAGCACCGTCGGCGTGTTGAGATGCAGTATACGTAGCCCACTTCATCCACTGATTGTCATTAGAGTTATCAGTCTCAAAGGCTATTGTCTCCAGTGTGTCCTGGAAATCTAACACGCGACCTGGCATTTTAACAGAGTTACTCTTACCCTTAGGGGCGTCAGTCACAGCGTGGACGACTGTTGGGGGCTTAACGGAGATATCGTGCGGTGCGGGTATAACTACAAGTGTGAGTTCCTGATATATGTCGGCTGCACCAGGCTTATCTATAGCACACCAGTATTTACCCGTGTCGTTCGCCTGTACGTTGCGGATTACGATCTGGAAGGAGTTCCCGATTGATGCTGGTATTAGGGAATAAGAGCTAGCCGACGGTAGAACAGTGGACACTATGATATCTACTGTTTTGCAAGGATCTCTGCAGAAATACCTGGGGACCACGCTGGAGCTGTAGGTCGGAAAAGGCCCACATCTAAATGCTGAGGTGGTGCCTAGGACCAGAACGTAACGTTTGGGGGGAGTAGCGTGGCTGGAGGCGAAAGGGGCGGGGGCGATGATGAGGACAACAAGAGCCAGTGTGAGGTGCGAGAGGCCTATGGATTGTGAGCCGTGTCGTACGTGGCGTGGGAGAGGGGAAGAACGAAAAGGGAGGGGGGGAGAAGAGAATGGAGGTGTAGAGTCTACGATACGTGGCAGACTCAGTGTCGCGAGCGAGCTGGGTGACAAATTTAGAGCCGCGAGTGAACAGGAGTTGTTGTTCAAGGGTGTGTTTAAAGGGGGTGCGGGGGGCGGAACCAGGGGCGTGTTAGAACGTATGGCACAGGGGAAATTCATTATAACGGACAACATACGCACCGTTAAAATGACACAGATGGCAAGTGAGATGGAGAGTCCTGCACACAACAATATGATCAGCAGAGAGGTACATTCGTTGTGCTGCGACATTTTCTTGGCCCACCTGTCAAAAAACATTGCTGGAACACCAAACCAAATCAGAGGAGATATCACCAATGTTAAAGACAAGTAACAAAATAGTATTGACAGCCGTGTGTGACGTTTTAGGAAACGTATTCTGCGGTGGCTGTCTTCACCCTTGTCGCCGGGCATGTCTTTCTGTCGTGGTCTTGCAGGGGAAGTTGGCAGGCTAGAATGGGATGGGAGAGACACAGTGTACAGAGAGGCGGGGGAAAAGAGTCACAGTGTTCGCTTTTGGTGAGAGGATAAGCAAATTGTTCAGGCTTTGTCACAGTGTTCGCTATTAGAGGGAGAGGAGGAGAGAGTGGGGGTGAGAGAGAGAGGGGTGGGGGAATTGTGGGCTCTCTTTGGGGCAGGATCGGACACTCTAGACGGGGGTGCAGGGTGTTGGCCTGCTGCGTGTGTTGTAGGCGTGGCCTGGGGGGGACACTGGCGGGGTCGCTGCAGGCTGTGGATCGGCCTCTGCAGCGTGTGGAGTGGCCTCTGCAGCCGTGGGGATGGTCGCTGGTTGGCGGAGCGTCGGCGGTGGCACCTTCCTGCAGTGGTTCACGTGGGCCCAAGAAGGTCGTTCAGCCACTTTCACGGCGGTGTGTGTCGTGAGCAGGACCTGGAAGGGTCCCAGCCACCGCTCAGAGTCCCCCGGCTGGATTTGGTGGAGTGGAGAAGAGGCCGGGTTTGGTAACGCCGCCTCCACCTGGGTTCTTATGTTGTTGAGAGATCTGGAAAGATTGATACAGTATGTTAGCAGCTGATCCTCACACAAGCCTGTGGAGGGAAGGGGGGGGGCTCGGAGAACCTACTCCCACGGAAGGGGGGGGGGGCGGCAAAAAGGGTTGCATAGGGAGACAGACCTGTGCGATTTCTCTTCCTCATCCTCATATACATAAGAGCCAGGGGCAGCACTTTGGTCCATGGCAGGCCTGTCTCTGCACAAATCTTTGCCAGTTTGTTCTTTAGGCTATAGTTTTCGCGCTCAACGGCGCCACCACTGGCCGCATGGTAGCCACAGTGGTATCTAACATCAAAACCCAGGTAATTGCTAACCTCGGTCAGGGCCTGATTTACAAAATGGCTGCCGTTATCGCTTGATAAATGGGAAACTAACCCCCAGCGTGGAAATATTTCAGTCAGCAGTGCCTTGGCCACTGTGGCAGCGGTGGCATGCTTGGCTGGGAAGGCCTCCACCCATTTGGACCACATATCAACAATTACAAGGCAATATTTTTTGTTTTCAGATGGAGAGAGTTCAATCAAATCCATCATGAGATGTTCAAATGTGGGTTTCTGGTGAGCCGCTGGGGTCGTTTTAACACCGCGTGCTATGTTGTGGTTTGCACATATAACACAGTTTCTGCAATAGTCGCATGCCGCGACAGAGAAACCTTTGGTGAACCACCGAGAAGTGATCTCACTTAGCATAGCTCCCTTCGATGCATGATCACGGCCATGACTTAACTTGCAATATGGGAGGAAAAGTGTTTTTGGAAGACATGGTTTAGAGTTAGGACCAAGCCAAATGTTCTGTGTGCAGTGTGCGCCTGCCTTAGACCAAACGTCCTTCTCTGTCTGTGTAGCGCTGCTCTGAATGTGAAGTAGGTCCTTCCTGTCAAGGGTGCGCGTGTGTGACTCAGTCTGTATTAGAGTCACTGTTGCAGCCTTGAGAGGAAGTGGAGCGGTGCTTTTTGCTAAAGGGGCCCCATCTTCAAACAGAAGTGTGGAGGCGCTTTTAGCCGCAGCATCTGCTCGAGCATTTCCTTTAGAAATGCTGTCTGTCTGGTTGCTATGAGCAACGCATTTGCAGACAGCAATTTTGGTGGGCAACAGAATAGCCTCTAACAGATTTTTAATTTTGTCATGGTGTTGAATGTGTTTGCCAGATGAAGTAAGAAAACCTCTGTGTTTCCATAGGGCCCCGAAATCATGTGTAACCCCATGACAGTAGCGGCTATCTGTGAAAATATTTGTTGTTTTGCCTTTTGCTGCCACACATGCATGGGTGAGTGCAATTAGCTTGGCGGCCTGTGCAGAATAATGATGAGGTAGAGGTCCAGAAATCACATTACCATGGTCAGAGACAACTGCAAACCCTGCCCTGGCACGACCAGTGACAGGGTCTCTGGAAGCAGAGCCATCAACATACAACACAAGATCAGGGTTAGACATGGGTACAGATGATAAATCAGGTCTAGGTGTACACAGAATATTGATTTCCTGTACACAATGGTGTGGTTCCCCGTCTGTGGGGCCAGGAAGCAGGGTTGCCGGGTTTAGGGGACCACATCTCTTGACAGTGACATTTGGTAGGTCTAAAAGGGTCGTGTGGTATCTCAACCATCTTTGAGCTGTTAAGTGTGAGGTCTTATGCTCACTCAGGATGTGTGCCACAGCGTGTGGGACGAGGAGGAGCAGCTCCGTGTAACCGACAATGTCCTGTGAAGCGGTTATTGCGCGTTCTGCTGCCGCGACCGCACGGAGGCATGGCGGTAGTCCCCGTGCTACAGCATCTAGTTTGGTTGAGAAGAAACCTACAGGGCGCAATCTGTCACCATGCTGTTGCAAAAGCACAGATGTCATGCACCCATTTTTCTCGTCAACTGCCTGTGTAAACGGCTGATCTGGGTTAGGTAACCCGAGCGTCGGTGCACATTGTAACATTTTTTTCAGTGTTACAAAAGACTGTTCTGCCTCAGGGGTCCATTGGACTCGGCCCTGAGCGGTGAGGCCTTTCCCATGTATGAGTGAGCTTAAGGGCATTTCAATAGCAGCATAATTTGGAATGTGTGTCCTGCAATATGAACAGATTCCCAGAAAACTCATAATTTGTTTTTTTGTTTGGGGTTTTGGGAGGTCAATAATAGCTGCTACATGTTTTGGAGACAAGGATTTGCCCTCTGGCGTGATTATGTGACCAAGAAACGTGACCTCTTGTGACACAAATTGGAGTTTTGAGAGGCTTGCCTTATGACCTTCAGCCGCCATGTGGTGCAGTAGTTTCAGGGTGTCTGCAGTGCATTGTTCTTTTGTGTCAGAACAAATCATGATGTCATCTACGTAAAATAATAAGGCAGAGCCTGGGCCCAAAACAAGGGGTCCCAGACTGTCTCTAATAGCAGCACCGTAGATGGATGGGGACGAATGAAAACCCTGGCAGAGGCGGGTGAAAGTGTAAGGCCTGCCGTCAAAATTAAAGGCAAACCAGTATTAACTGTCTGGGTGTACAGGGATTGAGAAAAAGGCGTTAGACAGATCCACTACTGAAAACCACTTCGACCCGACCGGTGATAATATGGTGTAGGGATTAGGAACGTCTGGTGCACGAGAATGGACTGCCTCGTTAACCGCCTGTAAGTCTTTTACAAAATGCCACTCTACTGGTTTTCCCGCATCTCTTATCTTTTTAACAGGGAAAATCGGCGTGCGAACGGGAGAATCATTACACGGCACAATAACTCCAGATTTCAGTAATGATTCAAAAATGGGGCGTATGCCATCCAAAGCTTCCTTTTTGAGGGGATACTGTGGTCTGTGGGGACGGAAATCAGATTTTGGTGTAATGACCACAGGTTGGACATTTTTTATTAAACCCACATCATACGCTCCCGTTGCCCACAATTGTTCGGGCACCTCTTTAAGGTAGGGTGGTATTTCTGCATTCAGAGAAATAAATGTGCTCCGGGGTGGGGGTGTGTGACGTACGTGGGTTGGTCATTATCATTGTTACTGTATTTGGAAGACCATGTGAACATCAGGTTAGTATAATTAGTATGGGTTGTGTTATTTTTGTTTGTGTGATGTGTCATCTTCTAATTCTGTTTTTCTTTCTCCCTTCCCCAGATACCACTCATCCCCCTGATTGAGCTGATTGCACCTGCTTGGTGCACCTGTGGGCAGTCAGTGGAATGAGTGGTTATAGTCTGGAAGATGACACACACACGGGGCGCCTCATTTGAATCACTGCCATGTTCCAGAGTGGAGTGAGGAGGTTGCCTTCTCGCCTAGCTGTAGCTGTGGAATGATATCGTGTGGCTTTCTCTTTGTGTCCCATGACTGGCACAGTTACATTTATATTATTTACTAAGTGTTTGTTCGTATATATGTATGTCTTGTTTGTCCTCCCCTACCTTTTTCCCCTGTGCATTATGGTGGAGGTTTCAATCCCTATCACCATAAATATATAATTTACTATTTGGAAAACGTCTTGTGTTGTTTCTTACTTGCTCGGGACAGTGCTTAAAGCATCCGCTGGACGGGCTGGTTTTCATGTACAGCCTGCTCCAGTCATATTCTATATGGTCATTAGACCTTTGTACATGACAGGGTGTGTCATCAAATGGCACCTGTAAACATTTCACAGTAGGAATAGATAACGGCGGAAACGTGAGTTTGTGTGTGTCTGACGCAGGTGAATACAACACATGTGGGGTGGCTGTCTGTTGCCAATCACAGATGTTTGTACACATGGTCATATATGAAGCCAAGTCTCGCCATGCTTCTGTGCTGTGTCTAACGAGGGGGATGTGTGGTTTTGCTCTTCCTGCTACGGAATACAGGCGTTGCTGTGTGGGTGTCAAAATAACTTCCCCCACCGCTCTGGAGTGGGACCAAAAAATGCCACTATATTTAATGTCTTCTGCCGCATATAGTCATAAAATCTGTTTCGTAAGTCAGGTCGGGTTCATGGCTTATGTGAGCAGTGACATGTAGTCTATCTGCTTCCATAAGACATGCGTCGCTGTCAAACTGTACATTCTTATGTAACATTGTCATCAAAGAAACAGAATGGTCAGGCTTCAACCACCACTGATAAACTGTCACCGGGTCAGTTCTGTGCAATTTCAGTAGGGTGTGATATGAGTTTTGTCCGTCAAGCACCACTTTAATACCATCTGAGGTGGAGATCAGATTGATATTCATTGCTATCATTAGATCACGGCAGATCAAATTCACAGGACATGTTCCAGAGCTCAAAAATGAATGTTTTAGTGTAATTTTAACATCATTTGTAGCATCAGGGAGAAGCGTACAGGAGATTGGTACAGTAAAATACTCTATCTGAGCGACGCCTGAAGCGCCTATATTTACAGTCCAACGTCCACTAAGTTTGGGTTTAGCAAAATCTTTTGTAGTGAGTATGCTGCTCGTAGCTCCACTGTCCACAACAAACTTGATTGGCCGATCTTTTATTTGCAATGTTAATTCAGGCAGGTCGAGATGTGCTTCATTTTTGTACAAAGAATATGTGGGTTTTACATTAGGTTCAAAACGATTTTGCAATGTTTGAATAGCATCAACAATCAGTGCAGGTGTGTGTGTGTGTACAGGGGTCAGTGCATGTTCATTCAGTTGTGAAGTGTTTGCTGCTGGTGGTGTATTCAGTTGTGAAGTGTTTGCTGTTGATGATGTTGTGCTAGTTACTGAAAAATAGTAACTCAGTTACTTTACTAGTTACTTCATTTCAAAGTAACTTCGTTACTGTACTAGTTACTTACACCCAAAAGTAATGAGTTACTGTGAAAAGTAACTATTTAGTTATTTAAAAAAAAAAAAAAAAAAAAAAATTGCTCAAGTCCCATGCCCCATATACTCAAAATCGGTTGATCAACTTGACAGTTTCCATTCACATCACCGAACTCTGCTAAGCAATGTGGTCTAGAGCGTTTCATTATATATTCCCTACCCGCTGTATGTATATTTCTCTCCCACCCACCCACCCCCTCCTAATGTACAGTCCCCTCCCCATCATATGTATATACTCTGTCAGGATCTAGGGGTAACAGTACTGTATATTTGAATACCGCTTATGTCACAAATGTATCAGTACTAAATACCTATATGTCCCTATGCCATAAATGTCATGTATGTTGTGTATGTCATAAATGTCTATATGAATTGAAAATGGGGGACCCTGATGGAAACAAGACAAACGTCTTTCTCTGGTCTGCATCCCCTTAACAATTGTATGTATTGAGCCGTACTGTATTGTACCCATTCTGCAATCTGTTAAATAAAGTTTTCATTCATTCATTCATTCATCCATTCATTAATTCATTCATAGCCATCTTGCAGCGTTGTTTAAGATATCAATCAAAGCATTGCAACGTTAGAATAGTTAGGATATCAATTGTGCATGAAAGGACTATATTTATATTGTTTGATTAGTATTATGAGATTCCCTGGAAGATTTCGTACAGTCAAAATCCGTTGATCTTGAGTTTCAGTGAACACATTGCACTCACCGTCACCAGTCTGCGGTGGTCGAGATGTAACGTTAGTCCAGTTGACTCCAGCAGCCCTTCAAACATGTTCTTTATCTCGTTTCCATGTTGTATATTAATTATCTCTCCAAGTAGTTGCTAAATGGTTTGTTAGTTCGTTATTATTACTGCGTTCTTATTATGTAGATTCATAGCGAGCGTCCTCTTGTTTACTGTAGAGAGCGTCTATTTCTTTCAGAACGTCAGTGGCCAATCAGAAGTGCGAAAACAGAATGAGGCTACGGAAAGAAATAATAATAATAATAATACTTCGTTTTATATAGCGCCTTTCAGTCTACAGTAAACAAAACAAACGCAGGCGAAATAAGGACGCCCGCTATGAATCTACATAAAAAGAACGCAGTAACGAACTAACAAACCATTCAGTAACGTAAGTAGCGTTACTGAATTTCAAAAGTAATGCGTTAGAGTACTAGTTGCGGCAAAAAGTAACTTCGTTTCTGTAACGCGTTACTTTGTAACGCGTTAGTCCCAACACTGTTGATGATGTTGGTGATGTGGTGGAAGTGTCTCCTCTTGCCTCGGTGCCAACCTGCTTTCTGTTAGGCGAGGTGTGTGTGTGTGTGTGTCTCCCCGGCCGGAGAAAGAATGCAGCATGTAGGCGGTGTTTTTTATTGCATGTGACAGCGTGTACATGTGTCGTGTGTGTTTGTACTTCCCTGACTCGCGATGGGCCCAGTCTCGCGTCCACCTGTCCGCTGTTTGGACCCCCCACTCCGGTCAGTCAGCTTGCCTCGTCATTGGCGAATGTCTCGTGGTGGTCCTCCTCACGGTTCCACCTTTGGCCGTTGTATCTGCATTTTTGTGGGGCTCTGCAGTCTTTTCTACAATGTCCGGGTTTTCCGCAATTAAAGCATTTGTTTTTGTCATGTGTAAGGCTGGCGTTTGCCGTCATTGAAGTTGTCCCTTGACAGCTCGCCGACCTTCTGAAATAAGGTCAATTGTGCCTTGTGTGATTGATAGTGAAGGATTTGGGGTGCTTTTTCAATGTATGTGATGTATAGATTGGGGGGAGAGGATCCCAGCTAAAACGGTGATCGAAATGTGCATGGAAGACGGTGATAGAACGGTGACCAGTGGATTGAATACACTGCCAGCGAGGGTGTTTGTTGACATTCCTTGTAAGAACATCTGAGATTAGAGTGTACTGTAGGCCCAGAGCAGGAGGGAGAGCGGTTTATTTTAATGCAACAGTGAATGAAACGTTTAATGGTGTGAAAGGTTATTAACGCAGTTGTCATGACAATGCGGCACATGACAACCAGGGGGTGGGCTATCGTTGCTACGGCGAGGATCTATAAGTCGAACGGTGTTTCCGGGTGTAAGGCAGACTAGAATCTGACCAAGAGCGAGTAGGACTGAGATCACAGAAGACACTCTCTCCTCTCATTGAGAGGGGGGGGGGGGGAGGAAGAATGCCACATCATCACTAGCTTCGGCTAACGCAAGGAGGGTTAGGCTAAAGACCAGGCCTGAACACTATTGGACTGAATAACAAAAGGACGATAGACGAACACACCGAAAGATCATTAGAATAGACTCTTCAAGGACAATACAATCTGTTAACATCTGAGCTGAGGTTTCTGTTTATCAAATAAAACCACGCTTTTCCTTGTAAGGTATTTCACGTTGTCGAAGTGTCGGATTCTTACGGAGGTAAAAAATTATTATGGTTTATGGATTGCACTAACGGGGGAGATAGGATCTTATCAGCCAGTGTCGTAGACGTCAGGACCATTAAAATGACACAACGCAGAGGAATTGGATGGAGAGCCAAAACAGATGAAGACGTGATACTGGCCAGTTTGATCAGGATCTTACAGTTGATGCCGTTTGGACCCGGATTATTGCTTGCTTTGAAGTTGCTTGAAAGGAAGAGACTGTGTGCAGTGCCGAGGCGTGAAGGGGTAGCCGTGGACGCGAGCCAAGCCAGCGAGCGAGCAAGGCCAGCGCCATGGACCCAGCGAGCGAGCCGAGCAAGGCCAGAGAGATAAACAGCGCCATGGACCAGAACAACTGACGGTGAAAAGATAAAGTGAGTCTCAACAACTTCACAAGCCAATAAGAAAACGAACAATAGTGTATCCGTAAACGTAATTAGTTTGAAACAGAGAGAATGCCAGCTGTAATAGTGTGTTTGAATAACAGCAGAGCGGCACAGTTTTGTTTTGAAAATCGAAGGTGTTATCTGAAAGGGAACCAAAACAGTCATAGATGACGAAAGAAAGCAAAATAGGGCAGAAGGAGCCAGAATGAGAGAGATGAGGAGAGGGGGGGGGGTGCTGAACCAGACTGAAATCTGTTATGGCGGGATTGTTATGACAAGACTGTCGCCTGAGACGGCCCACCTTAAACTGGTCGCTGTGGTCTCAAGATGGCCGGAATTTGTTTTGACGGGAGGAAAGTCGGTCGGGAATTTACCTTAAACTGTGTATTATGTCCGATAAGCAAGAGTTTAGTCCGGGAGAAGCGTCCCCTGAGAGGAAAGAGAGGAAAACAGCGGTGTTTTTAGGCCTTGGAAGGAAGGGCAGCGTTCGTTTGTTTGAGAGAGTAGCCATTTGCACCGAGACAAAATGGCCGTGAGCACCACGAGGAGATAACAACAGATAAGAACCAGGAAGTGACACGTCAACTAAACCACCATAGAGGAGGAGTAGGTCGCCACCTAGTGGTGGAGAGGGGGTAGTGCTGGGGAGTTTTCATTACCCATAGGGGAATATTTAGATATAGGCCTGTACTACCATCTAGTGGCGGAGTGGGGGAGTGATTCAATAGTGAATCTAATGAGCACAGAGAGTGGATTAGTATTATAATAATAATATTAGATATAGAGTTTAATTATACAATGGATTAAATAAGAATTGCACAGAAAGATGGTGCAGTTATTTGAATGGGTTAATTATGGAATAAAGAGGGAGTTTGAATTCCAGTGGGGCCTTCTCACACCTAATAGATAGGCAGGGTCTTCAGAAGACACGTCACCAGAAGAACTGGCGCGCGCTGGGGGTCAAACTGGGATGAAGAGTTGCGCGGAGTGGGTATCGGAAACTGCAAGTGTCACGCCGGAAGACAACAAACAGGGAACCGCCCTGTAAGATAGATAATAGGTGTGGAGAAGGTGGTAGACTAATAGCAAAACAAGGGAAGTCGAATGTACAGACGACTGCCGGTGTTGTGTTTCTGCTTTCAAGGGGGGAATGACACCGACAGCGATGGAGATGACCAGGAGACAGACTGGAGGAGGAGGAAGCCGCAGGGGCCAGGCACCGCAGCCTGGGACACAGATCATCTGCGTGTGCACCTTCCTCCCGGCTGGACGCGTCTGAAGTCAGCAGCAATGTACCCTGTTCGTGGCGTCAAGTTGATATGGAAATACAAGTGGTGAGCTGTTGAAATAAAGACAAACTGGAAACACAAGATAGGTTTGTTGGTTTTTAATACGACCGGACACAATTTAACAGAACAACCAGTGCAATGCCAAAAAGTGTAAAGATCATCCCAATGTACAGCGTTTTTATAGAGCTTTCCTCCTCCTCCTCCCCCTTTCTTGTCTGTGTCATCCAGCTAGGCGAGGGGTGTGTGTGTGGGTGTGTGTGCTTATGCGTGGTTTCAGGAAGTGAAAGTGTGTGTGTGTGTATGCTTACACGTGCATGTGTGTGCGTGTGTATGTATGTGTGTGTGTGCATGACTATGTGTGTGTGCTTGCATGTGCGTGTGTGCGTGGGTGTGTCCCAGAGATGATATACCAAACAGGATGTACGGGGGGGCCCCGTGTGTGTGTTTTGCAGAAGTGGCTTTCTGGTTTCAAGAAGTGGAGATGTACAGATGTCAAGTATGATGGAATTTAAGTGCATTGGGACGGAAAGTCTGTGGAGGCTCTCTTGTGTTTCACAAGATAGTTTGGACATAGAGGTCATGAGAAAACCTAGGCAAGGGGAGTAAGAGGATCTATATAGTTTCATAACGGAAGGCCTGGGGAGGCTCTCGTGTTTCACAAGGTTCTGACCAGACAGGAGTTTACAGAAGTGTGGGCCTACAGGTCATGAGAATCTAGGAAGAGGAGTTTCACATGGGAATGACTTGTACAAAAGATATGTCGTTTAAACATGAGCACAGACAGTCTAGTAGTGTCGTGTCAAAAGGTCAATGTGGTTTTAGGTGTGCCATAGTAAGCATATATTAATTGAAATATTCCCTGACAATTGGTCCCCGGGGCGCGGCTCACGTTGACGCCCTATCTGCTCCCGGCTGCCCATAGGGGGAAGGACAACGGGATGGGAAAAGTGCAGAGAGACATTTCATCAGCGACTCAGTGCATGTGTGTGTGTGTTCCTGTGGGTCGCCCATCTCGCGTGTCTGTGTTAAAACTGCATGACAAATAAAGACTTCTAGTCTAACAATTATTATTATTAACTGAGAAGCCGTCGGTCTTGCTGAGTTTGTTATTTGATCCGAAGAGAATGGACTCTGTAATGATAGTTTGTTATCAGCGAGCCAAGTGCAGATTCTGCCGAGTTCTGAGCTGAGGGTTTTTCAACCTGTAACTTGTTCTTGTCAGAGACCAGCAGGGCTGAGTCGTCTGCGAACAAGAACAAGTTGCAGTCACAAGCTGACGACATGTAATTTGCATAGATTAGGAACAGTAGCCGTCCTAGTATGCTTCCTTGTGGAACACCACAGCCAGGGAGCGAAATTAACTTTTTGACTCACCGGCCAGTGGTGGGTAGATGGGAAGAATCTACCCGCCAAGCATATTTCTTACCTGCCAAATTTTTTTTTATTAAAAATATATATATATATATTTTATATAAAAAAAAAATTTAAATAAAATATATATTATATAATCATACTTGTAGTTGTATTATCTGCGAGACATCGCCACCACGCAATAAGTCAAAATGCTCGCTATCTGCAAACAGCTCCACTGTCTGTGTGTATTCTAGTAGCCTCCAGCTCCAAAAAGGATTCTCCTGTGCTGCAGCGGGACCCTATACTAATACTCTACATTCAGCATGCAAGGATTCTCCGGCGCTGCAGCTGGGCCCTATTGGTATAATGTTCGGGTTCTTTGGTCAAATCACATTCAACATGCCCTCAGCTACAATACGCATTGAATCAATGTTATAAGACATTGATATCAGGAGCTATCTGTAGCTACTGCTAGCCCGCTAGGTAACGTTAAGACAATTTAGTTTACTGGGACATATAGATCTAACGTGAGCTAGCTAACGTGAGCTAGCTAACGAGGGAACGGAGGTATTATGCACTCGAGTCGACTATTGCTGGAGCATTTGTTGATATCAGTAGCTAGCCAGCTAGATACCGTTAGACAATGCCTCGTCATGTATTAAACTAAAAGTGAATAGTTGACTGGGTCATTGTTTAAACAGTAACGGTAGCTCATGGAGGTCCGGTCTAGACTAGAGCAGACTGCCTCTGTGTTGATAGGAGCAGAAGCCAATAGTATCGCGCTGCAGGGCTGGGCGGATATGATTCGTTGCCACGGTTTCTTTCAAAATAAGAGTATCATACGAACTGAATGCTGCTAACTGCCGGAGCCATCGATATTATGACTGGAACTGCGCTTGGAGCGGAAATGAGACCCGCACATATTTTCAAAATAAGAGTATCGTTATGAACTACACGTCTACACGCCACACGGCGGGCAGACACCCCAGTGGCAAGCGCCAAAGGTAAAAACTGAGCGCCCCTGGCGGGCGGCGGGCTTTAATTTCGCCCCCTGACCACAGCTCACTGTGAGGGGGGGGTAGGGTACTGTTTACCTCCACCATCTGTTCCCTCCCCTAAAGGTAGGATTGCATCCAGCTCACTGATAGACTATCAAAACCAAGGCCGAAGGCCTTTTGTAGGTCCAGCATGACCATGCCGCAGTATTTGCCCGCATCCACTCTCTTGTTTGGTGTGATCGTTCAAATAGAGAAGGCATGTGTCAGTGGAGTGGGTTGGGCACATGTATACAGTGCAGCACAAAGTTCAAGTCCAAAAGTCCAGCCCTAGCATCTCGCCATAGAGGGGGGGGGGGGAGCAGGGGGACACCTGACTCATTTACCAGGCGAGCTGCTGAGGGGAAGAAACTGAGTATATGGCAGGACCTAAGTGTCTTAGGCAGCCGTAGCCGCCTGCCGTGGGGGAGCATGGTGAAGAGGTTATGACCTGGGTGGGCGTGGGCCATGATCTTCCTCGCCCTCCTCAAGGCCCTGGTGGAGTGTAGGGACTCGAGGGAGGGAAGGGAGCAACTGATCACCCTCTCCGCCGAGCGTATCACCCGCTGCACCGTGGCCTTGTCCCTGACCGCGGCTGCAGGGAACCAGGTGATGATGGAATAGAATAGAATAGAATATAATAGAAATACTTTTATTATCCAGAGGGAAATTTGACACTGCAAATCGTTCAACATTAAACATTTAGACAGGGTGGTGATAAGAGCTACAGGTGTCTCTATCTATCTCAACTCCTATTAGAGATAGAACCCTGTGGCCGCTCGATATCCCCCGGCAAGGTGCTAAACTCACCAAGTTCTCGAGTCAATTACTAATCTTAATCACGCTTACTTCATAGTCACTAGTTAGTTATATCCAGTTCATATGAAATATAAGCGTAGAAGAGTTGTTAACCTCTTCGTTATGTGTAATAAACTGAATGTCTGTTTGGGAAAAACTCCTTTTCATCAAATTGTCGTATTCACAGCACTATGCCTATAATAATTATAGGAAAAAGCTCCAGAATAATAATCATTTGTAAGCCCAGGGCCGCCTGGGAGAAATGCGAGGCCCTGTGCGAGATTTAACGCGAGCCCCCCCCCCCCCCCCCCCCCAAAAGGTTAAAAAAAAAAAAATTATATATATATATATTTTTTTTTTTTATTTTTTTTTTCATACAGTCAACATATTCTTAAATAATAGCGCTGCCCGAGGCGGGGCATGATACAGTCAACATATAGCAAAAGAGAGAGCGAGAGAGAGCTCCCGTTCTACAGTCAATATACAGTGTACAGAGAGAGAGAGAGAGAGAGAGACACATTGGAAAGAAATTGAAATGCTATTTGGCCCTAAACAGAGAGTACACAGTGGCAGAATACCTGAGCACTGTGACTGAAGATCCTTGACTATGTACAGACTCAGCGAGCACAGCCTAGCCATCGAGAAAGGCCGCCATAGGCAGACTGTGTGTGTTAGAAAGAGAGAGAGAGAGAGAGAGAACATGTGTGTTTGTCATGTGTGTGTGTGTTAGAGAGAGAGCATGTATGAGAGATCCAAAAGGACAAAGATCAACACTTAAATCCAAGAGAGAGAGAGAGAGAGAGAGAGAGAGAGAGAGAGAGAGACACATTGGAAAGAAATTGAAATGCTATTTGGCCCTAAACAGAGAGTACACAGTGGCAGAATACCTGAGCACTGTGACTGAAGATCCTTGACTATACAGACTCAGCGAGCACAGCCTAGCCATCGAGAAAGGCCGCCATAGGCAGACTGTGTGTGTTAGAAAGAGAGAGAGAGAGAGAGCATGTGTGTTAGAGAGAGAGCATGTATGAGAGAGAGAGAGAGAGAGAGAGAGAGAGAGAGAGAGAGAGCATGTGTGTGTGTGTTAGAGAGAGAGCATGTATGAGAGATCCAAAAGGACAAAGATCAACACTTAAATCCAAAGAGAAGAGGGTCTATACCAGAGAAACCAAAGCAGCAAGGAGCCAATGGCCGACATCAGCTAAATAGGCTAGCCAGGTACTGTGACACCAGGCCACACACAGCTTTGGCCAACGGCCCAACGCTACCCAAGCTACACAAACGACCAAGACATTCACACACAGCACATGTCATATCTCCAAATGTTGTGAAGTAGCATATGTTTTGCCTGGAAAAAAACATCGTTATTAACAAAACATTCGGGAGGGGAAGGAAGGAAGAGTGGGGTAATGTCATGACATTTTCATTAATCTTACCTGCACCAAGGAACGCAGGGCGAAAGGCCGCAACACAGGTCTCCACGTTGACGAAAGGCCTCTCACTGTCGGGACAAAAATAAGCTGCTGCCAGAGCCTTGTCATGGTGCAGGCCCGACTACATCTTCTGTCAAAGATGATGTCGTAGTCAGAGTGCCAGAACCCCCTGCTATTCTCACGGCTAATGTCAATGGTCGTAGCACAAGCTAACAGCTAACTCAAGGCTAACTGATAGCATCAAACGAACGTTCCCAGCCGAGCGCAGCCGGCAGTTAACGTCGAAGCTAAACAGCTAACTGGCTAACAGTTAGCTCAACCAGGCTATCGCTAACCATTAGCTAACGCAGAAGCAAGCTATGCGGCTACATACAGCCAGGTGCTGACACCAGGCACACACGTTAGCTACTAGTAGTACTACAATAGCTAGTCGGCCAGTTTAGCTCCAGAGAGTGAGAGAGAGAGAGAGAGAGAGAGAGAGAGAGAGAGCGATGTCCACGGCGGGAATAGAATAGAGTTAATAGAATAGGTTAAAAACTCACCAAACGTCCAAGAGGATGGAGACAACCGCGTGGAGTTGACGAAGTTCATCTGCCAAACGACCATCCTCTTCATCTTGGCTGCAGGTTAGCTAACGCTAGATAGCCTTTAGCTAAGCTAGCTACTAGCCGACATCATCATGGGCCATGGCTATATCCCGACTGCATCATGACAAGGCTCCGGCCATTTGTCCCGCCTTTCGTCAACGTTCCTTGGTGACTGACCGACTGATAATGACCGACCTTGGCTGGCATAACTAAGCATAATAGTCAAAAGCTGCACGCGCGAAATATTCAAATGCAACTGACTCTTCTTCTTCTTCTTCGTTTAAGTTTCCGGCGGCGTACTATGATGTAAGTAACCACTCCCTTCGTTGAAACCAATAGTATGTCTGCTGCAGAGCACCAGAGCTCCAATAGTGACCCAGGTGCAGACCCAGGAACAAGTCAGATACATTCTACAAACGTGTCTAATGTGAAATATATAAGCATATAAGCAAAACTAGAGTTTAGGTATGTGATGAAAAAGGGCCTCGCGGGAAGGGGGGCCTCGCAAAAAAATAAAAAAAATAAAAAAAAATAAAAAAAATAAAAAATAAAAAAAATAATAAATAAAAAATGTTTTTTTTTATTTTTTTTTTATTTTTTATTTTGTGAGGCCCCCCTTCCCGCGAGGCCCTGTGCGACCGCACTGCTCGCACACCCCCTGAGGCGGCCCTGTGTAAGCCTGATGATATTACTACTCTTTTAATAAGTAGTACTACTAACAATAGTGTAATATTAGCGTAATAATATTAATAATCATTTGCAAGCCCCAGAACCTCCGATCAGTTTGATAGACCCATAAATCCGTGGCCTGATCGTCCGGCCCTGCAGTGGCCAGACTCTCAAATTCCCACAAATCCAATAGGCCCGTCGCATCTAGAGATACTGGCGCTTGCAAGCAAAAATTAGTGATACATATATATATATTATATCATTTATATAACTTTAGCTAAAAGCAGTAACCAGCAATTGATTTAATCTGTATTTCAGGCTACCAGAACATAGTCACCTCAGATGAAAGCAGGGCGCGGCCAGCGTCTTGAAACATTGTGATAGAGCAGCACAAGAAAAGCAGTCCACGAATTTGATAAAAGTATTTTAACAAAGTTGGTTTAATTAGAAAAGGTAAGTTACAAAGATTCTGTCTTGGAAAACTCCAGTCCAGTGATAATAATATAAAAACAACAACATGGCTTAAAGAACAATAAAAAACTCTCTTGTAAAAAAATCATCTAAAATATTTAGCTAAGAGCTTAGCATAGCTCTTTGAATCTAAAAAACAGAGTATTGTCATAGGGACTTTACCCAGGCTAGGCTCCATTACACCGCTCAGCCTTGCCTGGTGCTATAAAAATCTCTCCCCCCGAGCTAGCGGGCGGAACCTTATATACCCAAGTCTGCATCATATCAAGACATCTTATTATTGGTCTAAAAATATTTATGTCATTCTACCAGCCAATCAACACACAATTCAGTAAGGATGAACCTTCCTCCGTTTCTAGTCATTACAGTAACTGGAAAAGTAACAGATTACTTTGTGTTGGGGAAACCCTAATACATCACTGACATGTTTATGCATGTTTGCAATGATCTAAGTTTTACAGAAAGATGGATATAGCATATATATATACATGTACAATACAGTACTCATATTGTAGAGCCTTTACCTATAAGCCTACTGCGAGGGGAAAGTGGGCTGGCTTGAGTTAGACGCGTGCTTGAAGAATTCAATGTCCAGAGTACTCGTATCATTTTCGATATGCCAATCCATTTATTGACCTTTTATCCACCAAGTAATATAATACAAAAAACTCTTTAACTAATAACACTGAACGCCGACCTATACGGCACATCAACACGAACACAACAAGACACGGTCAAAAACTGTTTGGCTATTCCCCTTGCGCACCTGGGGCTTGTCACCCACTGATCAGTATATATGGGTAACCACCCCTTGTGGTGGTTGCCATGGTGACTAATAATGCCACACCTCTGCACCGTGAGTTAAAATAAAACTAAATAAACAGAAGGGCATTTTGGCTCCAACACATATACTTAAACACTGGTTGATATGTTCACACATCATACATGTAGTTTTAAAATGTATAATGGCTCTCTGCCCCAGAACTGCAAGGGTTAACACCATGCAGAAGCGATTCACTTCTCCTCGCTGACCGTCAAGGTCAGCACACTGTGGCCACATTCCTGGCGTCACGAACAGTAAGAAGAGGCCCCTTCTCTATCCATTCTCCAGGGCTACACAAGATATGGTAGTTTACACAAGTTACAGTTTTATAGTCTATAGTTATAGTTCTTACAGTTTTACACAAGTAGGGAGAAAGAATACAAAAGACATTCTTCATAAATCCCTGACTTTCAGTGCGCATTTGGTGCTTAGATCAGAGGCCTACTTGTCCTGTTATCAAGCTTATAATACATACTTATATTTAATCCTCTATATATACATGTTAAATGCTCAATATATCACATCATACAAGTGCATCATAATCATAATTATAATAGTTCAAGTTTCTTTAATAGTTGTCATACAGAAGTACAGAATACTTTCATACAAAATGCTTCTTACTGTTACGCTCCAGAGACTGTGCTAGACAAGATAGTATCAAATAACATAGTATAGCATGTAAATTAGAAGTAGAAAATGAGGTCACAGTGTTCAGTATAGACATATGTACAATGTTCGATGCAGAATAGACGTAACTGAGTTACCATATAATATACAATACTATGCAGTGTACTAATGTACAATACTATATAGTGCAAAGCAGAAATGGGATGAGGTACAATTTAGGTACAATTTACAGTAAGGTGTACGAGTTGTAGTGCAATCCTTCATCAATAAATATAAAGTGTGGGGAGTGGGTGCTACAGTGTGTTTGTTTAAAGTGAGTGTGTGCTATAAAGTGTGGGGAGTGGGTGCTACAGTGTGTTTGTTTAAAGTGAGTGTGTGCGTGTGGATGTGTGTGCTATGTGCGTTTGATGGTTGTTGTGTAGTGTTCATTGTTCGTTGAGCAGCCTGATGGCCTGGGGATAGAAGCATCTTCTGAGTCTTTCTGTGCTCGCCTTGAGACTCCGGTATCGCTTGCCTGACCGCAGCAGTTCAAAGAGGCAGTTGTTCGGGTGACTGGAGTCTTTAATGATTCTCTTAGCCTTGCCCCTGCACCGCTTGTTGTAAATGTTCTGGAGGGTGGGGAGCCCCCCTCCAATTGTGCGTTCGGCTGAACGTGTCACTCTTTGTAGTCTGCTTCGGTCTTGTGCAGTGCTATTCCCAAACCAGGAGGTGATGTTGCCAGTCAAGATGCTCTCTATTGTACATGAGTAGAAGTTCTTAAGGATCTTCTGACTGACTTGGAACTTCCTTAGGCGCCTGAGGAAGTAGAGGCGTTGTCGTGCCTTCTTCACAACACTGTCAATGTGTGTGGTCCATGTCAAGTCCTCGGATATGTAGGCTCCGAGGTACTTAAAGCTGTTCACTCTCTCAACCGGTGCCCCGTCGATGCTGAGGGGGCTGTAGTCCTTGACCCCCGACCTCCTGAAGTCCACAATCATCTCCTTTGTTTTGCTGACGTTCAGGGAGAGGCTGTTTTCCTGGCACCATCCCGCCAGGACCTTGACCTCTTCCATGTAGGCCCTCTCGTCGTTGGCAGAGATCAGGCCCACCACCACTGTGTCGTCAGCAAATTTGAACAGTAGGGGGGACAGAACGCAGCCCTGTGGGGAGCCAGTGCTGATGGACTTGGGATCGGAGATGTTGATTCCCAGCTTCACCCGCTGTGTCCTGTTTGTCAGGAGGTCCGTTATCCACCTGCGGGTAGAGTCCGGCACCTGCAGCAGGGACACCTGATGCTCCAGGATGTGCGGGAGGATGGTGTTGAAGGCCGAGCTGAAGTCCACCAACAGAATCCTGGTGTAGGTCCCCGCAGTGTCCAGGTGTTCCAGGACGTAATGCAGAGCCATGTTCACAGCATCATCTGTGGAACGGTTGGCTCTGTACGCAAACTGTAGGGGGTCCAGAAGAGGGTCTGTGATGGACTTCAGGTGGGCCAGGACAAGGCGCTCAAAGACCTTCATGACCACAGACGTCAGGGCGACCGGTCTCAACTCTTCCTCTCCTTCCCTCCCTCAGATATCCACGTCTCTGAGCGGATCTCGGCCTGTCTGTCCGACATCTCCGCCTGGATGACGACCAACCACCTCAAACTGAACCTAAGCAAAACAGAATTGCTCCACCTGCCGGCCAAATCCTCCCCCCTGACCGACCTCTCCATCACAGTCGAGAATGCAGCTGTGACCGCGTCCCCGACCGCCAAGAACCTTGGTGTTGTCCTCGACGACCAGTTATAACTTCTCTGCTCACATCGCAGCAACAACCAGAACCTGCAGATTCCTCCTGAGCAACGTCAGAAGGATACGCCCCTTCCTGACAAAAGAAGCCACCCAACTCCTCGTCCAATCAACAGTCATCTCCCGCCTCGACTACTGCAACGCACTGCTAGCTGGCCTCCCGGCCACTGCCACCAAGCCTCTTCAACTCATTCAAAACGCAGCGGCCCGCCTGATCTCAAACCTACCGAAGTCGGCCCATGTCACCCCACTTCTTAGGGACCTGCAATGGCTCCCCATTGCTGCACGTATCCGCTTCAAGGCCCTCGACCTAGCATACCGTGCGGCAAAGGGAACCGCTCCCGCCTACCTCCGGTCAATGGTCTCTAACTACACACCCTCAAGACACCTACGCTCTGCATCTTCTGGCCGCCTCAGACCTACTCCTATCCAAGCTCCCGGAGGGTCATCAAAGAGAAGCCGCCTATTCTCAGTCCTTGCCCCACAATGGTGGAATGAACTACCCATCCCAGTTAGGACAGCCGAATCCCGTCCAATCTTTCGCCGTCGACTAAAGACTCACTTCTTCAACCATTATCTGAAATGATATAAAAAAAAAATTTAAAAAAAAATTTAAAAAATCTAACCCTGACTAACTGACTACTGTCATGCACTTGTCCTAATAAACTAACCTACACTGTAACACGCAACACTTTGATGAGCATTGTTACTCAGCTGATAGAGTTGTACCCTTCTTGCTGTCTTGTCATACAGAACTTGTAAGTCGCTTTGGATAAAAGCGTCAGCTAAATGACTAAATGTAAATGTAAATGAGAGGGAGGGGGGAGGAGGGGGGCGGGAGAGGGGAGGGGGGGGGTGGTGTGGGTGGGGGTGTGGTAGGGGAGACAGGGTTACCACTGGGGACCGGGCGGGGTGATTGTGGTCTGGGGGGGTGAGGGAAGGGGGCCAGGGGGAACACCTCCTTGTCAAACCTGCAGTAAAACTCATTGAGCTCATTTGCAAGGAGAAGGTTGTCAGACGTCTGTGGGGATTTCCGTTTGTAATTTGTGCTGGTTTTTAGGCCTTTCCAGACAGAGGAGGACTTCCCCTCTGAGAACTGCTGCAGTTTCCCAGAGAAGCGCTGTTTCGCCTCCTTCACTGCTCTCTCAAATTTGCACTTGGCCTCCTTAAAACTAGCCTTGTCCCCAATTTGCCTGGCCTTCTCCTTCCCAACCCTGTCGCAGTTGGGCTGAGAACCAGGGCTTGTCGTTGTTGTAGACTTTCCTGGAGCGGGAGGGGACACACACCTCCTCACAGAAGCTGACAAATGACGTCACAGTCTCTGTGTACTCGTCCAGGTTGTTCCCAGCCTCTGGCCCCGCCCACTCCAGGAAACCCTGGTCACAGCCCGTATGCTCCAGCCAAGCGCTGAGTTTCTCCCATGCATCACCGGACCACACTTTGAAGCGTCTTACTACAGGTTTACACATTTTTTATTTCTGCCTGTAGCAAGGGATCAGATGGATTAAATCATGATCGCTGTTGCCCAGCGTGGCACGTGAGACAGAATGGTAGGCCCGTTGAATCGTACAGTAGCAGTGGTATAACGTATTCGCTCCCCGGGTTGGACACGTTACTTGTTGCCGGTACCTCGGGAGAGCACGGCTAAGATTAACCTGGTTAAAGTATCCCGGATAAAAATATATATATAAAATAAAATAAATCCTGTGTAGCGCTTGCCTGACTACAGCAGTTCAAAGAGGCAGTTGTTTGGGTGACTAGAGTCTTTGATTATGGCCCTGCAACGCTTGTTATAAATGTCATGGAGAGTGGGAAGCCCACCTCCAATTGTGCGTCCGGCTGAACGGGCCACTCTCTGTAGTCTGCTGCGGTCTTGTGCGGTGCTATTCCCAAACCAGATCTTCTGACTCACTTTGAACTTCCTTAGCCTAAGGAAGTAGAGGCGTTGCCGTGCCTTCTTCACTACACTGTCAATGTGTGTGGTCCATGTCAAGTCCTCGGGTATGTGGACTCCGAGGTACTTAAAAGTGTTCACTCTCTCGACCAGTGCCCCGTCGATGCTGAGGGGGCTGTAGTCCCTGGCCCCGACCTCCTAAAGTCCACAATCATCTCTTTCATTTTGCTGACGTTCAGGGAGAGGCTGTTCTCCCGACACCATCGCACCAGGTCCTCTACCTCTTCCAGGTAGGCCCTCTCGTCATTTGCAGAGATCAGGCCCACCACGACTGTGTCGTCAGCAAACTTGATAATTGTGTTGTTGTTCCGCTGTGCCACACAGTCATGTGTGTACAGCGAGTAGAGGAGGGGGCTCAGAACACAGCCCTGGGGGGCCCCTGTGTTGAGAGTGATGGATAAGGAGGTGCAGTTGCCTGCTCTCACCACCTGGGGTCTTCCTGTCAGAAAGTCCAAGACCCACTGGCAGAGGTCATAGTTCAAGAGAGAGAGAGAGAGAGAGAAAGAGATGTATGCACCCAGGCACACCAGGTCACATGTAAGGCCTACACCTTATTATGGTAACATAATATCTGTAAATGAATATAAAACAGAGACTACAGAAAATAAATAAAGCATAATGCAAACAGCTGATTCTCCACCACCGGTACTTTCAAAGTGACCATATCTTTACATCCATCTGTCATTTCCCTGTTCATTCATCAACATCAGAACCGGTAAGATTTTTCTTTTTTCAATAGTGAAGAATGACATTCCTTCTCATAATCATAATCAGCCATGGGTGGATAATACAAGTGTTGGGTACAGGTCTTGTCAGCCTTCCCTAAAATCAAGTAATTTTTGCTTTGGTATTTAAAGGTGTATGGTCAGAGATAGACCGTCCTGCACACCTTAGTAATGTAATTTGCTGTTGGTGGCAGATAACTGACTGTAATTTGTATTTTTATTTTAGCAAATTATTGACAGGCAGCAGATGTACATGAAATATCTACTATCCATCTAATGCCTTTCAACCAATCAAATGCTAAAAGAATGCAACCATTGATAACCGTGAAAGATGAACAACATTCGCTTTCCCTCTTCTCCACTTCTCCTCTATTTCTCTATCCTCCCCGCTCCCCTCCTCTATTTCTCTATACTCCTCTCCTCCTCTATCCTCCCCATCTTCTCCTCTCATATCCTCCTCTCCTCCCCTCCAGAGCATGTGAGCGGAGCGGAGCGCTTGAGAAATCCGCTCTTCGCTCTAGACGTCTGGTTCCGCTCTCATTCGCTCATGTTGGCCCGCCCCCCCAAGTCGCTCACCGCTCACCTTCATTTACGAATCAAGCGCTCCCCGCTCCACAGCTCGCTCAGCAGAATTTTTTTTGGAGCATGATGTAAATTTGCTTGATTTGACCAAACTACAACAGTCTGCACCCCCTGGGCCCCTTAACAATTGTTTGTATTGAGCCGTATTGTATTGTACCCATTCTGCAATGTTAAATAACGTTTATCCATTCAACTAGCTTTACTATACTAATGTAGCTAGCTTAGCCGCAATGCTATGGCAGATCCCATTCACGTTAGCATGTAAGCTAACAACAACAGCGCTCTTTTTGTGAGACTAAACTCTCTGCTCTTGGTGGTACATTGTGTTGATGACTCTGCACCCCCTGGGCCCCTTAACAATTGTTTGTATTGAGCCGTATTGTATTGTACCCATTCTGCAATGTTAAATAACGTTTATCCATTCAACTAGCTTTACTATGCTAATGTAGCTAGCCTAGCCGCAATGCTATGGCAGATCCCATTCACGTTAGCATGTAAGCTAACAACAACAGCGCTCTTTTTGTGAGACTAAACTCTCTGCTCTTGGTGGTACATTGTGTTGATGTTGGTTTCGTTTCATCAATAAATGAGGCAGAACACAGTGAATGTATCCTTTTTTTTATTGCACTTTGTTTCTCACTGAAAATAAATGTTGCGTTCAGTCACCCGAGGTGATTTAAAGATGGCGGATTCTACTTTGGATTTAGCAGGATGTGAGTGACGGTTCACCCTTCTCATTGGTTGAAAATGTCCTTCATTTTTGTACATCGCCACCTGTTGCTTTGACATTGTACTACATGTATATTACATCAGTTTCTGTGTGATCGTGTGCACTGAGCGGCCCGGAGCGGCTTGGAGCGGAGGAGAGCTCTCGCTCCGGAAGTCGCGCCGACCCATTTTAAAACCCACTCCGTCGCTCACTTCAAAACCACCCGCTCCGCTCCCGCGCCGCTCACATGCTCTCCTCCCCTTCTCTATTTATCTGTCCTCCTCTCCTCCCCTCCTCTTCTCCTCTATCCTCCTCTCATCCTCTTATCTAGTTCTCTATCCTCCTCCCCTCCCCTTATTCTCTATCTTCCTCCCCTCCTCTCCTCCCCCTCTTTCATCTCCCACTCTCCCACACATCCTAACCTTCTCGTTAATTTCTAAACAGTGTAACAGAGCACCATGGGCAGACTGACACCTCGAGCCCTGACTTTGTTTTCTCTTTTCCTGTCATCTTCTCATGTGTCGGTCTGTCCCCTTCCTCCTCCTCCTCCTTCTCCCCACGGCAGCCCATGGTGTGTCTCCAGCATGACGACACTAGAGTGGCGCTAGAGTGCCATCTACTGTCCACTAGAATGTTAGCGGCAATTCACCTGCCCACACAACTGCCACAGTGAAGAGACACATTTTCTAATGAAAGACACCAGTGCCATCTGGTGGCTTTACCAACACAGCCATGTTTCTGTATTCCATTTACTAGGGCCTGCAATTATTTTACAAAACACATTTACCATATTTACTATATCTCATCATAAATCATAATTTTAAGGCACCATGAATCAAAAGTAAGCCTCTTCTTTGAATAGTGAATATGTTTGTAAAAAGTTTTAAACTGATCCCATCAAACAATAGGACACACACTAGAGGTGCAACACCATGACTTCAGATTGTAAGAGGCTTGAAAAGATTTTAAAAAGTCAACTGGCACATTTACATTTTTATATCAGCATAATGGAATATGCTGTTAGCAGGCTGTTCAATCAATGCAATTTGAGTATATTACATGTGGATCAAGTGATCCATTTTATTTTTAGACTAATAACAACAACATTTTATTATCTGGTCCACTGTTGGTGAAAGTACAGAGCGTCTCATTTTCTTCTCTTCCTGGCATATGTCCTTTACTTCTTATTTTTATTTTCTGACATGCAAAGTCAGAGATGAGGTCAGATTATGTGTTTCATTTTTCCCTCTTACATTTACATTTAGTCATTTAGCTGACACTTCTATCCAAAGCGACTTACAAGTTCTGTACGACAAGTCATCAGGAAGGGCACAACTCTATCAGCTGAGTAACAATGTTCATCAAAGTGTTGAGTGCTACAGTGTAGGTTAGTTTATTAGGACAAGTGCATGACAGTAAGGTTAGTTAGGGTTAGATATATATATTTTTTTTTTCATTCAGATAATGGTTGAAGAAGTGCGTCTTTAGTCGACGGCGAAAGATTGGACGGGTTTCGGCTGTCCTAACTGGGGTGGGTAGTTCATTCCACCATTGTGGGGCAAGGACTGAGAATAGGCGACTTCTCTTTGATGACCCTCCCGGATTTCGGATAGGAGTAGGTCTGAGGCGGCCAGAAGATGCAGAGCGTAGGGGTCTTGAGGGTGTGTAGTTAGAGACCATTGACCAGAGGTAGGCAGGAGCGGTTCCCTTTGCCGCACGGTATGCTAGGTCGAGGGCCTTGAAGCGGATTCGTGCAGCAATGGGGAGCCAGTGCAGGTCCCTAAGAAGTGGGGTGACATGGGCCGACTTCGGTAGGTTTGAGATCAGGCGGGCCACTGCGTTCTGAATGAGTTGAAGAGGCTTAGTGGCAGTGGCCGGGAGGCCAGCGAGCAGTGCGTTGCAGTAGTCGAGGCGGGAGATGACTGTTGATTGGATGAGGAGTTGGGTGGCTTCTTTTGTCAGGAAGGGGCGGATCCTTCTGACATTGCTCAGGAGGAATCTGCAGGTTCTGGTTGTCGCTGCGATGTGAGCAGAGAAGTTCAACTGGTCGTCGAGGACAACACCAAGTGTAGCTGAGGGGCTACACACCCGGACTGTATTAAAGATTGTTTAGATTAAACCACTACTAAATATTATTACTTGCCAGACAGTACAGTTAGATAAATATGGCAGACACTCAATTGACGGCACGGGACAAGGATATCAAGTTTACAGTATTTTAATAGTTATATCACTATACAACTGAATTATTACGTTGCTCTTTTAATAGTAGAATGTCAGAGTATCAAAGTCAGGGGGAATGAATATTTCCTAGGTTAAGAATACTCGACCGGAGCTCTGCAGGGAGTGAGAGAAGGCGATACAGGGCAAAGCATGGTGGGTAGCTGGAGACGATGATTTCCCCTGTGGAGTTGTAAGCTCCGGAGGAATTGAAGAATAGTCGGATAATCCTGTGGTCACTGAAGAAAAGGGGGTCTCGTATGGATCCAGTCCTTGTAATCCAAGTGCCCGATGGCAGGGTTAATAGCTCTTAATCCAACGCCCGATGGCAGAGATGGTAGCTAGCTAGCTTCGTTTGTACTGGAAGCTAGCCCGATGACGGTCTTCAGGGAGTAGTTAGATCCAAACGTCGATGGTCTTAACTATACGCTTCTCGATGTTACTTCGCTTACACAAGTCACTATACTGCGCCAATAATGGCTCTACAATATTATGGTCGTATCTAAGTAGCTACTAGCTATCCGTAACGATACACCGCGGGTAGGTCTGTGTACAACGGTACCGAACGTATTACAATCTCGCTCGGCTGCTTCTCCTGCTACTGCCGACTCATTACTTCCACTGCTCACATGTTCACTCGTTCTGCACACTCGTTACTGTGTTCTCGTTTCTCTGCTCGTTAGGTTACTGCTGCTTGCGCCATCTACAATATATATACTCAGACTGATTTCTAGAGCGCAGCCGAATTACCTGTCAATGCGCCTGCTATGGGCATGTCTGAACTTGCCCGGACACGTCTTTGAACTTGTCTGAGGGGCGCGTCTGCTGGCGCCTCCAATGTCAAGGGCGGTGCCCAATGAGGCGAGCGAATAATACTATGATGCAAACGGAAGCTTAAAGGTATATAGCTTATATATAAAAAACAATATACAAGTTATACAAAATAATAAACGCAGATTCTCAGTGTTAATCTGGCCCTTCAGAACACCAAGGTTCTTGGCGGTCGGGGATGCGGTCACAGCTGCATTCTCGACTGTGATTGAAAGGTCGGTCAGGGGGGAGGATTTGGCCGGCAGGTGGAGCAATTCTGTTTTGCTTAGGTTCAGCTTGAGGTGGTTGGTCATCATCCAGGCGGAGATGTCGGACAGATAGGCCGAGATCCGCTCAGAGACGTGGATATCTGAGGGAGGGAAGGAGAGGAAGAGTTGAGTATCGTTGGCATAACAATGATAGGAGAAGCCATGAGACGTGATAATGTTACCCAGTGATTTAGTGTAGAGGGAGAAGAGAAGGGGTCCTAGAACCGAGCCCTGGGGGACACCCGTCCACAGGGGGCGGGTGGCCGACAGGGTCCCTCTCCATGACACTTGGTAGGAGCGGCCATTGAGGTATGATATCAGCCATGTCAGCGCAGAGCCAGCCACTCCCATTCCTGTGAGGGCCGCGAGGAGGATCTGATGGTTGACTGTGTCGAAGGCTGCAGATAGATCTAGGAGAATCAGGACAGAGGAGAGGCCTTTCGCTTTTGCTAAGTGAAGTGCCTCTGTGACCGCAATGAGGGCCGTTTCTGTGGAGTGGCCAGTCCGGAAGCCAGACTGATTAGGGTCTAGGAGGTCATTCTGTAAGAGATAAGCAGTAAGTTGGTTGGATACAGCACGTTCAAGTGTTTTAGAAAGGAAGGCGAGAAGAGAGACAGGACGGTAGTTGCCTCTGACGGTAGGGTTCAGGGTTGGTTTTTTTATGAGCGGCGTGACTCTGGCTTGTTTTAGGGAGGTGGGGACCACCCCTGAGTTGAGTGAGGAGTTGATGGTTGCAGTTAGGAATGGGAGGATGTCTGGTGCTATGGTCTGGAGGAGTGGGGAGGGTAGCTGGTCCAGCTGGCATGTAGTCGGACGGTTTGACGTTACCAGTGTCAGGGTCTCGGCTTCTGTAATGGGAGAGAAAGATGACAGAGTGAAGGATGAGGTTCTCGATTCAGCATTTGGAATGGGTGGGGGTTGGGAGAAGGAGCTGCGGATGTTCTCCACTTTTTCCTCAAAGAAGATCGCGAAGTCTTCGGCAGAGAAAGATGAGGGAGGGGGGGGTGGGGGGGGGGGAGTGAGGAGGGAGGACATGGTAGCATGCAGTTTGCAAAGATTCTTGGCAGAGGCCTCGATCCTATGGTGAAAGAAAGAAGCTTTGGCATTAGTAATGGTTTTGGAGAATGTTAACAAGAGGTTGTGTCGATGTCAGCAGTGAGGCGTGACTTTCTATACTTCCTCTCAGCTGCTCTCAGGACCTGTCTTTGTTTTCTCACTGGATCTGTCAGCCATGGACTGGGTGGGGAACGGCGGGCAGGTTTCTCAACGAGGGGACAGAGCTTGTCGAAGGAGGTTCCAAGGGCTGAGAGGAGGGTGGAGATTGCCATCTCTGTGGAGAGAGCAGAGAAGGTGTCACTCAAAGGTAGAGCGGATAGTATGTCAGAGGAGAGGCTGGAGGGGGATAGGGAGGGCAGGTTGTGTCTGAGTGAGACGGTTTGAGTTGGGGTGAAGACCTTTCGGTTAAGCATGAGAGTTAGTGAGAAGGATATGAAGGAATGGTCAGATACATGTAGGGGAGTTACCGTGGTGTTAATGATGCTCGAGTTACGGGAAAATACGAGATCCAAGGAGTTGCCTGCTTTGTGGGTGGGAGGCATGGCAGTGGGAGTCAGGTCAAATGATTGTAGGAGGGAGACCACTATGACTGACTGAGATGAGTCAGGCAGGTTGAAGTCGCCCACGTGGTTTGTTTTTGTTTTCCTCAGTTTTGTCATTGATGATTTTTTTTTTGCTGTTTTGATCATGGAGTTTACGTCATTTCTTAGTCTGTTTCTTTCCAGTTTGAGTTCAGTCACGTGGGCTTGGAGTTCACTGCTCTTGCTTTTGGTAAGCTTTGACTGACCTTTACGAAACTCAGAGCATTTTTTGTCTCTGGTTTTCATAGCGGGCAGTATTTCAGTGTGCATCCACGGCTCAGCGCGATTTTTTACCCTGGTGGTTCTTAGGGGGGCCATGTTGTTTAGTATTGTTGAGAATTTTGGTTTTGAAACCAAGCCATGTTTCTTCAACCAGTGTACCATTGAGTTCATCTGACCAGTCCAGGCTCTCCAGTTCAAGGTTAAAGGCCTCGCTAGAGTAGGTTTTGAGGTCTCTAGATGTGACTGTTTTGTGACAGCCAGCCTTTTGTTTTAGCTTTTTGCGGGTACAGAATATCATATAATGATCACTTAACCCGCATGCTATAACCCCTTTATTGGAGATCTTGAACTTGTCAGAGGTCAGGATGAGGTCAATGGTAGTCTGAGTTGACTCACATACACGTGTGGGTTGGGTGATTAGCTGGCTGAGGCCGTGCAGATCACAAAACCTATTGAAGGATTTGAAGACGGGTGCATCTTTTTGTTGCACATCCGTGTTCCAATCCCCAATAAGAATCTTTTCTGCATCCTCAGCTCCAGCTAAGCACACATCCAACACATCATAAAAGCCATTTTAGTCTGTCGGTCTGTAAATTGTTCCCACTAGAACAGATTTAGCCCTTTCAAATAGAATTTCTACAAAAACAGTTTCAATAGCCTCATGATCTAGGTCCTTACGGTTAATGAATTTGGCGTCCTTATGAATGTACATACAGACACCACCTCCATATCTGTTCCTGTCATTCCGGACTATTGAATAGCCCCCCCAATTCTATTTCCGGGTCTGTTATTGATGAGTCCAGTTTAGTTTCAGAGAAACATAGAATGTTTACCTTACCGCTAATGAAATGCTGTCTTATTTCTGCCAGTTTGTGTCTAAGGCTGCGGTTAGACTGACTGATGTTTTCGTTTAGTTTTGAAGATGTTATGGTTTGAAACTGACCCCAATAGCACAACACAAGACAGGTATGAGAGTAAGCCAAAACAGGGCAATATTTATTATATAACAAAAAGCGGCACAGTCCCTTTAAGGGAGAACACAAAAAACACCATGAAGTCCATGAAATCTGAAAACTGCGGCACTGTGCCTTTAACAGGCGAACAGGCTAAGGGACTAGGGGCACTGGAGAGGGGGACAGGGACAGAGGCCCGGAGAGGCGGGCTGGAGACAGGGACAGAGACCCGGAGAGAGGGGCTGGGGACGGGGACAGGAATCCAACGGCGGAGGCCGGGCACAGGGGCCCGACGGCGGAGGCCGGGCACGGGGACCGGGGCCCGACGGCGGAGGCCGGGCACGGGGATCCTCTTCCGTCCCTACACCGAGTAGGGCTCTGCTGCTCAGAAAGGAATCCTCCTCCTCCTCCTCGGATGCTGCAGACGGGCAGCGCAGAACAAAGGGGGTCCCAGGGGACCGGGGCGAGAACACGCCATCCTCCCGTGGAAATAGGGAGCGATGGCGAGCCGGGGTCCGAGGGAGAACACGCCATCCCCCCGTGGAATAGGGAGCGATGGCGAGCCGGGGTCCGAGAGAGAACACGCCATCCCCCCGTGGAATAGGGAGCGATGGCGAGCCGGGGTCCGAGGGAGAACACGCCATCCCCCCGTGGAATAGGGAGCGATGGCGAGCCGGGGTCCGAGGGAGAACACGCCATCCCCCCGTAGAATAGGGAGCGATGGCGAGCCGGGGTCCGAGACCGGAGACGCGGCAGGTGATGGTAGCAACAAGATGGCACGACGTCTGGAGTGAAAACAAAGGGATCCTCCCGTGGAAGTCTAGAGAGCGAAGACGATGTCCCACTCCAGGAAACGGCAGTAGATGGTAACGTACAGAACCAGCGTACAGAACCCGTGTACAGAACACAGAACGACCCGACCAGGACTGGAGGGGAGTCTGCAACCTAAGTACTCTCCCGAGCTGATCGCAAACTCCCAACAGGTGCGTGAAGGTAGGGGAACAAGAATGTCCAAAGGTGGGGGCTGGTGAAGAGTAGGGGACAGGGAAAAGTCCTCGCAAGGGTGGGGGCTGGTGAAGACTAGGAGACAGGGAAAAGTCCTCGCAAGGGTGGGGGCTGATGAGGAGAGGAGACAGGGAAAAAAGGTCCAGGGACAGGCGAATCCTCACAGAAGATGAGTTTCGCTTTTCCAGGTCGCAACGTAGTGGCAGCCGAGTTAGACATTCGTTTTGCCTCCTGAGCACAGTGATGTAGTACAGTGCCAAAGCAGTAGGTGGCAGTAGGTGGCGAACATGAAGGCAATTTTCAACCAATCAGAACTTGAATGAGGACACTCCACATCCTGTTCAAAATCTCAAAAGCCACCATCTTTAAATGCCTCCGCAAGCCATTTTAGCCAATGAAGCATTATTTTTCAGCAAGAAATAAAGTGCAATAAACAAAAACGGATACATTCACTGTGTTCTGCCTCATTTGTTGATGATTTGTTGATGAAACAAAACTAACATCAACACAAGTGACCACCAAGAGCGGATAGTTTAGTCTCAAAAAAGATCGCCGATGTTGTTAGCTACATGCTAACGTGAATGGAATATGCCATTATAACAGTATAGCATTGTGGCTAGAAGCTAACGTTAGCTCACGTCAGTTAACCAGCCAGCACCAAACTGATATCAGGAGCTATCAGTAGCTAGATAACATTATAGACAACGCCTCATGTATTAAACAAAGGTGAATAGATGACTGGGCCATTTTGTTTAATGCTTGTTAAGATTGAAAGAGGAGCTCTAAGCTAACAGGGTCTGATAGCTAACGTTAGCCAGCTGCTCATGCAATCGTTAATGCTAGCAGAATGAATGGATGTAAACTTTATTTAACATATTGCAGAATGGGTACAATACAATACGGCTCAATACAAACAATTGTTAAGGGAATGCAGACTGTTGTAGCTTGGACGTCCTTATAACAATAACTTGACAACACATGGTAGCTGCAGCTATAGATCTGTTGTCACCGGACGATGGTGAGGGCACGCAGATGTGGGTATCTACTGCGCATGAGCGTTGAGCAACAACGGCTCCGCGCAGATTACACGACACGTTGTCGGCGACTTTTGGCGAGTATCCAAAACGGAAACACAATTTCAGCGTTTTCAGTAGGGCCAAAACGTTTCCTGCCAAAACGGCATTTCTATCTAACAGGGACAGCAAACGTATTCAAAACGTATTCAAAACAAAAACAAAAACAGTCTGTGTAACCATGGCCTAAGGCTGTTTACATTAACACTTTGATCGCCATTGGGTTAAATTCATAATTTACCATCCCTCGCCATCTCTATTTGTCTATGGAGAAGTTCCCCTTCTTTGCAGGGCTATAACTTTTTAAATTCTATTGCTAAATTGCCATTATTATGGCCCATTCAATGTCCTATATGTATTGTTCAGGGTGTAGCAACGTTAAACTTTTTCATTCACATATTCATACTAAAATATGGTCTAAAGTATAAGTATGTTTTTATCGTTTTCTGCAGCTTTCTTCAGAACGTGATTTATAGCCCTAAATGCATTATATTGATGATCAAATACAGTTTGGTAGGAATCTTTGCGAGATAAAAAAAATTCAACTGGATGTGCTTCTAGGAGGTACTACATATCATCTGATGATGACCGGATGGGCGGGGGATCGTTTATAATTCCGTGGGCAGCGTTAGATGATTCATCCAGAGTGGGTCATATGTTCATCATAGCAGTTTATATGGAACACGTTTGAATATAACGCTGAATCTTACCGTGGCTTCCTCGCGCCGCTGGCAGATGAGCGTGGAACAGAATTTTTTCTATTATGGGATGGAGAAATGCCCGATCCATTTCCAGGTTGTATAATAGTATATACGTCCAAA
This sequence comes from Notolepis coatsorum, assembly GCF_963971535.1. Lineage (NCBI taxonomy): Eukaryota > Metazoa > Chordata > Actinopteri > Aulopiformes > Paralepididae > Notolepis > Notolepis coatsorum. Next base: position 49,832,924 of record NC_140175.1, read on the forward strand.
TCATGTTGTTTTTTCGAGTTATTTGCACCGATCGATGTTCACTGTATCAAGACGGAGTCTCTCTAACGATAGCGAGTGCCCGGACCACATATGGATGAGCACTACCGGTTCAAAGGGTCATTTCCGGTTGGCGATCTGCCGATCGGCCACCAGATGGCGCTCTTGAACCGCTAGAGAGTTGAGTGGAGCTTTGCAGTGTGTCTCAGGGCTCCGAAGGGGAAATATGATTTCGATCACAGTTTTTTTAAATATTGATATCAAAGACGAGTTACGGCGTCTTCGGCAGAATGAGCATGGCTAGGAATGACGTCTTAACTCGTCATCGGCGATCATAGTGTTAAGATGGAAAATATGAAGTCCGTTTTTATTTGCTGTGTTGCCTATATCCTTGAGAAAAAGGTAGGGTTCTTCTTCTGTGGGGAGGGGGGGGCTCTGTGATGTGCGAGGGGGGGGGGGGATTCTTTGATCAGGGTGGGTGTCCCGCGACGGGGAGGGGGGGGCTGTGTTGTTAGTATTTGATCCGTGTGTGGGAGGGGGGTGTGGGTGTGATTCTTTGTCATGTCCTGGTTCATCTGCTAGCGTCTGTGTTGATTCCGTCTCGATGCCCGGGTGGTGAAATTCCGTGGGGAGGGGGCAGGGGGCTGTGTTGATTCCATCCCGCCGGCTCCCTGTGGCGATGTCTCGCTGACCGGGTGGCTTTCGGTGGGGGAAGTGTAGGGTCCTCTGGCTCCGGTAGTTTGCTGTGTTAGCTTGCCGGCTACCTGCGTCACCATCGAGTTGATTATCCCCCGTACCTTCACTCCCGTCTCGTCCTCCCGTGTGTTGCTCTGCGGCGGCGTCGGGTGTGTTGATTGCTCCGGCGTCGGGTGGAAAGTAGGCACCCGAAGCCATCGTTGCATCCTGTAGTGCCAGACCCAGTCGTCGCGTCTGGGTTCGCGTCCCGACGGGGGTCCTGACGTGGCTGGGTCCGGGGTTTAGCTGCACGTCTCCCGAGAGTAGCAGGATAAGGGACAAAAAAGTATTTCGGTCCATTCTGCCATAGTATAAACCTTTCACTGCCACACTACAGGTTAACCCTTTACTATCACACTACCGACGGTTAGCTGTTGTGTGGCAGTGAAAGGGTTAACCTTCTGTGTATTGTCGCAGTGAAAAGGTTAACCTCTCTCTTTTCCTTGGGGACTGATTGATTGATCGATTGATTGAAAACTTTATTAACAGATTGCAGAATGGGTACAATAGAGTATGGCTCAATACAAAACAACTGCTAAGAGGATGCAGACCAGAAAAATACTTTTGTCTTGTTTACATCAGGGTCCCCCATTTTCAATTCATCAGGACATTTATGACATACAAGACATACAGATATAAGGAACTGTAGTAAAAAGAGATCGTAAAAAATATATACATCCGAAGGTGAACTGTACATTGGATAATAATGAACTTGTATGATAATGTAATGACTCATATATAGCAAGGTTACTCAAAATATGCAGTGTTGCTCATTACAGACATGCTATGGCTCAAATGAAGCATTAGAATCAGCACTTAAAGTGTTAATCCGCAACATCCAAATTTTTTTTTGTTTTGACGACTGGGATAAGTGATAAGTGGTCATTGCTTGATTTCCATCTTAAAAAAACAACATATCACTTCCTGTGTACTAGGGGTGTAACGGTACACAGAAGCCACGGTTTGGTACGTACCTCGGTATTGGGGTCACCGTTCGGTACAACAGAATTTTTTTTAATAATAATTATTACTAATATAATTTTTTTATAAATTTTTTTATTTCTTTTTTATATATTATATTTATGATAATTATTATAATTATTATTATTAAATAGAATAATTTTCTATAGGCTTGCCGTGGTAGTCAGTGATACTGGTGTCATTCTGTGTTCAGGCATCCACTTGCCTACTGCTCCTTTAAACTTATCCTTGCTAAATTTCAGTTTCACTTCCAGAGAGAATTTAACTTCATGACGAGACTGAATACTAGAGAACAGATGACATATTACATTACAACAATGGCAGAGAATTATTTGGATTTAAACACAGTGGAGCTCAGATGATCTGTCCAGAAAAGTATGTTTCTTCTTTTTATTTGATTGTGCCTGTGAGTCCGGCGGGGGAGAATGTTGATGTGTTTGTTGGCGCGTGTGTATCATTGTTTACAATGAACGGTGGGGCTAATCTAATTGACATCCAAGGACAACGATGTAAATAAGTCATTGCGCCTTTTCGTTTCTATCCTTGACCAAAGCAAATATGTGATGTAATGATCTGTATATGTTTTGTTGTCTAAAATAAATACCATACCATACCATGCATGTAGTTACTGTGTGTTGTTGTAGCCACCGGTTAATTCGCGATTTTTTATTGGTTTGTCATGACAAACCAATTACATAATCCAACATATGTGTAAAGAAACAACATATTCCAGTTAACGGTATATTTTTTTAATGATTCGTTACGGCGTAATCAATACTTCCATGCGTTTAAATTGCGTTAAGCGGAGTTTAGTATTCCTGCCTGGCTGAGGAGCGCGTCGCGGCTAATGCGCATGCGCGCACTCGGCCAATCAGGGCAACGCGGAAGGGCATGTTGGCTGCCGAAAGTATTCACGTGGCCAGGTCAGAGAGCTCAGAGCTGTCACTTGGAAATTTTTGAAGAAAAAAATTATTCACTGGCATTGTTTTTTTCACAGAGGAAAACATTTCTAATAAAAAAAATATAATAATAATAATACAAAATTTAAATAAATATATATGTATATTAATAATAATATTTTTTGTTTTGTTTTGTCTGTATATTACAGTGAAGCACTGCCTCACTAGTTGTCATGCAATAACCTCCACTGGTGTGTGGTCATTATCTGTATCTGTTCAACCAACAAAATTATCTGTATTTGTATTCAGATAGAATATCGGAAGTGGATGTGGTTTTCTATCGATTCCTAGGGTTAAAAAGAAATCCGCCGGCCACAGAGCCTTTGTCTACCGCGCTCCCTACCTGTGGAACAAATTACCTGCCATCATCAGGGGCGCCTGCTCTGTCGAAGCTTTTAAATCCCTGCTTAAGACCCATCTTTTCTCTCTCTCCTTCAACCTACCCTGATCTCACCTGGTCGGGGACTGACCTTTAGATTAATCTGTCTAGTTTAGTTAGGACGTTTATTTTCCCCCATGTCTGCTTTTTTGCAGCACCACAAACATGGGAACTTTCTAGCTCCTCCTCCCCCCCCCCTTCCCTCCTCCCTTCCCCCCCCCCCCCCCCCCCTTCCCTCCCCCATCTCTCTGAGTGCCTGTCTCCTAGCGCTGACTAAGGTGATGGATGCCTCGGGGTCTTGGCCAAGATTGCAGTGACTGCTCTACATGCACCACCGAGGCCTTGGATCAGCTACTTACCGTCGTCTGTCCGTGGTCCTGTCAACTGGTGTGTCAACGCGGTTTCATGCTGGGTTAAGTACTTCTATTCTATTCACATAATATGCTTACTTCATATATCTACTCTATTCACATATATGCTTACCACTTGTATCTATTGCTATGTCCGCCCACTACAATCACACGAGCTGTCTAACGCCTGTCCCGTCTCCCTGTCCCCCTGTGAGTGAGGCCGGGAGGATGCGACCCTCTCTGCGTGCCCTCCTGTCTCCCTGTCTCCGGAGGTCTCGTAGTGGTGACCGGAGTGCTGGACGTCCCGCGATGATGTCGGGGAGGTTGCGACCCTCTCTGCGCCGCCCCCTATCTCCCTGTCTCCGGTTGTCTCTGAGCAATGACCGGAGTGTTGAATGTCCCGTGATTAAGACGGGGAGGATGCGACCCTCTTTGCGCCGCCCCTGTGCCTCAAATAGATTCGCTATCAGCTCTATCTTCAATCTTTCAAAATGTTCAGTTGCTATCGCTATCAGCTCTATCTTTAATCTTTCAAAATGTTCAGTTGCTATTGCATGCACTCATCTGTGTTTCACTACACACTTGAGTGCATGCTTACCAACTGTTAGTCTGCAACACTACTATCACCGACATCTAAGAAGGGAGATCCCCCCTTGAATGGCCCTTCTAAGGTTTCTCTCCTCCACACTGCCTGTGGAGCATTTTTCCCTATTGTTAGGTTTTAGTGAGTTTTTCCTTACCTTCGCGTGGGGTATGTCTGGGAGTGCTTGCATTCTTTCATTTATTTGCATTTATTTTAAATTTGTTGGACCTTATGGTGTTCTTGTTCTGTTCTTGTTATGTTTTCTTCTTGACTTGTTTAAAGAAGACATGTATGGCCCATGGGGACATTAACATGTGTTGTCGGGCCTTATAAATAAATTTGATTTGATTTGGTTTATACAGTGTGTTTATTTTTCTCAACAATTATTCTACAATACAAGATGGGAAAAGTAACTAAATTAACAAATGAACAGTGGATTAAAGGAAGTCACGTAAATTCCGGCAAATGTATTTTCAAACCTAATATTCATTGGAAATGCAATTGTTGTGCTTTCAAAGCATCAAATTGATTTAATATTGGCATATAATTAATTATGAATATATATTTCTACCCCCTCATACTGTACTTTTCATCTGTACTTGTACTTTAACTAAAATAAGTTTACTAATATTTCTGTGGGTCCAAACGAAGAGATAGTGCCGTCCTACAGGTAGTTTTTTTGACAGCGAACAGATCGTGGTGCCTAGGTGGAGCATGCTGTGCCAAAGAAGCTCATAACTGAATAATAATATTAATATCTGTAATAAAAATATCTGTCCATCTCATTATCCATGTTTTCCCGAATTCATATTGGGATTCGGGATCATCCCTATTCCCAACACAGTAAAACAGAAATACACTGATGGAAGTTTCCTCTCCATTAGGTGATTTGACTCCGCAGAATGATCGGATGTGGCCGGAACTGACTGAATGTCTGGTGTATTCCATTGGACCAACTACCCTGTGTTGATTGGGCTTTATACCCCAGGGCAGCGGCATTCAGTATTTATATATATATTTTGTTTGTTTATTTCCCCCCTTCCCCATTCCTTAGGCTGTCTCCCCACGTTGTCTCTCTCCCATTTCCCCCATCCACTGTATGTGGGGTTAGGGTTATATGTGATAGGGTTAGGGTTAACCCAAATATGTGAATATTTGAAGCCCTCCTCCAATCATCATTAGTTTGTGTCAAAGTTCACCATTCTCTCTATGCTTGTGGTCTCAATAACCTAAATGTTTAGGGGTCACAAACGAAAAGGATGGGAACCACTGTATTAGAAGACAACGGCGGTCTTCAGTCGTCAGTCTTGGAGCAAGAGTCCAGTCTGCTTATTGAGGCTATATCACAGTAGAATGCCAGTTTCTATGCTTTAAGTAATGGTATATGCATGCTCCTTCCTCCCTGCTTAAAAAGATGGATTCTGCGTACCATTGATTGATTGATTGATTGATTGATTGAAAACTTTATTAACAGATTGCTGAATGGGTACAGTACAGTACAGCTCAATACATACAATTGTTAAGGGGATGCAGACCAGAGAAAGACTTTCGTCTTGTTTACATCAGGGTCCCCCATTTTCAATTCATCATAACATTATATGACACACAAGACATACAGATAGACAGTACTGCTACATCTATACATTTATGACATACCAGATTTGCAAATACAGTACTGTTTGTGATACATATACTGACAAAGCCATACTTGGTAATTTACTGTACAACTGAGTTAGGACATTTGTGGGGGCCAGTTTCGAATTGCAGTCTCCCGTAGGTGTTCTTTGAGAGTGTTTTTGAAAGTGGGTAGTGATTCACATTCCTTTACAGCTTTGGGTAGGGCGTTCCACATTGATGTGGCATAATTGCGAAACGTGTTTAGTCCCTTGTTTGAGCCGAATCTGGGTTTAACATGATTTGTGGAGCTCCCTCTGGTGTTGTGATCGTGGTATTCACTGACCTTTGGGAAGTATTTTGACATGTACATGGGTACCTTGGTCGTGTAGTGTATCTTTTTTCTTTTGATCAAATTTTTTTATTATTAATTACATGAAACAAGACAACACAATAACCACAGTAACAAAAAACATAACTCCACAGGAGAATAACAAACAATAATAATACAGAATAATAAATTATAAAGACAAAAAAGAAAAAGAAACAGCGTCCAACCTATCAAATATAGATGGCTACTTCAATAACAAAAAAGTCTTCAAACATGCCAACCTTTCCCCACCTTTACAAAGTGGAGTGACTTAAAAGATGGTTTACGAGAGTGTTGCCGCAGATTTACTGTAGATAGCCTAGGTCCCTTACACATGTTCAAGACTGCCAAACTCGCAGAAGGTAAAGTGTAAGAAGAAAGAAAATCTTCCTCCAAGTTGGTTGACAGGTCAATCAGTCTGCCAATATTAGTCCCTTGGGGAGATGGCATGTGAATTGACATATAGCGCAGAATAGCTAAATATCAACCCCCCCTAAAATCCCCCCAGTCAAAGTTAAGAAGGACAAGACAAAAACCAAGACAGACAAAACATTTCCTCCTCCCCCTCCCCAGAGACCGCCGGACCCCCCCGATCAAGCACCCCAACCCCGCTCAGCCGCACACGGCGGTCTTTACCTTCTCAGCTGCTGCGAACCACAGGTCAATGCCAGCCTGCCCTACCCCAATCACCCGCGCCGTGGATATCTCAAGATAAATCACATCCAATAGAGTTAGGGACCAGTTAATCATTGTAAGCTTCTCAGGCTCCTTCCATCTCATTGCTATTAGCTTCTTCGCTGCTGTGACGCCCGCTAGGACAACCCTTTTCAGTTGTACGGACGCGGGTAGTGTCGTTATATCGTTCAGGAGTAGCGTAACAGCTGTGAATGGGATAGTTAAGCCACACAGATCTGAAAGTTTGTCCGTTATTGACCTCCAGAAGCGGGCCACTGGTGGGCAATCCCAATACATATGCATATAAGTGCCAGTGGCCTTTTGAGAGCACAAAGTGCACCGAGAGTCGGTTATCAGTCCCATAGCAAATAGCTTCCTAGGTGTAAGATAGGTCCTATGAATATAATTAAAATTAATTTGCTGGTGATTGGGGTTGCGGGAAGATAATGCCACATTTGCCCAAACATCATCCCAGTCAAACTCGGGGTCCAACTCCGGGATATCCACACGCCAGATTGTATCCAATGATACATTTTTATACGTGGATTAAATTAAGAGCGTATAAAAGTCTGAGACAAACCCTCTGGATGTCGTCCTGTCCACTATGAGCCTGAGGAAGGGGTGTGGGTGCAAAGCTTGAGCCCACGGTACGCCATGCGCCCTCAGTGCTGACCTTAGTTGAAGGTAAAGAAAGAAGGACTCGCCGGGAAGATCATAAAATTCTCTTAAGTCCTGAAACGCACGGAGGCCGTTCTTATCATAAATATCCTCCAGAGTATGCACTCCCCTCCTATGCCATTGAGGAATATTAACCGGCTTGTGCCCAACAAGTAATTGCTGGTTATTAAAAATTGGAGAGTCCAGGTGCCATGGGCATTTAACCCCACACGACCTCTGTACATTACGCCACATTTGGATCACGTGAGTTATGATCGGTCCATACCTCAGCCGGCATTTCGAAATAGAGACAGTGGAGTACACTACATCCTGCAATCTTAGCGGAGATACCGCCGCCGCTTCTAAGGAGCGCCACGATACAGCCTCTACAGGGTCTAGCCAGCACATCAGAGGTCTCAGTGAAAAGGACCAGAAATAAAGTTTAAAATCAGGGATTGCGAGGCCCCCATCTTGTTTTCTACGTTGAGTAGTAGCCCTTTTGATTCTCGGGCGTTTGTTATTCCAGATAAACTTAGATACCATCGATTGTACCTTGCGCCAGTGGTCTATTGGAGGGGGCAGGGGGAGCATTGAGCTAATAAAATGTATCCTAGGCAGGATGTTCATTTTGATTATGGAAGCCCGGGCTTGTAAGGAGTTAGGAAGGGACGACCACCTGTCTAGATCCTGGCGTATTTTATCATAAGTACCCGTGAAGTTGTACTTAGTAGTTTGGTTCAGCGTGGGGAATATCTCTATGCCCAAGTATTTAAAATGTTCTACTATGGGGATATCAGCTGGTAGTCGTACCGCCTTGGCCAGCTCATTAAGAGGTAGGCAGGCTGATTTGTTCCAGTTAATCTTAAAGCCTGACAATTCACCAAAGTCGTCGATTATCCTCAATAATTTTGTGGCCGACCGGGAGGGGTCGTCCATGAAAATCAGCAGGTCATCCGCATAGAGAGCAATTTTGTGTGGAGTATTATTGACCATTATGGGGACGATGTCCTCCGATTGCCTAATAAATTGGGCCAAAGGTTCGAGGGAAAGCGCAAACAGTCCTGGGCTCAGAGGACAACCCTGTCTAGAAGATCTGGAGACTGGAAAGAGTGTGGAACAGTTTTTGCCTGTCAGTATCATCGCAGACGGCGAGGCACACAGGACTTTAATCATATGAATAAAACTCTTCCCAAGACCCATGACCTCAAGTACCTTCCACAGGTATGACCACTCAAGTATGTCAAACGCCTTCATGGCATCCAAAGACAGAACTGTGGATGGAGTTGTATTGTCTTTACTGTTATCGATTACATGCAACAGCCTCCTAAGATTATCTGCAGCCAGACGCCACGGGATAAAACCAGTTTGATCGCAGTGCACCAATACAGACATAAATCTCTGCAGGCGACGGGCCAGCACCTTGGCAAACACTTTTAAATCGGCCCAGAGAAGACTCAAGGGTCTATAGCTACCACAATCATTGGGATCTTTGTCCTTCTTGAGAAGTAAAGAAATCAACGCCATATTGACATCTCTTGAGAACTCCCCTTGTTCGATAGCGTAATTGATCATATCGAGCATCAATGGACCCAGTTGGTCCCAGAAAGCTAAATACACTTCGGGTGGAATACCATCCCAGCCTGGTGCCTTACCCCTCTGCATTTCAACAATCGTCTCCCTCAATTCCACGAGAGTAATCGGTCTCCCCAGTTCCTTGGCCTCTTCCTCAGAAATGTGGGGTATCTCAAGCCCGCCAATGAACGATTCAAATTTAGAGTCATCAAGATTACCCTCTGAGCTATATAACTGTGAGTAAAACTCTTTAAAAGTGTCATTGATCTTTTTCGAATCAGTAGTGACTGCACCCTGGCTCGTCCTGATTGAGGGGATATCCGAGAAATGATCATTTGAGCGTATTTTCATTGCCAATAGATGGCTAGGTCTGGAGCCGTGAAAGTAGTAATTTTGTCTTGTCCTATGTATCAAGAACTCAGACTGTTGTTTAAGTATGGAGTTTATTTCTTTTTTGACTATCTTACGTTGTGTGTTTAGTCGTTCACTATAGTTAGTTTGCAAGGATGCGTATAGGTCCGCATATAATGTTTCCAGTCCTTCTAGCTTTTTTGACCGGGATTTTCGCAAATTGGAGGCAAATAGTGTGACATGACCCCTGATAAATCCTTTCAATGCGTTCCACAGGACCCTAGGGTCTTCTACTGTGCCAACGTTGATCTGCAAAAATTCAGCTAGTTTACTCCTGAACTCAGAACAGAAGTCATCGTTCTTTAGCAAGGTTGAATTAAAACGCCATCTGGGAGCTCTTGCGGAGAGCCTGCCAAAGGTTGCCGTAAGGAAAATCCCCTTGTGGTCTGAGAGAGCCAAGGGAACCAATGAGACATCGAAACTATCAAACATATTAGGGGACGCGAATGCATAGTCAATTCGAGAGAAGGTTTTGTGTCTGGCTGACAGGTGAGAGTAATCTTTGAGGGTGGGGTTGGATAAGCGCCAAAGGTCTGTGAGCCCCGTGTCCTGGGCCCACATCCTGAGGGCCTTAGAGGCCCGTTTTTGGTCGCTCGTTTCAGAGGGCCCGGACCTATCCATCTCCGCATCCCAGCACGCATTAAAATCGCCACCCACAATGAGAGCGTATCCATTAAGTTCCAACATATTCTTCGTGATTGTATTATAGAACGCTGAATCAAATGTGTTAGGAGCATACAATGCTATTATAGCCATCTTCCTATGCGAGAACTCAACTTTTGCTATAGTAATCCTTCCCTCCGTGTCCGACCATACGTCCAGGACTTTGATATCAAGGTTACGTCTTTTAACTATGACGACTCCTTTCGTCTTATCATCGGCTGAGGATGAGGAGATAACGTGATATTGCCGATTTGCCAGTCTTGACACATCACCTACCAATAAATGCGTCTCACTAAGGAGAGCAAGGTCAATATTTCTCCTCTTCAATAGCCAAAGGACACTGGCACGCTTGTGTGGGGCGTTAAGCCCTCCTGCGTTCCAAATTAAAATATTCAATTTAGCCATGGTCGAGCTTGTCTAAATGCGTAGAGAACATACCAGTGTAGCTAGACTGCTCGAGGCGCTGATCCAGGCGGGCCCAGACGGTCAATCCCAGTAGTACAGAGGAGGAACAATTACACACATATAAGACAACAGCACATAAAACACATACAAATACCACCCCAGTTACAACCCCCCCACCTTCTACTCTAAACCCTAACCCACCCGTCCTATTATAAGCCCTCCTATACCCACTCTCCAGTCCCCACCCTATGCCCCATCCACTGAGGATGGTCATCTTCCTATCACTTCCCACTAGAGACATGGATCCAATAAGACGCTCCCCACTCCAACCCCCCTCTAGATAAACCCCTGAGTAAACCCCCACTAGTCCAATAAACACAAATAATAATAAAAATAAAATTCAATAAAGATATCGGTCGAAAACCACCTGAGCCTTGGCCCCAACATGAGACAACCATAATGGTAAAAATAGCCATTATTAAATAATAACTCCACATCAACCTGCAACCATCTATTTCCGAATCTGCGCTTCAACGTCGCAATGTTATAGCCCAAATGGGTACAGGAAAATTCAAAACAAACTTAAATTAAAGCATCCCAGCCGATAGTCTAAGGCAGGATCGGGTCACAGGTTAATTGTGCAAAATTGTGTGAACAGATGTCAATTAAACAATGACAATAATAAGAGAGGGAAAAAAGGGGGTATGGTCCAAGTGCACCCCTGTAGCAGTCCCTCTGATCAGGCACAACGGCTGAAATGACATAACCTATGTAAGAAAAGAATTAAACACATTAATTAATCCGGGGATGGTAATATCTGACACAACCTGTTATCATCTATTGTTTCAATAAAGATATCGGTCGAAAACCACCGTGAGCCTAGGCCTTAACATGAGATAACTTATAATGGAAAAAAAAATTAATATAGTCATTATTATATAACAACTCAACATCAACCCTGCAACCATCTATTTCGGAGTCTGCGCATCAACGACGCAATGTTATAGCACAAATGGACAAAGGAAAAATCCAAAACAAAATTAAATTAGAGTATACCAGCCGGTAGTCTAAGGTAGGATCGGGTTCCAGGTAAATTGTGCAAACAAATGCCATTTAACAATGACAATAATAAGAAGGGGAAAAAGGGGTTATGGTCAAAGTGCACATCTGTAACAGTCCCTCTGATCAGGCACAATTAAACACATTCATTAACCCGGGGATGATAATAGGCAATATCTGACAAAACCTGTTATTGTTACAAAGGGTCAGATTAAACCGAATATATATATTTATTACTTGAGATATATTGTATAGTATTTGTATATCGTCTGATATCCCTTGTATATTCTTTGTACATATACACGGAATATCCCTTTACCTAGTACAGGCCAGACCATAATATTCGTTCTCCTATTGGACAGCGACCCCCTAGGCGCCACGGCCATACCCCCAATGTCTAGTTCAAAGTCACCGCTAAGACATGTCTCAACATGCCCAGGTTTGCGCAGTAATACGAGACAGAAATAAGGCTGGTACTCCGAGGAGCCCTAGACGAGAACCGCGTGGATATGTACACTGGATAACCTACACCGACTACACCGAGAATCGTCTACCCCACTACCGTGTGGGATTTACCCTGTGAGGAGCACCGTCAAGCCCGCCTCTAGGACTCTGAGGCTGGCTAGCTTTCATCCATGCGGCAGTGCATACCGGAGAATAGCTGTTGCTTTGTCTACGGATCAAGGGATTATTGCACCGTCTCCTGTACCTGGAGTCTCCTTATTCCTCGTTGATCCAGACTTTTGCTACCGACAAATCCTCTCCCCTGCTGGCTTACAACCGGAGGGAACCCCCCTAGTATCTCCAGCTGACCTACGAGTGTACCTTATATAATTCTTATGCTACAGGTGGTATTAATTATCCCCTTCGTAATATGCTCATGGACTTACGCTCTTGACCTATTCATGCACATTCTTCGCCTTACAAGCGCAACTCTAATTCTTAATAAATGTAAGATAATCTTGGTGCTCTTCTAATAAATATTACAAACAGTACTTTTCTTGTTAAGCCGTGTTATTGTGTGGGTGTTCATCTCATATACATGTGTACTGTATGGCCAGTAGTAATGTACATAACTCAGTAGTGGTTTAATGATACCATACTTATTCAATACAGTCAGGGAATTGTACCCCTCAGTTACAATTGGTCCTTCGAGCCGGAGGGTAATTAGCGTAATATTAATATAATATTAATATTGACATGGCCAGCGATGAACACTCCACAAACGGTTCTCCTAAGCTAGATCGCCCGCAGCGCAGACGGCAGCCACCTCCTTACCTAGAGGACTACGCTGCCAGTCTACTACCTAGCTTTATACAGACGTTAAACGCGGATAGTAAAAGTATGTCAAACCCTACCGACCAGGCGACCCTGCCAGTAGAGACCCTAGTGGGTTCTAACGTAACTGACCAAGCTCACGGGGGGGACCAGGAGGGACATGACATGACTTTACCCCCCGACAACGTCAACGGGATAGACCCCGGAGAGCTCCAGGATAAAGAAAGCGCTCCAGGGACGGAACCCGACCCACTACCAGAAGAGACGCGCACCCAGGAGATGGACCTCCTCGGAGCGCGACAGGAGAACGGATCTCCAACGAGCACTGCCAGAAGCCGATCACCTCCATCAGTGTCTTCCCCCAGCGAGGCGGACAAGATGCTGGCGCAGGCATTTATCGCCACCCTGGCAGCCTCCACTGAACGCGATCGACTCCAAGCACAGACGCTTAGCGAGCGCGAACATTCTTCCATGGAACAAGAGCGCCTCCGAGCGCAACACCAAAGTGAGCGCGAACACTCTACCATGGAAAGAGACCGCCTGCAGGCTCAACAACTGAGTGAGCGCGAACAATCTGCAGACCAAAGAGAACGCTTCCACGCGCAGCTCCAAGCGCAAGCCCTTAGTGAACGCGAACACTCTGCGACCCAGCGAGAGCGCTTCCAGGCGCAGCAAAGGAGTGAAGACGACCGCATACGCCTGGAGACCAGACGCCTCCAGACAGAAGAGAATATTGAAAGAGACCGCGCCGAAGCCCAGCGCGCCGCCGCCGATGCACAGCGTGAAGCCGCCAATGCACAGCGCGACGCAGCCCAAGCCCAGCGCGAAGCAGAGCGCGACCTCGCTCACATCAAGCGCGAAGCCGAGCGCGACCGATTACAAGCGCAGATAATGGAGCAACTGATTGCCAGGGCGACCCCCCCTCCCTCCGCACGGAGCTCCAGGGCCTCGTCAAGACAAGGGTCTAGGGCACCCTCCCCTACCCGATCAAGCGACCCGGAGCCCGGCCAACAGAAAGAGCCTATACACGTCTCCGAACCCCCTCCCCGACCGGTCCATGCGAGACCTAGCAACAGGGAAGAACCGGCCTACGCCGCCGAGAGACTAAATAGACTATTACAGGATCTAGAAGACCTAGCAGAGGAAGAAGAAGAGGAAGAGGAGGAAGGTCAAGCCCACCAGCAGCATCGTACTCCACAGGACCAGGAGGTCCAGTACAGCCCAGACTTTACCCCCGAGGCCCTGCGTTACAGACCCCCGACTCAACTCAAGGGTGAGTTTGACGCACGACCAGCCCCGAGGAACAGCACCTGGGTACCCGGGCCTTGGTACCCACTAGGTACCAGCCCACAACGACAGGGAAGGGGAGACTCGCCTAGGAGGCCTCTCCCCCAACGCTCACCGATGTGCCAGCCATCCATGGCATCGTACCTTGGCACACCGACGTTCCCGGATTTCACACACGAGGACAGAGCACAGTACACAGAGCTACGAATGTGCTTAGAGACAATGATGTCCGATGTCCCCGATGAAACGTACAAGTATGCTATCCTACTCAAGCACCTGAAGGTGCCCAGAGCGCATAATATAGCGCTGGCATATTCCAACTCAAGTACCCCATACACCGCGGCTCTAGTAGCCCTCGACCAACGTTATGGACGCATATGGGACTACGTAATACAAGAGATAAGGAATATTGACCGTCTACCCCCAGCCACAGACAATCGCTCATTGGATGACCTCTCTATCAAGGTACAATCCCTGGTAGGGATGCTGGGGGCACAAAAGGAAAAGGGTAGGCACGAACTGTACGCAAACTCTAATGTTGAAAGAATATTAGAGAAGCTTCCGCCCGCCCGACAAGAGCGCTTCAGGCGGCAAAGAGACCACCGTGATCCCAACGGTCCCGAGCCATCCCTCCTAGACCTAGCCGACTTCCTGGCGAGAGAAGTCAGCAGCCTACGACTGGATACGTTCGTGCGGAGAGAGGGACCTAGGAGATAACGATAACCGCAGGCTGGTGACCGTCATGCACCAAGCCGAATCAGTACCGCAGCACCCCCTCGACGAAAGAGAAGTGGAAGATTGTATGCCAGTACTGCGAGAAAGAACACTGGCTGTCACACTGTGACACGTTCAAGAAGATGACCGCCGACGAGGTGAGTCAATGGATAAAGTCCAACCGCCGCTGTTACCGCTGTGCGCGCAGTCACATGGCAGCCGAGTGCCGCTTAAAGAAGAGGTGTAGTCGGTGTGATGACAGTAACAAAACCTGCACCCTCAAGCAGCACCAAAGCAAGCGTTATGTACATTGACCCCGCCAGCAGCGGGGGCGCCCGGGTGCTCTTGAAGGTGGTCCACGTAACATTGAGCTACGAGGACAAGGTCATGGACACCTACGCCGTCCTTGACGACGGGTCAGAAAAGACCCTCCTCCTCGCATACGCTGCAGCCCAGCTAGGGCTGCGGGGGAGCGAAGAAACGATGACGATTCGGACTATAAGAAGAGACCTGAAGACGATCAAGGGTGAGAACGTCTCCTTCACTATCGCAGCAAGCGGGCAGCCAGAGAGACGGTATAGGATCACTAACGCTTTCACCAGCCAAGACATAGGCCTGTCGCGGTACACCTACCCCATCGCCAAGCTGATGGAAAAATACGTGCACCTGCGTCAACTACCTATACCGCTCATAGACAGCGCCACCCCGACCCTGCTCATAGGATCCGACCACGCACACCTCATCGTCCCGATGGACCGGGTCCACACTGGGCCCAGAGGCTGTCCAGCAGCAGTCGAGACCCGCCTAGGATGGACACTACAAGGCCCCCTCTCCAGGTCTCCCAACCGAACAGCAGCCACTCGCTGCCTCCACTCCAGAGTGACAGAAGAAGACACCGCCCTCTTACAGCACGTCGAGAGGCTATGGACACTAGAGACAATGCCCTTTAAGAACGAAAAGAAACACATTCGTTCCAAGGAAGACATTTACGCCATAGCCCTCCTCGAGCAGGGGACAAAGAGAGTCAAAGTCAACGGAGTGATGAGATACGCAACTCCACTCCTGAGGCGAGAGGGTATGCCTACCTTCCACGCCCCAAAGGAAGCGACGGAGCGGTATCGACTGAACACAGAGCGGCGCCTAGCCAGAGACCCCGCTCAAGCTACTGTGTACCGCGCTGAGATTGACAAGCTAATCACAGCGGGACACATAAAGAGAATTGACATTAAAGAGGCCGATCAGACGACCGAATCATGGTACGTGCCCCACCACAAGGTCCACCACAACGGCAAGGATCGTATTGTGTTTAACTGCAGCTACCAGATCGGATCCCAAAATCTGAATAAAGAGCTCTTGCCCGGCCCAACACTCGGCCCCTCTCTACTAGGCGTGTTGCTACGTTTCCGCCAGAACAAGGTGGCCATCAGCGGCGACATCAAAGGGCTGTTCCTGCAGGTGCGACTAGTGGAAGAGGACAAGCCCCTGCTGCGGTTCTTATGGAGAGAGAGGGTCGGGGATGAGCAACCATCCATCTATCAATGGGAAGTCCTCCCTTTCGGAACCACATGCAGCCCATGCTGTGCTACGTTCGCACTGCAAAAACATGTCGCAGAGGACCCAGCAGCTGATGAGGAGGTCCGACAAAGTGTAGAAAAGAGTTTCTACGTGGACAACTGTCTGCAAAGCGTCTCGACGCCAGAAGAGGCCGAGGCCCTCCTACTCAAGCTCCGCGCCTCCCTGATCAAAGGCGGCTTTGATCTCCGGCAGTGGGCCAGCAGTGACCCTCAAGTATTGCGCAGCCTCTCCCCAGAGGACAAGGCAGCAAGCAGCGAGACCTGGATGGCGACCATCCCAGGTGAAGCCCAAGAAATGACATTGGGACTGGTCTGGCGTTTCAAAACACACACCCCTGACCAAGGAGCAGGGAAGGTCGATTTCACTACCGACCACAAGACGGAGTGTATACAGAACACTCGCCAGACAATATGACCCGTTGGGATGTATTCTACCTTACACCACCAGGGCAAAGATGATTGTACGAGCGCTATGGGACAAGGACCAGGGCTGGGACGACCCCATACCCGACCACCTTGCCTCCACATGGAGAGAGTGGGAGACAGAACTCAGCTCGCTCCCAGGTGTCAACATACGCCGCAGCTACTTCCCACCCACAGTGCGGCTGGAGACGTGTCAGATGGACCTGCACGTCTTCAGCGACGCCTCCGAAGTAGCCTACGGTTCGGTGGCCTACTTGCGGGCCCGAGAGGAGGGAGGAGAAATACATACTGCCTTCATCCTGGCTCGCTCAAGAATAGCCCCCCGCAAGCAACAATCGATCCCGCGTCTAGAGCTCTGTGCAGCCCTAGTAGGAGCGCAACTCGCCACGTTAATCCAACGTGAACTCACCATCCCGGTGAAAAGAACAATCCTGTGGTCAGACTCCATGACCGTACTCACATGGATCCAGTCCGATTCGTGTAGATACAAGGTCTTCGTGGGAGTCAGAATCACAGAGATCCAAGATTTAACAGAAGCAGCATGCTGGAGGTATGTGGACACAAAACAGAACCCAGCAGACGTCATCACACGGGGAATGTCCCTGGATGACCTCACACGTCACAATCTCTATAGTGACGGTCCCGAGTTCCTCAAGCTCCCGGAAGAAGAGTGGCCTACACCCACCCCACGGGAGGCTAGTAAAGAGGAGGCAGAGATGAAGAAATCTATGTTCTGTGGGTTGACACACACACCAGTCCCCACAGATCCCAACATAGACGACTGCCCCACCCTTGAGAGTGCGCAGTTAAAGACATTCCTGTGGCACCACCCTGAGGTTCCCTCCACTACTGACATTAATGCAGCTAACTACGAAGAAGCAGAACTCCTTCTGCTACAGCGAGCCCAAAGAGACTCGTTCCCCGACGAGCTAGACTGTCTGCAGGGATCAAAGCCAGCCCCGTCAGACAGCAGACGCCCATAATCTCATCAGAGTGGGTGGTCGTCTGAGAAGGGCCCCAGACTTAACGGATGACGTCAAGTTCCCGATAGTCTTAAACAGCCGACACAAGGTCACAGAGCTCATCATAAAGAAATACGACGAGGACGTGCACCACGCCGGGGCAGAGAGAGTCTTCGCGGAGATCAGACGTCGCTATCAGTGCATGTGAGCGGATCGGAGCGTGAGCGGATCGGAGCGTGAGCGGCGCGGGGCGCGGAGCGGCCGGTTTTGACGTGAGCGAGGAGTGGGTTTTAAAATGAGTCGGCGCGACGTCCGGAGCGAGAGTTCTCCTCCGCTCCAATCCACTCCAGGCCGCTCACAGTGGTTTAACACTGATGTAATATATACATGCAGTACAATGCCAAAGCAACAGATGGCGATGTACAAACATGAAGGCCATTTTCAACCAATGAGAAGGGTGAACTAGTGTGATAGGCTAGCCTGTTCAGGCTTTGTCACTGTAGAGACGCCCACACTCACTCGCTCCAGTTAGAAAAAGTATCGACGCCATTGTTGTTGACGTTAGCTTACATGCTAACGTTAATGGCAGCGACCATAGCATTGTGGCTCGGCTAGCCTATCATCGCTTAATAGAACTAGTGAATGGATAAACAACGTTATTTAACATTGCAGAATGGCTACAATTACAATGCGGCTCAATACAAACAATTGTTAAGGGGCCCAGGGGGTGTAGACTGTTGTAGTTTGAGCTAATTTACACCATGCTCCAAACAAAAACAAAAAACTGCTGAGCGATCTGGCGCGGGGAGTGGGGAGCGCTCGATTCAAGGTGAGCGGGGAGCGAGCGGAGAGCGACTTGGGGGCGGGGTCAACATGAGCGATTAGCGGAGCGGACCAAGCTTTAAAGAGCGAAGAGCGGATTTCTCGGCCGCGCCGATCCGCTCACGTGGCCTGGTCGCTATTGGATACTGCAAGGAAGAGAAGCAGGACGACGCTTCAAGCGGACCTGTCTAGACTGTCGCAAGTGGCGAGCACAGCCCAGTATACTCCGGATGGCTGACCTACCCCCCTGTCGCCTCCGACTCGGCGACAAGCCCTTTCACTCCACCGGTATGGACTGTTTCGGCCCGCTGTATGTGAAGAAAGGAAGAGGGACGGAGAAGCGGTGGGGTATTGTATTCAAATGCATGACCACCCGAGCGATACACATAGAACTCCTTCCAACCATGAGTACGGACTCATTCCGTATGGCCTTCCGGAGATTCACAGCGCGGAAAGGAAAACCGTCTATATTATTGTCTGATCACGGGACAAACTTCAAAGGCGGAGAAAGAGAGCTGAGAGAGAGCTTCCAAGCTATGGGCCCAGAACTTAAGACCCACCTCGCTCCCTCTCAGATTGATTTCCAGTTTAACCCCCCGAATGCACCTCACTTCGGGGGAACTTGGGAACGAGAAGTACGTTCAATAAAGACAGCCCTGTACGCCGTGCTTGGGGCCCAGACCGTGGCGGAAGAAGTCCTCACGACAGTCCTCACGGAGATCGAGGGAGTATTGAACTCAAAGCCCCTCGGTTACGTCTCAAGTGATGTAGCAGATGTCGATCCAGTCACCCCCAACACTCTCTTGATGGGGCGGCTGGACCCCGCGCTCCCACAGACAGTGTACAGACCTGAGGAAGCGAACGGCCGAAGAATGTGGAGGTACAGTCAAGTATTGGCTGACAAGTTTTGGAACAGTTTCCTCCTCCACTATCTACCGTCTCTACAGACCCGCCAGAAATGGGTAAAAGAAAGAGACAATTTGACGGAGGGCACAGTCGTCATGATTATCGACCAGTCACTACCCCGAGCTATGTGGCCGGCCGGCCGCGTAAGCAAAGTGATCACTGGTGCCGACGGAAAGGTCAGAGCGGCAGAAGTGCTCGTCCAGGGGCGGACATACACCCGACCCGTGGCGAGGCTGATAGAGTTGCCAAGGCTCCCCGACTCTCTTAATGACGACCATGACCCCCTGACTTTGTGAATTGCCCTACTCCTCACAACGGACATTGAGTAGTGGACAGTGCGGTTAATCTGTCTCTGCTTATCTAATTAGGTGCGGACTAATTAGGAGGCGGCTGTTACAAAGGGTCAGATTAAACCGAATATATATATTTATTACTTGAGATATATTGTATAGTATTTGTATATCGTCTGATATCCCTTGTATATTCTTTGTACATATACACGGAATATCCCTTTACCTAGTACAGGCCAGACCATAATATTCGTTCTCCTATTGGACAGCGACCCCCTAGGCGCCACGGCCATACCCCCAATGTCTAGTTCAAAGTCACCGCTAAGACATGTCTCAACATGCCCAGGTTTGCGCAGTAATACGAGACAGAAATAAGGCTGGTACTAGATTATTCACCTTACGTATAAATACGTCGCAGGTGGATACAGCAGCACTTAGTCTAAAAGTCTGTTACCCCAATAAGTTGAAGCCTTCACCACGATACAACGTGCTGTGAAGTGGGCCCGTTTTGCCCCGAAATAGAGCCTTGAGACCGCGTGCGAATTGATAGCTGAAGTGTCAGAGTTTAACGCTGTATCGTCGAGAGAGAGAGAGAGAGAGAGGGAGGGGGGGGGAGAGAGAGTGTAAGAGGGGGAGAGAGAGAGAGTGAGTGAGTGAGTGAGTGAGAGAGAGGGAGAAATATATGGGGGTTGAGAGATTGTTAAGTAAGAGAGCGATGGAGAAATATATGGGGGTTGAGAGATTATTAAGTAAGAGAGCGATGGAGAAAGATAGGGGAAGAGAGAGAGTGAAGTAGAGAGAGATGGAGAAAGATAAGGGAAGAGAGAGAGTGAAGTAGAGAGAGATGGAGAAAGATAAGGGAAGAGAGAGAGTGAAGTAGAGAGAGATGGAGAAAGATAAGGGAAGAGAGAGAGTGAAGTAGAGAGATGGAGAAAGATAAGGGAAGAGAGAGAGTGAAGTAGAGAGAGATGGAGAAAGATAGGGGAGAGAGAGTGAAGTAGAGAGATGGAGAAAGATAGGGGAAGAGAGAGAGTGAAGTAGAGAGAGATGGAGAAAAGAGAGAGAGTTGAACATTGTACATATGTCTATACTGAACACTGGGACCTCTATTTTTACTTCTTTTTACATGCTACTTTATTTTATTTCATACCTATCTTGTCTAGCACAGTCTCTGGAGCGTAACAGTAAGAAGCATTTTGTATAAAAGTATTCTGTACTTCTGTATGACAACTATTAAAGAAACTTGAAACTGTTTTGAAACCACTGTTGTGAAACAAATTACATTGAAAAAATGTAAGTGATGTGTACTTTTTCCCCTTCTCAAAATAAAGAACCAAGTAAACACAAGTTGTCTGATTATTTTAAGTTTGCTTTTGTGTTTGTGTGTAAAACAATTTCTTTAATTGAATTAACTTAAACTAAAAGTAAATACAAACTAAATTAACAATGTAACTTACATTGTTAATTTAGTTTGTATTTACTTTTCTAGTTTAAGTTGATTCAATTAAAGAAATTGTATCAATACATTTAAAACATTGTTTGTTTTTCAACCATATCTGTTGACAATATAGGCAACATCCTGCTACCTTTTTCAGCTTCTCTATTTCAAGGCAAAAAAAAAAAAAAAAAAATCTGTGCCAAAAAAAACTGTGCATGCGCGCGCATGCGCGTGCACATGCGCGCGTGCACGCGCGTGGAGCGTTTGACCTACTGTCAATTTGCCAGGCATGCGTTGTTCATGGGACGGGGTAGCACGGTGTGCAAGCTCACTCGCTATTTGCATATCAATAGCGCCGGTCGTCAGGTGTGTTAAATACGTTCTCAGACACATTCACACCTAACTTGTTGTGAAGACGTGTTACATTCCATTCGTAGAGGCAATTAGGCACTGTCTTTAGTCTGTGCCCAAGCGAGGGGACATTAAATGCGCATTCGCGGGAGCGCGCGCACGCGCCGGGAGCGCGCGTGCACGTGGTGCGTGTCACCCCAGATGATTTCAATAACGCACCACTGCAATTTGCCACTGCACCACTGGAGATAGGGACACCATTGTCATCCAAGTTGGTAATGGTGGAAATGGTAACAACAGATGAGGTACTCAATAAACTGAGCGCCCTCCAACCTAACAAGGCCACTGGCCATGACAACATCCCCTCCAAATTCCTCAGAGACTCAGCAGCCGCCATCACCCCAATCATCACACACATAATAAACCTCTCCATAAAACAGGGACACGTCCCCAAGGACTTCAAAATTGCGAGGGTGACCCCTCTGCACAAAAAGGGCAGCAAATTAGACCCAGGCAACTACCGCCCTGTTTCTATTCTCACCTCCATCTCGAAAGTCATGGAAAAAATTGTCTACGAACAGGTCGAAAAGTACCTAGCGGAAAAAAATCTAATCTACGAATTCCAATCTGGCTTCAGAACATCCCACTCCACTGACACATGCCTTCTCTATTTGAATGACCACATCAAACAAGAGGTGGACGCAGGCAAATACTGCGGCATGGTCATGCTGGACCTACAAAAGGCCTTTGACACGGTCAATCACTCCATTCTGATTGACAAGCTAAAAGCAATTGGTTTTGATAGTCTATCAGTGAGCTGGATGCAATCCTACCTTGAGGGGAGGGAACAGATGGTGGAGGTAAACGGTACCCTATCCCCCCCCCTCACAGTGAGCTGTGGTGTTCCACAAGGAAGCATACTAGGACCGCTACTGTTCCTAATTTATGCAAATGACATGTCGTCAGCTTGTGACTGCAACTTGTTCCTGTTTGCGGACGACTCAGCCCTGCTGGTCTCTGACAAGAACAAGTTACAGGTTGAAAAAACCCTCAGCTCGGAACTAGGCAGAATCTGCATATGGCTCGCTGATAACAAACTATCATTACACATGGGCAAAACAGAGTCCATTCTCTTCGGTTCAAATAACAAACTCAGCAAGACCGACGGCTTCTCAGTTACAGTGGGTGACAATATTGTCACAAGGAAAGATGAAATTACCTACCTGGGTTCCATCCTAGAGGCTAATCTCTCCTGTGACAAAATGGCATCCAATGTAATAAAAAAAGTCAACCAACGAACTCGATTCTTGTACCGGATCTCCTCTCTGGTAAACAAGAATACCCTGAAGACTCTGGCAGGAGCACTCATTCAGGGGTACTACGACTATGCTTGCACCTCATGGTACCAAAGCACCTCAAAGGCGCTAAAAACAAAATTACAAACATCTCAAAACAAACTGGTCAGACTACTGCTTGACCTTACTCCTAGAACCCACCTCACCCCTGCCCACTTTGACAACCTAGGATGGCTTAGAGTAGACGACAGAGTACAGCAACTTGCAATGGGCCTGGTCTACAAGATACACTACACGACCAAGGTACCCATGTACATGTCAAAATACTTCCCAAAGGTCAGTGAATACCACGATCACAACACCAGAGGGAGCTCCACAAATCATGTTAAACCCAGATTCGGCTCAAATAAGGGACTAAACACGTTTCGCAATTATGCCACATCAATGTGGAACGCCCTACCCAAAGCTGTAAAGGAATGTGGATCACTACCCACTTTCAAAACCTCTCTCAAGGGACACCTACGGGAGACTGCAATTCAACACTGGCCCCTGTAAATATCCTAACCCAACCCCCTCCAATGTACAGTTATTTACCTAGTATGGTTTTGTCAATAGTCCAATGTACAATTTTGTTTGTTTGTACAGTGTCTCCCCCCCCCCCTCAATGTACAGTTTTACTTGTTTATACAGTGTGCCCCCCCCCCCCCAACCACCTCCAATGTAAATTACCCAGTATGGTTGTCAATATCCCAATGTACCCAACCCCCCACCCGACCTCCTCCAATGTACAGTTTCTACGTCAAATGTATATACTCCCTTTTCTTGACTCCTTCTGTATCACAAACAGTACTGTATTTGCAAATCTGGTATGTCATAAATGTATAGATGTAGCAGTACTGACTATCTGTATGTCATGTATGTCATATATGTCCTGATGAATTGAAAATGGGGGACCCTGATGTAAACAAGACGAAAGTCTTTCTCTGGTCTGCATCCCCTTAACAATTGTGTGTATTGAGCTGTACTGTATTGTACCCATTCTGCAATCTGTTAATAAAGTTTTCAATCAATCAATCAATCAATCAGTTGGGTTCCAACCCCACGGTTAGAAAAGCCTGAATTACAGTGGGTACAGTTTATTTCATCATTATACCACTGGGTGGCAGCACATTATAAAGTAATCAGTTGACCACTGGAAAAGTATAATGCAGGTGTGTGTTCCATTCCAAAGGGGTAATCCCTGAGCACTAACCCCAGCTAAGGTAGTTGTTCAGGTAATTGGTGCCAAGGGCACTCCACTGTGAGAGTCAGACTGGATCTAATTCACACTGTTTTGTCACATCAGCCCCAAATATGACTCACAATGCAATACGTGTGTCATGTCTTTTATCTTATTTGTTCAAGTAAAGATGGTGATGCTTTCATGTTCAATATCTTTGGTGTGGTTTTGCCAAAAACATTATAGGCCTACTGCTGATAGTCTAATAGTCTACTCCACACACATGAGACTATCGACTGTTTCTTTGGGTAAAAATAAATAAAAGCAACCTACTGTGAGAATAGTTTAATTTGCCTGGGTCTCAAGACAAGTATTCAATTTGGGTCCCACCCGGGTTGAAAAGTAAAATAACCCCTGAACTACCACAGCATCTCCTCCCCATCTTTCTCCTCCTCCTCCTCCTCCTCCTCCTCCTCCTCCTCCTCCTCCTCCTCCTCCTCAGGAGGCTGGTTCTGATGATGTCATTGTGAGATAGGGTAGCGCCATTTTGAACGGGGATGTGTGTGTGCGGAGGAGTGGGGAAGACTTGACTTGTCGGTTTAAGAAGTAACGCTAGCTGGCCACACAGAGGGAGGAGGCTGACAGAAAAGTGAGCCGCTGACCCGAAACATCCTGGGTGTAGCAGTCTGGCACCAGATATACGGCCAACAGGAGTCCGGATCCTTAGAACCAGACTGTGGGAAACCAGATCGTGACTGGTAGACCAGACCAGCCCCTCTGTCGCCATGGCAGGTACTTGGGCTATAAGCTAATACACGCCTGGCTGACAGATCTCACATCCTGTGTCTGCGAACTGGGTTTGCAGCTATATTTCCGATTAATTAATCTGTCCCGACAGGGTTCTTCTATCTAGCCAGGTTAAACGCTACCGTTAGTATTGCGCTTAGCTGAGTTGTTGGTAAGAAATAAGTTAGTAACGTGGTTAAACGTTAGCTCGCTATCTTAGCCTAGGTAGCCATCCCCATTGCTAGCTGTGCCCGGCCTGCTAACGCTAGCTACCGTCTACCCGCCCGTCTAGCGGGCTAACTAAACCCGTCTAGCCAGCCAGCTAATGTTAGCTCATCAAAACACCGGTGTCAGCTGTTCATAACGTTAGCTTGTTTCATAGGCGCATGCATGGCACTTACAGAGCAACAACTTGTCGTATTAAATGTACTTAAGTCGTTGAGAGCGGACGTTAACCCCAGCCAGATACGTTTCAGAGCTAACGTTAATAGCCACCGATAGTTAGCCAAAACTTTGACATTGCACATGCTAGTTGTTCAGCCAGGCCCTGCATATGGCCCAGTAATGTTATATCCACTACGGTGGCTAGCTTCAATCGGCTAACGTTAATATTACATTTCATCCTGTCAGCGGACTCACTAACTCTAACTTATCTTAATATAGGAGACTTCCAACTTGAGTCACATGTCTCACAATAGACCAACAGTTAGGCCTGTACCAACACGGCAAATAGAAGCCAGCTAACGTTCTAGCATGTCATGGTCGGAGGCTGCAGGGTGGAGAGAGAGGCTGCCTTGGTCAGAATGATGCTACTAGTCTAGTCTGTTGGATAATGCAACAGTAGCGTCGTAATAAGAACACGACGGAAAGGCAAACTGGATTGTGTAGGCCTGTCTGATATTATTGTGGATGGCAATTACAAAACAAATCAATGTATGCTAAACTGGTACTGACACAGAGCTAATGTTGTTTTGATACTGTATGCAAAACGTTGCTCTTCACATGAATATAACAGGACTGAAATGTCAGGTTTTGGTGATGAAGTCATTCATGCAGTCATTGCAATAAGTGACCTGCTATAATGCATGTTTTCTGTAAAGTAGACTATGATGTATGCCCTCTGTCATAGAAATGTTTACATCTTGCCTTCATTCGTCTCTACCACAGTGTATGGGATTTAGAATTTTCATATTCAGAAAAGCCTTGGTACCGGCTGTAAACTGTATATGATAATAGATTGCCATATTCTGATCAGTGAAGTATAAATACGTTTGTGAAACGATACTTAATAATTCAGTGTTTCTCCCAGGTTTGCAGGTTATGTTGGCCGGCTGGGCTGAGTTGTGGAAGTAACTGTCATGCATGCAAGACAAGAAACAATGTTAATGTAATTGTATTGACATGAAAATAAAGTCTATGAGGAACTCTGAGTACTAGGCTAATGAAGGGAATTTGTAAAGCTGCTGTGACGTCATGTGGGTTTCTCCAAGAGTCCACAGTGCAACGCGTTCAAAGCATTGTTCCTCCCTGGTCAGAGATAGCTGGCTGTAATGTGGATGCCTTCTAGCAATTACAGTCCTGTCTTTGGCAACACTTAACCTCATTACTGCACCGGTAACCAACTAATGTTGTCTAGCAACACCCAGCGATGTGGCAGTCCTTACATCAACATTTTCTTTGTTAGTGGCTTTTAGGCACTCAAGACGAGATTAGTATGTTACCTCTGGTTTCTTAAATATGAGTGGTCAATGCTCAATGAAATACGCTAGTGAGTGTTGTCAATGTTTTTTTTTTTATCCACTTTTTCTTCCATTTTTCTATATTTTCTCCCATCCCAATTTCGTATCATCCAATTCAACCCTCCCCTGTCACGAACGCTGTTTCTTGCCTCCCACAAGCCGGCTGCAATGTGGACTAAGTCATACATAGTCAAGTCAAGAGTTTTATTTGTCACGGCATACAAGTATACAATGAAATGCGGGTGGTCTTGCCCGCAACAATGTGCATTACAGTGGTACAACATATATAGAATCTAATAAAAAAAAAAAACATTGTGCAATAAACAGGTTACAGGTAACATGGTGTGACATCTCGGTATCTGTACATGGTTATTTACAGAGCATATAGGACATGCTAGGTAGCTTTAGTAGTGCAATACACTGTTCCTGTTGTTATACTAATTTAAAGTGGCCTTTCCTTTTGGCCATAAGTGTGCGTGTGTGCGGCATGAGTGTGTGCCCGCTCCTGTTAAAGTGGCTGCTAGTGTGTGAGCGTGCACAGCGTGTGGATAGTGGATAGTGTGTGGATAGTTCAGTGTTCTGTGGCACTCAATGTTCATTGTTCAAGGCTCTGATGGCCTGGGGGAAGAAGCTGAGCCTAAGCCTCTCTGTCCTAGTAGCTGGGGTTCGCAGGCGTCTGCCTGACCTCAGCAGTTGGAACAGGCTGTTATTGGGGTGGTGGGGGTCTTTCATTATCCTGCAGGCTCTGGATTTGCACCTCTTGTTGTATAGAACCTGCAGGGGAGGTAGCGCAATACCCGTGGTACGCTCGGCTGAGCGCACCACTCTCTGTAGGGCCTTCTTGTCCTGTGCCGTGCTGTTTCCATACCAGGCAGTGATGTTTCCGGTCAAGATGCTCTCTACAGCTCCTGAGTAGAAGGACTGGAGTATCTTCCCCGATACTCTGAACTTCCTTAACTGTCTCAGGTGGTAGAGGCGCTGTTTCGCCTTCTTTACTACTGTGTCTATGTGTGTTGACCATGTCAGATCCTCTGAGATGTGGACCCCCAGGTACTTAAAGCTGCTCACCCTGTCCACGGTAGCCCCGTTAATCATCAGTGGTGTGTGTGTCTCCTGCTGTCCTCTCCTATAATCCACGAATCGTCAGCTCCTTGGTTTTACCAATGTTCAGGAGCAGGCTGTTGTCCTGGCACCAGCGTTCCAGTACCTCAACCTCCTCCCGGTAGGCCTTCTCGTCGTTGTCCGAGATCAGCCCCACCACCACTGTGTCGTCTGCGAACTTCACTATGGAGTTGGAGCTGAACTTGGCCACACAATCCAGGGCTGTACAGTGCGACGAGCTCGTCGCAAATTGCCCCTTTAATTGGCCGTTGCTATTGGTAAATAATATTTGGGGGCGGGCTTGCGAGTAGGGATTTCAAGCCTTGCATTCGCATTTCACTCCTAAATTATCCAAGCCGTGTGATGACGCCACTCACGCGAGCTGAGCACTCAGGTATGAGAGTGGGGAAAATCGATTGAGCACTCTGATAGACTGGCTGACTGTCTGATTTAGCTATGCCTATGAAGAAAAGTAAAGTTAGTATTGCTTCATATTTTCGACGCGTTCCACCTCCTAGTGAGCCGTCGAATGAAAATGTGACCGTCGAGAACATTGAGCCAGCAGTGGCAGTAGCCACCACCGCAGACCTGCCTTTGTACTAGGGTTGGATGCAGTTCCCTGTTGGTCAGTCTGTCTGTTATTCCATCTTCTTCTGCTCTGTTTAACGTTATACACTTCAAATAGTGCAGCATGTTTGAGAGTGCTCCCTTGACTGAGAGGATGGCTAGAGGATGGCCGGAACCACGAGAACTTTTATTAAACATTCTATTAAACATTCTGATATTTCCGCGGGTCTCGTGCAGTGGTCTCGTGCCACTGTCAACTAAAGCGAGCACTCGGAAGACACGCACAGCACTGACAGTCGGCGCAGTTGACATTTTCCAAGTGGGGGAAAATAAATCCTCTTCGTCCCGACTGTGTCCCGGCCCCGTGGAGGATTTTTCTTCATCCCAAATACATATTTTATTTCCCCCGGGACGACGGGACAGTGTTAGTCTCAAGCCCTGTCGTCGTATACCATTATCGATCCCCAGGTACTGGTTCAAATGTGAACGGTACCCAACCCTAACTGTTCAAAACGAAACGTCCCATTAAACTAAATAGTTCAGATAGCTCCTGATATCAATGTCTTATAACACTGAGTCGATGCGTATTCGAGCTGAGGGCACGCTGAATATAGTCAATAGGGTCCAGCTGCAGCGCCGGAGAATCCTGGCCGTAGCTGGAGGCTACAGTATAGGGTCCAGCTGCAGCTCCGGAGAATCCTGGCCATAGCTGGAGGCTACTCGAGTACACACAGACAGTGGAGATGGTTGCATATAGCGAGCATTTTGACTTGTTGCGTGGTGGCGATGTCTCGCAGATAATACAACTACAAGTATGATTATATAATATATATATTTTATTAAAAAAAAATTATATAAATTTTTTTTGATTTTTTTTAAAATCAAAAACAATCGATATAAATAATGGTAAAATTGTTATTTAAAAATTTGCCCCTAAAAATGTTTTTTTGCCCCAAGTGTGCCCCTAGTGAAAAAGCTTAGCGTACAGCCCTGCAATTGTGTAGAGTGAGTACAGCAGGGGGCTTAGAACACAGCCCTGGGGGGACCCGATGCTCAGGGTGATGGTGTTGGAGGTCTGACCCCCCACCCTGACCGCCTGGGGTCTTTCACTCAAAGTCCAGTACCCAGGCGCTCAGGGCGGAGCTCAGACCCAGCTCGATCAGCTTGTCCACCAGTCTGGTGGGGACTATGGTGTTGAACGCTGAGCTGTAGTCAATGAACAACAGTCTCACATAGCCCCCCTTCTGACGGTCAAGGTGGGAGAGGGTGCTGTGCAGTACCTGGGAGACCGCGTCGTCAGTGGACCTGTTTGTCCTGTATGCAAATTGCATAGGGTCCATATCACTGGGGAGGGAGGCACAAATGTGGTCCTTGACCAGCCTCTCGAAACATTTCATGACCACAGAGGTGAGTGCCACCGGTCTGTAGTCATTTGGACATGTTGGGGAGGTTTTCTTCGGTACAGGGATGATGGTAGACATCTTGAAGCAGGCAGGGACCACCGACTCCGCCAGGGATCGATTAAATATGGCGGTGAACACCGGGGCAAGCTGGTTGGCACAGGACTTAGTATGTGTCCTGTTATACCATCTGGGCCAGCAGCCTTCCTGGTGTTCACCTGCATAAATGCTCTTCTCACACTGTGTACTAGGGGTGGACGGTATAAACGGTATACGGTATAAACGGTATGAATTTGCTCTACGGTATGGATTTTGACTATACCGTCTAAACCGGTAGTGCAGCTCTAAAATACCAATGACGTCATGTAACCACAACGCGACTATTTCACTCACATTTGCCCCTAAAAATAGATAGAATTAGTCATAGATAATAGATATGTGCGAACTGGAAAAAGTTATTTAGGAGGGTTCGCGCAGTGGGCGTGCCAGCCCCTACCGCACGCATGTAAACACGGATCTAGTAGTCTAGTGGGACGGGACACAGGAGCTCAGCTGTCGGCGGCGTCTCCCTGAGCTAACGTTAGCTTAGCTACCGTTACAAAATGACCCAGTCAACTATTCACTTTTAGTTTAATACATGATGAGGTATTGTCTAACCGAACGGTATCTAGTCGGCCAGCTACCGATAGCTCCTGACATCAACAAATGCTCCACAAAGTCTAGTAGAGAGAGACGTGTGTGTGCTACCTGTTAGCCGTTAGCTCACGTTAACGCAAGTTAGTTCACCGTTCAAAACGAAATGTCCCATTGAACTAAATAATTCACTGAGGCGTTGTATTAACGTTATATATCCGGCTTAGCCGGATAGCTCCTGATATCAATGTCTTATAACACTGATTCGATGCGTATTCGAGCTGAGGGCTTGCTAACGTTATAATAGGGTCCAGGTGCAGCGCCGGAGAATCCTGGCCGTAGCTCTGCTCGAGGCTACTCGAGTATAGGTCCAGGTGCAGCTCCGGGGAATCCTGGCCGTAGCTGGAGGCTACTAGAGTACACACAGACAGTGGAGCTTGTTGCGTGGTGGCGATGTCTCGCAGATAATACAAGTACAAGTCTAATTATATAATATATATATTTTATAAAAAAAAAAATATATATATATAAAATAAAAATTTTTTTTTATCAAAAACGATGATACCGTGATATATACCGTTACCGTCTATGCTTCAAATTATACCGTGATATAAATTTTAGACCATACCGTCCACCCCTACTGTGTACCGTCAATGAGAGCGTCCCCGCCCCCCCGCGGATGCCCCCCTCCCCTCCACAACAGCCGGCGCACCAGTGACGTCACTAGCCGTTGGGCTAGCAGTGCCACTGTTTGCACCAAACCGCGCGTAGAAGGTGTTGAGCTTGTCCGCAAGGGAGGCGTCGTCGCTCCCCATTGAGGGGGCGCTGACTTTGTAGTCGGTTATAGCCCTCAGTCCCTGCCATAAGCCTCTTGTGTCTTTCTGTGCCATTTGTGCCTCCATCTTGTCGGCATACGTCCTCTTAGCAAGTTTAACAGCCTTGCGCATAGTGTAGACTGTTGTCTTGTACTCGTCCATGTTTCCTGACTCTCTGCCCCGGTTATAAGCAGTGGTGCGAGAGTTCAGGGCTGCTCTGATAGTACTGTCCACCCATGGTTTCTGGTTTGGGAACACTCTCGCCTTCTTTGTGGAGACAATACTATCAGCCAGCGTTGTTATGAATGACACCACAGCGTCTGTGAACTCGCTGACGTCACTGGTGCTCCTCTCGAACATTCCCCAGTCGGCGACGTCTAGTGCGTCCTGAAGCGTGGCCTCTGATTG
Organism: Notolepis coatsorum; assembly: GCF_963971535.1. Taxonomy (NCBI): domain Eukaryota; kingdom Metazoa; phylum Chordata; class Actinopteri; order Aulopiformes; family Paralepididae; genus Notolepis; species Notolepis coatsorum. Next base: position 49,864,342 of record NC_140175.1, read on the forward strand.
GTCGTCCCATTTTTTTTACCTCACGTGACACGACGGCGTCACGTGATCTCTGCCTGTACGCAGGGACCAACAAGATGGCGGCATGATCCGACGTGTTCGTTGCTCCCGCTAATGGTGGGGCCGGTACAGCCTTGTATCCGGCTCTGAACGGGGTGTAACAGTGGTCGAGTGTATTTCCTCCCCTTGTGGAGCAGACGATGTGCTGGAAGAAAGACGACATGACTTTCTTCAGATTCGCCTGATTGAAATCCCCGGCTACAATCATGGCGGCGTCTGGATGCTTGATTTGGTGTGTGTTTAGATGGCAGTGTAGTTCCGCTAGCGCCCTGCCGACGTTCGCCTGGGGTGGAATGTACACTGCAGTCATGATCACTGCAGTGAACTCGCGTGGAAGATGGAACGGGTAGAGCTGCTGCGGTATCGGTATTACCGCGGTATCGCTGTTACATCATGCCCACCGCAGCGTTGGGCTGAATACCGGCATCACCGCTGTTTTTTATTATATTATTATTATTATTACGCTCTCGTTGGGCTTGCGGCTCTGCAGATATACCCTACTTCTCTGTCGAGATTCCAAGCGACCCTATTGGGTACCAGAAAAGTCACATGAAACACTGCAGACCACAGATTGGTCAGAAGAGATACGCGAAGTGCTTTTACTTCCTGAATCTCAGCCATGAGCCATTGATCAGAGCTCAGTCACAACACGGCTAATAGTACGTTAGCTCCCACCGGAGACCGGAGTGGATTGCCGTCGCTCCTCAGGGAACGAGGCATAATGATTTTACTGCAACGAAATGTTATAATAAAAGCCCTTCGTTCTATACACTTGTCTGATTGAAAACTTTATTAACAGACCGCAGAATGGGTACAACTCGGCACGCTCTGAGCAAAGAAAGGAACTTAGATATTAATTTAGTAACGCTTGCCTTGCTATGGTCCGGTAAATACGAACGTGTAACTATACTAACGTTAATGCCACAAATCGAATGCCTTTGTAATCATAAGTAGTAACGTTATAATAATAATAAGAAGAAAGGGTCGGGGGGGTAACCGGCGGGCGCGCCGCTACCACTCCTGCCCGCGACACCTAGTGAACGGCGCACGACCAGAGGGGAGACTTCGAATCCGTGTTTCACTTTTAATAACGAATGCGTGCTTGCCGAATCCCAAACAATATTCATGCTGCAAAGTCATCCTCTAAAGATGGACATTTAGACTAGAGGCAGGCTATATGCTATAAAGAGTAGACTACTACTAAAAAAAAAATGCATTCAAACTTTTTTTTTTATTTTTTTTGTGCGTGCGGTAAAAACCGCGGCGGTAGGAAATATTTTGCAAATTTGTGCGGTAAGGAAATAATCAATACCGCGGCAGCTCTAGGAACGGGCGACATTGGATCGTGAGGTGTTCCATATCGGGGGAGCATGAACGGGAGAGTATCTTCACCTCCCCGGGGCTAGTCCAGCTGTTGTTTGTCATAAGGCATAGACCCCCGCCGATGCTCTTCCCGGAGGCCTACATAGCACAAGTCCCCTCCGGTACTTGAGGTAACAGCAGTCGCATCTTTTCACCTGCGCAGCTCGATCTCTCAGTGGCGAGGAGTAACGCATGGGAGGCTCACGGTCACGCTGCCCCCGACACTTCCTGATTCTACTGCGCAGGCGCACCAACCGACCTGTAGGAGTCGCTGTCCACAACGCCCGATCCCCACCCATCAGTTTCCCACCCCCTAATACGGCCAATGTGTATTAGTATGAACGACCAGCTAAACTGAAAGCAATGTGGATCGCTGGGCTCGAACAGGCGAGCCCAGCGTCTCCGCATTCGTGGCGAGCGCCTTGCCCACTACGCCACATAGCCGCCTGAGTGTTGTCAATGTTATGATACCAACATTTTGACTTCGATACCGATATAAGTATCACGATACTGATTCTAAAACGATCTTGCCATGGTATCAGGAAACGTAATGTAATATATTAGATGACAGAACACGGAAAATTCTTTATAAAATTATTTTAATTATAATTAAAATATAATGAATATTTTGATGCTTGATTTGATACAATTATTCGGTTACAGCTGCTGAGCTATATACTATAATAATGTCAATTATGTCTAATCTCTCCACTCCACACTATGTTGGTGCTTGTGCCAGCACAGGAGATAAGATTATATTAAAAAAGATGATATATATATGTAAATCAATATCTTCCTTTTGAATAAAATAGATTCAGGAATCAGGATTGTTAGCTTAATTCAGAGAGAGGGAGACGGACTCACTCGGCCCCTCCCCTCCCTCACTGTAGGAGAAAGAAACCTCTCTGCTTAGGGGGCTTTCACACTAGCCATTCAGGGTCGAATAAGAGCATGATTGCACCAAAATAGAGTGTGATGAGAACGCCCCCCGTCACCAGGGACGCTGATTCGGTCCAAGACGGGAACACTGGAATAGGTGGTCTCGGGTGCGCGCCAGTGTCCCCGACGACGGAGCGAGGCGTGGTGTGCAAGCAAACCTGTAATGCTTTCATGCTTGCTTGAATTTTGGGCAGATAAAAACATGCAGCAACAACTGGACAATACCCACAAAAACTATATTTATGGGCAATTTGGCGAGTTCAGACCTCAACCAAACAAGCATGTTGAGCCTCACGGCTCAGTGGATCGATAAACTTCGAGATGAAGCCACGTTACAAGCCCAAGCAATTTTGCCATTGCTATACATTGGTTTCTTCTTCGAATGCATTTATTTAGACTGATGTATTTTTCTTCCACGAAAAATGGAGCCTCTAAATAATTATTGCCCAAAGCGTAAGCTGTAAAAGATGAGCTAAAACGCACGTACAAAGCCACTTATTCTGAGATGATAATTCATGTATCTGGATAACCAATGCACGGATTTTGTCGAAGCATATAGTCTGGTATATTTTTCGTCCACGAAAAATGGAGGCTGTAATAATTATTTTTGCTCGAGAGTCTATGAATAATAATAATTAGAGCCTCCATTTTTGGTGGACGAAAAATAGACCAGACTATAGATATCAATTTCCCCCGAAATAACGCTACCTGCGTAACCTGCCTCGACAAAATCCGTTCATTGGTTATCCAGATACAGATGAATTAGCATCTTAGACGTGCTGGTCTAATAATCCTGTTATTAGAAAATGTGCGTGGATGGGTACAACAATCAGTCAACAATGTCGAGCTAAAAGTGAAGAAGATGAGGCTTAAATATATTTTCCGTGGTTTGATGCAGTGGACAGCATAATCGGCCAAAACCAACCAGTGATCCCTCCGTTGTTACCCACAGTAATGTGGCCGGTTAGCCCATCCAAAGCAAGGGAGCCTGACGTTGTGACTAGTTGTGTTCAGCAGAACTATAGCGATCAAGTATGCAATTATATTTTACGTTGTTCGTTATATGTTTTGTCTGTAATCTATGTGGTTAGCACGCGCCATGGCTATACTGTTTTTAGTGTAGGAAAAGTATCCAAAATCCCGCCTGTATCTAACCCATCATGTAGGTTTAGCTGGTACATTACTTCCCGAGGTACAGCGAAAATGTCCTGTGTAACTGTTTTGGTTAATTCAGAAATATATAGACCACTAGACTATAGATAGTTGCTCTCCTCAATTGTGCCTGGCTGGGAGTGAACCAAGACTGCAGTGTGTACGCAAACCAGAGGGGGAAGAGGGAGGGGGGGGGAGTTCGCACTCAAGGACGGAGCGAGGACCCATTCCTAATGAGAAGACTCCACTGAGCAGCTCCAGGATTAGTTATAACTGTTAGGAACCAGCTTGGTTGACATTAGCAGCTAACGTTAGTTTAGGTCATCGAACTGTCACATGTGCTCCTAAATACGTTTCCCGGTTTGCAATTTTAGTCGCAAATGAGAGTGAAGCGCTCGCACTGACTTTAGGCACATTTATGAATATAACGTAGCACATTTGAGCATATTGCGTAGCAAATATTGCAGGCAGAATTTATTTTGTAAAAGTTAGACTTACGTAGTACCTACGTACTTACTGGTCACAGGAGTCTTCAATAACGTTTGGATGGTAATCCATTTTGTGAATACATTTGTTGAAACAACATCTGTGTTGGCTGATGGCTCCTGCTATCTAACGTTAGTAAGCTAAGCATGCATAGCGCAACCTGTATAATCAGGGGAGGAAATTAGGCCACTTTACTCGCCAAATGCGAGTATTTTTTTAGGTTTGGCGAGTGATTCATGAAGACCACTTGCCAGTCTGGCGACTAGTAAACAAAACAAAAAAAAACATTCTGCAATCACGGTCACTGGCAAACGGTGCGCGTCTTCTGAGTGCTCGCTTTAGTTGACAGTGCCACGAGAGCACTGCACAAGACCCGCGGACATATAATGTTTAATAAAAGTTCCTGCAGTACTGGCCAACCCGCAGACATATATAATGTTTAATAAAAGTCCCGCGGTACTGGCCATCAGTCAAGGGAGCACTCTCAAACAGATAACGTTAAACACAGCAGAAGATGGAAAACAGACAGACTGACCAACGGGGAACTGCATCCAACCCTAGTACAACCCTCGAGTCTAAGGCAAGGACACATTTCTTTTTTTAACAATATATTTATTGGGTTTTAGTTTGCAAATTACAACATGTATATCAGCAGAGCAGTATTCAGCAAACATTTTCACCCCGTTCTCCCTCCCCTAACCCCACCCCACACAAAATAATAATTAACTTCAAAAACAGGTTCACATAGGAAGGATACAGATTTAAATAAAAAATAAACATAAATAAATAATACAACCAAAATGTTTTACACATTAAGTAAAGGGTGTTTCTTGTCGTTTTTACACAATAATAAGAGTTGTCCCACAGTACTCCCCCTAATCCCGTTCTTGTTGAAGCAAGTTCCCAACATTCGTATTATGCTTTAAGAAGTACACAAATGGTCCCCAGGCATTATCAAAAATGTTTTGTTTACGTCTAACAACACCTACACCATCTTTTCCATTGACATATTTGAAGCCATTTCTTTAATCCACATACCAATTCTTGGTCCATCAACATTTTTCCAATTAAGAGCTATTACACGTTTTGCTTGTAATATGCACATATCTATAAATCTAAACTCTTTGCGTTGTAGATGTGGGGTGGTAGGATATAAACCAAGAATAAAAAGCTTGGGATTCAATGGCAACTTCTTTGATAAGATTTGATCGATCCGATCAATAACATCTTGCCAGAAGGTTTTCACTTTCACACATTCCCATATGCAGTGGAACAGTGTCCCCCTTTCCTCACTACACTTAATACAAGTATCTGGAATATTATCATTAAACTTATGCAATTTAACAGGAGTTATATATGTACGCATCAGCCATTTATATTGTATACGTTTTAGGTTGCTACTGACTGTCTGACTCTGTGCCTCTTTACATGCCACGCTCCATTCTTCTAAAGATATTTCCTCCTCTATGTCTTCGTTCCATTGATTCAGTTTTGATTCAGATGATTCATCTGAACCAGATACAAATAAGTCGTATAGCATTGAAATGATACCTTTACCATAACAGTGTCTAGTGACTGCTACCTCTAAGATGGAAATGTTCGGTATATCCAATGAATGGTTCTGAGATGATATAAAACTCCTTAGCTGAAGATATTTAAAAAAGTGATGTTTCGGAATATCATATTTTGTAGATATTTCCGCAAAGGACATGAATACTTCATCCTCCTCCCTGTATACGTCTTGCACTTTCCTTAACCCCTTTTCAGCCCATACTTTAAATCCACTATCGTTTTGCCCTGATTTAAAATTGGCATTGCCCCAAATAGGACTGAACCTGGATCGGGACGTATTTATATTCAAATATTTGAGTGTGTCAAACCCAGGGCTCCAGACTAACTTTTTTCACCACCGTCCCAGAACCGTCCCGAAATACAATTTTAACCGTCCCAAAGTGAATGTAACCGTCCCAAAAATCAAATGTAGTTTCTTTACTTTGGTTTTGTTGTCTATAGTTGTTATTGCCATAAGAAACACCTTTCAGAGAAGGGGAGAATAAATTGATTTAGTCAAAAGGCTCCCATGGTGGAAAGATTTCACAAGAATAATTATGATTAAAAATAAATATAAAAAAAAGTGTTTAACAAGGTGCTAGTATAGCGATATTTGGTCACGGTGCTGTTATAGTCAACCAATTGGAGCCATGTTGATTATTCCTTCCATAGGAAAATATATTTAAATGTATTTTATTTCGTTTTATTTTTTTTTGTTATTACAAATGTGTGTTTATGGTTGAAAATGTTAGAGATAAATAAAGATCAAATCAAGTTTAGCTTTAAACTACATAATGTCATTGCATTGATACTAATACAAATCTATACACTGAGTATGGGGCTGCAGCACTGCAGATATACCCTACTCCAACGATCCACACGGACATTACACGGTGTTGCACTCGTTACCAAGTGGCTCTGCAGATATACCCACCCTACTCAGCTACAAGGCTCCGTTGGAGAAGATCTGTTGTGATTTTTGCACAATAAATATTCAACATTGTCTTTTGAGACTCCGCCTCAGACTCTTATCATTTGGCACTAAAAGCTAAACATTGTCACCGATATGGCTGTCCGCAACATGTCATTAATTGTGTACGCGAGGTGGTTCAGTGACGACGCTAACATGAGCTAGGTTAGCTAGCATGTAGCTGCAGATGGAAAGACTAACTTTACTGGTGAAAATGTGATTTACGTTGGAATACTCCTTTGCCAACTTGCTGTACTTTGCTTGCAGGTCTGCAGCCATTATTGCTGGATTATGAATAGTCCCAACTTTAGCCAAGGTAACGTTAAGCTAAAACTAGCTCTTCAGCTAATGCTAACACCAGCAATCGAACCCATCAGAGCTCCCCGTCACACTGCTCTGTCGGGAGGATGGCATTTAAGAAAGTATCTGCTGTTAAAATGACAAACAGCATTGACACTTTAATTCACGGTCGGTTAAACACGTTTGTTTTATAATGCTCACATCAGACCGCAGTGTTGTTGATAAATTACGTGGTGCCGGGGGGATTTAAGTTCTGCAAAAAAAGGTTCCGCACCGTTGCAATCGTACGGTGCACAGCGCGTACTGTACCGGAGGAGAGGTGGGTAGGAACTTGATGCTGGATGAGCGTATTGCTGCGTTGGGAGGCGGAGATAGTCATTGGATTTGGCAAATCACGCTACGTTTAGACTTCATTTGACAGCAATATATGCGCGCACTGACAGTCGGCCAATTGACATTTCCTGTGAAAAAAAAATCCTCTCCGTCCCGGATGCGTCCCAGCAAAGATTTCTGTTCGTCCCAAATCAATATTTGATCGTCCCCGGGACGACGGGACATCGTTAGTCTCGAGCCCTGGTCAAACCACACATCTATCATGTTTAAAATAATGGGGTTGTCTGTATTTTTCTTCAGATATTTACGGTCTCCAGAATACAAATACAGGTGCAAGGGTAAGCTCGGTTTAACAGAGCAGGATTCTGAATGGATCCAAGCAGTGGGATTCTCCGATGAGAAGTAAAACATGATCGTCCGCAATTGTGCTGCCCAGTAATACCATTGGATATTTGGGCATTTCAGGCCTCCTCGGTCATATGGTAGGTAAAGTAGAGATAGACGTAATCTGGGGTGTTTATTTTGCCATATAAAGTTGGTAAACAGTTTCTTGATTCTTGTGAACAAAGACGAGGGGGGAGGTGGCAAGGACACATTTAAATCACAGAGGTGTATGTTAGTCTATTGGAACTGTATACAGTAGTTAGCTTCTAGTTAGCGTTTTAGCTATATAGCTGCTTGCTAGCTAACGTTAGCCCCGTGTGCACGTGTGTGTGCTCAAAGCAGCCAGCCCCATGTTAGCTAGGTGTATCTGTTATGACTATAATGTTTCCAAAAACGCACCGGACTACGACGTGAGGTTAGACATTTTATTTCATGCTCAAAAGCCCCTGGCTTGCACATCGCAGTTACGAAAGGGGCTAGCTCAACCAGTGCACAACAGCACACCAACCCAACTGACGTTACCACAATACTTGACGGTACTTCACAGCACTGTCTTAAGACCACCGTGCCGTCTTAAAGGCACAGTGAACACCGTTGTGATGCCTACCCAGATGCATACACAACATTGACAACCGAGGTTCAAAGTTAACTTGATTGATTGAAAACTTTATTAACAGATTGCAGAATGGGTACAATACAGTACGGCTCAATACACACAATTGTTAAGGGGATGCAGACCAGAGAAACTGAGAGACTTTCGTCTTGTTTACATCAGGGTCCCCCATTTTCAATTCATAACATATGACATACACGACATACAGATAGACAGTACTGCTACATCTATACATTTCACATCTATCTATACACTTCACAACATACTTCGGTTTTTTTCTTTCACTGCCCAACCCAGTCCAACCCAGCATCTTTCACTGCCCAGTTCAGCCCAACCCAGTCCAGAATAGATCCCTCTTTCATGTTAATATGTTTTATGCTAATATTGTGAAGAGTAGAGACACTGTTTTATGCTAATAAATAGTTTAAAGCGTAGAGACACAGTGTGATTATTACTATGATTGAAAATCAATTTAGACGAAGACATACAAAGAAGTAATTATCACAATTAGCGATTTATTTTTGGCTGGTAAAAAATCTGTTTGGCTGGTAAGCCAAAAAGTTAGTTTCCTCCCCTGTGTATAATGTTAAGTAACTTGTGTTCCGCTGGGAAAAGACCGTTCATCACGGCATACTATTTTTCCCCTTGCTCAGTCGACACTGTTGACACGCCCACTGTTGACACTCCGGTCATGCATCTACTCAACTCATGGTACTAAATACGGCATCAGGCTATTGTTCTAAAAGTATCAATACTAATAAAATGGAGTATTGAACCGTTTTTAACAGCTGGGTATCGCAATACTTTTCTAGTATCAGTGTATCATGCAACACTAGTAGGGAAGTCGTTTTTGCCCAAGATAGAGGGGTAGTGGCTAGAAGGCATTCACGTTACATCAGGTTGCCTATGACTTAGTGTTGTCACGATACTGGAAATATATATATATATTTTTTTAACACATTTTGCTTTTGTTGCTGGTTGATTCTCCTCAGCTTCTCTCTGGTACTATAAGAGAAGATAAATATAACACTTTTAAAACCCTTTGTTTATCTTTAGATCACACATTTAAAAATAACTGTTCATCTCACTTCAATCATTTTTATTGCAGAACATGGTATTTTCTCAAGTAGACAGATGTAAACACTGTAATCTGTGTTGCATGTACCTGACAAACTGAACTGTTATTACAGTCATATTCCGACTTAACTGAATGCACATGTGTGTGTGTGTACTACTGTACTATTACAGGTATTGAAATGAACAATGCAACTTCCTTAAAAAAAATAAAAAATTATGAATAATAAAATATCGATATTTCGGGAAATGAGTATCGAAACCGTTTTAAATATTCAGAATCGATATGTATCGATTTTTCAATATTTTTGACAACACTACTATGACTACAGAAGAAGAGCGCTATGTGCATGTTGCATTGTGGACTCCCCACATTATATATATTATCTACAATAATACAATTAAGTTTAACATGTAGGGATGGGAATTGATGAGATTTTATCGATACGATTCCATTATCGATTCTGCTTATCGATCCGATTCTTTATCGATTCCCTTATCGATTCCTGCTACATTTATTAAATAAATAAATTGGAAATGCAACAGAACTAAGCCCCCATCAGAAAAATACAAAAACTGTAAAAACATTTCTTTAAATTATGTATTCGAGACAGGGTTAGAAATTAACTTTTTTTTCCCAGGGCTTTTTTTGCCCCCCTTAATTGATTTTCGTTTTTTTTTTGTATTTCGGGGGCACTGAATTTTTATGATGAAAATTAACATAAAAATTATAAAACATTGTTGACACTTACCATATGCCATTTTGTGGCTGCAGCTGTCTTGGTGGTGCAAAGCGCTGTTTTTATTTTACAGTCTTTGTCTCTGTTTGATAACGTGTCTGTTTCCATATATATATAGCGCTCTACGCTAACCTTTTTCCCAAGTAGCACATGTGCTCCTAAATAAAATAAAAATAAAAATTTAGGAGCACAAAGAAATTTAGGAGCACAGTGAAAATTGTTCAAGTAACAAGAGTTTATTAACAAACTATTTATTACATGCATATTATACTGTGCGTGTGCATAATAGGGGCCAAACAAATAGCAAATAGCACATACCACCAAAATCACACATTGACCCATGCCTACTAGACGCAAAGGATATCGGTTGTCAAGCTGCTTTTGCTTTTGTAGTGTATTAGATGACAGAACATGGAACATTCTTTATACAATTATTTAATTCATTATAATTGAAACGCTATTGAATAATAGTTCATTAATTAATAGTTAATGCAATTATTCTGTTACAGCTACTGAGCTATAATTTATACTATACTTACTGTGCATCAATATCTTCCTTTTGAATGAAATGGGTTCAGGAGAGAGATGTAGAGGGAAAGGGAGAGACCGAGACACACACACACAGATAGACAGATATTCTCAGCCCCCCCCTTCCCTCACTATGCGTTCCCAGTGATGGGTTACTGTGTGCGTGTGTGTGTATGGTCCGTGGCGAGGCAGCTAATGTTACTGAGGCGGATAACGTTATATTGACGGCTGATTAGAGCTGCCGCGATTACCGCATTACCACGGTATCGCTGTTACATCACGGCCACCGCAGAGTAGGCTGAATACCGCATCACCGCTGTTTTTTATAATAATAATAATAATAAAGTACCCTCCTCTCGTTGGGCTTGCGGCTCTGCAGATATACCCTACTCCTCTATCGAGGTTCCAAGCGACCCTATTGGGTACCAGAAAAGTCACGTGAATCATTGCAGACCACTGATTGGTCAGAAGAGAGACGCGTCACACGTTGGGAGCGTCCTGCAGTTTTTTACGTCCTGAATGTCAGCCATTGATCAGAGCTCATCACAATACGGCTAATAACGTTAGCTTTAGCTCCCCGCCGGAGTGGACTACCATCGCTCCTCAGGAGTACTAAACGAGACATAATGATTTTACTGTCTGCAACGAATGTTATAATAAAAGCCCTTCGTTCTATACACTTGTCTGATTGAAAACTTTATTAACAGACCGCAGAATGGGACAACTCAGCACGCTCTGAGCAAAGAAAGGAACTGAGATGGTCCGGTAAATACGCTGATGTTATTGAACCAGGGTTCGAAATTAACGGGGGCGTGGGGCATAATGCCTTGAAAATGGACAAAATGCCCTCGAAAATCAGTTAAGGGGGGCACAAAATGCCCCCGACAGTTTACTAATTATATATATATATTTATCCGGTAATGGTGCGTCTGTGTATCGTACGGTTCAGATGACGCGCAAATAAAAAAAAATCATTTGGCGGAGGTGAGCACTGGCTGCTGCTGCTGCAGCAGCAGCACTGCAGCTGAGCCAGGTGCTAGTCAGTTTGTGAGTTGTCTAAATCAATCTTCATTACGACTTTAAAAACATAGCCATTAACATTACATAGGCATACACACATCTTGCCATAGCGTTAGCAGTTTGTACAACACAATGCACGTTTTAACTATAGAATCAGCCCGCGAGGTAATACAGTCAACGAAATGTTACCGTAGCTACTAGCTAGCAGAGGAGGAAATGGGAGTCTGAGAGGCGGGGTGTTTAAAGACAATGATAGGCGTTTATTCAACATCCAAGAAGGCTAACATACAACTGTGTTTTACTAACTCCAACCGACCCTATTGCCGCTTTCCCACTGCATGCCATCACCTCCTAACGTTACCGGAGCTACCGGAGCTGATAATAACATTGCCTGAGCTGAAGGTGCGTGACACTAAAATGTCCGTGGGGACCCAGCGCCAACCCATAGATAGTTCCAACTCACCGAATTACGTAATCCACCACAGTTGCACTCAATATTTAAATAATGTTAGTCTAAATAAATGTAGACAGATGCATAATAATTTCAAGCAGAACACAAATCTTTCCATTAAGAACTGACAATCAGGGAATTTAAACATGGTTGACATTGTTTTTTTGTGTTTATATTAAAGAAAGGAAAGTCTAGTGCTGGCTGAGCATATTGTTTGTTTGCACTAAGTTAATACTACAAATGTAGCCTATATTTTTCAGTCAGTTCGGTCTTTGTGTGCCAAACATTATTTAAGGCTGTAAACACTAACACTGTAAACTTTTTTATTTTTTTTAATAAATGAGAAGCATGTTTAGATTTGAGTGTTACATTTTTTTTTATAAAAATGTACGTATATCGAACCGAACTGAAAACCGTGACCCCAAAACCGTGATACGAACCGAACCGTCCATTTTGTGAACCGTCCCACCCCTACCGTTTATCATAAAAATTCAGTGCCCCCGAAATACAAAAAAAGCCCCCGAAAATCAATTAAGGGGGGCAAAAAAAGCCTTTGAAATAAAATGTTAATTTCTAACCCTGATTGAACGTATAACTATATAATGTTAATGCCACAAAACGAATGCCTTTATTATAAAGTAGTAACTTTATAGTAATAATAATAAGAAAGGGTCGGGGGGGTAACCACCCCTGCCCGCGACACCGAGTGAACGGCGCACGACCAGAGGGGAAACTTCGAATGCGTGTTTCACTTTCAATAACTAATGCGTGCTTGCCGAATCCCAAACAATATTCATGCTGCAAAGTCATCCTCTAAAGATAGACATTTAGACTAGAGGCAGGCTATATGCTATAAAGAGTAGACTACTACTAAAAAAAAAAATGCATTCAAACTTTTTATTTTTATTTTTTGTGTGCGTGCGGTAATAACCGCGGCGGTAGGAAATATTTAGCAAATTTGTGCGGTAAGGAAAACATCAATACCGCGGCAGCTCTACGGCTGATAACGCTAGCAAAGTTAGCACACTCGCACTGTGGGCCAGCCAGTGACTTTGGTGGTGTGTGCTATTGCACAGATGTGTGTCCCGTTCCCGTTTGCACACGCACATACACAGTCCGTGTATGTTTTGATAGTTCTTTCTCCTCGTCTCTCTTTCGCTCAAAATAAAAATGAATGGGCTTCATGGCTGGATGAATTTTTTGCGTTGTCTGAATGTATAACTTGTCTATGCCGGTACCGTGACTTTCTTTTCCAGCGCGTACTGTTATCGTTTCCTTTCTCCCGCATGAAACCAGTTGCGTCACCACAGGAAACTCTACTGTGATTGGACGTTTATGCGGCTTGTGGAATGTGGGACTTGTAGTTTTTGAACGATTAGCAGCGGAGCGAAAAAAGCACTACCTACAGAGTTTGTAATCTACACTCGTCCCGCACGCCTGATTGCTTTTACCAACGCGTTCGTGTTTCCGCGTCTCTGATTGGTCAGGTCATGTGACATGTACGCCCAATCGTGGGACCGCAAGTTTCTACACTGGTTAAGCTTAGGCGCTCTTTCGAAGTTGGTTACGGTTAGAGTTTCTTACAGCATGGCGATAGAACGCCTGCCCTGATTCCAAACTCTAACCTTAACCAACTGCGAAAGAGTCGCCTAAGCTTAACCAGTGATAAACTAGGCGTTAGGTAGTTTGCAGGATGTTCGACCCGGAAATAGGCGCAGAACTTGCCGTCCCACGATTGGCGCACATGTCACATGACCTGGCCAATCAGAGCGCAAAACGGGAACCCGGAAACACGCACACGTTGGTAAAAGCATAGACGCGTCCCGCACACTATGCGAGTAAATTATTTTTTGGGTTCGCAACACACATTTTTAGGGGCAAATGCCAGTGAAATGCTTGCACTGTAGAGCATATATATAATTATATATATAATTAGTAAACTGTCGGGGGCGTTTTTGCCCCCCTTAACTGATTTTCGAGGGCATTTGGGCCATTTTCTAGGGCATTTTGCCCCAAGCCCCCGTTAATTTCGAACCCTGATTTGAGATTATCTTAAACTAATTTAGTCTATTGAACTGTAGTTGCATTCAACAGGTAGTTATTGCAAAATATAATTAGTTATAATTGTATTTATTGTATAAATAAAGGTTAAAAGTAAAAACATAACTAAGTAACTAATACAGTAAATCAAACTCCTCTGATGTCATCTGGTCTTTCAGAAGACCAGCGCGGCACACACACAGAAAGGGCTCCTTGTGCAAACCCTTTTGCTACGTTAATTGAACCAGTAGAGAGGGAGGGAGAGAGACTGCTCCCTCCCCCGAGCCCCGCTGGGCCCCACCCTTCCTAGCTCAGCTCAGCTGTGTTCTGTCTCTGTCTGAGCAATTGGCTAGCGTTAGCGGCTAACGTTAGTTTACCACGTAAATGAATGACTAGGATGCAAAGAATTAGAGTTTTCACTGCACATAGAAACAGCGGGAGCATTTCGGGAGCATATGCGAATATTTATACTGTGAAAGCATTCGTTTTTCATTTAGGTTTTCCTGTTCAAGGAATCAAATAGTCTGCTATGGCTGCATGCGTGGCGCTAACGTTATTGTTTTGAAATGTGCAACTGTCGGAAAAACATGGCATCCATAAGAGGAATCGATAGTCACAGAGGCATGCGATTCCAGGAATTGGACAATTAGGAACCGGCTTCCAACGGGAACCGGTTCGCGATTCCCATCCCTATGCGTAAGCAAGGTAATTTAGCTTCTCCAGTCCCCACGAACATTTAAGCCTTATATCGCGTATGGCAATATGTTATCTAGGCGATCTTAACGTTAGAGGGGCCATGCTAGGTGGCTAACGTTAGGCTACTTACATGTTTGATGAGAAGTCAGGGGAGGAAATTAGGCCATTTTACTCACCAAATGCGAGTATTTTCTATGTTTGCAGAGTGATTCATGAAGACCACTCGCCACACTGGCGAGTAAATATTGCGATACTCTTATTTTGAAAATCCGGCGAGTCGTATCCGCCGGATACGGACAGTAGTATGAAACGCTGTGTAGCTCTGTACAGCACAGCAGATAGCAGGCCTATTTTGCGACCCGATATAAGGCTGTGCAGTTTTTTCCCGCAACGGGTCAAATGCATCTAACATGCTTTGCATCTTCGCCATTCCTTTATGCCCATGTCGCGTTAAATGCCTAAATTAACGTTACGTTAGCTGCTTACGCTAACTAAGCTAAGCAGCTAACCCTGAGAGAGAACAGGAGACTGAGAGGGGAAGGAGGAGGGGGGCGGGGGGTCAGGCAGTCTACCGTTCTGTGTGGGGACGGGGGGAGGGGCATTCTGTGTGTGTGTGCGTTTGAAAAGACCAGATGTCAGGAGTATTATATTGATAGTATTTACTTAGGGGTGGGAATCACCAGTTTCATCACGATACGATATCGATTCTTTGGACAACGATACGATATTTTCCGATATCACAAAGTCTGCCACAATACGATTAGATTCAGGTGCCTGCGATCGATATGAGACGATATTATATGCCCATTTAACACAATCAGTAACATTTAAATCAGGGGTGGGCAACTTTGTATATGGTGAGGGCCACAAAATTTCCACAATCAATCTGGGGGGCCGCATTGTTTATCGGCAGTCTCGCCAGTAGTACCCCATCACTCAAATAGCCCATAATAGTCACAGATGTGATAAATACGGTATATAAACAATTATAATTTGTTGTAACTTTGTTTTTATTCCATTTCAAATGCATTTAGTAATGCAATTTCAACTTTATGAATTTATAAACAGCTGAATTTAAAAGTATTGCTGTGTAACCCCAAATATATACAAAAATGATCAATTATAATTAAGGCTTCTAATAAAATAAATGTATGAACTTAAAGCCCACTGCTCAACAAACACAAAGCAGCATTCCTGCTGCATTTCACTACAACAGTAAATCAAAAGTGCAATAATAAATTATTTTGTTAAATGTATAAACTTTTATCCTGCTACTAAACAAAACATTATAACACTGAAATGCATGTTATGGATATGAAGCACTCAGGAATGTTTTGTTTAGTAGCAGGATAAAAGTTTATACATTTAACGATCATTTATTATTGCACTTTTGATTTACTGTTGTAGTGAAATGCAGCAGGAATGCTGCTTTGTGTTTGTGTTATTAGTGTTATCTGAACACTACAAAAGTAAACAAGTAAAGTGCAAGTAAAGTAAAGTGCAATACTACATGCCTCCCATTGACCCTTTATCAAACTGGCATGACATTCACCCTCGCCCCACAGTGGGTCAATAATAATAATAATAATAATAATAATAATAATGGTCCCCTCTCTACACCTCTCCATCATCTCCCCCCCCCCTCTCTACACCTCTTCATCATCTCCCCCCCCCCCCCTCTCTACACCTCTTCATCATCTCCTTCCCCCCCTCTACACCTCTTCATCATCTCCTCCCCCCCCCTGTCTTTAATGAGACAGTTGCGGTCTCTCTTGTTGGCGCACAATAGCAGGAATGTCAACTTCAATGTTTGTGCATGCGATCTGCATCAGATGAAATAATGTTTCATATGACAGCCTGTTTCTCTCCTTTGACTTGATGTGCTTCATGTTTGAGAAATTGCTCTCACGTATGTGCTCCCAAACATACTGGCCATAGAGAGGGCAAAGTCCCTGAGGAGTGGGAAGCGGGGCTCAGGTAGCAGTTTCCAAAACGAAATTCCCCTCTCATTTCTCTTTGCTTGAGAAAAAAGGATCTGACTGTAGCTTGCACAGTTCAAGCTGCAATGGTGGGGGGGGGGGGCTGCTCTGACACCGTAGCGGTGAGGGGGCCGGCAAACAGCGCTATCCGTGACTGCATGCCGTTGAAATCTTCAAACCGATCATTGAATTGCATTTGCAGTGTTTCAATGTCGCTCCTGTACTTTCCGAATGTGTCCTTATATTTGGGGTCAGCTGTGCGCATCTCTGTGCGCATTTCTTCACATGCAGAAAAGTGTGTGGACAAGTCCGGGTGGTCAGATAAAAGGCAATGTTTGAAAAGGGCAAGTTTCATCTTAAAGGCGTTCATGTGTGCATAGAGATCCGATACCGTTTGATTTCTTCCCTGCAACTGCAATTTGAGGCGATTAAGGTGCGAAGTGATATCCGTGAGGAAGGCCATGTCACAGAGAAACGCTGTATCTCTGAGTTTAGTGCAGTATGCGCTTGTGTCGCTCGTCAGTTGCTCATCCAAGAATGTGGGGATTTCTTTACGCAGCGCAAAAAACCTCTCCAAGCACTTCCCACGGCTCAGCCATCGGATTTCTGTGTGTAGCTGCAAGTCACCATAATCAGTGTCCATCTCTTCCAAAAAGGAGACAAACTTTCTATGGTTTAGTGACCTGTTGCCTCCACGAATTAGATTGGTAACCTTGGTAACCAAATCCATAACATGGCTGTAGTCAAGCTTATTGGCACAGAGAGCCTCCTATATCAGATAAAAAAAAAAAAAATGTTAACGACTCGCATATAATTTGACTACACTCGACTCGCATTGGTCATTATTAGTGACCCACAATAGATGGAAATTATGTTAGCGAACTTACCTGATGTATAATGCAGTGCAGCATTGGACACTCAATGCCACTCTGCCTTAGAAGCCCGGCGAATCCTGTGCGTTTTCCTTTCATTGCCGGTGCTCCATCGGTAACAACAGCCGACAGTTTATCAAAACCCCCATATTGCTGCACGGCACTTTCAACAGCGTTGAATATGTCCACACTAGGGCTGACCCCTATTAGTCAAATAGTCGACTAATCGATCGAAAGGAGCCATAGTCGACTGCCAACTCTTCTTGGTCAAATTTTTTTTCTTTTTTTTTTTTCTTTTTTTATAAATAAATATTGCCCTGGGGCCGCATGGTATGTCGGTGAGGGCTGCATGCGTCCCGCGGGCCGCCAGTTGCCCCTCCCTGATTTAAATCAACAAAAAAAAAGGCAATGGAAATATCATCTTCCAGACATTTAAATGAAAAACAATCTATTGTTTTTAATACAAATAGACCTCTTGTTCACTGTTTTTTTTCGATATTAATATCTTATCACTAGGGATGCACCGAATGGGAAATTCTTGGCCGAAACCGATACCGAAAATAGAAAACAGTTGGCCGAAAACCAAAAGCCGAAAGGCCGAAAATTATTCATAGAATAGATTTTTTTTTACCAATGTTGTGGAACATTATGATTATGGAAAAATATATGATTATGGCAAAACTTAACTTAAATAATAAATAATCACTATGGGTCCATAAAACATTTATTCAGCACTTCTGAATGCATACAGTACATTAATTCCATCTTTTCTCTGGCTGCGCAGTGGACATCTGTGCTCTACTGAGCGCACCTTTCTAGTCCCCAGCTGAATGTGCTTGCTTGACTCGGCACAGTAGACGCGCGACAGACGGACAGCTGGGCTGTGTTAACATTACAATGTACAGTCGCGTGAAATAACGTTATGAATGCCCGAAATAACATAGCATTACAAAGTACAGTTGACAGCTGGGCTGTGTTAACGTTACAATGTACAGTCGCGCGAAATAATGTTATGAATGCCCGAAATAACATAACGTCACAAAGTACAGGTCCAGCTCAGTATGATGTCATAATCATCTATTCAACAATTCTCTCACAGCTGAGTGTGGACGACAGCGGGGACGAGGGAGAGTAACTACATAACATAGGCAGAAACACAATCCCCCCCCTCTTGCTCTGAATAATATGCATATTAGATCACTCGGTGATTAACCGCGGCATATAGTAAATAAGGATATAAAGCATGTTAAAGACGCATTTATTGGATGCGTTGCGCGCAGTTTACATAGAAACAGCGCAACTTCCGACAGCGCGACATCATCACAACAACACGCGAGGTTGTTAGGTTGTTTCTGTTTCGGTGACATATTTTCGGTGAAAAAACTCTTTCGGCCAAAAGCCGAAAGGCAATTTTTTGCCATTTTCGGCCGAAAACTTTCGGTGCCGAAATTTCGGTGCATCCCTACTTATCACAGCGCTGTATTTTGGCTGGAAAAGGCATATTGGGAGTCAGAAGGTGCAGTACCGGCCAGATCCTGTTAGTGGGGCTATCTCGAGAATGCAGTAAACCCCCCTCCTTCCCAGTCTCTCTGGCTCTATCAGCTTAGCTTAGTTAGCTCACGCTAACACAACGTTAATTTCGGTATTTAACGCGACGTGGGCATAAAGGAATGGCGAGGATGGAAAGCATGTTAGATGCTTTTGACCCCTTGTGGGGGAAAAAACAGGCACTTATTTCGGGCAAAATAGGCGGACTCTGAAGCAATGCTGTCTAACGTCTACACACACTGAGCTGCGCTGAGCTACAGTTGTTGTTGCAGCCGGGCGGATATGGTCACGAGGGGATTTTCAAAATAGGAGTATCGCAATATGAATCGATCTTTTTACGTTGCATCGATCCTATTTGATAATTGATAATAGATCGATATCGATCTGGATCGATGTATCGTCCCACCCAGGGTTTCCGTTAGAAAAAATTGTTGCCGGTCTCCGTGACCTGCAAGATTTCAATCTACCGGACAAATGAGATTAATTCCGGTCATAGTTTATTGAGCTTTAAAACAATTGAATAAAGAATGTCATCCTCAAGGCATGTAGATTTATAATATTATTACTTAAAACTATAGGCTACTTTTGCATATACAGTCATTAATATATTCCAAATAAAATAAGTCCCTCGATACTCCGTGCTGCTGCTGACTTGAAATAAAATAGACCGCGTATGTGGGCAGTCGGTCCGACACTAAACAGCAGTCTGTTATAATCACATTTTTATGAGCTAACGAATTCCGTTATATTGGACATTTGTATTAATTATATCAAGCGAAGAACTGAGAAATTTTGCAGAGAGATGGCAACATTATCGTGGGTTTGCGTGATGTATATATCCACCTCCCAACGACTTGGTGCTGGTCATAATGTCCGGTGAAAACAACTCCCTCCAAGCACAACTTGACCACCCGAACCGTACCAAAACAGGCCAAAATTAAATAGCCCATGCGACGAACGATTCATTACATTCGTTTCATCGTTGCTCCACCAAGCAGCCGGTCCAACAATGAAAGCTGTTATCAGCGCGAGCCGGCCGCAGTTAGTTTGCAAGAAGCATCCAGCTGCAGACCCGCAGAGCAGCTTTCCAGGTCTGGGGACCGCACTGTGCCAGCAAAGCTGGTGGGTTCTGTGGGTCTGCAGCTGCATGCCTTCCGCAAATCCAGCAGCAAGCTCTCGCTGAGCGAAGCAATGACAACAAACGCAATGATTGTTTCGTTCATCGCATAGGCCACCCAACTCCAGCCCATCCAAATACAATTCAAATAATCAAACTGTGCCCAGAGGGAACTATTTTCACCGGACACTATGACCGGAGAGATTAAATATGTCGGACTTCAACAGATTTTGCCGGCCAAATACCGGTAATTACCGGCTAACGGAAACGCTGGTCCCACCCCTATATTTACTGAGGATGGACAGATAATGTTGATATTTAAACATAAAAAATACAATACATAATAAATGTATTCATGATCATCATGCAATAGGCTTGGGCGGTATCATTTTTCTCATACCGTCATATACCTTGCTGACATAATACCCCGGTATACGGTATATGACTGTGACTTTCATTTTCATCAGCGGGGGGGGGGGGGGGGGGGGGCGGGGGCGGTGGAGCTAATAATATACTCGTTATCACCATACATAGCGCTCGCTTATATTGAAACACGTTGAGATTAGGGCCGTTCTTTCAACCTGAAAGTGCACTTCAACCTCGAAGTAAACAAATCACATAACCATCCAGGTATCAATGTGAGCTAACGGTAGCTAGTTAGCCACCATCCAGGTATCAACGTGAGCTAACGGTAGCTAGTTAGCCACCATCCAGGTATCAACATGAGCTAACGGTAGCTAGTTAGCCACCATCCAGGTATCAACGTGAGCCAGTTGCATTAGGATTAAAAAATGTTAACACTCACTCACCCCGTTTTATATTACATTCCGAAAGAAGTGCCTCTGTCTCTCGTCTCGTTGTGCTGGATGAAGTTACATACAGCATACAGGTTAGTGTGACGCTAAGTCCTCTGTGTTATCCTCACGTGTAGCCAATCAATCATTAGGAAACTGCCCTCTGCTGGCCGTGCTGTGTGTGTGCACTACAACCAATGCAGTCCCCGTCGAAACTCCGTTTCAGTGTAAATAGAAACTGAAACCCAACTGTTATTTTGACGGTATTGATTTTCAATACCGTCTGTATTTCTAAATACCGTGGTATACGGTACTGTAATACCGTCATACCGCCCAAGCCTATCATGCAACATAAAACAATTGTAGGAACAGTTTGGGAGAGGAAGGGGGAAAATGAACACTCACCATGCCCCGCTCAATCCAATATTTAGTCCAGTCCATTCCAGCATCTCTTGTCCAGCCCAACCCAGTCCAGTGTAACCCAGCACAGCCTAACTCAGTCCAGCCCAGCAGCTTTCACTGCCCAACCCAGTCCAGTGCAACCCAGCACAGCCCAGCCCAACACAACCTAACCCAGTCCAGCCCAGCATCTTTCATTGCCCAACCCAGTCCAACCTAGACCAGTCCAGCCCAGCATCTTTCACTGCCCAGTCCAGAATAGTTCCCTCTTTCATGTTAATATGTTTTATGCTAATATTGTGAAGAGTAGAGACACTGTTATTAATGTTTTATGCTAATAAATATTTTAAAGAGTAGAGACACGGTATGATTATTACTATGATTGAAAATCAATTTAGACGAAGACATACAAAGAAGTAATTATCACAATTAGTGATTTATTTTTGGCTGGTAAAAAATCTGTTTGGCAGGTAAAAAAAATCATCTACTCGCCAGTTGGCTGGTAAGCCAAAAAGTTAGTTTCCTCCCCTGTGAGAAGTCATGTTTGAGGTCAACAACGATGAATGATAGATGAGTGTTTGCCTGCAGAGTTTGCATGTCATATTCTTGGGGTCGTCCTTTACCGTCTGGAAATATCCCACACTTTAGATTTCCTGCCTGACATAGTAACTTACTATAACCATCTAATAACCACAGGGACCAGCCGTTATTGTCGCCAGTGTTGTCGCCACTTCCTGTGTCAAATGAAAAGCCCTCTAGCGTTTCATAAACGGTCCAGCCATATTATACTAGGTTGGTTTTGACCTAATTTTGGCAAGGCGCGGCTCCTCAAGGGAGTCTTATTCCCATGATGACCAACCCACCAATGAAAACTCGGTCGACTAATCGGTTGACTATTAGGGAGCAGCCCTATAACTGATGAATGAATGACAATGAGCCATCTAAACATACCTGATGCTCCTGCTATGTGGTTACAGACATTTCTATTAACCAATCAAACCGGTTTGATTGTGCAATAACTGAAATGATAGTGGAAAAGAAATGCTGCATGAATGATCCTTGTCCATAGAGGACCTATTTATACCTATTTATTTAGGATGTTAAAATTATCAAGAAAAACGGAGCGTGTTTTTTCTTGCAGATTGTGTTAGCGGTTTTAGCCTAGGGTCCTGGAATGCATGTCTTCTGTCATTAGAATATTTTGACTGGCTTAAGCTACCTTACAACTCAATGAATTATTATTATATAAGCCTATTCTAATTGTGTAACAACCAACAAATGACCCTAAACAGAAAAGCTTACACTGCCTTCTGCTGCTCCCAGTAGCGGTTTAGGGATAGACTAATACCAGGCTAGAATATCAGTCTTATACCAGGCTAAAACATCAGTCTGATACCAGGCTAAAATATCAGTCTGATACCAGGCTAAAATATCAGTCTGATACCAGGCTAAAACAGGATAGTAAAATCTGATACCAAGCCAGGGTTAGAAATAAACTTTTTTTCCCCAGGGCTTTTTTTGCCCCCCTTAATTGATTTTCGGGGGCTTTTTTTTTTATTTCCGGGGCACTGAACCTTTATGATGAGAGGTTAAACATCCTTATCATTTAAAAAATACAACTCAATGACCTAATTTCGTGGCTGCGGCTGTCCTGGTGGTGCAAAGCGCTGTATTTCTTTACAGTCTTCGTCCCGCCGACAAAAACATCCACGCAAACTGCTCCTTGCACACTACCAGCCAGGCAGATTTTTTACCAGCCAAAAATTCTAAAACGAATTTGTGTCGCATATATATTACGTTCAAGTAGATAAAGAATACACACTTAAATAAGAGGCCAGAGTAACATTTTAAGCAAATTATTTTAATATATTGATTGATGATTGATTAATCAATACAAGTCAATCTTAAGCTTAAATTGTAACCTAATGTAACCTAACCTAATCATCAGACTCCTCACTCTAGCCTCTTTGCAGGATTTAACACAACATAATAAAATGTGAAGGTTTTGTAAACCTAACTTAAACCTCCTCTGTCCTCATCAGCACTTTGAGCTACATGACATGTATGAAAGGTGCTTTATAAATACTTACTTACTTACTTACTCATCAGAGTCCACAATCTCATTGATTTACTACCGATGACTGTGGTGTTATGTTAATGTGTGTGCGTTTGCGTTATACGACAGAGTATACAGGCCACCGTACTCAGGGTCAAGGGGCAGGTACGGGAGGAGCGATAGAGATACACCTGTGTGATGTTGCTACGGAGTTGAGCTAAAAAAGGATACTCGTCACAACCACAGCAGAGGACTCACGTATTTGTACTGTGAAGTAACACGACAATGACAAACGTGTTGTTTCTGTTTTTCTTTTTGACATACTTGCGGCACACGGAACAAGTTAAGGGATGCCCCGATCGATCGGCCACCGATCGCTATCGGCCGATAATCAGTATAAATATGCGATCGGTGATCGGTGATAATGCTTTATTTTTGCCGATCGTCAAATCCGTTCGAAAAACATGATCCAATTCTGAGCAGAGATCTCACTCGCTGAGTTCTGTCTCAGACACACAGAGAGAGTAGCGGCGTCTGCTCCTCCTCCTCCTCCTCCAGCCCCTCCCGCACCCGTGTACTGTAAACACTAGTATAGTCTAGTCCAGTGGCTCCCAAAGTCGGGGTCATGACCCAAAGGTGGGCCGCAAGCAGCCACGGGAGGGCCGCGAGATCATTTCAAAAAGTTTTTTTTTTTTTTTTTTTTTATATAATTTTTTGTCATGCCACTGAACTTAGAAGCAGGCCAGGACAGTGTTTCTAGTTGTATTCTAAAATTCTATTCTATTGTATTCTAAAATGTGACCATATGGTTTTATATTAACTTAATAAATAAACAAAAATGAAAAATCTACTTATTTCAACGAACATTTCAAACTAAATAACAGATTATGCACATAAAACGCTGAAAACAACCGAAGCAACAATAGTATTTTAATGAGGCTATTATTATCATTATTATTTTGCAACATGTTAGCCCTCTCATAAATAGCACATATAAATGAATAACTAACTTGAACTAGCTTAATAGGATTGAAGTGATATTTGGCCAAAAAAATCGGTCGCCTGACAAAAAAAAAAAAAAAAAGCCTGACGATGTGCATTGGGCCGCGGCTCTCTGACGCCTTATTTTCTGGGTCCTGGCCTGAAAAGTTTGGGAACCCCTCTAGTCTAGTGGGACACTGGGACCTCCGTGAGCTAACGTTAGCTACCGTTACAAAATGACCCAGTCAACTATTCACTTTTAGTTTAACCCTTTATCTGCCAGGGATTATTCCCCTTCTTTGCAGGGCTATAACTTTTTAAATTGTATTGCTAAATTGACATTACTATGGCCCATTCAACGTCAAGTATCTATCGTTTAGGATGTAGCAACGTTCTACTTTTTCATTCACATATTCATACTAAAATACGGTCTAAAGTATAAATATGTTTTTATCGTTTTCTGCAGCATTCTGCAGAACGTGATTTATAGCCACAAATACATATATTAGATCATCAAATGTAGTTTGATACCGATTGAAGTCAGATAAAAAAATTCAATTGTACAAGGTCCTAAGCGTCATGCCTCATCATCTGCTGGTGACCGGAGGGGGGGTTTATAAGTCCGTGGCCGACGTTAAATAATTTATGTAGTATGGGCGATACATAGATCACAGCAGTTTATATGGATCATAATATTCAAACACGCTGAAACTTACCGCAGCTTCCTCTGACCGTTGGGTGGTCAGCGTGGAGCAGAAAGTTCGCGATTATGGGATGTTTATATATGCGATCCATATACGTCCAAATCATGTTGTTTATCGAGTTATTGGCAACGGATCGCTGTTCAGTGTGTCGAGCTGGAGTCCTGCTAACGATAGCGAGTGCCCGGACCGAATATGGATGATTGAGCACCACTTCCGGCACGTCACTTCCTGTTTGGGCGATCGGCCACCAGATGGCGCTCTTGAACCGTTGGAGAGTTGAGAGGAGATCAACAGGAGATCTCAAGTCTCCGTGGGTGAAATATGATTGCCATCACAGATTTTTGAAATATTGATCTCAAAGACGCCTTACGGCGTCATTGGCAGATTACGCATGGCGGAGAATGACGTGGTAACACGTCATTGGCGAATAAAGGGTTAATACTAGAGCTGCCGCGGTATTGATTATTTCCTTACCGCACAAATTTGCAAAATATTTCCTACCGCCGCGGTTATTACCGCATGCACACAAAAAATTAAAAAAAAAAAGTTTGAATGCATTTTTTTTTTAGTAGTAGTCTACTCTTTATAGCATATAGCCTGCCTCTAGTCTAAATGTCTATTTTTAGAGGATGACTTTGCAGCATGAATATTGTTTGGGATTCGGCAAGCACGCATTAGTTATTGAAAGTGAAACACGGATTCGAAGTTTACCCTCTGGTCGTGCGCCGTTCACTCGGTGTCGCGGGCAGGGGTGGTACTGGTTACCCCTAACCCCCCCGACCCTTTCTTATTATTATTACTATAAAGTTACTACTTTATAATAAAGGCATTCGTTTTGTGGCATTAACATTATATAGTTATACGTTCAATAACATCAGCGTATTTACCGGACAATAGCAAGGCAAGCAATACTCTATTCATATCTCAGTTCCTTTCTTTGCTCAGAGCGTGCTGAGTTGTCCCATTCTGCGGTCTGTTAATAAAGTTTTCAATCAGACAAGTGTATAGAACGAAGGGCTTTTATTATAACATTCGTTGCAGACAGTAAAATCATTATGTCTCGTTTAGTACTCCTTAGGAGCGATCGTAGTCCACTCCGGCGGAGAGTTAAAGCTAACGTTATTAGCCGTGTTGTGATGATCTGACATTCAGGAAGTAAAAACCTAATACGCGCTTGCCGATTGGTGGTAACACACTGCATGACGCTACAACGTGTGACGCGTCTCTCTTCTGACCAATCAGTGGTCTGCAATGTTTCACGTGACTTTTCTGGTACCCAATAGGGTCGCTTGGAACCTCGATAGATGAGTAGGGTATATCTGCAGAGCCGCAAGCCCAACGAGAGGAGGATAATTTATTATTATAAAAAACAGCGGTGACGCGGTATTCAGCCTACTCTGCGGTGGCCGTGATGTAACAGCGATACCGCGGTGATGCGGTAATCGCGGCAGCTCTAGTTAATACATGATGAGGCATAACGGTATCTAGCCGGCTAGCTACTGATAGCTCCTGATATCAACAAATGCTCCAGCAAGTCTAGTAGTGCATGATAGCTCACATTAGCTCACGTTAGCTCACGTAAGCTTACGTTAGCTCACTGTTCAAAACGAAACGTCTCATTAAACTAAATAGTTCACTGAGGCGTTGTTTTAACGTTATATAGCCGGCTAGCAGTAGCTACAGATAGCTCCTGATATCAATGTCTTATAACACTGATTCGATGCATATTCGAGCTGAGGGCATGTTGAATGTGATCAATAGAGTCCAGCTGCAGCTCCGGAGAATCCTGGCCGTAGCTGGAGGCTACTCGAGTACACACAGACAGTGGAGCTGTTTGCAGATAGCGAGCATTTTGACTTGTTGCGTGGTGGCGATGTCTCGCAGATAATACAACTACAAGTATGAATATATAATATATATATTTTATTAAAAAAAATGATATAAAATATTTTTTTTATTTGAATTTTTTAATCCAAAACGATCGATATCGGCCGATATGGCTCAAGACGATCGGTGATCGGTATCGGTGGCAAAAAATTTGTTACCAAGTAAACAAATCACAGAACGATGGCCGGCTCACAGCATCCTAGTAACGTTAGCTCTCAGAATGGTAGCCAGAAGCCTGCAGCATCCTAGTACTACTAGGATGCTGCAGGCTTCTGGCTACCATTCTGAGAGCTAACGATAGTACTACTAGGAGCTGCGGGCTTCTGGCTACCATTCTGAGAGCTAACAATAGTAGTACTAGGAGCTGCAGGCTTCTGGCTACCATTCTGAGAGCTAACGATAGTAGTACTAGGAGCTGCGGGCTTCTGGCTACCATTCTGAGAGCTAACGATAGTAGTACTAGGAGCTGCTGGCTTCTGGCTACCATTCTGAGAGCTAACGATAGTAGTACTAGGAGCTGCGGGCTTCTGGCTACCATTCTGAGAGCTAACGATAGTAGTACTAGGAGCTGCAGGCTTCTGGCTACCATTCTGAGAGCTAACGATAGTAGTACTAGGAGCTGCAGGCTTCTGGCTACCATTCTGAGAGCTAACGATAGTAGTACTAGGAGCTGCAGGCTTCTGGCTACCATTCTGAGAGCCAACGATAGTAGTACTAGGAGCTGCGGGCTTCTGGCTACCATTCTGAGAGCTAGCGCTTTACGGTATTTTCACAGCACTGTCGCAACATTACCGTAAAGCTGAACACATACACAAGTTAGCTCTCAGAATAGCCAGTTAGCCCGCAGCACCAGCAACGGCAAGCGTGTCTCATTTAATTTCCACCACTGAAGCTGGTTTTCCCCCTATCGTTTGCGTCCTTCTGTGTGTAGACAACCAGCTCTGCGTGTGCTCGCTCCACTAGTGAGGACTGGTCTCGCCCTCTGCTGGCGCCTGCTGTGTGTGCACTACAACCAACCACTGTCAAAACTCTGTTTCAGTGTAATGGAAACTGAAACGCATCTGTGATTTTGACTGTATTGATTTTCAATACCGTCGGTATTTCTAAATACCCTGGTATACCGTCATACCGCCCAAGCCTAGTCCGTACCAAGTAATGATCTGATCATTACTTTTACAGTATATAATTACACTGTTAGTTGGAGGTCGCTGGACAAAAGTAATTGCAATATAATACATGTATCTCCATTTTTGAGAGAGCTAGCATCTTTCCATGTGTTAAAAAGGGCATCTTCTCTATGATATTGTATCAGGTAATGTGGTGGGCCTTGTCTGTCTGATATTGCGGTGGATTGCATTGTGTGTAGGGATGCCCCGATCGATCGGCCAGCGATCGGTATCGGCCGATATTCAGTATAAATATGAGATTGGTGAATTCCGATAATGCTTTATTTTCGCCGATCGTGAAAACCGATCGAAAAACATGATCCAATTCTTAGCGGAGATCTCACTTGCTGACTTCTGTAGACACACAGAGCTGCAAACTGCCGCGCCTCCTCCTCCTCCTGCCCCTCCCTTACCCGTGTAAACACAGAGGAGGCTCCTCTGCTATAGTCTAGTTTCAAGTTTCAAGTTTCTTTAATATTTGTCATACAGAAGTACAGAATACTTTTATACAAAATGCTTCTTACTGTTACGCTCCAGAGACTGTGCAAGACAAGATAAGTATGAAATAAAATAACATAGTAAAATTAGAAGTAAAAAAATGAGGTCACAGTGTTCAGTTTAGACATATGTACAATGTTCGATGCAGAATAGACGTAGTTACCATACAATATACAATACTGTGCAGTGTACTAATATACAATACTATATAGTGCAAGGCAGAAATGGGACGAGGTGCAATTTAGGTACAATTCACAGTAGGTGTACGAGTTGTAGTGCAAATCCTTTATCAATAAATATAAAGTGTAAAGTGTGTTTGTGTGATCTAAAGTGTGGAGAGTGGGTGCTGCAGTGTGTTGTTTGTTTGAGTGAGTGTGTGCGTGTGGGTGTGTGTGCTGTGTGCATTTGATGGTTGTTGCATAGTGTTTATTGTTCGTTTAGCAGCCTGATGGCCTGGGGATAGAAGCTTCTTCTGAGTCTTTCTGTGCTCTCCTTAAGACTCCGGTATCGCTTGCCTGACCGCAGCAGTTCAAAGAGGCAGTTGTTCGGGTGGCTCGAGTCCTTAATAATTCTCTTAGCCTTCCCCTTGCACCGCTTGTTGTAAATGTTCTGGAGGGTGGGAAGCCCCCCTCCAATTGTGCGTTCGGCTGAACGTGTCACTCTTTGTAGTCTGCTACGGTCTTGTGCAGTGCTATTCCCAAACCAGGAGGTGATGTTGCCGGTCAGGATGCTCTCTATTGTACATGAGTAGAAGTTCCTAAGGATCTTCTGACTGACTTGGAACTTCCTTAGGCGCCTGAGGAAGTAGAGGCGTTGTCGTGCCTTCTTCACAACACTGTCAATGTGTGTGGTCCATGTCAAGTCCTCGGATATGTGGGCTCCGAGGTACTTGAAACTGTTCACTCTCTCAACCGGTGCCCCGTCGATGCTGAGGGGGCTGTAGTCCTTGACCCCCGACCTCCTGAAGTCCACAATCATCTCTTTTGTTTTGCTGACGTTCAGGGAGAGGCAGTTCTCCTGACACCACTGTGACAGGTTCTTTACCTCTTCCAGGTAGGCCCTTTCGTCGTTGGCAGAGATCAGGCCCACCACTACTGTGTCATCAGCAAATTTGATGATGGTGTTGTTGTAGAGCCATATGAAATCCGCGTTCACGGAATCGCGGACGGAATCGCGGAATTAACCAATAAAAATGCAAAACGTGGAATATTGCAGAATTTGGCCTAATCTGGACTGAAATTTCGTTTTTGGGTGGAACGTTTGGTGCACACGCGACCGGGGAGGCGGGGACGCTACAGCGTGTTACACACAACACAGCCGCGGTGCTCAAGCGTCTGGCTACATCGTCAAGAAGCTAAACAATTCCACAATAAGCCCTCAATTCAGAGCAGAACAGTATCCTAATTACTTTTATGCCTCCGGTGATAAGGTGTTTTGCTAATTCTGTCAACGTTCCGTGGACTGGACCCGCAAAAACACTTGCGACACTATTGTGATTAAATAGCTATAACGTTAGGACGTTTAGCTTCTAGCTAAATCGAGTGCACCCATCCATTTGTGACCGACAGAAACATCCATTTAATGCAAACGATTGTCATTATACACTGCCCTTTATAAACTAAATACACTTAAATAGCTATGTAACGTTATAGGACTATCTATGGAAATTATAGCTTCTAGAAGTTCTAGCTAAATCTGGTGCACCCATTCATTTGTTTAATGCAAACGATTGTCATTATACACTGCCCTTTATAATCTAAATAAACTTAAATGGCTATGAAACGTTACAGTACATAGGACTATAGATGGAAATGATAGCTTCTTGCTAAATCTAGTGCATCCATCCATTTGTTTAATGCAAACGATTGCCATTATACACTGTCCTTTATAAACGAAATAAACTAAACTAAAGGTGCCTAAATTATGCATTACTATATTTCATCACAATATAATAGATATAGCTAGGTTACTGACATTGTCATTGTGATAATGTCAGTAGTAGCTAGCTGTATCTATTGTTTACACTTGAAATATGTATTTGTATTTTGTCACAATATTAATTGAAAAATATTGTGTAAAATTTAACTGTATTTCTGAGTTGCAGCACTTAAAAACATTAAATGGACTGTTATATCTTATTCAATTGTGGAAATGTATTCATTCCCACTTATTAGACACTATTTCTGATGGTAAAATGAGCATAAAAGGCTAAATACAGAATTCTGAAATATTAAAACGGAAAAAATGGAATTTGGGAAAAAATAAAATGGAATTTGGAAAATAATAAAACGGATTTCATATGGCTCTATGTTGTTGTTCCGCTGTGCTACGCAGTCATGTGTGTACAGGGAGTAGAGGAGGGGGCTCAGAACACAGCCCTGGGGGGCCCCTATGTTGAGCGTGATGGATGAGGAGGTGCAGTTGCCGGCTCTTACCACCTGGGGTCTGCCCGTCAGGAAGTCCAAGACCCACTGGCAGAGGTCATAGTTCAAGCCCAGGTCCCTGAGCTTGACTATGAGTTTGGAGGGGACTATGGTATTGAATGCTGAGCTGTAGTCGATGAACAGCATTCTCACATAGTTCCCCTGCCTCTTGTCCAGGTGTGATGCTGCTGTGTGCAGCACATGGGCTATGGCGTCCTCCGTGGACCTGTTGGGGCGATATGCAAATTGCAGAGGGTCCAGGTTGATGGGGAGGGAGGAACAGATGTAGCCCTTCACTAGCTTCTCAAAGCACTTCATGGCTATGGAGGTGAGGGCTACAGGGCGGTAGTCGTTGAGGCAAGCGGGCGTAGATTTTTTGGGTACAGGGATGATGGTGGACTTCTTCAGACAGGTGGGGATGACAGCCTGTTCCAAGGACAGGTTGAAGATGTCAGTGAATACCGGGGCCAGTTGGTCGGCACAGACTTTTAGGACGCGGCCGGGGATGCCGTCCGGTCCTGCTGCCTTCCTGATATTCACCTTTTTAAAGATCCGTCTCACCTCATGCTCTGTTACCCTGAACACTGAGTCTCCATCAGCAGACCCCCCCCCCCCCCCCCCCATTGCCGTGGTTTGTAGGCTGGTGTTGTTATTCACAGCCTCAAACCTCGCATAGAAGGAATTGAGATCATTTGCTAAGGAGATGTCACTGTTCAGTTTGAGGGGGGTGCCTTTGTAGTCTGTCATTGTTCTGAGGCCCTGCCACATGCCTCTAGAGTCAGCCTGTTCAAACTGAAGTTCAACTTTATCCCTGTAACGCCGTTTTGCCTCTTTTACTGCTCTCCTGACGTTGTATCTTGCCATCTTGTGGTCTTCCATGTTGCCTGTCACCAGCCCGGTGTTGTATGCTGATGTGCGCACTTTCAGAGCCTCACGGACGGATTTGTCTACCCAGGGATTTTGATTTGGGTAGATTTTAATTTTGGTGGAGGGGATTGTTTCTTCTACCAGAGTACAGACATAGTCAATTACCGTTTCGGTGTATTCGTTAATATTGGCTGTGTTATCACGGAATACACTCCAGTCTGTGCATTCAAGTGCAGCTTGGAGTGACTCCTCTGACGTCACGGCCCAACGCTTAACCTCTCGCGAGACCACCGGCGTTCGCTTGAGACTTTGTTTGTACTTTGGCAAAAGAAAGATGGCGGCGGGGGTCAGCATCCTTTACTATCAAAAGAGCCACTTTTCCCCCGTCCCACAAAATAAAATGCTCAGGGAGCCGCACAACCTATTTACCCTTAAAATGAAGATAACAGTGTATAACATTTTATATATCCCCAAGCATACCCCACATTTAGCATAAAACGCCTGACAATTGCATACCCAAAGTAATTTGCGATTTATTATACTTTATACTTATAGCACACAGTTTGTTGCATTAATGGGATTATAAAGCAACAAAAAGAAAAGTTTTGACTTTTTAATTGCTGTTTTTACCTGTTATAACAAAGGAAAACCTCAAACTCTTATGAAGTGGAGAAAAAATACTGGCTGTGTAGACCTATTTTTTTATAAAAAAAACAGAAGAGGAGACAAAACACTGGTGTCTGTAGACCGACTTTGAAATAAAACCCTGAACTATTCAGGTATATTTGAGTCCTTCCCTTATTTGTGGAACATTTATAAAATAAAAGTAGTCCACTTTGAAAAAAGACTACCATGTGTACTGTAGACCTACTTTGAAATAAAACACAGAAAAGGAGAAAACACTTACATCTGTAAACCTACTTTGAAATAAAACCCTGAACTATGCAGCTCTATTAGAGTCCTTCCCTTATTTGTGGAAAATCTATAAAATAAAAAGTAAATTTTTCGTTGTTCGCAAATTTCGCACCACATATCAGGCATACAGGTAAGCCTTTTGTTCACTAAATATCTTAGTTGATGAAATATATTTTCATTTCAGTAATTTATATTTTTTTTGGGCCAGGGAGCCGCAGCTGATTGGCTAAAGAGCCGCATGCGGCCTCGAGGCCGCAGGTTGCCGACCACTGGTCTAGTGCATGGGACCGTGAGCTAACGTTAGCTACCTAGCTATCGTTACTGTTTAAACAGAATGACCCAGTCAACTATTCACTTTTAGTTTAATACATGAGGCATTGTCTAACGGTATCTAGCCGGCTAGCTACTGATAGCTCCTGATATCAACAAATGCTCCGCCTCCAGCAATAGTCTAGTAGTGTATGTTGATACCTCCGTTAGCTCACGTTAGCTCACGTTAGCTCACTGTTCAAAACGAAATGTCCTATTAAACTAAATAGTTCACTGAGGCGTTGTCTTAACGTTATCTAGCCGGCTAGCAGTAGCTACAGATAGCTCCTGATATCAATGTCTTATAACATTGATTCGATGCGTATACGAGCCCCGGCTTGCATCGCAGTCACGAACGGGGCTAGCTGAGGGAGTAGGGTATATCTGCAGAGCCGCAGATATACCCTGCTGAGGGCATGCTGAATGTGATTTGACCAAAGCAGAGTATACACACAGTGGAGATAGCGAGCATTTTGACTTGTTGTGTGGTGGCGATGTCTCGCAGATAATACAACTACAAGTATAATTATATAATATATATATTTTATAAAAAAAAACGTATATATTTAAAAAAAAATATATATTATTATTATATAAAAACGATCTGTATCGGATCGGTATCGGCCGATATGGCTCAAGACGATCGGTGATCGGTATCGGTGGAAAAAAACGTGATCGGGACATCCCTAATTGTGTGGTTTGCAATACATATATATATTAGGGATGCACCGACTATACGGCCACCGAAAATTATCGGCCGAAAATGGTTCAAAAAGGCTTTCGGCCAAAAGGGTTTTAGCAGCGAAAAAATATCACAGAATGTCAAAGAACAGGGTTACGTTCGTAACCTAACGTGTTGTTGTGATGACATAATCAAAACGCGGCTTCAGTCATTACATGCGCAACGTGTAACCTTGAGCTCTTCAGTCATGCGTTCTACAGCCTGTGATAACTCCTCTTGCGAGTCGCGCTGTTTCTATGTAAACTCTGCGAGCAACACGTCCAATAAATGCGTCTTTAACATGCTTTATATCCTCGCCATTACTATTATGCCCGTTGCGGTTACATTTTTTAACTAACGTTAGCGTTAAGCTAGCAGGGATGTGATTTTTCCGTTTTTAACCTGATTTCCGGTTTTTCGGACCAAAAATCTAAAAAATATATGAAAAAAATATTCATAAAAAAAATCAAAATCAAATTTATTTATAGGGCCCGACAACACACGTTAATGTCCCCATGGGCCGTACACGTCTTCTTTAAACAAGTCAAGAAGAAAACATAACAATAAGTCAAGAACAGAACAAGAACACCATAAGGTCCAAACATTTTTAGATGAATGCAAGGTAAGGAAAAACTCACTAAAACCTAACAATAGGGGAAAAAAAGCTCCACAGGCAGTGTGGAGGAGAGAAACCTTAGAAGGGCCATTCAAGGGGGGATCTCCCTTCTTAGATGTTGGTGATAGTAGTGTTGCAGACGGACAGTTGGTAAGCATGCACTCATGTGTGTGGTGAAACACAGATGAGTGCATGCAATAGCAAAAAAATAAAAATTGTTAATTTTTTTAATTAAAAAATTAAATAATATGTTTTGATTATTTTTCCACCTGGTCTAAGTGAAACGCGAAAGCAACGTTTATCAGACCTGCTATTTTTGCATAACAGATTTTCATTGGCTATCGATAATGTTAGCAGTTTTGTTGAGTGGTGCGAGATGCTGTAAAGACGTCAACACTAGGGGTGCACCGATATATCGGTCGGGTATCGGTATCGGCCGATAAGTGCCTTGTTGACTGCCATCGGCCTGTCGGCCGATAAGCTCAAATGTGCCGATGGCAGTGGCCGATAAATATTCATCAATTTGTGTCGCGTCAATCTGGCCCACGCCAGGGTTTCCGTTAGATTTTTTTTTTGCAGGTCTGAGTGTCCGGTAGATTTCAATCTACCGGACAAATGGGATAAATTCCGGTCAGAGTTTATTGAGCTTAACACTTTGACTGCCGGGAGCCGTCTTTAGACGTCTTTGCTGGCCATGCTAAAGTTGCCGGGGGACGCTGTACGTCGTCTTTATATCAATATTTCAAAAATCTGCGATCGGATTCATAATGTCCCTCCGCTGGCCTGAGATCCACCAGCAGGACCCACTGAGCTCTCTGGCGGTTCAGGAGCGCCATCTGGTGGCCGATCGGCGCAAGCGCTTAACAGGAAGCGCAGTAGAGGTTTTGCTAGACGTCCGTATTGCTTCCGGCCACTCGGTACATGTCCCGTGACTCTAGCTCGTCACACTACATAGCGATCGATTGCCAATAACTCGATAAACAACATGATTTGGACGTATATACCATTATACAAGCTGGAGATGGACCGGGTAATAATATATCCCATAATGATAAAATTTCTACTCGACGACGATCGCCCAACGGCGCGCGGAGACTGGGGTGAGTTTCAGCGTGTAACGTTACCGTCTTCGATAATAACTGATATTATCAACATTTGACCCACATTAGATGATTGGTATAACGCTGCCCACGGAATTATAAACGCCCCCTCGCCCATCCGGTCAACATCAGATGACGTGTAGTAACTTCTAGAAGTACGTCTAGTTGGAATTTTTTATATCGCGCTGATTGCCATCAAACTGTATTTCATCATCAATATAATGCATTTGGGGCTATATATCACGTTCTGGAGAAAGCTGCAGAAAGAGATGAAAACATACTTATACATTAGACCATACTTTACTATGAATATGTGAATGAAAAAGTTTAACGTTGCTACACAATGAACAATACATATAGGACTTTGAATGGGCCCTAATAATGGCAATGTAGCAATAGAATTTAAAAAGTTATAGCCCTGCAAAGAAGGGGACTTTCTCCATAGACAAATAGCGCTGGCAATCTATGGTATATCATTAATTTAACCTTAGGCAACCAAAGTGTTAAAAACAATTGATAGGCCTATATAAAGAATGACATCATCAAGGCATTTATAATATTTTAACTTAAAACTAGGCTACTTTTGCGTATATACAGTCATTAATATATTCCAAATAAAATAAGTCCCTCGAGACTTCGTGCTGCTGTCGACTTGAGGTGTCGGTGGGCAGTCTGCCCGACCTTAATAAACAGCAGTCTGTTATAATCACATTTTTATGAGCTAACGAATTCCGTTATATTAGACATTTGTATTAATTATATCAAGCGAAGAACTGAGAAATTTGGCAGAGAGAGACGGCAACATTATCGTGGGTTTGCGTGATGTATATCTCCACCTCCCAACGACTTTTCAAAGTTTGAACGCGCGTGGGCCAGCGTTTCCGTTAGCCGGTAATTACCGGTATTTGACCGGCAAAATCTGTTGAAGTCCGACATATTTAATCTCTCCGGTCATAATGTCCTGTGAAAATAATTCCCTCTAAAACACAATTTGATTATTTGAATTGTATTAAAATAGGCTAAAATTAAATAGCCTATGCGATGAACGAAACAATCATTTGTTTCATCGTTGCTTCACCAAGCAGCCGGTCTAATAATGACATCCTGTTGTCAGCGCGAGCTGGCTGCTGATATATTTACGTGAAGCATGGAGCAGCAGTGTTTTTAGGTCCGGTCTGGAAACCGCTCAGCAGCGCCCCCACCCAACAGCTGAATTGCCAATGGCTGAATTGGAGTACTGCACCCTGCCGGCCGGCAGATGGATGCTTCTCGCAAATATATCAGCAGCCAGCTCGCGCTGACAACAGGATGTCATTATTAGACCGGTTGCTTGGTGAAGCAACGATGAAACAAATGTAATGATTGTTTGTTTCGTTCATCGCATAGGCTATTTAATTTTAGCCTATTTTAATACAATTCAAATAATCTAATTGTGTTTAGAGGGAATTATTTTCACCGGACATTATGACCGGAGAGATTAAATATGTCGGACTTCAACAGATTTTGCCGGTCAAATACCGGTAATTACCGGCTAACGGAAACGCTGGCCCACGCGCGTTCAAACTTTGAAAAAAAGTTTCAGTCAAGCGACCTGCACAAGGCCGCCCCCACACACACGTTTTTACATTGCTTCCCCCACGAGGTATTTTATCCTGGCATTCATTGCAGATGGCATTTGTTGCATCTGTCTCAGACACTTTGTAATAGTTCCACACCGCCGACATGTTTTAGGTGAACATTGTTACTCAGCTGATAGAGTTGTACCCTTCCTGATGACTTGTCGTACAGAACTTGTAAGTCGCTTTGGATAAAAGCGTCAGCTAAATGTAAATGTAGGTTAGTTAACATGCAACAATGACATCAACTCCGCTGAGAATTGGCTGAAGTTTTTCGTGTCATCGATCGGTTTTCGCAATCGGCGACTAGAAAGCCTTATCAGAATTCCCCAATCTCATATTTATACTGAATATCGGCCGATACCGATCACTGGCTGCTGATCGATCATGGCATCCCGAATAAATAACTCTAGTAGTGAATTAAAAGCATGTAATTTGTTTGTTTGATCTCAGGAGCTGGAGGAGGGAGTAATGACGTCCAGTGGTGCTTCTCCCAGGTGAAGGGGGCCATCGATGATGACGTGGCTGAAGGTAAGAGATCTAATACAGGCTGAAGGTAAGAGCTCTGATGCAGGCAGGCTGAAGGTAAGAGCTCTGATACAGACAGGTTGAAGGTAAGAGCTCTGATACAGGCAGGCTGAAGGTAAGAGCTCTGATACAGGCAGGCTGAAGGTAAGAGCTCTGATACAGGCAGGCTGAAGGTAAGAGCTCTGATACAGGCAGGCTGAAGTAGGGCTGGGCGATATGACCAAAAACGTTATCGCGATAAAATTATAAAATTATTTTCATATAATTCGATATCGATAATACTCTCTTCCGCCACAATATATTGAAACGAGGTCCACTGTATATCCCACACTACCATAAACGTGGCCTCAGAATTCAAAACACACACATACTCGGCACGTAAATATATAAAAACAGCGACGTGCAAGCTAGTTAACCTAGCCAGCCTGTTGGTTCTAAGCGGAGTATTCCATGACAATGTGCTAAATATGACACTAAAATACTCTCTTCCGCCACAATATATTGAAACGGCGTCCACTGTATATCCCACACTACCATAAACGTGGCCTCAGAATTCAAAACACACACATACTCGGCACGTAAATATATAAAACAATGCCGTGGAAGCTAATTAGCCTAGCAAGCCTTGTTGAGTGAGTCCTACCTCCTTCCGGGTCTCGGCCATCTCCTTCACTGATTGGTTGTTAGCTGTTGTGCGTAAGTACGTCATCACGTAACGCTGGTTGTTGTTAGTGAGTGTGTTGAGCCGAGGCTGAACGGAGGAGATACTATTGGAACGGAGCCAAGCTTGGAAAATCGATATATCTAAACTTTGCGACCACGTTTCATGTTTATTTCGAGGAAATAATTTATCGCGATAGTTATCGTTATCGTTTTATCGCCCAGCCCTAGGCTGAAGGTAAGACCTCTGATACAGGCAGGCTGAAGGTAAGCTTGGATGGTTTAACTGTTGCGGTGATGTTCTCCACAGATGTCATCATTAAATGTGCTGCAAGTAGTTTGTTAAAATATATGTTAACCTCTTAACTCTTTGACTGCCACGCTGTTTTTCCATCTTTACTCCCTAGAGCCAGCTTTTTTGACAATTTTCACGATGTTTGCAGAGTATCGTATATTCTATAATCTATATTATAGCTATGGAGACAATATTATGGCTCATTTGACAGGCACTATTTATACTCCAACAGGGAAAAAAACATTTATTTCTACATGCCTTCATTCGTGTGCTATCCCATGCTGAAAATCGTACCGTTTCAAAATAATCCAGTCTAGTTTTCTGGAACGCGAGATATGATGCGTGTTGTGCAGCATGCGCATTTTAGTGAAAGTTTCTCGCCTGAAACCTATTTTATTTCCAGGTCAAAGGTAAACATGACCATATATAGAATGTTTATATTCACAATAGGGCTGTCTTAAATACTTCGAAGCTTCGTTCGATGGGCATGGGATTCTAATATGAAAATAAAACTACAACAAGCAATGCTGTTTGTTATTTAAGATGAGGTCGGACTCTGCACTGACATATTTGTGTTTATTGTGCTGCTTTTATAAAGCCTCAAATGACTGCTTACAATATTTCATGAAAGCAAAGTGTTTCGTTTGTCTAAGATTTTAAAAGGTTTAAACTTTACAGCACTGACAAAGTTGAACAAAGTTATGTACAAGTCCCACAACATAAAAAAAAAAAAATCAATAAAAAATGTAATACACAACATTATCTCGAAGCTTCGAATTAAAATCGAATCTCGGCCCCGAAGCTTCGAATACCAAAAATATATTCGAAGGTCAGCCCTAAATCACAAAGCCACCAGGGGGGGGGGGGGGGTTGTTTTCCGACACTGGGATCATTACAAAGTTATGTTTTATGATGGGGTTCGGTAAAATAGACATTACCTTTTGTCAGCAGGTCCACCAAAACCTTGTCCACTCTTGTTCCAAGTGTCTTGGGCCAGAACAGGATCAGTAAATATAACCTTAGTTGGCCCGTTAGCAGCGCCAGGGTAACGTTACATCCAGGTAACGTTACATCCAAACAGCCTGTTTGAAAATACTAGAATCCAACATAGTCTGGTGAAAACGCACCTTATCATCCATAAAGTTTAAAGGTCCCATGCATTATAAATGGCTTTTTCCAGTGTTTAGCATTGTTTCCTAGGGGATTATATCAATGTGGTCTGTGTCGTTAATTATCATATTGACTCATCAGTCTAGTCTCGAGTTCACGAGATCTTCCCTCACTCAACTAAGCCGTTCTGATTTGACAGTATTGCTGACGTGAATAAGGTACTGATTTGCATATCTCCGCCCCCTCAACAGCAGAGCGAGTTGGAAATACCTTCACTTCCTCAAAGTGAAGCGAGGCAGAGAACAAGCAAGGGAGAGGGAGAGGAGCTTCTGTCTGGGAAACAAACGCATTTTACACACAACCTGACAGCGCGTGGAGGGACTTCTCCCGGAGCACGCTCATAACACGCATGCATTTTACACGCAACCTGACCGCTCGCGTGGAGGGACTTCTCCCGGAGCACGCGCATAACAAACAACTCATTTTACACACAACCTGACTGCGCGCGTGGAGGGACTTCTCCCGGAGCATGTGCATAACACGCACGCATTTTACACACAACCTGACCGCGCGTGGAGGGACTTCTCCCGGAGCATGCTCATAACTAGGGTTGGGTACAGAGAGTGGTCCTTGACCAGCCTCTCGAAACATTTCATGACCACAGAGGTGAGTGCCACCGGTCTGTAGTCATTTGGACATGTTGGGGAGGGTTTCTTCGGTACAGGGATGATGGTAGACATCTTGAAGCAGGCAGGGACCACTGACTCCGCCAGGGATTGATTAAATATGGCGGTGAACACCGGGGCAAGCTGGTTGGCACAGGACTTAAGTATGCGTCCTGTTATACCATCTGGGCCAGCAGCCTTCCTGGTGTTCACCTGCATAAATGCTCTTCTCACACTGTGTTCCGACAACGAGAGAGCGCCCCCGCCCCCCCGCGGTTGCCCCCCCCCCCTCCACAACAGCCGGCGCTCCAGTGACGTCACTAGCCAGAGGGCTAGCGGCGACACTGTCTACACCGAACCGAGCGTAGAAGGAGTTTAGTTTGTCCGCGAGAGAGGCGTTGTCGCTCCCCATTGAGGGGGCGCTGACTTTGTAGTCAGTTATTGTCTTCAGTCCCCGCCACCGGTTACAATCACTCGGTGCACAGCGCGTACTGTACCGGAGGACCACATTGAGGCGGTACAGTACGTATCCGCGTACGGTTACACCCCTACTAGTTGGATGCCAACATAATTTCTTTGTACTCTGTACGTGTGCAATGACGATACATTTAATTGAATCTAAAACCACTTGTTACCTCATGCGCCTGGATACTGTACAGTGTACCAATCCAATACATAACACCAGGCCTGTACATTGCGACATATATGTCGCACGTGCGACACTGACGTCAGTCTGTGCGATGAATGAATTGACTTCAGTAGCACTGGTGCGATGGCCCGTGGAGCAAGCAAAAAAAAATAAAGTGTGACGGTAAATTGAATGGACCACAGCGCCACGCTATCCACTTGGTACTTGTAGTCTCGTGCGATTAAAAACAATGTCCCGTCTCGCGTAGAGTCCATAATCAAACACCAAATCCCATAATCCCTAGCGAACAATATCCCCGCGACTAAGTTGCGAGCTCAATGTTCACTGACTGGGTGACTTCGACAAGATGAAGCGCTTTTTTAAGGTATTAAATCCAACAAAAGAAGTACAAGATCAAAACCCCAAACGAGCCCGAGAGGGACCACCGTTAATAGAAACGAGACAAAAGGAGAAGATTAACAAGATGTACAGATATAACGCAGAGTGGGAAAATGATTTTCCGTGGATATTTTTTAATGAGGAAGCACAGCTATTATTATTCTGTCACTGGTGCCGGGAGACTCCGGAAAAGATCCGATCAGAGAATCCCTTGACTCGCGGGTAACAATATCCTAAAAAGGGATAACATTAATAAACACAATACGTCCCATCGACACATTCTTGCCCGGGATGCCTTCAACGCTAAACAAACTCCTGAGCGCGGGCCGGCACCCTCTTGCACTCGCTGAGTAAACAGACGACCAGAGCGGATGATGCTGATCTCCGTGAGGTAAAGTTTAAGATGAATGTGGCATATTGCATCGCCAAGGAAGAAATGCTGTTCACTAAATTTAAGCCGCTAATTTTACTCTGTAAAAAGAACTCCATCGTATGGCTACTTAAATTCCCCTCCGGGATCAATAAAGTATTAATTATCTATCAATCAATCTATCTATCTAATAACGAGACAATATGCAAATAAGGTAATAATAATAATAATTCATTTTATTTATAAAGCCCTTTTCATTCATGCAGAGTTCCTTGTACTTAGTTCTGATTAATGCAATAGTGTGTGTGTGTGTGTGTGTGTGTGTGTGTGTGTGTGTGTGTGTGTGTGGATCTGAAAAAGTGGCCAGCAGACATGCTGGAACTGTGACACGTGTGCAGTGCACACACACACACACACGCACGCACACACACACACACGAATAATTATAATAATAATAATAATAATAATAATAATAATAATAATAATAATACATTTATTTATTTGGTTCCACAAATATGTACAGGTGTTTGTATGCATTATATCTATTTGTTATGTTGGTTTCTAGGTGTTTCTAGGTTGGTTTCTAGCTTTCCCTGTAATCTGAGTCCACACCAGCGCTGCCTGGTCTCGGACTGCTTCATATCGGTTATATGGTTATGTCCTTGTTCTTTTTGTTTTACATTATGGGCAAATAAAGAAAGAATTTGTCTAAAAGCATTTCTTGTTAAAGTTTGGATTTTGTGTGCCCTGTATGCAAGATTCATGTCCCTTGCCAGTCACATACCTATTTAAGTAATGAACTGCACTACTTGTGGTTGTTTTTAGAGATTTTAGAGACGTTTTATACTCGTGCTACAAGATTTTGGCCTGTGCTACAAAACTATCAACCTCTGTAGCACCAGTGCTATGTGCAAAAAAAGTTAACGTACAGCCCTGCATAACACAAGTGTTTTTTTAATTAAATTAGCCTTTTCTTTGTTTCTCTATTCTTGCTGATGCTGATTTATCCTGCACATGGGACTGTAATTAAAAACTTAATCCAATTTATATATATATATATATATATATATATATGTATTAGAGCTGGGCCGTTAACGGCGTTAACGTGCTGCGTTAACGCTATACTAGTATCGCGCGATAATATAATTAACGCATTAATCTAAAAAAAAAAAAAAAAATGTTTTTTTTTTTTTTTTTTTACCTTATTTACCCAGGGTAGGTTCGCTGAGCACAGATGCTCTTTTTCAGGAACGCCCTGCTTCACATTCATACAGTTCCATTCACACCTGGGAGCTGCCCAGTACAACCACAGTTGACACCATTGGCCACTGAGCAACTCCACTGGAGCAGTTGATTCAAGCCATGTCACATAGTTC
The DNA here is from genome assembly GCF_963971535.1 of Notolepis coatsorum. Lineage (NCBI taxonomy): Eukaryota > Metazoa > Chordata > Actinopteri > Aulopiformes > Paralepididae > Notolepis > Notolepis coatsorum. The sequence continues at coordinate 49,907,637 of NC_140175.1, forward strand.
AAGTTTGAAATGATTCTTTCTGTTTTGCTCCTGAGAGTGTGCTAGATACTGTACTGTACTGGTAATATTATTTATTTGTGTTAACTTCTGAATAAAACAACTTATTAAACACAAGTACATCTTATTGAACATTATTTTGATATTTCATTACCAATTATCATAGCAAAACAGCTTTTTCAAACAGTCTGTAATGCATTTTGGAAACGGGAGATGGGCTCATGGTGTAATGGGCCACCTGGCCTGAGAAACATAAGGAGGAAAGAAAAAGTAAGGACTTACTTCTGGTCATTATTTGGGTAGAACACACATATTTTGAATGCCTTCGGCAGTTTTTTTTATTTTTCTTTTGAGCCATTTTAATCTAGATTAAATCCAGGATTGCAGATAGATTAATCTAGATTAAAAAAATTAATCTATGCCCACCTCTAATATATATATATATATATATATATATATATATATATATATATATATATATATATATAAAAAGATTCCTCTTCTCACCTCTGGTCATTAAGGGTGTAATGGTACATGTATTCATACCGAACTGTTTCGTACAGGACGTTCGGTGCACGTGTGAACCAAATGAATAGTCTAGCTTTAATCATGCATGTGCAGAACGGAAAATTGTGTGCGGAACATAAATTCACAACTCTTGAGTTGTTATTATATTATTATATAATAATCAACAGTAGTGGGCTGTGTTAACAAGAAATACATTGGTTAAAATGTAATGCATCACCCACATTGTGACCAGCAAGTAATAAGGAGTACAAGGGCCAAAAACAACAGCATGAAGATGGGACATTTAGTAAATCATCAACAAGCAGGTCACCTAATAATTATGTGCTGGGAACAAAGCATTCCAAGCTAAATATATTTATGTATGGACAAGACAAAAGATCTGGAGTGACCTGTGAGTGTGTTCACTCTGGTAACCTGCTATTTCTAATGCATTAATTTGACAATGCCATACACGGCACCTTCTAAATGTCTGATTCTCAACCATCAAGCATAGAATTGGGGGGTGGGGGGGGGGGGGGGGGGTGGGGTTGTGTATTAGGGATGTGATAATGTTTAGACAAATTTTCCACAGGTTCTCCATGTCGACATTAGCAGTAGTAATCAGACATTTTTGTTTTTTTTTCTTTTCTAATGGTCTATTCAAAACATTCTAAACTTGGAACGGATAGACATTTTACGGAAGGGCGTCTGGGTAGTATAGAGGTCTAAGCCTACCACTGTAGAGTAAGGCTACACGATTTAGAGAGAGTGCTATTTCTGAACTCAGACCTACAAACTGTGATTTTTATATATAACAAGAAAAAATAGGCCTGTCAATATTAACGCATTCATTATTTAAAAAACAAAATTCAATCTTAACCTGTTCCACCTGTGGTGAAAATCTGCCTAAAATATATACCTAGGTAAATGGAATATTGCTCCACTTCTACAAGGACCATTTGCATATTCTTGGTATCTAGGGACATCTATCTCAGGGAATGTATTCAGTGTCAGAAATATTGTGTCTATTACTAGGCTTGCTTAAATTGTGATGAAACAAAGGAGAATATGAATTATGATTTTTCTTTACATCTTTGACAGTGAATAACACCATGCTAATAATGACCAAACATTAAAAACGGCCACTGATCTCGTTCAGTACCTTCTTGAGCTCATGTGTACAAAATCTAAGGAAATTAATAAAGGGAAGATGATTAAACAGAAGGTTCTGTAGATACAGTACTGAATTCTCCCATCCGGACCAATGCAATTTGAAATATTATTATAGAATATAAAATAGGAGGCTTATAAATTACCTTATTATAGCCAATTCGCAAATTTTTATATATATTAAGGCCGGGCCGTTAACGCAATTACCGGGCTAAGTTAACTGCAGACTATTATCGCGCAATAATACAATTGCCGCCGTTAATCTATTCTCAAATACCTGGTTGAATTACTCTTGTGTGTGCGTAGAACTCGATACGTTGTTGGGGGCATGTTTCTTTACTACTACACTCGCGTCGGTCTGAGAGAAGAATCAAGCATCGGAAATACATTTGGACTGCAGTATTCTGTTGTGGATGGTTAAAACCTTTGTTTACATATTGTAGTGTGGATTAAAACGTTCGTTTATGGACCCGTTTTCTGCCTGGCTCAAATCAAGCTGGCGGGCTCGTTCGAAGTTGAACACAGCTACACAACAAGTCTCTGTAAGTAAGCTAGCTAATGGCTAATGCATCCTTACAGTACTGGCAAGTATTTTCATATCTTAACCAATGTTGCAACTTGCAAGGCGCTTATAATGAAACGTTCCAACGGTGACATCAATTGTTCATCAATTCATTCAACCTAGCGTGCACTTATTTTCAACCTAGAACCTAAGCTCTCTCTCTCTCTCTCTCTCTCTCTCTCTCTCTCCCCCCCTCCCTCCCGTGTTTGTGAGGAAGAAAGGGGGAGAATGAGAGCAAGAGAGATCAGTGGAAACTGTCAAAATGATCAACAGATGTTGACTGTAACAATCTGTAAGGGCATCAATGGGAGCAATAATTTCTTTTTAAAGTAACTAAATAGTTACGTTTCACAGTAACGCATTACTTTTGGGTGTAAGTGACTAGTAAAGTAACTGAGTTACTTGAATGAAGTAACTATTTTTCAGTAACTAGCACAACACTGCGTAGAACACATATTTTGAATGCCTTCGGCAGACTTCAAATGAGCCATTTTAATCTAGATTAACTCCAGGATTGCAGATAGATTAATCTAGATTTTTTTTAGGGAAATTTGTCAAACGTTACCTTTTGTGGCTTATTATCCCAAATAATAACCAGTTATTGAAATAATTCATACATAACTCTGAACCTTGAACCCCTATACAATCTTCCAGGAAGTGTAGTTCTGAAAAATTCCAACGCTGATCGACAGCTATGCATGTCCTCTACAAAATGGCCGCAAAAAGACTACAATTCCCATGGTTAAAAAATATCCAAAATGGTCGCCCTCGCGACTAGACTCCAAATCGAAAAGTTAAATCTATCTAATGACACTTTTAACCTATTGCTAAACTAATGTATTGATGATAATATACATTCTACATGCTGTTGTGACATGTTAGTGATGTTAATACTTGAATACGTTTGAAATTTGAATCGCAAATTTTATACAACAGTCAAAAAAATATTTATTAATGACCAGATGTCATTTTGTCGGGTCGAACAGGTTAACACATTGGGTGCCAACGACGAGAAATCTCGTTGTTGGCCGACATTCGTTAAGTGCCAATGACGAGAAATCTCGCTATTTAATCGTTATTTCTTTTATTAGCGATATCCATTCATTTTTCATCCATCCAGCCTCACGTTATCATTGGGGCTGGCCCTGAGCTCGAAAAGGGCAAATACCGCCCCTATCGTCTCCCGGATGGTATTGCACCCATTGGAATGGAGTCGATGGGAATGCATCAGAAAGAAAAACTCCGGGCTCCACATTTTTACTTCTGAGGCATGTAACCTGAGACTATTGCATCCACTGAGGACACTGGAAGAAGCGTCGATTATGTGTTTCGAGGTATAACGTTGGATCAATAAACGCGATTGATATTTGGAATGGCGATCAGGAATTGGATTAATCTTTTTGCAGAACATCTGATCTGAGGTAAGGACTTTATTTTACCAGTATTCACAGCGTTCACAACGTGTCTCCTGTGTGTGCACAGTGTGTGCGTAACGTTAGCGCCAGGCACGGCATAGATAATCGATTTTTCAGCCCGCTTCTCTAGCGTGCATAAGTACACATATACTATCGATAATCTAGCGGTTATTTGAAAACGATTCATAAATAGGCAGAAAAATGACAACGTGTTTTGTGTATTCCAGTAAAGAGCTATTTTCGTGGATTTTTCTGGAATCACTAGAAATCTTCAAAACTATACTCGTATTCAAAACGGTATAAAACGGAAATGTACTGATGAAAAAACAATCCGTTTCGTACATGTTGACTGCAAGCAAGTAATTGATAAGCGATTAGACACATAGCCATAATTTAAGATATAGTTTATGCGTTTGCAAATGTGCTCGTCCTCTCATTGATTAGAGTGGTTGCAACCAAGCGATAATTCGTCATTCATCGTTGGCAACCAATGTGTTAAATGCCCATGGCACCTTGGGGAGTTCATCTGGAGCAGGGGTTCCCAACCTTTTTTCCCCCAGGGACCCCCAAACATCTCTGATGAAATTCCTGGACCCCCCTCCTAATAAAATACCATAAAATACTTTTTTTGGGTAATTTTAATACTTTTTTTTGTCATTTTAATAACAAACTGCTTATACACAGGCATATGCATCATAATTAGACCCACTATGCTTCTTTGACTTGTGCCTTCAATCAACAAATCTCATCTTGCACCATATGTATTTCAAAATGTTGGCCAATATTCAAATCCTGTATTCATCCTCTCAAATCAGGCCCTAATGGTGAACGGTTTGCATTTATGTTGAATGAAGTAAGAATCCACTGCAGTAAACATATCCTCACCTCGAGTGGTGGTAGTAAGGTTGACTGACATGAGAATGTCCTGCTTCAGATCCTCATTTTCGATATACTGCACATAAACGATGAGCACAGCCTCGTCTGCGACAGTTGTAGTTTCATCAAGTTGTATGGCAAATAGACCCTTTCTAAGCTTTTCTGACAGCTGCTGCTCGCAATCACTTGACATCTTATCAATTCGGTCTTTCACTACATTGTTCGAGAGTGGTACTGATTTTAGTTTATCCGCCACCTGTGGGCCACACAGTTTCTAAACCATTTTGATGCAGGCTGGTTTGATGAGCTGCTCGCCAATATTGTGCGGTTTCTTTGCTTTTGCAATTAAAAGCGAACACTCAAAGGAGGCTTCGGTAGCCTTCTGTAAATCACTGCCACCCCTGCTCCACGCTACTCTAACATCAACGGGCTTGTTCGCCTTGAGAGACTGTTCTTTCCTCCGAAAAAAGTCCGGATCCTTCCTAACGGTTTCTGGGTGCTTAGACGCCTGATGTCTCTTCAGCTTGCTGGGCTTCAGGCTCGAGTTTGCCAACTTTTCTCCACAAATCACACACTCAGGTCGTTTGTCTGGTCCCTCAGTGAAGCCCATGGTGATGTAATTTTCGCGATTGCTGTAGGTCCTAACTTCTTTTGCAGATGAGCTGCCGTCATCTCCTTTTCGTTTGTCACACATTTTCGCCTCTGGCGGCTGACTGCAGACGAGCCGAGAAAGTTAACTAGCGTGCTAGGCTAGCTACGGAAAGTGATACAGTCAACTGATTCGCGTTTTAGCGGCTACCCGGTAGCCTACTGTTAACGTTCAAAAATCATGTCTAGATGTTTATTTATTTATCTTTATTTTGTATTGTGGTGGAGAGACTATTCATGCTTCTGATGATAAAAATTTGCTAATTAAATATTTCTCAATGAAAAAAAAAAAAGAAAAAAAAAGACCTCAAATCATCTGTGGTCTGGCGGACCCCCTGCGCCCCCTGGCGGACCCCCTGGGTTGGGACTCACTGATCTGGAGGATATATGATTAAAACAGCCTTCGAGCGTTTCAGGACCTAAGAGAGTTTTATGATCTACCCGGCAAATCATTCTTCCTCTACTTGCAACTAAGATCGGCGCTCAGGGCCCATGGCGTGCCGTGGGCTCAAGCGTTGCACCCACACCCTTTTATCAGGCTTATCGGAGACGGGACAACCTCAAGAGGGTTTGTCTCAGATTTTTATAGACTTTTAATCAAATCCACATACAAAAACCTAACATTGATTAGATACAATCTGGCTAGGGGACATCCCAGAGTTAGACCCTGAGTTTGACTGGGATGATATTTGGACAAATGTTACATTAGCCTCCCGCAACCGGTGATTAGGGTTGCGGGAGGCTAATGTAACATTTAAATTATATTCATAGGACATATCTCACACCTAGGAAGCTGTTTGCTATGGGACTGGTGACCAACTCTCTGTGCACTTTGTGCTATCTGAGGGCCACCGGCACCACATGTTTTGGGATTGCCCACCAGTAGCTTGTTTTTGGAAATCCATAACGACTAAACTTTCAAATATATGTAACCTAACAATCCCACTTACAGCAGCAACACTACTTCTAAACGATATCATTACTACCAGCATCCATACAACAGAAAATAATCATTCTGGCAGGCATTACAGCAGCCAAGAAGCTGATAGCCATGAGGTGGAAAGAACCTGAGAAACTCACAATGATTAATTGGTCTCTGACACTGCTGGATGTTATTTATTTGGAAATCTCTACTGCTCGTATAGTTGGAGTGGGACAGGCCAGCATTGAGCTTTGGGTCGCAGCGGCCGAGGAGGTCAAGGCCGACATATAGCGGCAAAGTGGGGGTGGGGGAGGAAAGGTCTGTCTTTTGTGCTGTTTGCGTTTAAAATTTTTACTCTGTATTTTGTATTTATTAGTTCATATTATTGAAGTTTTGATATTCTGTATTTATTATTTCTAATTGTCTTGTTATTATTATGATTATTATTGTTGAAGTACTGTCCTGTGATGTCTTGTGTATTGTTGTTACTGTATTATGTTGTGTTTTGTTTATTATAAAAAAAAATTATAATAATAATTTGATGCAAAAAAAGAAAACGGCCCTAGACGGACAGACACAATGGATCAATGTAGCCACATATCATTATACAGAACACAACAGACGGAACATCCATCTCTGCACAATTGTGGTGCTGAAAGGGCAGTGGAGACATGGTCTGTTGGAATGGAAAAAGCAAATCTATATCTGTTTATGGGAAGATAAATGTTTTTTAAGAATCGATCCGAATCGCAAAAACATGCACACAAAAGATTGCGACTTGTGATATGTTCCGACATGTGGACTAGCAAAAAACGTCTTTGACGTTCACATCTCCAGAGGTTATAGACTAAATGTGAATCAATTCACAAGAAAAAAGCATTTATACCAAAGATTATAAATTTGATAAATAAGGATGTCCCGATTGGATCAGACAGATCTTCACAACATATTTTAATTGATCGGCCCAGTCAAATTCAGCCCATTTACTTTCTTTTAAGCAGAACTATTCAATTGCCAAGCATATCTTACCTACATTTAAATGGTTTTATTATACTTTAAGTGTGCACTGTGCTGCTATATTAAATGCAAATATCGGATCGGGACCCGGTATCACTATCAGCAGATACTCAACATCGCATGACTCGGAATCGAGGGCAGAAACACTTGATCGGGTGCCTAATGCTAATGGCTTTCTGATGTTTTCATGACTCCCCAATACCGTGTCTCTCGGGGGCTGTGAACCTCTGTTTGAGAATCACTCTAAAGCATCTGGTTTCTCTTTCATCTGCTCATCCTGAAACAAGCTGTAGGCTACATACTTTAGCTGCTATGGGCTTACCCTATGCTTTGGTGGAAAACAGACGCCATTCCTATAGATCGCTATTCTATTTGGTGTGTATAAAACCAGTTGGCAGGACACTTACATTGTTTGAAATGCTTCAAGTTATTCCAAGCAATTGCTTTCCAACACTGGCCACCATTATCCTGCTATTTTGAAAAGTTACATTTCATCCGTATTGCTAAAAATAGAATTAAAAAGTAAAATACAACATTATTAATAAATTATACAAATACAATATACAAAATTTACAGACACACTAAAACTACACTACATTAAAAACTAGAACCTTCCTTAGTTACTCTGGGACATTTTCTAGGAGCCATTTCCTAAAGTTCACCTTGAAACTATACAGGTTCACGATCTGTTTGGTGATCAAAGGCAACTCATTCCACTCCTGTGCTCCTCTGTGAGCAAATGAGCACTGTCCTATCTTTGTTCTACACCTTGGAAGATGCAGGTTTGCTATGCTAGATCTCGTTCTGTGGCTGTGTAATTCACTAACACTAGGAAAATAGTTACTAAAATATTTGGGGGCCCTGTTATTAATTATTTTGTGTACCATGTTGAGCCTAAGCTGGGCTACTCTGGCCTCAACTGGTAGCCAGTTGAGCTCCTGAAAATGTCTCCTCCAGTGGAGGTTTCTCTATGACAACACGTGAAACACAAATTCACTCATAATTCATAATTATTATTAATTTACATATACCTATATATATAAAAAAAAAATATATATATATATATATATTTTTTTTTTAAATCATTATTATTATTATTTTATTATAAATGTTTTCCTCTGTAAAAAAAAATTCCAGTGAATTTCTTTTTCTTCAAAAATGGCCAAAATTGACAGCTCTGAGCAGGCCTGCACTGCAGTATTGCCTGCAGTAATTATTCGTGAAGAAAACTTCACAGGTGTGACCCATTGTTAAATAAATAATAAATAACAGCGAATCAAAATAGGCTATTAACTTCATCTAAGCACGGTCTGTGCAGTTAAACTCTTGCCATTGAATGGAGGATTGATTGATTGACAGCCCTTGACATCCAATACACGGAGGTTGAATATGATTGGCAGCCTTGAAAATCCAATCAGAGATTGCTGCATTGCAAAGTCAAAATGGGTCCAGCTGCATGTCCGGAGGATAGGTTTAGCTCGGGCCAATCTCAAGTTTCTTTATTAGTTGTCATACAGAAGTACAGAATACTTTTATACAAAATGTAACATAAAGAAGCATTTTGTATAAAAGTATTCTGTACTTCTGTATGACAACTAATAAAGAAACTTGAGAAACTTGAGATTGGCCCGAGCTAAACCTATCCTCCGGACATGCAGCTGGACCCGTTTTGACTATGTGAAAGTTGAGACTATGAGAAAGTTGTTGTTTAGTAGTTAGTAAGCTGTACAGCTATAACAAGTCAAGTTAGGCTAAATTAAACTTTGACAAACTTTAAACTTTGATTAAAATTAAACAGCCAACATTAGGACCGAAGTATAAACCAGCAACTGAGCAACATGAAGAAGTGGACTTATGCATCTGGATCAGAAAAAACGTTGTGGATGAAAAAGTAAGTAGGCTACAGTGCTTGTATGCTAACAGTAGCTAGCCAGCTTAGCCTACATCACAATGATAATCACCAAGCTAACTTACTGTACACACTGTAGGGCTGGGCAATTAATCGAAACAGAATCGCGATATCGATTCATAGACCTATGCAATCTCATTTCTAAGTTATGACTTTTTATTTTTTTTTACTTTTTAAATTATTTTATCTGGGTTAAACATTATTTGTGGAACTCCCTCTGGTGTTGTGGTCGTGGTATTCACTGACCTTTGGGAAGTATTTCGACATGCACATGGGTATCTTAGTGGTGTAGTGTATCTTGTAGACCAGGCCCATTCCAAGTTGCTGTACTCTGTCGTCTACTCTAAGCCATCCTAGGTTGTCAAAGTGGACAGGGGTGAGGTGGGTTTTACGAGTAAGGTCAAGCAGTAGTCTGACCAGTTTGTTTTGTGATGTTTGTAATCTTGTTTTTAGTGCCTTTGAGGTGCTTTGGTACCATGAGGTGCAAGCATAGTTGTAGTACCCTTGAATGAGTGCTCCTGTTAGTGTCTTCAAGGTATTCTTGTTTACCAGAGAGGAGATCCGGTACAGGAATCTAGTTCGTTGGTTGACTTAGTTTTATTACATTGGATCCCATTTTGTCACAGGAAAGATTTGCCTCTATAGGATGGAACCCAGGTAGGTAATTTCATCTTTCCTTTTAAAGGGGAACTCTACTTTTTTTGGAAATTAGCTTATTTAACATCTTCCCTGGAGTTAGACAAGAAGATGCATACCTTTTTTGTCTCTGTGCGTGCATTTTAGCTTTGGGAATAGACGCTCCGTTAGCATAGCTTAGCTTCATCACTGGAAGTGAGGCAGGACAGTAGCCTTACAGTGCCTTACAGTGTATTTCAAGGTCTGACATTGACCAAACTTGATATGCATGACCTTGGTGGGCTCTAGGTCAACTCCTGAAAAGGGGGTCAATGTCAGACCTTGCAATCAAAAGTTAGGGGGCGCACTGAAATTATGGCAAGGGTTATTAGCCCCCTAACTTTTGATTGCAAAGTCTGACATTGACCCCCTTTTCAGGAGTTGACCTAGAGCCCACCAAGGTCATGCATATCAAGTTTGGTCAATGTCAGACCTTGCAATACACTGTAAGGCACTGTAAGGCTACTGTCCTGCCTCACTTCCAGTGATGAAGCTAAGCTATGCTAACGGAGCGTCTATTCCCAAAGCTAAAATGCACGCACAGAGACAAAAAAGGTATGCATCTTCTTGTCTAACTCCAGGGAAGATGTTAAATAAGCTAATTTCCAAAAAAAGTGGAGTTCCCCTTTAAGATAAGATATTCCTTTATTGATCCCCTTGGGGAAATTCAGGCATCATAGCAGCATGGGGGAAGGGGGGGGGGGGGGTACAGGTAGTGAAAACAACACAAGCAGTGTAAACAAATAGGTCAATATAATTTACTATCTAACTAACTGAAATATACATTATTCACAGTATCACAGTATCCACATAAGGTGCAGTATGCATAAGGTAGTGTTATTGTCCTACTTGGGTTCCTATTAGTTCTAGGTCGATGTCTGGCAGCAGTCGCTGCCCACTGTTGTGGAGCCTGATGACCACTGGTATGAAGGACTGTCCGAGGTGGTTAGTTGAGTGTCGGGGGGGTATGAGTCTGTGGCTTCCTTGTCACCTTCACCTAATATGTTTTGATCTGGTCAGGTGCGCTGTCACCTAAAATGTTTTGATCTGATAAGGTGCGCTGTCACCTAATATGTTTTGATCTGGTCAGGTGCGCTGTCACCTAATATGATTTCATCTGGTCAGGTGCGCTGTCACCTAATATGATTTCATCTGGTCAGGTGCGCTGTCACCTAATATGTTTTCATCTGGTCAGGTCCGCTGTCACCTAATGTTAATATGTTTTCATCTGTGTCCACTGACCACTGACACACAGTGGGGGATGTTTTAAAAATATTATTTAATATATAATATAATATAATAATTTGTGCTTCACCTAAAAATTTGGTCAGCAGCCTCCACTGGTCTCCTCCCAACATGATCACGAGGTCCTAGGCCCATCACAACCCTGATCAGCTTATTCTGTGACACCTGAAGTTTCTTCTTAATGAAGCTGACAGTCCCTCAAACCAGGCTACACTAGCATAATCAAAATGACACTGCACCAGGCTGTTGGCCAGTAGTCTAAGGCTTTCCCTGTCAAGAAGATTGGCCTTTCTAGCCAAAAACCTGGTGCGGGCATTTACCTTACCCAGCACCTGTAAGCATGGCCGTAGCCAGCTATGAGGTCACCGAGGTCCGGACCTCGGTAACTATTTGTAACTATTAAAAAAAAAATATATATATATATATATAAAAAAAATTATAATTTTTTTTTCTTTTTTTTTTTGTCAACGACCGGCCCACTACTAGGCTGAGACATCGGCCCATTGGTACTGACTGACACTGGGCTGGCCCAATCACATCTCTTACTAAGCACCCCCCCCCGCCAGTCGTGCAGGTATATGACTGAGAGGGGGGCTGGTACATGACTGAGATGGGGCTGTGGTACATGACTGAGAGGGGGCTGGTACATGACTGAGAGGGGCTGGTACATGACTGAGAGGGGGCTGTGGTACATGACTGAGAGGGGGCTGTGGTATATGACAGAGGGGGCTGTGGTACATGACTGAGAGGGGGCTGGCTGGTACATGACTGAGAGGGGGCTGGTACATGACTGAGAGGGGGCTGGTATACATGACTGAGAGGGGGGCTGGTATACATGACTGAGAGGGGGCTGTGGTACATTACTGAGATGGGGCTATGGTACATGACTGAGATGGGGCTGTGGTACATGACTGAGAGGAGGCTGGTACATGACTGAGAGGGGGCTGGTACATGACTGAGAGGGGGCTGGTACATGACTGAGAGGGGGCTGGTACATGACTGAGAGGGGGCTGGTACATGACTGAGAGGGGGCTGGTACATGACTGAGAGGGCGCTGGTACATGACTGAGAGGGCGCTGGTACATGACTGAGAGGGGGCTGGTACATGACTGAGAGGGGGCTGGTACATGACTGAGAGGGGGCTGGTACATGACAGAGGGGGCTGGTACATGACTGAGAGGGGGCTGGTACATGACTCAGATGGGGCTGTGGTACATGACTGAGAGGGGGCTGTGGTACATTACTGAGATGGGGCTATGGTACATGACTGAGATGGGGCTGTGGTACATGACTGAGAGGAGGCTGGTACATGACTGAGAGGGGGCTGGTACATGACTGAGAGGGGGCTGGTACATGACTGAGGGGGCTGGTACATGACTGAGAGGGGGCTGGTACATGACTGAGAGGGGGCTGGTACATGACTGAGAGGGGGCTGGTACATGACAGAGGGGGCTGGTACATGACTGAGAGGGGGCTGGTACATGACTGAGAGGGGGCTGGTACATGACTGAGAGGGGGCTGGTACATGACTCAGATGGGGCTGTGGTACATGACTGAGAGGGGGCTGGTAGATGACAGAGGGGGCTGGTATACATGACTGAGAGAGGGCTGGTACATGACTGAGAGGGGCTGGCTGGTACATGACTGAGAGGGGCTGGTACATGACTGAGAGGGGGCTGGTACCATGTATTGGGCATCATTGTAGGTCAAACCATTAAAAAGTTAATTTCCACGGCAGCCATTTTGGATTTTGGTCTCTCACAAATTTCCCCCGCCTTTTTAAAAAATCCATTGAGAAACGAAGTGCCACAGATGACCCAACTACTAGGTCCATATCGTATCATCATAATATTATTTTTTAAATCATTAGGATAAGGGTTCCCTTGATAAAGATGCATGAAAAGGCTGTATAATATACAACACCAGTAGCTCAACTGCAAAAACTGCTTTTTTATTTGATTAGATTTATTTGGAAATTAAAAACATCATAAAAACAAATGATCTTGACCAATTTGTATTCCTGAGGATATCACCTAAAAGCATTCATTAACAAGCATTAACACTTATTTCCAAGGTGGTCCTCGATGGAAGACATAAAAACACAGCACATTATAGCCTACTCAACTGCAAATTTTTCCTCAACTGCAAAAATGTATGCCTACTTATGTATTAGCCTACAGGGAAAAACACATTCACAACAGGCAGCAAAGTTTGTTTTCAGCCAAGTATGGTAATAAGGTAACTATTAGGATATATATGGTATGGATTACTTACTCTTAATAACTTATTACTATCTGTGGTAGCTCTAGTCTCCACCTACACAAATTGTTTTTGTGCTGTCCATTGATCATGCACCTTCACGTGGTAGGCACGTAGGTCAAACTCCCCAAACAAACACACCATTGATTTAATTGCCATATAAGATGAATATAAAACAAGAAGGTGATCTATTAACTGTGTAAACCTTATGCAATATTCATCATTGATATTTGAATACTTGAAATCTGTATGAACTGAGTAGTTAGTATCAAATGAAATAAGATGGAACTGCTCCATGCATTCATTGAATAAACAACTATTTTCTCATTACCAGTATGGTATTGTTTAAATTGTACAGCTTTTTGCACATCTTTGTCAGGGGATTCCAACAATTCTGGACCTGAATGTACCAGTTAATTGTAATCATCTCTTTCTCCTTATGTCTAGTCAAGCCAGGTTGTGGAGGAGAGAGACAGGGATGAACAGGCTATAGACTACATTGCCCATCCTGAGCCTGCTATGATGCAGGTGTTTTTACATCACCACCCAAAACAAGATTCAGCCAAGAGCGAGTGAGTACACTGGTCCACTTGTCCATGGCACTTACTACCCAGCTTTGTAATGGGTTGGGGGGGGGGAATAGTACAGTAGGTACGCATATTTAAGGGGACCGTAAGGATGGTGTACTGGTGGGTGGTGTCCGACCGATTATAGTGGGCCGGTCTGGGCCAAAAAAATAAATGGACCTCCCTAATTTCTAAACCCTGGCTACGGCCCTGCCTGTAAGGCCATTCCCTCCCCCCCCAGACTGTCATCCAGCATACAGCCCAGGTACTTCACTGCCGTTCTTGCTGCTATAACCTCAGACCCTAATTCTACCTTGAGTTCAGGAGCCTTTTTTAATCTGGGCTTAGATCCGAACAAAATAGACTCTGTTTTGCCTAAGTGAAGTGAGAGCCTAAAGCCTATTGTCAGACAGCCAATTCCTAACCTTAGAGTTCCTCTCCTAGCATTCTTTGGAGTGTACTCAGATCCTTATGGGAGATGAGCAAAGCTGAATCATCTGCAAATAAGAATAAATTACAAGAACATGCTTCTCTCATATCATTTATGTACAATAAAAATAGCAATGGTCCTAAAACACTTCCTTGCGGCACCCCACAAACTATTGGTTTGGCATTCGACAAAAAACCATTGACCTCTACCCTCTGGTCCCTGTCTGTCAGATATGAGGCAATCCACTTTACAGCTGTATCATTCAGTCCCAGAGCTTTCAGTTTATTAAGCAGTAGACCGTGATTTACTGTGTCGAAGGCTTTCTGAAGATCAAGTAAGACCATTCCACACAGTTTACCTTCATCCATCTCCTTTCTAATAAAATCAGTCAGATAAAGGAGGCATGAGTCTGTAGAATAATGACTTCCTAAACCCTGATTGAAATTTATATAGAAGATTGCCCTTGCTAACATATTCTGATATCTGCTCGTGCACCACTTTCTAAAATCTTGGACGTGACACTCAAAATGGATACTGGCCTGTAATTACCAGGCTCAGTGCCGGTTTATTCCCTAAGTTGTTCTCCCCAAAAAAGAGGTGTGGTGATCACACGGCAGTGCTAATCACATGACGCCTCTATGATGTATACGGTATGATATGATCAGTAACATGATCAATATCACACTATATTGTGATCCAGCTGACATAAAATTTCTGTCGGATCATAAATGCTTACAACCAAAATGAGGTTCAGAGTAGGCTTGGGCGGCATAATTTCTTTCATACTGTCATACCTTTCTGACATCACACCCCGGCATACGGTATATGACTGTATGACTTTCATCAGGGGGGGGGGGGGGGGGAGCTAAGTTAGCAATATACTCGTTATTACCATACATAAAGATTTTCCGTGAGTAAATACTTTATCTTAATCATAACCATAGTTGCAAGACGTTATGATAAAAAGGTCTCGTTATCTAGCATTGTTTCTACATAAGCATACCCGAATCCTCTATGTCTCGAAGTGGACCCATGGTCCATTCGACCTTAATAAACGGAGGGCCACCAGTCTATAACCGCATACTATAGAAGAATAAGTCTTTATTTGTCATGCAGATAAACACGCATGCGAGATGGGCGACCCACAGGAACACACTAACGTTGTGTGGCGCACAATCTGTGATGTCACGCTCGCTGCGACGATCCCATCTAGAAAGAAATGTATCTGTATTTTTGACGGTATTAAAAATCATACCGTCGGGATTTCTAAATACCCTGGTATACCATCATACCACCCAAGCCTAGTTCAGAGTATATTTTGAAGCACAATTCTTTTGAATCTACAATTCTACTAGCGTGAGAAAGTAATTTTTCTGTTTCCCTTTTAAATTCTTTTATATATATAATATATATATATATATATATATATATATATATAAAGCGGTTACCCAATAAATGCACATCAGAACACTATAGAACCTTATGTTTAATGTTTGAATGAAAAGACAGACAAAATTACAAAATAGATGGTGTGGTATTTCGTTTTTTAAACACCTTCCTGACTACACTAATACATTTTGCCATTCTCTTATTGATAGACATAAACTCAATCATGCTAACATTTAGTCCAAAATAATCCATCTTTAAAGATTACTTTGAGCCGAAGTTACACTCCAATTCGCTTTCAGACAGCACATTTCTGACTAGCAGCCATATTGTTTCAACCGATTGTGAACCACCTCAGGGTTCAGAATGGGTCATGTCTGAACAGTAACCCATGATACCCCCAAGGATATCGTTTATTGATTTTTGCAAATGAACTCTTCATATGTACATTGTAATGGGATTGTTGGCTTTTTCAATGTATCGATGAAACGTTAGATTTGTTCCACGTCTGGTGGATCCTGTGTGTGTTGGGACTTGAGTCAGGAATGTGTGACATGGTGTCAGGCTGTACAGTAAGGCTTACAGTGCAGGGTTCATTGTGTTCTACAGAGCTAAGACAAGGTTCAGACACTACACATTCCTCTATACAGCCACAGGCCCTGTTGACACACGCTAGGGAGAAATGCTGCTGCTTGCACAACTCTGAATGTCATAGCTAGAGGGGGGAAAAGCCTTGATCACTGAAAACTAAACAACTGCTCCCGACCAATCGTCTTTGTTTGTCATGTCATCCGACTGCCACTTGATTGGTTAAAAGATGGATAACCTATTATATTACTGGTCTTGGGTGTAAATGGTCAATTAACTGCATTTATATAGTGCCTTTTAATGAGTCAGCCGACTACCCATTCACTCATACATACACATAGGGCTGGGCGATATATCGAGTATACTCGATGTATTGTGGCTTGTTCTATGTGAGATGTAGTAAATTACTATGTCGTGAACATCGAGTATATGTTGTAACGTCAGTTAGCCGCCGTGGCTAAAAACAAACTATCAACATGGACCTATTTGCTTTAGCGCAGCGCTTTCCTCATTTCATTATAGACACCGACCAGCGCGGACCTTCAATGACGAGCAATTGTCATTTCATTAGACACAGACCAGCTCGGACCTTCAATGACATGCAATTGAATTGAATTGACCAACTGGCTAACGTTAGCCGCTCAGCTAACGCTAAACTACCGGTATCTAACTAACTAACGTGACTCCGCGAATCCAGTTCCATTAGTGAGGAAATGGGGGGGGGGGGGTATATTGACGAGGCTTGGCAACAGAGGTCCAAAGATAACTTCACATTTATTGGCAATTCGTTTCTTTATATCGCTTCCTCCAGGTTCCAACTGTGTTGGAAAAATGCAATCCTGGTGTGGTCAACTACGGCACATTAGAACGCTCAAGCTCTCTCTCTCGCTCTCTACGTTCAATGATTTAAAGTGGCCACACGTTACAATATAAATACTAACTGGATAATTGATGATAAACATTTAATTTTATTATCTGAAATATTATAAAATCATTAAGTCTGCTATAAGCCATTATCCCTTTGTGTGTGATTATTATTGTCTCACAGTAGTGTGTATATATATAGTGTGTATGTGTGTGTGTTTTTAGCCAAAGTGGATAGAAAACACAGTACTGTGCAAAAGTCTTAGGCACTCAATCGTTTTATATAAATTGTCTTACAGTAGATTATTTTATTTTTAATTAAAAAATAAAAAGTATTAGTGTCAGTAGACTACTCTTAGTAATTTTTTTTGAAACTTATTATTTTTTAATGCAAACATATGTTGCAGGGACTATTATATTGGCATGACTGTATGCATCAAAGGGTTAAATCAAGCATTATTTGTAAGTGCTTTAGAGGAAATGTCAAAATATTGCGATATATATCGTGTATCGTGATATAGCCAAAAAATATCGCAATATCCTTTAGAGGCCATATCGCCCAGCCCTACATACACACACTGACGGCGAAGGCAAGGTGCCAACCTTGGCATTGGAAGCAATTGGGGATTAAGTGCCTTGCTCAAGGACACGTTGACCTGAGATTATGAGGAGTTGAAATCGAACCCTCAGATTACCAGACGACCGCTCTACTTCCTGAGCAAGCTCCATACATGCGGTGAGTGCAGCGGTGTTTCTTGTGTGTATGTGAATGAGGCTATGACTAATACATGTGCCCTAATGCACATATCCCAGCCCTGCATGTTTTGTGTTGTGTGTGTGTGGTGCTCTGATATCCGCTGGGCTTATCGGCTCATCCAGTTGACATGTGGGTGTTCTCTATGTTGCAGGAGTTCAGTCAGGTCTCAGTACTGCAGCATGGAGTTGTTCAGCTGCTGCAAGGCATTATGGGTTATTTATGAGTTTGTTCTCTCAGGGGTTCCCTAGCTGCTATTTACAGTCTGATTGTTGTTGTATTATATCTAGGGATGGGAATCGAAAACCGGTTCCCGTTGGGAACCGGTTCCTAATTGGCCGATGCCTGGAACCGTGTGGCTCCTGTGACTTTCGATTCCCTTAACGCTGCCAGGTTTTTCCTACAGTTGCGCGCGTTAGCATATAGCCATGGCAGACTGTATTTGATTCCTTAAGGGCTCGAAATTGCCTGGCTTTTGGTCATATGCTCCCGAAATGCTCCCGCTGTTTGGCTACTTCTATGTGCAGTGAAAACTACTTGAATGCTTTAGAACATAGTCATTGATTTAGTTTAGGTTGAGCTAAAATTAGCCGCGGAGCTATCGCTAGCTAACGTGAGCTAACGCTATTTAATCAAGCTCACAAAGAGAGATAAACAGCTGACAGCGGATAGTACAGGTACAAATACAATAAAACAGCGGGTGGGGACTGTTGTGTAAACATTGTACTCTTTAGTTCACATATAATAAGAGCCGGATTGTTTATTTACAAAGTCTCTACTCTGAGTCCGTCAGACAGGAAGTACCATGGTGCAACATACAAATGTGTCCGTGTAGCAACACAAGCCAATACCTACAGGACAGGGGCCCGGGGAGGGAGCTCTGTGTGTCTGTGTGTGTGTGTGTGTGAGACAGAAGTCAGAGGAATAACGACTGTTATTCAATAGATTAAATTAGTTTAAGAATAAAAAAATAAATACATTTTAAGAGAATCTCAAATACATTATTTTATTTAAGTGTAGGCTATAGTTAATGTTTTATTTTTTACAGTTTTTGTATTTTTCTGACATGGTAAATGGCTGCTTTTTTATATAGCGCTTTTATCCAAAGCGCTTTACAATTTGTTCCTTACATTTTACCCAATCACTCACACATTCACACAACGACGGCGGAGGCAACCATGCAAGGTGCCAACCTGCTCATCGGGAGCAGTTAGGGGTTAAGTGTCTTGCTCAAGGACACATCGACACGCTGCCCGGGAGGAGCGGGAATCGAACCGGGAACCTCCGGATTGCCAGAAGACTGCTCTACCTCCCGAGCCACTGTCGCCCCTGACATGGGGGCTCAACAATAAATGACAATCAGAAATGTCAAGTTGCATGTTGTTATTCTAACCAGCTTAGTTCTGTTGCATTTCCAATTTATTTATTTAAATTATAAATTGATCAGGTATCGATAAGAGAATCGATAAAGAATCGAATCGATAAGCAGAATCGATAATGGAATCGTATCGATAAAATCCTATCAATTCCCATCCCTAATTATATCATTGCGATAACCAGGCTAAAATAGGGTATTGGACAATTTCCCCAATACTAAAATCCGATACCAAGAAACATGTAACATTCTAGAAATCATTCTGCATTTCTAACACAGAAGCATGTTTGTTGGTCTCTCTAGTCAACTTAAGTCAAGGGAAATGTATAATATATCTCAACCTCCCCCAATGCACAGTTTCTATGTCAAATGTATATACTCTTCTTCTGGATTTTTTTAGTATCACAAACAGTACTGTATTTGAAAATCTGGTATGTCATAAATGTATAGATGTAGCAGTACTGTCTATCTGTATGTCATGTGTGTCATATGATGAATTGAAAATGGGGGACCCTGATGGAAACAAGACGAAAGTCTTTCTCAGGTCTGCATCCTCTTAACAATTGTATGTATCGAACTGTACTGTACCCATTCTGCAATCTGTTAATAAACTTTTCAATCAATCAATCAATCATTTCTGTCCAATTACACCAAGCTGATGGTCTAAGTCTATACCGGTGACTGTGGCTCAGGAGGTAGAGCCGTCGTCTTCCTGGCAGCATGGTGAAGTGTCCTTGAGCAAGACACCTAACCAGTGTTTCCCATTAATTACCTAGACCATGGGTAGGCAACCCTAGGCACGCGTGCCTGCATAGGCACGCGGGGGCATTTGCATAGGCACAGGGGGCAGCATATAAAAAAAAAACGTTTATTTATTTAATTTTTTTTTTTTTGCTTTGAAATATTATAGTGAACTATTTTGCACTGTTGTCGCATTTATCTTGTTGAAATCCTCCCACAGGTTCTTTTTACTTCCACATATTTAATTGAGACCCTTTATTTGTTTATTTCAATTTAGCTGGAAATACATTGCTACATCATTCAGTAACATTTGCAGAGCCTTATAACAAACATTATTACGGTCACCATTGTGACCAGTGGGATTAATCAACAAATTGTATTATTTATTTTTCTATTTCATTGAACATTGCACATGTTAAAAGCCATTTTTTTACTCAAAATGTGAGTATTACCAAGTCAACTTGTGTTCTTAAAACAATGACAATAAACATAGTTTTATTAGGTTGAAATAATGTGGTTGTGTACTTATTTTTCTGTTAACGTATTATGGATTGAAAACTGAAAACCTTAAAGTGGAAATGAAGCAGTGAGCATAAATACATATTCATAGCATCACATTAGTATTTAGATAAGCCACAGAAGAAGTCACGTTATAAAAATAAGCAGTTTCTAAGAAAAAACGATTTGTTGTGTACATTTCTGAAGCATTTAGCATTATGGGCGCGGCCATTTTGTTGCTGACGTCATACCGTGGCTTGGGTGTATACACTCTGGTTAGCTGCCTATATTGAATGGGTCGGTCAGCAAATAAAATGTTGCCTACAAAACAACGGGACCGCGGTGGTTCTGTTTGTATTGCTCCTGGCTGTTCAAACTAATTTTACCATGTGAGAGAGAGGAAAGTTGGTTAATTTCCACAAACTACCAGTGAAAAAAACAGTGTTGTTGACATGTTGGCTCGGGCTGCCTGCACCCAGACGCGTGTAGCTTTATGCCAAGCAAGCAGTGCAAAAATTTACCGTAGTGGCATGCAGTAATGCGCCTTTCATTTTCGCGGAAATAGGCTGTCTATTGCCATTCTCTTTGACAAACTCTAACCTTAACCAGCTCCTTAACAACGCCTAAACTTAACCGTTCTAACCTTAACCAACTCCGAAACAATGCCTAACCTTAACCTTAACCTAACCTTAACCATAGAAATTATATTGCCATTCTCTTTGACAAACTCTAACCTTAACCAGCTCCTTAACAGCGCCTAAACTTAACCGTTCTAACCTTAACCAACTCCGAAACAATGCCTAACCTTAATCGGCGAAAGAATACACGTTAAAAAAAAATCACGTTAAAAAATATTTTCGATGGGATTCGAACTCGCCAGCAAACAAGCCATAGGATCCACAGCCATGTGTCCTTACCAATTGAGCTATTTGCTAGATACTGAATAAGGGGCGGTGACTTCTATATATTGAGCTCCGCTCGTGTCGCATGCGCGGGCACCTCGCGCGAGCACGCCGGCGCACGCACGCACCTGAGCGAGCACGCCGCCGCCGGTGCACGCACGGTAGCATTTGTCTGAAAAGAAGGGCGCTTTACCGCACTAGCGTGCGGTGACGAATGCGGAAGCATTTTTGCACTGCTTGCTTGGCATTAACGTACAGGCCACCCAGACGGCGCGACCAGCCTGTTGTACAGGGAAGGAGGATCTGCAGCGAACACTTCATTGCCTCGGATTATGTTGTTGGGGTGGGATGTTTGTCCAGAAGACCACTAATCAGCTGAAGCCGGACGCGGTTCCCTCGGTCTTCGACAGACAGACCGGCGTTAGCTCTCGGGAGCTAGTTGGCACCAGCCGGGGCCAGGCGTTAGCTCTCGCTAGCTAGCGTTAGCAACCGGAGCGTCGCGGAGCATTCAGCCTGCTGGCTACACAGCTTGTGTAGCCAGCAGGCTGAATGCTCCGCGACGCTGGTTGAAGTGGGTCTAGGTAGCCAGCAGGCTGAATGCTCCGCGACGCTGGTTGAAGTGGGTCTAGGTAGCCAGCAGGCTGAATGCTCCGCGACGCTCCGGTTGCTAACGCTAGCTAGCGAGAGCTAACGCCTGGCCCCGGCTGGTGCCAACTAGCTCCCGAGAGCTAACGCCGGTCTGTCTGTCGAAGACCGAGGGAACCGCGTCCGGCTTCAGCTGATTAGTGGTCTTCTGGACAAACATCCCACCCCAACAACATAATCCGAGGCAATGAAGTGTTCGCTGCAGATCCTCCTTCCCTGTCCAACAGGCTGGTCGCGCCGTCTGGGTGCAGGCAGCCCGAGCCAACATGTCAACAACACTGTTTTTTTTCACTGGTAGTTTGTGGAAATTAACCAACTTTCCTCTCTCTCACATGGTAAAATTAGTTTGAACAGCCAGGAGCAATACAAACAGAACCACCGCGGTCCCGTTGTTTTGTAGGCAACATTTTATTTGCTGACCGACCCATTCAATATAGGCAGCTAACCAGAGTGTATACACCCAAGCCACGGTATGACGTCAGCCATGACGTCAGCAACAAAATGGCGGCGCCCATGTTGAAAACAGGGATATTATATTATATTTTTCAGACAAATAAGATAGATTTCACATTTGATTATAGAACCCTGTCTTACACAAGGTACACAACAAACAAACTAGGATCACATTGCTCACTGCTTCATCTCCACTTTAATGCACAGTAACTGAACTCAATATTTTTAAGTTCTGGTAACTAATAATTTTTTTTTTACAGTGTAGTCTTGCGATCAATCAAAACGTATTTACACGATATACCTCACATTCACCCTCCATTCACATCCTGGTGTTCTCCTGGTGTTCTCCATTAGGCTTGTAGGTGGAGACAGCACACGTACAGTACACACACCGATGGTGTGTGATGTGTCCAAAAATGAATGGGCAAATGTGAGTGAAATGGTCACACTGTATGCAGCTGTTTGTCTGCATTGCATTCCCCCCCCCCCCCCCAACTCAGATTTAGGGTTGATACAACCATCATAATAATATTGTTAATAATAACAATAACAATAATGATGTAATAATGTAAAAATTATCATTAAAAAGACCTGATTATGAAAAAAAAAATACGATGCATGGAATATTGTTGAGGCACACTAGTTACAACTATATTTCAAACAGGCACTCCATGTCAAAAAGGTTGCTGACCCCTGACCTAGACTGTGGCGGGCCAGTGGTAGTAGTCGTAATTAGGGATGGGTACCTTTCACATTTGAACCGATACGTTACCGGTACCCAACGGTACCTTTTTTCTGTACTTTAGTATCAAGAAATTTAATTTACCTACCTCAGTCGTGAAAAGAAATCCAAACTTCAAATAACTACAATTTCGACAGTTTTTGGCTAAGTAAGCATATATTGTGCATGTGAACGTTGACATGAAAAGAAAAAAGGTAAAAAAAAATAATTTTTTTAAAAAAAAATTTGGTATCTCACTTGAATCGATACTCGGTAGTACCGACGTGTTTCGGTTCGGTACCTCAAAAGTACCGAATTCGGGGGGGGGAGGTGGCGCACGGAGATTACGTCCGTCACCAACACCGGGAGACACTAGGATTCGCCTGTTCGAATCCAGCGCCCGGCGTTGCTATCAGCTTGGCTGGCCCCTCACACTGATACAATTGGCCGTATCAGAGGGTGGGAAAGCTGAAGGGTGGGTCTTGGGCGTTGTGGACAGCGACCCCTACAGTTCGGTCGGGGCGCCTGCTCAGCGAGGGCTGGAACTGAGGAGAGATAGTGTGGCCTCCCACACGCTACACTCTCCCCGGTGAGAGCCTGCGCGGCCAGGTTGGCCTGCCCCAGGCTGCACATGCGTCGGAGGAAAGCATGTGACAGTCTCCGGTCTCCCGGACCAACAGTAGGGGAAAGTACGCAACAACCAGGAAGGGTGGGATGGGGAGAGAAAATCGGGAAAGAGGGGAAGAAAGATAAAAAAAAAAAAAAAGTACCGAATTCGGTACCCATACATAGTCGTAATAGTAATCCAGTATATTTTTTTATTTTCTAAAAAATAAACCACTTCAACATAGGTAACTACTTTTGCTTAATTTCTTTGATGGCTCAAATGTATGCTCTAGTCCAGGGGTTCCCAAACTTTTCAGGCCGCGACCCAAAAAAAACCGGTGTCAGAGAGCCCCCACTATTATAGGAGGTACATTTTTTTTTATTTTTTTTTATGGAAATGTATGGTTGAAACATGCAAAC
The DNA here is from genome assembly GCF_963971535.1 of Notolepis coatsorum. Taxonomy (NCBI): domain Eukaryota; kingdom Metazoa; phylum Chordata; class Actinopteri; order Aulopiformes; family Paralepididae; genus Notolepis; species Notolepis coatsorum. Next base: position 49,931,788 of record NC_140175.1, read on the forward strand.
GTTCAAACGCACACACACTAATAAGCATTGGAGGCTTTTAACCAGGGCCGGACTGGGGAAATCATTCAGGCCAGGAAATATAGTGCAAAATATAGCCCCAGTCAGGCCACTTTTTAAGCAGGGGGTCTGGGGGTCCCCCACCAGGAATTATTTTGTTACAAAGACTTCATTTCCTCCATTCTGGTGCAGGAATTTTTTTATTTGTACCATATAAATGCCAGTGTTTGTGATGGCATCACAAATTATTGTTAAAAAACAGGCTAGCATATGTATGATTAGCAACAACACAGATTTTTTATGGATTTTCAGTTTTTTTGTAATTGATAAATACAATATTTTATTCAACTTCAGCCCTGATCATAACACCACATATTAATTTTATAATTCTAACCCTTTAAATGCCAGTGTGCGTGATGGCATATATTTGCAATATATCAAATGCAAAGTAGATTTTTCTGGGGGGGATTATTACAGGCTAGCATGTGTCAATGATTAGCAGTTTTTTGTAAGGGTCCTGCCTCCACAAATCACATGCGGCTCCCTTTGTGTGTGTGTTCAAGTTAAAGTTCCTTTTATTGCCACACGGCCAGGCCGGTGGAATTCAAACACGGTGCAGGTGGTAGCTGCGACAATACACCACATAAAACATAAAAAGACACATGGAACAGTACAGTACAGAAAACACCACCTAGAACAAATACATGACAGAAACAGTACAGTATGAAAAACTATAGATGTCAGTTCAATGTAACCTAGACCAGAAGAAACATAACAGCAGGGGGCAAATTTAGGAGGAGTTGGAGTTAAGCAGTTGTATGGCCTTGGGGAAGAAACTGTTATTGAACCTTACAGTGACCTAGTGTGTGAGAGCAAGAGAGAGAGAGAGAGAGAGAGATAGTTCTCCAACTTGTGTGAGTTGCAGTGATCTCCTGGTTGTTCCCCACCTAGGTTATCTAACTATTGCGCTGGTGCAACTAGAAACACTGGCCTGGCCTGCTTCTAAGTTCAGTGGCCTGACTGCATAATTTATTCAAAAAAAATGTATATCATCTGGCGACCCCCCCGCCGACTTTGGGAACCCCTGCTCTAGAACAGTGTTTCTCAACTGGTGGGTCGCGGGGCCATTTTGAGTGGGTCGTGTCGTGTATGTAAAAAAGAAAAAAAAGTAAATATATATATATATATTTTTTTTTATAATTTTTTTTTGTTGCACTAGCTATCTTTGTGAAAGTGGCTTCTCAGCTCTGGTCCAGCTGAAGACAAAGCAGAGGAACAGATTGGACATTGAGCATGACCTCAGAGTTGCTTTGTCTACCATCACCCCAGACTTTGAGACTCTTGTCAGGAGCAAACAACATCCCCAGTTATCCCATTAGTTCCCCCAAACTTAGGTCTGTTATGTTAAGCTAAGACATCTGCTAAGAAGCATATATTATGTAAGGGATAATGTATAGCTACGAGGTCATTGTCGCAAAAAAATTTACAGACACAGAGTTTAGAATACCGAGGCGCCTCGCCGAGGTGTTCTAAACGTAGTGAAGGTCAATTATTTTGCGACAATGACCGAGTATAGGCTATACATTATCCCGCTTATTACATGGCTAACTTACTAACAATATACCTAATTCATTTTACACCATCGACAAGACGAGATCAAATGCAGACGCAGTTGTTCTGTGGCTCTATCAGCCCAAATAAAGTTATTATTATTATGCTCGGTTGTACTGATGCAGTGTGTGTCAGTGGGCTTGATTGCTCCAGCTGCGAACAGTGGTCATTATTGCTCGGTTGCACTGATGCAGTGTGTGTCAGTGGGCTTGATTGCTCCAGCTGCGAACAGCGGTCATTATTGCTCGGTTGCCCCTGGCAGCGGTCCGTTATCGAGTAATAACGGACCGCTGCTATGGGCAACCGAGCGCTATTGACCAATCACAATCAAGCATTTCGGCTAGGGATGTCCGATATTATCGGCCGATATCGGCATAAAATTATTATTTTTTTTTTTTACATTTCTATAACCTTTATTTGCCCAGGCAAGCAAGTAAGAACAAATTCTGATTTTATTTATTGTCAAAAGTATGCATAATGTTGTGTTAGTTCCACAACAAGAGATATGTAATGTTAATTACCTGAAATTATTCCATTTTTGGGGGGGGGGAGGGGGGGACCCTGCATATATCGGTATCGGTTGATATCGGTATCGGAAATTAAGAGTTGGACTATATCGGTATCGGTAAAAAAGCCAATATCGAGCATCCCTAATTTCGGCGAATGTTAAAACGCCATGTAATAATAATTATTATTTAATTTCATTGGGTTTTTAGCCCTAGTTGCACTTTTGTTGCACTTTTTTGTGTTTATTTCATGTTTTTTGGGTCGCGACTTAACCCATTCTCCGCCGATGACGTGTTAACACGTCATTCTCCGCCATGCGTAATCTGCCAATGACGCCGTAAGGAGTCTTTGAGATCAATATTTCATATTTTCGTCATGGTATTCATATTTCACCCACGGAGTCTTGGGTGATGCTGTGGGACTCGGCACAACTCTGCAACGTTTCAATACCGCCACCTGGTGGCCGATCGGCGAGTTGCCAAACAGGAAGTTGCCCAAACCGGAAGTGGTCCGTCCCCTATTTTCGTCCAGCCACTCGGTGATCGTCCCGGGGCTCAATATAGACACTGTCGATATGAATCTTTGCCATAACTCAATAATCAACATGATTTGGACTTGTATTAGTAATATACAAACCGGAAATGGATCGCATCGATCAACATCCCATAATAGCGATCTTTTTGCTCCACTTTCATTGCCCAACGCTACGAGGAGACTGGGGTGAGTTTCAGCGTTTTTCTTTACCATTTTCGATACAAACTGCTCTGATCAATATATCACCCATACTACATGAATCATTTAACGTCGGTCATTGAATTATAAATTGTCCCCCCCCCCCCCCCCTCCGTTCACCCGCAGATAACCAGTCATGACGTTTAGGACCATGTACAGTTGAAATTTTTAATATAACGTTGATCGGTATCAAACTGCATTTGATCATCTAATATAATGCATTTAGGCCTATATCTCACGTTCTATGAAATACTGCAGAAAACAATAAAAACATTTATACTCTAGACAGTATTTTAGTATGAATGTGTGAATGAAAAAGTAAAACGTTCCTACATCCTGAACGATAGATAATTGATGTTGAATGGGCCATAGTAATGTCAATTTAGCAATACAATTTAAAAGGTTATAGCCCTGCAAAGAAGGTGAACATCTCCATAGACAAATAGCGCTGGCGGAGGATGGTTTAGGATGGATATAAGCCCGGCAGAGAATGGGTTAATGACTAAGAAAAATGTTGGGTCCCGAGGCTAGACCAGTTGAGAACCACTGCTCTACGATTTTGTGTTTTGAGCACAACGTTCATCATAGATCTAGCCACTTTATTTTGCTCTCAAAGTGCACCAGATTGATGCATTTAAACACTGCTTAACCCCCAATATCTCCCAATAAGCAGGTTGGCGCCTTGCATTGTTGCTTTTGTCGTAGGTGTGTGAATGTGTAGCATAAGTTGTAAAGCGCTTTGGATAAAACTCCTATATGAATGCAGTCCATTTACCATTTACTGTTCAGTAAAAGCGATGTTACGTGGTATCGGACGATGCTGAGCGTTTAGTCTGAATCAGCAATGAACAAGCAAAGATCCTGGACATGCCTAATTCCATTGATTTAAATTCTATTTGAATTCATCATCAGTGTTTTTGCCAGTTGGTTTTAGCTTACAATGTGCTCGTTTTAGCTAATGGCATGCTAACTTCAGCTAACGTTGGGTAACAACAGCCAGCAAAATACTTGTTCGTACATTAAGAGAGTGGGGCTCTCTAATCCCATCCGAGTGTGACTCAGTGTGCTGGAGTCTGTGTGGCATTTAGCCTGTTAGGTGAAAACCAAAGATGCCCTCTAGAGGCCAAGCTGAAATTCCTGGAATACACATGCAAGACACTACAGTATGTTATAGATAATACGCCCTCTAGAGGCCATCTCATGAAACCATGATGACTGAGTGAGTGACTGAGGCATTGGAAAAAGTGGTATCAGAACCATCTGGGTGCAAAATCCTGTTTCATAGACTGACTCCCTTCCCCTTGTTTTTTTCTGGGGGAATAATTGGGATAAATTGGTATTAATTTAATCAGTTTTCATGCTGTGGTGACCTGCTGGTGGGTAACATGAAGGATGAGCCTCCTGCGCTGCTTTGTGGAGGGATGATAGTGGTCTAATCTCTAGAGAGACCAGCCTTGAGGGATGGTCTTCATTGTCGTAAGGATAAACTGTATTGAACACATGCATTAAAGCGTTCCGTCTCCAGGCGGATTTCAGTCTTTTTTTTTTCTTTTTTTTTTTTGTCAATTTGATTTGGAGTCTGACCGAATTGGCTACCTGGTATAATATGATTTGTAGATGCATACAGATTGAAACAACATTTAGCCAATCAAAGGCGTCAAATATCATGAAAAATAGCATTTTGACCATTCTAACCAATCAAACTTGAGCTTGACGCACACACACGCTGCTCGCAGTGCCCTCCCCCTCACAGACCCGTCTTGTCACAGACCCGTATCATTTGCACCGAAGATAGCAAGCGTGCAGGACAGGTCCTCTTTTAACACCATGTGCACTGAAGCATTAACCCTTGTGCCTCCCTGGTCATGAAAACTACTTTCGTGTGTGTGTGTGTGTGTGTGTGAGCACAGCGGTGTCTGTGTTTATTATTATTTCATGAAATTGGGAAAATATCTTCATTTTACATATATGTTCATTGTGTCAAAGGCTTATAATTTGAAACACTCTAAAAAAATAGTTATAGTGGTTAGAACCAACGGGGGTCCTGGTCATGTTTTCTACTCCATCCGCTCCCATGTTAAACGGCATTTTTAATCTGCTCTCATTCGTTAAATTCTCGATATAATTACCAAATGCATTGCATATTCCACAACCTAAGGACACCGTCTAACGTTAGGATGTGCTATTACCGATGTAAAACACACGGTGGCGTAATTGCTCTACAGCTAACTTTGCCACAACTCAGGGGACCGTGGGAGGTGCTCAAGAGGGCCAAAGTGACTGAATGGTGGGATACAGGCATTCGGGGGGGGGGGGGGGGGGGAGCGAGCGGATTTTCAACACAGTGCACCAAGAGAACCGGACGCGCACCGGACCCCCGTGGTCTATAGCATGTCAGACGCTGAAACACAAGCCCCCCAGGGCCGCCGCGCTCCAATGAGGAAGTGCATTTCACGGAGGACCTCTGGTCGTCTGGCCACCAGCGACCAGTGTTCAAGATTCTACCGGGGGATTTACTTGAGAACGCCCGCAGTAGGGATGGGTACCGAATTCGGTACTTTTGAGGTACCGAACCGAAACACGTCGGTAGTACCGAGTATCGAATCAAGTGAGAAACCGAAGAAAAAAATAAAAAATTAAAAAATTATTTATTTTTTTACTTTTTTCTTTTCATGTCAACGTTCACACGCACAATATATGCTTACCTAGGATTTGACTTGATTCAACAACAAAGCAGTCGGAGCAATGACGAGCCGAAAACTGTCGAAATTGTAGTTATTTGAAGTTTGAATTTTTTTTTTTTTACGACTGAGGTAGGTAAATTAAATTTCTTGAGACTAAAGTACCGAAAAAAGGTACCGTTGGGTACCGGTATCGATTCACAGGTACCGGTATCGGTTCAAATGTGAAAGGTACCCATCCCTAGCCCGCAGGACTTTTTGGTATTTATAAGCGCCTACTAACGTTTCGCGTCTCTGCTATTTCTGGCCGAATTAGTCATTGTTTCTTTTTTTTTCTTTCTGATTCTTATTCAGAGGTATTTCGTCGAAATTACATAACGTGTAATGTGGGATCAGAAATGTGTAGAAATATGATAAATATGGCTATTTATCCGTTTTTTTTTCGATGAAAACGGACGTGGTATCAAACAAACACAGATTTGAGTGGTTACAATTATGAAATATATGTAATCTGTTAGAGATATATTGAGATTAGGCTATTACTGTTAATCATGGGGAATATTTTTTTTTTTTAAATAGTAAACAGTTAAATATATGGCTTTGATCCAAGGCTCATTTTTGTCAAAATCCTTCGAAATCCTTAGGGAGTTACAAGGGTAAACAATGGCCCAGTAAACTATTCACTTTAGTTTACTACACAAGGCTTTGTCTAACGTTATCTAGCTGGCTAGCTGATGGCTCATAACATAATTGAAATTTGTTTTTGAAGCTAAGCTAACGTTAGCTAGCTACCGATCTTCGGGTGGCTAACGTTAGCTACCTAGCAACTGTAGCTTGCTAATACGGGCTGTCCTGGCTGGCTAACTTTTAATTCGCAATGGAGTGGAGCTAACTAACTGTACAAATCGATGCGATTGGCTGAGACTGTATTTTGTACGGTTGGCTGCCTGGCTGTTGTGGATTCGGGGAGCCAGCTAGCAGCTAACATCAACTCAACATCAACACTCTGTTGACACTCTGAGCGAGTTTGCCGACAGCAATGTAACAAACAATATGGTCCTTGCGGAACCATTATCCCCAACACATAGTTCCGTGTGTGAATAATGTTGAGCCACCACAAAAGATGAATCCAAAGTTTAATATAGTAAGAATAGTACTAGGCCAGTGGGGCCCAACCAGTCGATCGCGATCGACAGGTAGATCGCGGGCTGATTTCAAGTAGATCTTGATTAATAAAATTCGATTATTAAAAAAAAAAAAAAATTTTTTTTTTTTTTGGTAAATCAACTCTTCCCCTCCTTGTTAACTACAACAAGCAATGCTGTTTGTTATTTAAGATGAGGTCAGACTCGGCACTGACAGATTTGTGTTCATTATGCTGCTTTTATAAAGCCTCAAATGACTGCTTACAATATACAATTTTGGCTGGTAGCTCTCGGGCTAGGTGGTAAATAAAAAGGTAGATCTTGGTTCAAAAAAGGTTGTAACTAGGCTATATTATAACACATCTTTGCAAGTAGATTACATTAGCAAAATGCCCTTTTGACATGTAGCCTACATATTCATAATCATGAAAGTTTATTTGGAAGTATTTTATATTCTGTACTTAGTTTTAAAGTGGTCAGCCAGTTCCCTCTGTGTGTAATAGACTGTCTTCACACATTCATAAATAACACTTACAGAAAAACGTATTGTGCACTGTAATACGTTTTGTTCAATGGGGGATTTTCTTATGTACAGAATACCGTGAAACCGTGGTATTTTTGCCCAAGGTTATCGTACCCTCAAAATGTGCTAAAAAACGAACCGCTGTGTGTACCGCTAAAACATTGAGTGTCATTGCATGCCGAATAAAGACCTCTGCAACAGGTCCTGCATTATTATTATTATAAATGTCATACCGGCACATGCCTAGTTTAGTGTTGTCACGATACTGGAATTTCAACTTCGATACGATACCTTGAAAAGTATCGATATTTTCGATAATAAAAAAAAAATATATACAAATTTAGCTTTTGTTGCTGGTTGATTCTCCTCAGCTTCTCTCTGGTACTATAAGAGAAGATAAATATCACACTTTTAAAACCCTTTGTTTATCTTTAGATCACACATTTAAAAATAACTGTTCATCTCACTTTTTTCTCAAGCAGTATTTTCTCAAGCAGACAGATGTAAACACTGTAATCTGTGTTGCATGTACCTGACAAACTGAACTGTTATTACAGTCATATTCCGACTTAACTGAATGCACATGTGTGTGTGTGTGTGGACTACTGTACTATTACAGGTATTGAAATGAACAATGCAACTTCCTTAAATTTCTTTTTCTTTTCTTTTTTATGAATAATAAAATATCGATATTTCGGGAAATGAGTATCGAAACCGTTTTAAATATTCAGAATCGATATGTATCGATTTTTCGATATTTTTTTACAACACTAGCCTAGTTACACTATAGGCTACACTACTAGGTCTACACTATACTATAGTTTAAGGCTACTTTCACTGTTTTACTGCATTACAGTACTGTTATATTGTCGTTTTTTTATCGATACAAAAAATATATTACATATATATTGTTGGTGCTCCTTACATTTAGGTGGGTGCTCCTACATTTTTGCTGGTGCTCCCTACATTTTTGCTGGTGCTCCCAACTTTTTGAAGTTGGGAGCACCAGTGCTACCAAGTAAAAATGTAAATTTCGAGCCCTGCATAATTTGAACTATACACAATACATAATTTGAACTATAGACGATACATAATTTGAACTATACACAATACTGAATTTGAACTATACACAATACTGAATTTGAACTATACACAATACTGAATTTGAACTATAGACGATACATAATTTGAACTATACACAATACTGAAAGGTTACAGTATTGATTTGTTTATTTGTATGACAGTCAGTCAACCCTTGCAATCAGTTTAATTTAATGAATTGAAAACAGCATTGATATTACGTAAAAGCAAACTGGCAATAGAAAAGATGTTCAAAATGATCTAGTTCCCTTAAAACGCTAACGCTATTAAATAAAAATATATAGTGGAGGTTAAAATAAGAATATGACTTGGCCTGAAAAAAGTTCAGTCAGGAGCTTTTTTTTGCTTTAATCCCTGTGAACATATTATAGTCTAGTTTAGGTATACACACACATAGGGCCTCAGGGAACACAGCCTTCACAAAGATCCCCCATCACAATGTTTCGCTGTATTGTCTTCATGCTCCAATGGGCAACAAAGGGTTATGTGTGTGTGTGTGTGTGTGTGTGTGTGTGTGTGTGTGTGTGTGTGTGTGTGTGTGTGTGTGTGTGTGTGTGTGTGTGTGTGTGTGTGTGTGTGTGTGTGTGTGTGTGTGTGTGTGTGTGTGTGTGTGTGTGTGTGTGTGTGTGTGTGTGTGTGTGTGTGTGTGTGTGTGTGTGTGTGTGTGTGTGTGTGTGTGTGTGTGTGTGTGTGTGTGTGTGTGTGTGTGTGTGTGTGTGTGTGTGTGTGTGCGCCTGTAGAGTGACACTGGGTTACTCATCATTGGGTCTCTGTTCTACATGGCACTGACAACTCTGTTGTCTATACACACACACACTAGGGCTGTCTTAAATACTTCGAAGCTTCGTTCGATGGCACAAGCTTCGAACATTAAAAAAAAAATCTAAGTTTAAAAAAAGAAAAAAAAATATTAATTTCTTTTAAAAAAAAATCTTTTTTCAATTTATTTTTTTCTTCAATTTTTACTTCGGTGTGTGTGTGTGTGCATGGGGCCATTGGGTGGGGCCGGGGGACAAATACACTGGAGGAAAGTAACCCAGCTCAGCAGTGGCACTGCCCAAATTATATCACTATTGCCTGTTTGAAGGATATCATCCTCAAACACATATACACCACCTACACGCCTATTCTCAGTCCTTGCCCCACAATGGTGGAATGAACTACCCACCCCAGTTAGGACAGCCGAATCCCGTCCAATCTTTCGCCGTCGACTAAAGACGCACTTCTTCAACCATTATCTGAAATAAAATAAAAAATAAAATAAAATAAAAAAAATCTAACCCGTGTCAATATCAATACCTACCCAGTTTTCTGTGTATGCTGACGCTGTGTGTAATTTTGGCTAAAGTGGATAGAAAACACTAGGTGTAACAATGCGACCTAACGACGATTAATTTCGATTACAATTATTCAGGCAACGATTCAATGAATCATGAAATCTCTTAATTTGACCACGATTCGATTTGATTCATTTTCTATCAGTTAATTCCCCCAAAAATGTTGAATACACAAATGTGGCTCGGGGAACTGATTCACTCAGCATGAATGGAGTATAGGTCAATAAAAACAATACACAAAAGAAATTAAATCTTTATTTTTTTATTTCGATTAATTTAGATTATAATCGATTCTAACATTTTCAAATCGATGCAGTTGAATCGTCACATTAGAATCGATGCATTTTGATTAATCGATGCATCGTTACACCCCTAGAAAACAGTACTGTGCAAAAGTCTTAGGCACCCAAGTGTTTTTTTATATAAATTGTCTTATGTTAATAAAATTAATTCTGTATTAGTGTGTCGGTAGACTACTCTTAGATTTTTAGAAACTTTTCATTTAATTATTTTTGAAAGCATCTTCATGGTTTAATGCAGACATATGTTGCAGGGACTATTATAATCATCATATTGGCGTGACTGTACCCATCAAAGGGTAATCAAGCATTTTTAAGTGCTTTAAATGTCAAAATATTGCGATATATATCGTGATGGAGACAAAAAATATTGTGATATCATTTAGAGGCCATATATCGCCCAGCCCTAGTCTGACTGATACTGTGTTGGTCTGTCTGATATTACGATGGTCTGTCTGATATTATCATGGTCTGACTGATACTGTGTTGGTCTGTCTGATATTATGATGGTCTGTCTGATATTATCATGGTCTGACTGATACTGTGTTGGTCTGTCTGTGATGGTCTGGTGATATTATCATGGTCTGGTATTATGATGGTCTGACTGATACTGTGTTGGTCTGTCTGATATTATGATTGTCTGTCTGATAATAATATGGTCTGGTTTTTTATGATGGTCTGTCTGATATTATGATGGTCTGTCTGATATTCTGGTCGACCAGCAGCACATATATCCATGTGTAGGGAAACGCTGCAGTTGGCGCTGTAGTGTTTACATTAGGGATGGGCAAAATGTACACAATTGCTATTCGATAGTCACTGGGAACAAAGCAATATTAGTATAATTGTACTTGTAGGGCTGTCAATTAATATTCTATATTGAAATTAATAATCCATTTGTAAAAAAAAAAGAAAAAAAAATAGTATATTAGATTGTGAAAAAAACAGTCCCCGGTGGGCGGTCGTTAGTGGTTAACATACCGTTGTATTTAGGGATGCACCGAATGGGAAATTCTTGGCCAAAACCGATACCGAAAATGGGAAACAGTTGGCCGAAAGGCTGAAAATGATTAATATAAATATTTGTTTAGCTACCTGATTATGGCAAAAGACATGATTATGGCAAAACTTAACTTAAATAATATTAATAATCACTATTATGCATAAATGTGCATTAAAGTTAAGTGCATTTTCTTTTCTCTGTAGGATAACTACAACAAAGTGCATTCAGAACAAAGCCAAGGTGCTTTAAATCTGCATAAAGACACACACACGAGAGGGATAATGGCTTATAGCAGACTTAATGATGTTACTGTAGTGGCTACTGTCATAATTCATGGAATTATGGAAGGACTGTTGTATTTACTACATCTCCCGTGACTCTTAGCGGGGGATGACGTAGCTTACGAGAGACAAGTGAAAGAGGACCGGAAGCATTGTTAGCTAGCTTAACGCTAACGTTAGTTTAAAAGGTTTTAACCGCGATGCGCATATAGTAATGGCAAGGATATAAAGCATGTTAAAGACTCATTTATTCGATGCGTTGCTCGCGGAGTTTACATAGAAACAGTGCGACTCCCAAGAGGAGTTAGTTATCACAGGCTGCAGAACGCAGGAAGAGCTGCCAAGCTGCTCACGTTATACGTTGCGCAAAGTCTGTAGCCGCGTTTTGATTACGCCATCACAACAACACTTTAGGTTACGAACGTTACGGAACCCTGTTCTTTGACATTCTGTGATATATTTTCGGTGCTACCCTTTTGGCCGAAAGCCGAAAATGCCTTTTTAACCATTTTCGGCCGATAATTTTCCGTGGCCGAATATTCTGTGCATCCCTAGTTGTATTCGTTCGGTACACTACACAGCCGTTCGGTACAGTACGGTACACACTGAAACTGTTCGGTTCGGTACGGATATGCGTACCTTTACACTTCTAATTAGCATACATTATTAAATTTTTTTGTTTTAATAATGTAATGACTATTTGAATATGCCCATCCCTAGTTTACATGGACACAGCAATATGCAGTGTATGTCATTCAGATATACAGATATGTGTACGTCATTCAGATATACAGGTGTGTGTACATCATTCAGATATACAGATGTGTGTACGTCATTTAGATATACAGGTGTGTGGAAGGCTAGGTGGCGCAGTGGGCAAGGCACTCGCCACCAACGCAGGAGATGCTGGGTTCGAGCCACGCTCTCGCCGTTGCTACCAGCTTGGCTGGTCGTTCATACGAATACGATTTGCAGTATTAGGGGGTGCGAAGCTGGTGGGTGGGGATTGGACGTTGTGGACAGCGACTCCTACAGGTCGGTTGGTGCGCCTGCGCAGCAGAATCAGGAAGCAACGGGGGCGGCATGTCCCTCCCACGCAGACCCTCACCGCTGAGAGATCGCGCTGTGCAGGTGAAAAGATGCGATGGCTGCCTCCTCGTGTACCGGAGGGGACACGTGATGCAAGGCTTCGTCCACATTGCAGCCGGCTTGTGGGAGGCATGGCCTAACAACGTTCGAGACAGGGGAGGGTAGAATTGGACAATACGAAATTGGGGAAGGGAGAAAAATAGAAAAATGGGCAGAAAAAGTAGATAAAAAAAAAAGATATACAGGTGTGTACGTCATTCAGATATACAGGTGTGTGTACAGTACATCATTCAGATATACAGGTGTGCACGTACGTCATTCAGATATACAGGTGTGTTTACATCATTCAGATATACAGATGTGTGTACGTCATTCAGTGAGATATAAACAAATTTGGGGATACCTGCCAGAGTCAGCTGCCTTTGATGCATAATGTGTAACGTGACACCTGGCTGGCTAATTAATGTTAGCTAAGCTACCTTATGTTTAGACAACAAGGTCTGATATTGTACACAACAGTGAAACTAGCACAGCTGTTGTTTTAGCTGTAGCCACCTGCAACCTAGGAAGATATGGGCAACAATCTAGTGAAGAGTGTCTACGTTTACTTGATATGATCTATATGTGTTTTAAGTTGTGTATAAAATGTGTGCCTTTTAGTTGTCTTGAGCCTGATAATGACTAGGTGCTGTCTGTCTACACAGCGGATATCATCTCTACTGTGGAGTTCAACCACTCAGGAGAGCTGCTGGCGACAGGAGACAAGGGAGGCCGTGTGGTCATATTCCAGCAGGAAGTACAGGTACAATCTTTACAGATGTTAAATTCCACAATGAGCTCAGTTTCTTGAAATAATCGGACACAATCATGATAAATGGCATGGAAGTGAACCTACTAAATCTATCAACTATTATTGAAGCGATTGGCTCTATTAATCAGGGCTCCAGACTAACTTTTTTCGAACAGTCCCAAAATAAAATGTTGTTTTTGATGGTGAATAACACCATGCTAACATTGACCAGACGTGAAGAATTGCCACTGAGCTCATTCAGCACCTTCTTGAGATCAAGTGTACTAAAAAGCAAATGAACAAAGGACAGATGTGTTCAGAGATGTGTACAGAGGTGTTTGTAGATGCAGTACAGAATTTTGCCATCCGGACACATGCAATTTGAAATATGAATATAGAATATAGAATAATATCAGGCCTATAAATTACCTTATTATGGCCAAGTCATACGTCTATGAATCGGCCCAAATTGCCTCTTTCCAATACCAGAGTTAAATCTGGATTTAGTATCACCAGGCGCCCGTTACAGGGCAGCAAAGGCCGTGCATTTTCTAGACGTTCACAGAAAGGTAAAGAAACAATATACAAAATCTGCATATTTGGATTTTATGGCTGTTTTTGTTTTTGATCTTTTGTTATGTTTCTTCTTGACTTGTACAAGAATACTTGTACAGCCCATGGGGGCTATTTCATGTGATCTCGGGCTATACAAATACATTTAGAATTGATTTGATAATATATAGAATGCCGTATAAGAACACTGAATACAACTGTATATGAACATTAAAGGATCATTTTCAACATAGACCTTGGTTTTCTAACATCTGTCATCATACTGATCGATTCAAAATCATTAATTGGATCATAAATGAGTGAGCTGTCAACCATACAGTCAAAACTACACCATGTATGAAATAAGACCAAGTGTCTGAACTTGCCCTTTTAACTGTTGTTGCCTGACATCTGTTTCTCTCATCATCTCTCCATCCTGCCTTTCCTTCCTTCTTGTCCTTCAGAATAAGAGCCAGCCTCAGTGTCGTAGTGAGTACAATGTTTATAGCACCTTCCAGAGCCATGAGCCAGAGTTTGACTACCTGAAGAGTCTGGAGATCGAGGAGAAGATCAACAAGATCCGCTGGCTTCCCCAGAAGAATGCTGCCCAGTTCCTCCTCTCAACCAATGGTCAGTCAGTCTCTTATCCGTCTCTTATGGTCATAGTTGGTAGGTAATCAATATTACTTTTCTCATGAAGGTAGTAATAGCAATACAATCCAAAAATAAATGATTACTTGTCTCATAGCCTATGATGTGCTCCCCTGCTACACCTCTCTCTTTTTCAGTCTCTCTTTCCGTGTCTCCCTCTTCTCTTTTCTCTCTTTTTCTGTCTGTCTCTATTTTTCTGTCTCTCTCCTCTCTGCCTCTGTATCTCCTCTCTCAAGTAAATTCAAAGGGGCTTTATTGACATGGGAAACATACGTTTACATTGCCAAAACCAGCGTTCAAACTTATCGAAACCTAAAATTATGTACAATTAAAATAAAATATAGGCTTACTAGAATAAAGAGATATGTGAACAGGGCTGTCACATTGCAACTTTGTAATCAAATATAGGCCTATGTAGAATAGCTTTTTTTTTTATTAAATAATTGTGTTATTTAAAGATAACAGTATAAACTTAATAGCAGCATTTTTTCAAGTGTATTTAAAGGTACATGTATGTGCTCCGTTTTGTAGGTAGGTCGGTCTGTGTCTCTGTGCCCTGTCTCTCTCTCACACTCACTCTCTGCCTCTGTCTGTCTCCGTTTCTGTGTTCATCAGAAAGGTCATGTTTCGTTGGACAGTGGTATTAAATAGTTTTCCTCTTGAGATAGCATCATCAACCTTCCAATAGCCATCGCAGTGTAGAGCAGCATATCACAACATCCGCTGGTTTTGAAGACCCCCCCCCCCCCCCCCCCCCCCCTCTGTTTTTATTTGATGCTAAATAAAGCCTGCATTCCTGGGGCATCACCAGGGACTGCAGAGCCTGAACAACTGACTGCTATGGAGTTAGAAGACACTGCTTTAAAGGTTAAGGCCCATATATATATATATATATATATTAGAGCTGGGCCGTTAACGGCGTTAACGTGCTGCGTTAACGCGAGACTAGTATCGCGCGATAATATAATTGACGCCGTTAATCTTTTTCTCAACGTTGGGTCTGTATTGTCCTTAAATACTTGCCGTAGTTCCCAGCTGTGGTACCCGGAAGTGATTGCACTACCGGAGCTGTAGTCAGAATAATGTGTTAAACTAAAGTAGTGGTCCGGTAATCATTGTTATACAGGTGAGGTTAAGAAGTCCTCAGGATATAACACAATTCGGCGATGAGGACGTCTGAATCTGCGCAATGCAAGAAAGAAGAAGTCCGTCGCGAGCTTTGTTTACATTATTAACGTTAGCTTAGCGAGTTAGCATGTTAGCTCACGTTGATCGGGCGGCACTTGGAAACATCTACAAGAGGAGGAAATCCACTTTACAAACTAAAGGAAGGATCGACTAGACTATCGTGAGTGTTTACAACAGAAATGGCTTGGGTTATTGGAAATATTGGACCGTTTGATGACAATGTAGCCCCTTTCGTGACTGTGATGCACGGAGTGAATCGACAGTCACTTGCTCCTCAATAGGAAACCAACCTAGATTTACCATGAAGGACTGGTTCTGGCCGAGCCGTTCGTTATACAAGAATCACAGAGACGTTTCAAAGGTGCTCACAGTTGCACAAGGGTTTCGGACAGAGATACGGGATGGTTTGAAAGCTCTGCATTGCTAATAAACATTTTAAATAATTTTTATAAACTGCTCAAAACGGCATTATTTCCGCCGTTGGGTGATCACAGCGCATGCGCACCATCCCGTATCTCTGTTCGAAACCCTCGTGCAACTGTGAGTACCTTTGTAATTTCTCTGTGATACTTGTATAACGAACGGTTCGGCCAGAACCAGTCCTTCATGGTAAATCTAGGTTGGTTTCCTATTGAGGAGCAAGTGACTGTGGATTCACTCGGTGCATCAGTCACGAAAGGGGCTAATGACAATGTGGAGCTATATGAAATGAAAATGGGGGACCCTGATGTAAACAAGACAAACGTCTTTCTCTGGTCTGCATCCCCTTAACAATTGTGTGTATTGAGCCGTACTGTATTGTACCCATTCTGCAATCTGTTAAATAACGTTTTTATTCATTCATTCATGGAACTGTTACACTGAGCTTGCACTGAATTTGTTGAGAAACCTGCTTCTGCAGCAGTCTGTGTGTGAGCAACCAGTCGGCAGCATTGTGAATTTAGAGATTCACTAAAAGACACATTGAGAGACGGGTTTGTGTGTGGATTAAGAAATGAAGGTGCACAGAAGAAACTACTGAAAGAGCGTGATTTGACATTGGAGAGAGCTGTCAATATCAGTGTAACAATGTTAATGGCATCAAAGGAAGGGCACAGAAAATTACGATAAATCTGGTTTTAAAAGAAACACTGGAAATTACAAAAAGAAGAGACATGTTCATGCTGTTGAACAGTTTATTTTTTTTTTGCCATTTTAATCTAGATGAAAAAAAAATGTAATCTATGCCTAGCTCTAATATATATATATATATATATATATATATATATATATATATATATATATATATATATATACTTGAAAAGTCTCAGAAATAGAACCACTGGCACAACTGATCAGACAGACCGAGGACATCAAGGGAGTAAGGATAAAGGGAACGGAATATAAATTAGGCCTATTTGCAGACGACGTGATAGTATACATGAGGCAACCAGACAAGAGCTTCCCGGCACTGATGGATCTACTGAAGGAATATGGCCACTACTCAGGATACAAACTAAACGTGACAAAGACACAGACCTTAGCATGGAATTATACCCCAATGACGGAAATTAGAGAACAGTACGGGATAAGATGGGACATGGACAAGATTAAATACTTAGGGGTGAACATCACGAGAGGGGTGGAGAAACTGTTTGAGGCGAATTATACACAGATAAATCAGAACATCAAGAGAGACTTAGAGAGATGGACAGTAATGCCCTTGGACTTCAATTCAAGAATAGAGGTCATTAAAATGTACATACTATCAAGGTTACTGTACCTATTCCAGTCACTACCGATACAAATACCACAGAATCAATTCAGGGAGTGGGACAGACTGATATCGAGGTTCATATGGGCGGGGAGAAGACCATGGGTCAGATATAAAACACTACAACTACCAAAGGAAGAGGGAGGGATGGCAGTACCCAGCCTACAAGATTATTACTATGCAGCACAACTAGGGATGGGTACCAAATTCGGTACTTTTGAGGTACCGAACCGAAACACGTCGGTACTACCGAGTATCGAATCAAGTGAGAAACCGTTTTTTTTTTTTTTTTTTTTTTTTTTTTTTTATGTCAACGTTCACACGCACAATATATGCTTACCTAGGATTTGACTTGATTCAACAACAAAGCAGTCGGAGCAATGACAAGCCGAAAACTGTCGAAATTGTAGTTATTTGAAGTTTGGATTTTTTTTTTTTCGACTGAGGTAGGTAAATAAAATTTCTTGAGACTAAAGTACCGAAAAAAGGTACCGTTGGGTACCGGTATCGATTCACAGGTACCGGTACCGGTATCGGTTCAAATGTGAAAGGTACCCATCCCTAAGCACAACTGAGAGCAGTGACGTGCTGGTGTAACGACAGATATGAGGCAAGATGGAAAGACATTGAAAAAGAAGGGGAGGGATACAAGGTACAAGCTCTGGTGGGAGATGGGGAACTATTTAAAGAGAGAGGGACTATTAGATCCAATCACCAAATGCACCTTGAACATATGGAACAGAGTAGTAAAAACACACAAATTGGAGAAGCAGTCAGGGGTCCTGAGATGGGTAGCACATGACAAGAGATTCAAACCAGGGAGGTTAGACCATGGATTCAGAAGGTGGGAGAGGGGGGGGGGGGGGCAACAGCGATATGCAAAATGATAGAGAAGGGGGAAATGCAAACACTACAAAAATTAAAGGAGAAATTTGGACTAGAAAACAAGGACCACTTCAGATATCTACAGATTAGAGACTACTATAATAGAGAAATAAGAGGGGACAAGGAAGGAGAACAGAATGGAATAATTAGGATGATAGTAAGGGCATACGAAGGAGGGAAAGGAAGGGTAATATCAGCACTGTACCGGGCTATAATGACCAGCAAGGGACACACGACCGATTATATAAGGGAGAAATGGGAGAGAGAACTAGAGATAGGAATAACAGGGAAGGAATGGGGGAACATATGCGAGGTACAACATTCAACAACAGGATCGAGAATATGGAAAGAATTTGGATGGAAAAACATAATCAGATTCTTTATAACCCCAGAGCTGAAGGGAAAATATGCACCAACACAAAGAGCATGCTGGAGGATGTGTGGGAAGGAGGGGGCAAATCACACGCACATATTCTGGGGATGTCAGAAGCTGAAGGGGTATTGGGAGGAGATGGGGGAAGCAATGATCAGAATATTAGGATACGGGCTACCACAAACAGGACTGGTGCTTTACTTAGGGGACCTGACACACGAGGGAATACAAGGGGGGGACAAATATTTAATAAAGATAATGTTGATAGCGGCCAGAAAAGCAATAACGAGACTGTGGTACAAGGAAGACCCACCGACAATAGCACAATGGGTAGGGATAGTGGAAGAAATACAGGATATGGAGAGGATAACACACATGCTGAGGTTACAGGAAGAGAAATTTGGGGAAAGATGGGGAAAGTGGGAGGATTATAAAGGGAACGAGAACGACATCACAGAAGAAGAACCAAATGCAACACAAGAGGGCGAAGGGTAAAGGAGGAAAGATGTTCAAGGAGGGTCTCTGAACCCATGTCACACACCTGTGCTTTAGTTAGTATTTTCTATTTTTTTGGGATATTACAATTGCTGAATGTTTTTTATACTTTATTATTTATGTCTGTTTAACGGTGTGATATTAATATTCAGGGATGATGTGGTTTGTGTATGGGTGAATCAAAAGGCAAAGTGAAAGTTAATAAACAAGAGAAAAAAAAAGAAAGGACGAAGGATAAGGGAAGAAAGAAGCTCAAGGAGGGTCTCTGGACCCAGATCACACATACAAGCCTTAGTCAGTATTTATCATCTTTGAGTAGGAATTACTTGTTTATGCCTGTTTAAGGGAGATACACAATCAGCCTTTGTATCAAGTACCTAGAAAACAACTGTAGGGGAACCAGACAACTAACCATGATACCCATGTAAATATTTATGTGCACTGTTTTTTCCTTTTGTTTTTATTGTGATGTTAGTTTTTTCTTTTTTATTGTAAGTACTGTCTGTCTAAAACTGTTAATAAAAATTTAAGTTTAAAAAAAAAAAAAAAGTCTCAGAAAGCTACAGTACTATATATTTTATTTAAATTACAAGTATGGTCCATCCATCCAACACCAGATTATAGCTCATATCCACAAGTCATAGGACTCCATTGTTGTCCAATAAACGCTAAAACAAGTCACAGCATGTTTGCCTTGGTCAACAGTACGGCTCTGTGGTTTGTTTTAACAGTTTCTGGACAACAATGAAGTTGTGGATATGAGCTGTAATTTGGTGTTGGCTGGGTGGACCATCCTGGTAAGTAAAATAAATGCATTGTATGTTTTTGTCTTTTCATAGGCTATGTTGAGAATACGCGAAAATATCGAATTACTCCGGCCTTATCTGTTAACTCAATCAGCGCCGCAGCGATATGCGTGATGTGTTGTTAACAGGCCGACACGCTAAAATATAGGAATACGTGGCGGTGTTTGCAGGGCTATAACTATATTCTATATTATAGCTATGGATACAATACTATGGCCCATTTGACATTGACTATTTATCGTTAAAACGTTGCCGTTTCTTGAGAGAGAGAGAGAGAGAGAGAGAGAGAGAGAGAGAGAGAGAGAATTAATTAAGTACATTTGCTGAAATACAGTTCTTAATTTTCTCACTTGCTATGTGAGAATGTTAGTTATTATGTTCTCAATGCCCCTTGCATTGTATGAGTTGTGTGGATGCGTTTGCTAGTTCTAGTGCTACCCCTTTGTACATTGTGGCTGTGTCTGACAAGTTTACAATAAATAATGGTATTAGGAATACATTTGCCTCCTGTGTGAACTGTGCATAGCTGAATAGACTGTATTTTAACGCCGGTCATATGGTGGTACTTGGGAGAGCCAGCTACGTTCTCAGGTGGTACTTGGTGTAAAAAGTTTGAGAACCACTGTTCTATACTAACTGATCTGATGAACATTTGACCCACATTAGATGAATGGTATAACGCTGCCCACGGAATTATAAACGCCCCCTCGCCCATCCGGTCAACATCAGATGACTTGTAGTAACTTCCAGAAGTCCGTCCAGTTGGATTTTTTTTATATCGCGCCGATTGCTATCAAACTGTATTTGATCATCAATATAATGCATTTGGGGCTATAAATCACGTTCTGGAGAAAGCTGCAGAAAGAGATGAAAACATACTTATACTTTAGATCATATTTTAGTATGAATATGTGAATGAAAAAGTTTAACGTTCATACACCCTGAACAATACATATAGGACATTGAATGGGCCCTAATAATGGCAATTTAGCAATAGAATTTAAAAAGTTATAGCCCTGCAAAGAAGGGGAACTTCTCAATAGACAAATTGAGCTGGCAACCTATGGTATATCATGAATTTAGCCTTAGGCAATCAAAGTGTTATCAATTGTGTGTATTGAGCCGTACTGTACTGTACCCATTCTGCAATCTGTTAAATAAAGTTTTCATTCATTCATTCACACACACTGTTTCAACTCACCACCCCTGCATCATATTGTAGTCTAGTCTGTCTTCAAACTTCCACTCCTCTCGAAACTTTTTTATATTTGAATATCAACATTATCTGTCCATCCTCAGTAATCCTCAGTTTACTATAATATACTCCTGTCCTGAGTCCTCCTGACTAGTGACTTCATCGTCTTTCCAAACGCACGCACACACACAGGGAAGGGGAGAGAGTGCCCCCCCATTTCCCTTTCCCCAGTCCACACTGTCTGCTGGCTCTGCGCCTCTGCCTCTGATCAGGATTAGCTTGTTAGCTTGCTAACGTTGTAGTGATTGTAATGGTACATAAACGTTAATTTCGGGCGATGTGCGCATAAAGGAATGGCGACGGTGCAAAGCATGTAGATGAAAAAACACCACAGACTTATTTCGGGACGTGTAGGCGCACTGCTGTGCGCACCAACCGACCAACGCGCTGCTCTGCTTGCAGAAGCACGGATAGGGCGGATATGACTCGTCGAGTTGTCACAGAGTTTTTTCAAAATAAGAGTATCATATGCACCTGAACGTTGCTAGCTGTCGGAGCCTAGTTATTATAGCTGGAGCTGCGCGTGGGCAGAAATGAGACCCGCTACAGGATTTTCAAAATAAGAGTATCTATATGAACCGAATCCCTATCGCACCGGTGCTACTGAAGTAAATCCATTCATCGCACAGACCGCTGTTGCTGTAGCATGTGCGATATATATGTCGCACTGTACAGCCCTGATTATGTTTCATCATGAATGCATGAAAGGGTGGGGGGGGTCGTTTTTTGATGCTTTGATCGTCACCAACGGCACACGTTCTGGAGTAACGTTACACACATATATTGTGATCGAAGTGAAGTCATGGTTAGATCACAGCAGGTTTGATACCATATAGGCCTTACCTTCACTAGGATGTACCCCAAAAAGAATATTCCAATTATCTGATCGCAAGTCCCAGTATTGGTGTCGATCGTGTTTCCAACATAATCCGCCACACATCATGCACCGGGAGCATTGCACGCTTCTCAATCCGACCGTTATAACCGCTCCCCTTGCCCGACCAATACAAATCTGACCGGAGACTTTTGATCGACGCACAGGCCAAGATATAATGTTTCAAAGGGTGCTCGATACTGCCACTTGGGTGGATGCGGCCGGTACTGCACTTTGGCATTCTCAGGATGATTCCCATGTTAACCCAGATGTCCGTGTGCATGTAATGAATGGAAATATCGAATAAAAGAAATAACGATGAAAACCCGACTATACTCGGGTCTGGCGCTGAACGGTTGGCGAGTTAACCCGACTATCATCAGGTCCGCCGCTGATTGAGTTAAAGGGGCACAACACCCAAATTATAATTTTTTTTAATTAAGAATTCAGACTTGTCAAACTTTTTTGTTGGAGCGAGAGGGGGACCTGTCAGAAAAAGTCTGAGAACCATTGCTTTAAGTGATCCCCTTTAGTTGATATGGCTAATGACGCCTAGAGACACCTTAAAGGAAGGTAACCCTGCCTTTGTTTTTGTTCTGCGACAGATAAGACGATCAAACTGTGGAAAATCAGTGAGCGAGACAAGAGACCAGAGGGCTACAATCTGAAGGAGGAAGATGGCCGCTACCGAGACCCCAGTACTGTTACCTCACTGAGGGTAAGTACTATTATTGCTAGTACTACTATTTAATATCACTACTACTACTACCTTGGATGGTTAGAATTACTGCTACTACTGCTAGTACTGTTACCTCACTGAGGGAGTAGTAATATTACTGTTATTACTACTACTACCTCTGCTACGAATACTGCTAGTACTGACTGTTTCCCCTACCATAGGCATTATTGGGCCTCCTAACTACTACTGCAACTACTAGTACTGATACTACTACTATTACTACTACTGTTATCTAGTCAGTTTGAGATAGTGTCGTGTGTTTGAGTCAGTTTGCATCTTCTGTCCAATCAGGTGCCAGTATTTAGGCCCATGGACCTGATGGTGGAGGCCAGCCCACGTAGGGTGTTTGCCAATGCTCACACCTACCACATCAACTCCATCTCCGTCAACAGCGACAACGAGACGTACCTGTCAGCTGACGACCTGCGGATTAACCTCTGGCACCTGGAAATCACAGACCGTAGCTTCAGTATCCTAAAAAATATATTAAAATATAAGTTGTGTTACACACTGCGTGTGTGTGCATATGCATAATACCCGTGAATTTTGAATAAGGGTCTGATAGAGCTAATAGGTCTGAATAAGGATCTGATGGAGCTAATGGGTCTGAATAATGTTCTGATGGAGCTAATAGATCTGAATAAGGATCTGATGGAGCTAATAGGTCTGAATAGGGGTCTGATGGAGCTAATGGGTCTGAATAGGGATCTGATAGAGGTATTTTAGCTTGTCTTACAGAGTGATACAACCATGTGTAGGTTTGTGTATATCTGATGATGTTGTCCTGAAAGATGAAACCCAAAAGTCACTTCTCTCTTATTAATCTGAGGCCCAGAAGCTCAAGTGTTCATCTGGGCCAAAATGATTATTGAGTCATTATTATTTGGAGCCCTGGGCCCTCATTTATTAATGGTGCGTACGCACAGATATGTGCGTAACCCATGCGTACGATCATTTCTAAGCAAAGTGTGGGACTTATCAATTTGAACGTGTGCTTGACTTTCTGCGTATATATACAAACAGCTCAGACCGTGCGTACCTGGCGCCCAGCGGTAGAATATGAAGATGCACGCACCATGAGACGGACTTTCATGCATTAGTTTACTTTCAACACTGACGTGTTCATATGATCCGTAATTCATTATAGTTCATTGTAAAATAGCGACATTAGTGTAATTATTGTCAAACCCTATAAATATATCATTTGGAGTAGGTCTTTCTTTCCGAATGAATGCAGCATGGTTTATATATAGGCTATCGGAATACTACGGGGTGCACTGACTGCGCTCCGCGGGGAACTGTTTTCAGAGATAGCAGATAGGAATGAATGAATGAGGGGCAGTCTAATTGCCGAGAGAACATAATATTAACTAGAGTCCGCTATACCCGAGACCCGAGATTTCTACCGCAAATTGGAGCGTGGAACAAAACGCACAAATGCCATCCCCGTTCACATTCAAGTCATCTCCACCCTCGGGTCTTTGGCCACCGGCACGGTCCATCGTGATATCAATGCTATGTTTTCAATTCATTAAATAAAACTCATACTTTTTGCAAGGGTTGACTGACTGCCATAGAAATAATCAACCATCTACATACTGTAACTTTTCAGTGCACGTTTTTATTTACATTGTGACAACAGCCTTGTGAGCTCCCGCACACAGACATGATGGAATTCAAGTTCAAGTTTGTATTGATCACATATAGGCAGGCTACACATGGCGTAGGCTACATGGCAGTGAGATTCATTGTTCTTGTATGCTCTTGTATTATTGTTATAGTAGGCTATTGTCAAGAAAGGAAGTACATTAGCCACAGCATAACTGAGACCGGCTATGGAAAAAAATCATAAATAGACTACTGTAAATAAAATAGCCTATAACATTATAAAGGATATAGGCTATAGCAGCGGTTCCCAACCTTTCTTCCCGAGAGCCCCACGATTCCTTGGAGACATATATGATATAGGCTATACTGGGTCCGTCAGCAAGGAGATTTAGCCATTTGAGAATAGGCTATTATGGCCAAACAAGGGCCTATAGCCTATAAATATTATTAAATGTTTTCATACGCGTAAAGATACAAGGACAACATTAATCATTATTAACATCATTATTACTGTTATTATTTCTGGAAATAAATGACCTTTTTGCACTGTTTACCTCCCTTTGTCTGCATAATTTGACCTCCACATTGATCTAAATGCATTTTCTTGAATGCTATTGGTAACAAAGGTATCACCACCCTGAAGTTGGTAGGAAATGACACCTTAAGTGTTTTTCTACTCTGTTCGGTTCCAAAGTTATGTATTTTTGAATATTTTGGGCGGCCATCTTGGATTTGACCTCTCCCGGGCCTCAGAGGTCAAATCTGACTTCCCTCCACATCTGAAAATAAACCTCATGGTATAAACTTACTATGGTAGAAGTTTCATGCTTTTATGAAAAAGTGCACAATTCCTTTGATTCAAAGGCTAAACCGCTGTACTACTAGCAAAGAAATGTGTTGCAATCTGATGAAAAATGCCGGAGCAATTTACATTATAAAAAAGTAACTGTACTTACAGTAGATTTCATTCACAGTTTTGTACAAAAAATCTAACCAAATGAACAAAGGGCAGATGATTTACAGGGTTTTATTATGTTTTTATTTTATTATTTAAGTCAAACATCTATGGATCGGCCCAAATCTCCTCTTTCCAATGGCAGAGTTAAATCTGGATTTAGTACCACCAGTCGCCCATTACAGGGCAGCAAAGACCGTGAATTTTCTAGACATTCACAGAAAGGTACCTAAATAAACGATATACGTTGTATTTTATGGCAATAACGTTCAGGTTTGTTCGACTCGTGAGATATAATTGATAATAATTGTGTAGTTTTATGAAATGTCCATCGAAAACCCTGAGTCTCCTCTTTCTTAACACTTTTAGAGCCTTTGATTAACCTCCGCTCTCTGATGCCCAGCTCTTCCTCTCTGTTTCCCCCTGCCTCTAACCCGCCACCTGAGAGCTTGCCATCTCTCCCATGTTTCACTGAGGTTCAGCAGAGCCACATTGAAAAAACCCTCAGAGGAATGAAACCATCCACCTGCACCCTGGATCCCATTCCAACTGCCCTGCTCAAGTCAAACATCCCCAGCATCAGCCCAATCATCACCCAGGCTGTAAACATCTCCCTTCAAACTGGCCATATCCCATCTGCCCTCAAAGTTGCCATCATCAGCCCCCTCCTAAAGAAGCCCACCCTGGACCCGGAGGTTCTTGCCAACTACAGGCCTATTTCGAACCTTTCCTTCCTATCCAAGGTTTTGGAAAAGGTAGTTGCCTCCCAGCTCCAGGACCACCTTAAAAATAACACCCTGTTCGAGAAGTTTCAGTCAGACTTTCGCTCATCCCACAGCACGGAAACAGCTCTGCTCAGGGTGACGAATGACCTTCTAATGACCGCTGACGCAGGATCACCATCACTCCTCATCCTCCTCGATCTGACAGCGGCGTTTGACACTGTGGACCACACCATCCTCCTGGAGCGCCTCCACAACACTGTTGGACTGTCGGATCATGCACTACAGTGGTTCCAGTCCTACCTCTTAGGCAGGACTGAATATGTCTCACTGGGAGGACACAAGTCCAGGCTGCTCGATGTCACCTGTGGTGTTCCGCAGGGGTCGGTTCTTGGTCCCATCCTATTCATCACCTACATGCTCCCCCTCGGTCGTGTCATCGGCAGACATGGAATGTCCTTCCATTGTTATGCCGATGACACACAACTCTACATAAAAACGGCCCCAAACCCCTCTGCAGCTCTGTCATGCCTCACCACCTGTCTTGGGGAGATAAAGGCATGGATGAACAGCAACTTCCTCCAACTAAACAGAAAAAAAAACGAGGCACTTCTAATTGGCACCCCTCACCAGGTTCAGTCTTCATCCATATCACATCTCACCTTTGACGGCCAGGTAATCCCCCTCTCCCCCTCAGTCACAAATCTGGGGGTTCGATTTGACCCCCACCTGACCTTCAACATCCACATAAAACACCTGCAAGACCTCATTCTATCACCTAAGAAATATATCAAAACTCCGTCCCACTCTAACCCTGTCGGATGCAGAGAAGCTTGTCCATGCCTTTATCTCCTCAAGACTGGACTACTGTAACGGACTCTTCATCGGGATTCCTGGCAAGAGCATCCAAAAGCTGCAATACATCCAGAACAGCGCTGCCAGGATCCTGATGAGAGTCCGTAAACACGATCACATAACCCCCATCCTCCACTCACTACACTGGCTCCCCGTCTCATCCCGGATCAATTACAAAATCCTGATCATCACCCATAACTGCATAAACGGACACGCACCCCTCTACCTTCAGGAACTCATCACTCCACAATCCTCCACCCGCACCCTCAGATCCGCAGGTAGCCTGCTCCTTCAGGTCCCCAATAACTGGCTCTGCACCATGGGTGACCGAGCCTTCTGCACGGCTGCACCACGCCTGTGGAACAGCCTCCCCATCCAGCTGAGGGCACCACAGAGCCTGGACTCTTTTAAAGCAGGCCTGAAAACCTACCTGTTCAAAAAGGCCTTTGACTGTTAGCTGTTTATTTTAATTTTCTTGTGCTGTTTTTTTTTCCAATTGTCTGTTTATACTATGTTTTTAATTAACTATGTTCTATTTTTATCTTATTTTTATTCTGTTTTATTTTATTTGTTTTACTAATACAAATTTTTTTTAAACCGTTTTAACCCTGTAGTGTAGCACTTTTGGATCCCAGCGAACAAAGTGCATTACAAATTACAAATCTATTATTATTATTGTTATAACCTTGATTTACCCGTTGAATGCCACCATCCACTTCAATGTTAGCGTTAAAAACGCCTAATCTATGTTTTAAATTATGGCTGTCTAATCTGCCCGTCGCTTATCAATGACTCGTTTGCAATCAACATTGTCGAAGTGGATTGTCTTTTTTATCTGTTCATTTTCGTTTTATAGCATTTTGAAAAGCCCTTGTTTTCAAGGAAAATATAAAGATTCCATGATAAAAGACATTTACTGGAATATTCTAGAATACACAAAAACGTTGTCATTTTTCGGCCTATTTATGAATAGTTTTCAAATAAACGCTAGATTAGGGCGGCTATGTGGTGCAGTGGGCAAGGCGCTCACCACGAATACTGGAGACTGGGCTCGAACAGGTTCGCCTCCCTGTTTGAGCCCAGCGCTCCACATTGCTTTCAGTTTAGCTGGTCGTCCGCACTAATACACATTGGCAGTATTAGGGGGAGGGAAACTGATGGGTGGGGATCGGGCGTTGTGGACAGCGACTCCTACAGGTCGGTTGGTGCGCCTGCGCAGTAGAATCAGGAAGCGACGGGGGCGGGGCCCCTCCAAAGCCCAGACCCCTGACCCTGAAAGATCGAGCCGTGCAGGTGGAAAGATGCGACTGCTGTTACCTCGAGTATCGGAGGGGACTCGTGCTATTTATGACTTAATAAACATTGCAGCCGGCTTGTGGGAGGCATGAAACGGCGTTCAAAGACAGGGGAGGGTTGAATTGGATGATACGAAAATTGGGATGGGAGAAAAATAGAAAATGGGAGAGAAAGTGGATAAAAATAAAAAAAAAACGCTAGATTATCGATAGTATATGTGTACGTATGCACGCTATAGACGCTAGCTGAAAATCTCTTATTTCCTCATCAGCGATCGCGCACACACAGACACATCACACATAGGGCAAACGCTGAGATCTCAGCGAATACAACTCTGATTATCCCAAGACTGGTAAAATAGATTCCTTACCTCAGATGTTCTCCAAAAAGATTATTCCAATTCCTGATTGCCATTCCAAATATCGATCACGCTTATTGATTGATTATTGGCTGCTGTGAATATATATTCCAGGCTGATTCCCGTCCCGCGAGCAGATCCCTCTTGAGCATACTGCTCGCCAGCACAAGGAGCGAGTTGGCTCCCCCCCCCAGAGATCTACAGATCCCAGGTCAGTCTAAGCGACTGACCTGCAGTTACACAGGGATAGACGATAGGCGGATGCTTTTTTCCAATCTGAGCTCCTGTAGGGGCTGGTGTACCAACGGGAGACTCGGTTGATGAAATATGAATTCAGATCGCTAATAAAAGAATAAAACGATATTTGTCGTCGTGGGCATTCAACGGGCCGGCTGATAAAACGAGATATGTCGTCCGTGGCACTGAAAGGGTTAATACATTGATTGCCACGCAGTATGCCCATCATTATACCCAGTCTGCCACCGTTGAAAGCCTATGGAGATGTTTACCTTCTTTGCAGGGCTATAACTTTTTAAATTGTATTGCTACCGTATATTGACATTACTATGGCCCATTCAACATCGATTATCTATCGTTCAGGATGTGGGAACGTTATATTTTTTCATTCATACATTGTTGTGTTAATACCTTCGAGAATATAAGTGTGTTTTTAATCTTTTCGGCTGTAATTCCAAAAACAGTAGTTATAGGCCCTAAAGCATATATAGATTATCGATTGGCGTTTCTTTCCCATACACGCTATATTAAAAAATTCAAATGTATATGATCGGTATACATTATGCTTTATCATGGGTGGAGGAAAGGGGGGGGGTCATTTATAATTCCTTGATCGTCAGTAACGGCTTTATTTACTATGGGTTGATATATTGATCAGACTGTTTGCAGTGAAATTAATAAACAATCGGGTTGAAAATAACGTTACTGCCCCCTTACCTGGAGGTAATGAGACTGGAGGAGAAAGATCCCAATTATTCGACGCCGATCACCTAGATCCATTTCCGGCTCGTATGGCGCAATAAACGCCGAAATCATATCGATTATTGCGTTATGGCAGTGATCCATATGCACACCAGTGTTTGTAGTCCTGTAGCGAGATGTGACTGCCGGAGGAATTTCCTCGACGCACCGATGACGCTATCCGGTTTTTGAGTGTGTAACTCGCCCGACCATCCACCAGGCGGCGGTATTGAGGCGTTGCAGTCCCATTTAGGGTCCCGCTGCAGCAGCGGGGGTTGGGTGGATGAATTATGAATGCCATGGCGAAAAAATGATATTTATCTCAAAAACGCTGCGATGTTGGCGGTCAACGCATCGCGGGTAATAACGCTGGACAGCGTTTTTGGCGCTGGATGTGTTAAGACTACAATGATTTCTTGACTGCGTCATGTCCTTGGGTCTAAAAGATCCGGTTTCCGATGCAATGTACAGAGATTTTTTATAAGCTCATATTTCGCTAATAACACTTACAATCATTGGTAAACAAATGTAGTGCTGAAAATAATAGACTTGACTGCTGTTTTGATAGGGTTAGGGTCTTGGCAAAAAAGATAACTTGATCTACTTTTTCTCCTGTTTTTTTGTGTTTTTCTCCCATCCCAATTTAGTCGTTATGCCAATTCCCCCCTCCCCTTCCTGGTTGTTGCTCGCATGTGCCCCCCACTGGTCGCTCTAGGGAGCTCTGAAGTCTTTTCAGATGCTTCCTCTGAGACATAGGAGACAGCCAGCAGCATCTTTTCACCTGCCAGCGCGGACTCTCATTGGTGAGGTGTAACGTGTGGGAGGCCACACTACCCTCACCATCTCCCTCCCTCGCTGTGCAGACGCCCTGACCGACCGGAAACCTGTAGGACTCGCTGTTTACAACGACCAGAATACCACCCCACTGGTTTCCCCCCCGGTCGACTCTGCCAATTGAGCCAGTATGACGGCCGGCCAAGCCGGAGGCAACGCTGACAGCTGGATTCGATACCAGTGTCTCTCGTGTTGGTGACGAGCGCTTAGTCCGCTGCGCCACCCAGCCGCCTTGGTCTTGGCTGCATTTGAAAAAGAAACGCAACATTAATTCATACGGACTGTATCTATTTGTGCCGTGAAATAAATCTCTGCCCGGTACCGAGATCTCGGCAGATCGGGCTTAAGAGGTTAAGCAGGATATTGACTAGTATCCAGAATATTAACGTACATTTAAACACCTTATCCTGACTCTAACATCTTAACCAGGCTTTGAGCTAGTATCTGGAATATTAACATGCATATGAACACCTTATGTTACCCAGGAAGCAGATTTGTGGCCCTTAACCCCATCCTCTCCAGACATTGTTGACATAAAGCCAGCTAACATGGAGGAGCTGACGGAGGTCATCACAGCGGCGGAGTTCCACCCCCACCAGTGTAACACGTTTGTCTACAGCAGCAGCAAAGGAACCATCCGTCTGTGTGACATGAGAGCCTCGGCGCTGTGCGACAAACACTCCAAATGTGAGCTTCACTCAGACAGGTTCACAGGTGGCTTAGCGCTAGCTTCATTAGGCTAAACACACCCCCTCAATGAGCACTTTATAAGATAAGATAAGATATTCCTTTATTGATCCCCTTGGGGAAATTCAATTCATTATCATACTGGCCCATTGGTGAGTGTGTGTGTGTCTCAGTGCAATCAAAGAGTTTGATTCTGAAGCCAATCCATTTGGAAGTGATGATCGCTGATAAGTGAAAGTTGGTTTTAAATTTGCTTAGGTCAGTGGTCCGATCATAAAGGTGAATGCCAGCCATTTTAAGAATGCATATGTTTATTCCTGTGTCCCACTATAGTTTTTGTCTGTCAGTATTTGTTTTAAAGGGTTAGTGTTTCTCTGGTCAGTCTTAATGTTTTAACCTCTTAACACATTCCCTGCCACGGTTATATCCATCAATGTAGGCTCACTGCCACCACTCTAAGCCTATGGAGATGTTCACCTTCTTTGCAGGGCTATAACTTTTTGAATTGTATTGCTAAATTGACATTACTATGGCCCATTCAACATCGATATCGTTCAGGATGTAGGAACGTTATACTTTTTCATTAATAGATTCTTCCAAAAATACCTTCTAGAATATAAGTATGTTTTTATCGTTTTCTGCAGTAATTCATAGAACGTGAGTTATAGGCATAAACGCATATATAGATGATCAACTGCAGTTTATTCCCGATACACGCTATATTAAAAAATTCAACTGTGATCCTATACGTTATGATTCATCATGCGCGGATGAAAGGGGGGGGGGTCGTTTATAATTCCGTGATCGTCAGTAAATGCTTCATATCGATTATTGAGTTATGGCAGCGATCCATATGCACGCCAGTGTTCGTCTGTAGTCCCGCAACGATATGTGACTGCCGGACGGATTTCCCAGATGCACCGATGGCCACTTCCGGTTGTAACTCGCCCGATCATCCACCAGGTGGCGGTATTGAGGCGTTGCACTATTGTGCAGGGTCCCACTGTATCACCAGAGGCTGGGTGGCGGAATTATGAATGCCATGGCGAAAAAATTTAATATGATCTCAATATCGCTGTACAGCGTGGTTTGGCAGAATTCGCATGGCCGGCAAACACGCTGTACAACGGGATTGGCGGTGGATGTGTTTACTTGAACTTGGGGCCTTTTTTTGCTAATCTTAGCTTTATACTTATTTTGAAAGATAACATTCTGAAGTTACTAATGCAAAAAAGGAAAATCACTTAGTGCTAATGAAATAGAGTAACAGAGGTCTGAACTTGAGTTGAACTTGAACTTGTGTACTCACATTTTCCTCTAGTGGTTGCAATATCCACCCCAACAAATAGGTATAAGCTGGAAAACACCGCGGATCCATAGCCTGAAGTCTTATGTACTACAGGTCAAAATGTTTATAAAAATCCGTTCAGAAATGGAAATGAGATCTGGGTAAACCGTGCGGGGGGAAAAAAGCATTTCCTCGTCCATGGCCATTCATTCTAAATGTGATTCACTTCTGCTTTTCGCTCGTCAACTTTCACCTAGATCCCGTATTCGCACCCCCCCACGTGGGGTATCATTGGAAAGCTACACTCATTGGCTTCAATCATTGACCAATAATTTTTGCAGCGGATGATTGGCAGTTTTGTAGCATCGAGAGTCCGGGGTGGTCATCTGACACAGGCGCGTAAAAAGATGCTCGCCTGACATATCATCATGTAACTCAAGAACCGAGGCACGGATTTGGTCGTGTGAGGTGGCGTTCGAACGGCAACAAATATATCTTTAATTGGGTAATTTATATGTTCTGTCTAAATGCAGCCCTGAGCCGCTAGATGCTCGCTAAGTGCCGTGACTTGCCGTGTGCGTTCCGCCGACGGGGCACGCCGGGTCGTATACGTTAAGAAGTTAAAGGGTTAGTGTTTCTCTGGTCAGTCTGATTGTTTTAAAGGGTTAGTGTTTCTCTGGTCATCGGTCTTAATGTTTTTCTCTGGTGTTTTCTTAGTGTTTGAGGAGCCAGAGGACCCCAGTAACCGTTCCTTCTTCTCTGAGATCATCTCCTCCATCTCAGACGTCAAGTTCAGCCACAATGGGCGTTACATGATGACCCGGGACTACCTGTCTGTGAAGATCTGGGACCTCAACATGGAGAACAGGCCTGTGGAGACCTACCAGGTCAGTACCGTTAAACACAAGTTTCCTCAAGGCAGTAGTACTGGAAATCATTACCGTTACTGTATTGAAAAGTATTATACATTATTGCAATTGTTGAGTGGGACTGTGGGTCAACTTCTATGATGAAGTTGTAGAGGACTGGGCAGAGAGTCCTTGGAGAGTTCTCAGGCTTTACTTCAGTTAGCCCTGTACATTAATTAGTGAAGACTGACCAATCACAGGCATTAAAGCGTTCAGTCTCCAGACGGATTTCCGTCAATTTGATTGGGAGATCCGTCAATTTGATTCGCAGTCTGACGGAATTGGCTACCTGTTATAATATGATTTGTAGATGCATACAGATTGAAACAAAATTGAGCCAATCAGAGGCGCCAAATATCATGAAAAAGGGAATTTTTTTTCTACCGGGGCCGCGCCAAGCAGTCATCACTCAACGACTCGAGAGACAGGACGCTGCTCGCTCCGCGGTTGCAGCTGGAAGCTATTGGGCGAGTGACATTTGCGAGGTCTGAGAGGTCTGTCCGCCACATGGCAGGGTAACAAAATAGTAATGTAAAATAATTAAAAACTGCTGTGTTTTGGTTTTACGACAGTTGCATTTTTTTGCAGCCTCGCGCGTCAACTCTGCTTGTTTACCGACGTCACAGCCACCACATGCTTAGTAGCTGCTTGCACTGTAACGCTGCTATACCGATTAGCTAACGTTAGCTTAATAGCATCGGTTAAATGGAAGGAGTAAGCCGGCCACTAAAAAGAAAACCCACCACGGTTTTCTCAGATGAAAAGGATGAGCGGCACCACCCAACAAAAGAAAGTTTCGAGAGGAATGGAAGTTTGAAGATGGCAGTGTTTCAAGAGACTGGCTAGGCTACTGGGGGCTGTAGTGGTGAGTTAACTTGTTCCGTGTTCCGCAACTATGTCAAAAAGAAAAACAAACAACACGTTTGTCATTGTCGTGTTACTTCACAGTACAATACGTGAGTCCCCTGCTGTGGTTGTGAGTATACGTTTATTAGCTTAACTCCGTAGCAACATCACACGGGTGTATCTGTGTAGACAGTCTCCTCCCCACCGTATGTTCTCTCCCCACCGTATGTATCTTTTTTCTACCACCCCCTCCTCCTA
Source organism: Notolepis coatsorum (assembly GCF_963971535.1). NCBI lineage: Eukaryota > Metazoa > Chordata > Actinopteri > Aulopiformes > Paralepididae > Notolepis > Notolepis coatsorum. The sequence continues at coordinate 49,966,048 of NC_140175.1, forward strand.
ATGTACAGTCTCCTCCCCATCATATGTATAATCACTGTCAGGATCTATGGGTAACATTACTGTATATTTGCATATTGTATATGTCACAAATGTAACATTACTATATACCTGTAGTATGTCATGTATGTCCCTATGCCATAAATGTCATGATGTCAATGTCATGTATGTCATAAATGTCACTATGAATTGAAAATGGGGGACCCTGATGATGTAAACAAGACAAACGTCTTTCTCTGGTCTGCATCCCCTTAACACATTAACTGCCACAGAGTTTGCCCGTCTCATACCACTCTCTGCCACCACTCTAAGCCTATGGAGATGTTCACCTTCTTTGCAGGGCTATAACTTTTTAAATTGTATTGATAAATTGACATTACTATGGCCCATTCAACATCGATTATCTATCGTTCAGGATGTAGGAACGTTATACTTTTTCATTCATAGATTCATACGAAAATACCGTCTAGAATATAAATATGTTATCGTTTTCTGCAGTAATTCCTAGAACGTGAGTTATAGGCATAAACGCATATATAGATTATCAACTGCTGTTTGTTGCCGATACACGCTATATTAAACATTTCAACTGTACATGATCATAAACGTTATGACTCATCATGCGCGGATGAACGGGGGGGGGGGGGGGGGGGTCGTTTATAATTCCGTGATCGTCATTAAATGCTTTATGTAGTATGGGTGATATATTGATCAGAGCAGTTTGCATTAATAATAATAAACAATCACGCTGAAAATGACGTCAGCGTCCTCTTACCGTTCGCCGATGAGACTGGAGGAAAAAGATCACACTTATTTGACGTGGAACGACTAGATCCATTTCCGGTTTGTATAATAATAATAATAAATGCCCAAATCATATCGATTATTGAGTTATGGCAGCGATCCATATACATGGATGTGTGTCTAGAGTCCCGCAACAATATGTGAGTGCCGGACGCATTTCCCAGATGCACGGAGATCACCAGAGATCCATTTCCGGTTGTAACTTGTCGATCATCCACCAGGCGGCAGTATTGAAGCGTTGCAGAGTTGTGCAGGCTCCCACTATCAGCCGGGGCTGGGTGAGGGAATTATGAATACCATGGCGAAAAAATGAAATATGATCTCAATAACGTCGTACGCCGTGGAATGGCAGAATTAGCATGACCTTGAAACGCGTTGTATGACGTTATTGCCGCCCAATGTGTTAACAATTGTGTGTATTGAGCCATACTGTATTGTACCCATTCTGCAATCTGTTAAATATTGATTGATTGATTGAACATTTTATTAACAGATTGCAGAATGGGTCCCATACAGTACAGCTCAATACACACAATTGTTAAGGGGATGTAGACCAGAGAAATACTTTAGTCTTGTTTACACCAGGGTCCCCCATTTTCAATTCATCATAACATATATGACACACATGACATACAGATAGACAATACTGCTACATCTATACATTCATGACATACCAGATTTACAAATACAGTATTGTTTGTGATACAAAAATAGTCTAAAAAAGAGAGTATATACATTTGACGAAGAAACTGTACATTGGAGGAGGTTGGGTAGGTGGGGTGGGGGGACTGTACATTGGAGGTGGTTGGGTAGGCGGGGTGGGGGGGGGGGGGGGTAACTGTACATTGGATTATTGACTAAACCTTACTTGGTCCCAAGAAGAGGGTCTCGTGTATTAAATAAAGTTTTCATTCATTAATTCACTCTGGATCTGGTCAATCCAGTAGCAATACACACAATTGTTAACACTTTGGTTGCCTTGGGTTAAATTAATGATATACCATAGGTTGCCGGCTCTATTTGTCTATGGAGAAGTACCCCTTCTTTGCATGGCTATAACTTTTTAAATTCTATTACATTGCCATTATTAGGGCCCATTCAAAGTCCTATATGTATTGTTCATTGTGTAGCAACGTTAAACTTTTTCATTCACATATTCATAGTAAAGTATGGTCTAATGTATAAGTATGTTTTCATCTCTTTCTGCAGCTTTCTCCAGAACGTGATCTATAGCCCCAAATGCATTATATTGATGATGCAATACAGTTTTATGGCAATCAGCGCGATATAAAAAATTCCAACTAGACGTACTTCTAGAAGTTACTACACGTCATCTGATGTTGACCGGATGGGCTAGGGGGCGTTTATAATTCCGTGGGCAGCGTTATACCAATCATCTAATGTGGGTCAAATGTTGATAATAGCAGTTAGTATCGAAGACGGTAACGTTACACGCTGAAACTCACCCCAGTCTCCGCGCGCCGTTGGGCGATCATCGTCGAGTTGAAATCTTATCATTATGGGATGTAAATTTACCCGGTCCATCTCCAGCTTGTATAATGGTATATACGTCCAAATCATGTTGTTTATCGAGTTATTGGCAATCGATCACTGTGTAGTGTGACGAGCCAGAGTCGCGGGACCTATAGCGAGCGCCGGAAGTACTACGGTCGTCTAGGACAACCTCTATTCAACATCCTGTTTGGCGATTGCGCCGATCGGCCACCAGATGGCGCTCCTGAACCGCCAGAGAGCTCAGTGGGTCCTGCTGGTGGATCTCAGGCCAGCGGAGGGGACATATGAATCCGATCGCAGATTTTTGAAATATTGATATAAGGACGCTGTACAGCGTCCCCCGGCAACTTGAGCATGGCCAGCAATGACGTGAAAAGATGTTTCATGGCAGTCAAAGTGTTAAGGGGATGCAGACCAGAGAAAGATGTTTGTCTTGTTTACATCATCAGGGTCCCCCATTTTCAATTCATAGTGACATTTATGACATACACAACATACATGACATCATGACATTTATGACATAGGGACATACATGACTTACAGGTATATAGTACTGTTACATTTGTCACATATACGATATGCAAATATACAGTACTGTTACCCAGAGATCCTAACAGTAAATATATACATATGATGAGGAGGAGACTGTACATTAGGAGAGGGTGGGTGGTAAAAAATATATACAAACGGTGGGGAGTAGACTGTCCATTGTTGTTGTGGCATAATTACGAAACGTGTTTAGTCCCTTGTTTGTATGATAACAAGCCGCTGAGTTCATGGTTCAAAGTAATGGGAAAAGGGTGCTAGCTCGCCATCAATCAGAAGCTAGCCACAAGACTTGCATTCACGCTCTCCAGCACACAGCCTCCCTGCCTGGCACAACAACCACAACAGTAGGGTCTATAGTCACAGTCAGGACAGTAGGCTCTACAAGTCGGCTCCCTTAAAACGCTAACGCTATTTATTAAAAAAAAAAAAAGTGGAGGTTAAAATAAGAATATGACTTGGCCTGAAAAAAAGTTCAGTCAGGAGAATTTTTGTTGCTTTAATCCCTGCAATCAGTGCCTCCCTTTGAAAACCACTGGCAACCGCTCATGTCTATGCACTGTCTGTTTGAGAGGTGCAGCTAGCCTACACAGAGAGGCTTTACTATCTGTAGACAGTAGGGCTGCATGACAAAAAAAAAATCTATTATTTTGTTTGATATTGTAATTAATGGAATTACATACCTGCCAACATTACACACCTGCCATTGGCCAGACAATGTAGCTGAGGAATGGGGAGCACTTGATTTGATGTAGAAGAACAATTAATTGTGGAGGTCAAAATGGTGATCACGATTATTACACAGCCCTAACTTTTACCCACAATCCCCTGTGTGTGGCCCTATCACAGCTGGGTTCAGTCACACAGGCTTGTCTCTGCCAGACTCGTACGGACATGCTGATAGTTCAGTTAAGAGTTCTTGATTGAATTATTGAACATGTGTTTCCTGACCTGTATGCTGTTGTGGGATCTTTACTGGGCAGGTTTTAATATTAGTCAGGGAACACTGGAACAGAAGAGTAGGTTCACAGTAAAGTGGCCACACCTTTTCTTTTTATTTAAAGGGGAACTATCTTATAAATGGCCTTTTTGAGTGTTTAGCATTGTTTCCTAGCTATGTGGACTTATATTAATATGATCTATGTCTCAAAATTCTCATATTGGCGCATTCTTCCAATTCTCCTCTCACAATATTCACCCTCACTGAACTGAGTCATTTGAAAATGTGCGCGATATGTGATGTCAGAGAGACACCGCTGCATGATAATGTTGAGATAGAAGAACAGCTGCACACAGGCCCCTGCACCCCAGGCCACATTAGCTCAAAACGGCTCGAGATCTTGAGGTAGAAAAATGCTGTTTTTGAGGACTTGATTAGAAATACAAAACGATGAATAAAAAATATATATATATTACAGAGGTGTTCCATAGACTCACAGGAATTGTGTAAAAGTGCCCAAATAGTGAAAGAAATAGTAAAATAGTTCCCCTTTAAAAAGAATTAAAAGAAAATGCATGCTGTGCAGTTGAACAAAACATCCACAAGGTGGGCCTCTAACACTGCTATTGCATAACGCATTACTACAAAGAGATGCATTGGCAAAAGCAGCTTACTGTAATTTCATTCGTCCATGACATTTTTATTTACTGAGATTAAGGACGCAGGGGCTTACATGAAAACTTGTTTTTCTCCTTTATGTAAATTAAACAATAATGATATAGTTCATACTAGCTGAGTTCTAGACTAGTTCCATAGTTCATACTAGCTGAGTAGCTGATGTAACTAGACTAGTCGCTTACTACTCTTTGATGTTCTCTTGGCCTGGTTGTGTTTGTGATCATTACATGTCCATGAGTATCTGAGGAGTAAATTGTGTTTGTGATCATTACAGGTCCATGAGTATCTGAGGAGTAAATTGTGTTTGTGATCATTACAGGTCCATGAGTATCTGAGGAGTAAGCTATGTTCGCTGTATGAGAACGACTGCATCTTCGACAAGTTTGAATGCTGCTGGAACGGAAATGACAGGTCAGCTATGTACATGTTTTGGTTTTATTTTTACATGGACAAGTACGACGGACATGCTGGAAATGGCTGTCTCTAGAGCAGTATCCAGGGTTCGCACAAGGTCCTTGAAGTGCTTAAATTGCTTGATTTTTTACAAAGAAAAGTCCAGGCCTGGAATTCCTTAAACAGCCCATTTTTTAACAAGGTGCTTAAAAAGTCCTCAAAATTCAAATCAACCATTCGCATTGAAAGTTTTGTTCATCCATGATCAAATTGTTCTCAATCAAGAAATAGTTTTTAATGTTCTGTTTTAATCAAATCTGACTAGTCCCTGTCTCGCTCGCTCCAATTGCTTTTCCTCATTTATTTGTGTGTGATGCTCTAGCTGGCAAGCAGGCAAAGAAGATGCTTAAAAAACAGCATTTAAAAGTGAATTGTACCCTTGGAGTGACATCCTTGAAAATGAATAATAGTGCTTGGAAAAGTACTTAAGTCCTTGAATTTCATTTTGCAATGTCTGTGGGAACCCTGATCTTAAAAAGTATACTACCAAAACGAAATGCCAGTGTTGATTTCCAATCATCAAGCCAGAAGATCTGACCAGGAAGGACATCATTTCAGCTTATTCATAGTAAAATAATATTCTTAAGGGACAATTGACAGGTCTACTGTCTGTCTACTGGAGTTAAGTAAGTAAGTAAGTAAGTAAGTAAGTAAGTAAGTAAGTAAGTAAGTAAGTAAGTAAGTAAGTAAGTAAGTAAGTAAGTAAGTAAGTAAGTAAGTAAGTAAGTAAGTAAGTAAGTAAGCTCTATTTCTAAAGTACATTTAAAACAACTGTAGTTCACAAATACCACCAACCTGGTTGTGTGCCAATAAAAGTATCTTGTATCTTGTTGCACCAAAGTGCTGTACATGTAAATGGCACTATAATAAGTAAGTCACCTTGGGTAAATGCAGTAAAATCATGGTAAAGAAAGCAAAAAGAAATACGACAAATATAACAAGTAATAGGAAATGGAGATATACACATGAAACAGGGTAGGTGTGAGATCAGACTATCCAGGGGGAAAAAAGCCAGTTTAAAAGCTAAAAGGCCTGGGTAAACGGGTAGGTTTTTAACCTAGATTTAAAGGCTTATGTTGGGGGAGAGGCCATTCCACAGATTTGGGGCAGCAACTGCAAAGGCACGGTTGCCCTTGGTCTTCAGCCTAGATGGAGGGACCACCAGAAGAGAGAAACGGGAGGATCTAAACTATCTAGGAGCAACGTGAGGGGATATCTATTAAATAAGAGGGAGCCAGGCCATTAAGGGCTTTGAAAACAAATAATAAGACCTTAAAATGTATCCTATGCTGGACTGGGAGCCAGTAAAGGGAAGCTAAAACTGGGGTGATGTGGTCTCTCTTTTTACTGCTAGTCAGCATTCTGGCTGCAGCATTTTGTACAAGCTGCAGACGGATATGGCTGAAGTCCAGGTGACTTGTTGAGAAGTAGAGAAGTAGAAAAGTCAAGTAGCATTCAAATCTTAAGACTATTAAATTAGTGTTCTTGTTCTGGACCAGACTTCTTGACTGTGGTGTGATTTGATTTGACACAGAAGTCTTGTTCAGAAATATCAGACCACATCATACATTCATTGACCAGTCAGAATTGAGTGTGAACAAAGTGCAATAATTGAAAGTAAAATAAAATATATATAAAGACCTGTTGCCCCCATATCCTTCATCTGGGTAAAAGGAGGCAACGGGGGGGAAAGATTAGCTGTTGTGGCCTTACTGTCTGCTATAAAGCCTCTCATGCCTCTCTTCCCAATATATCCACCTCTCTCTCTACCATCCCTCTCTTTACATCTCTCTCTACCATCCCTCTCTCTACATCTCTCTTTACATCCATCTCTACCATCCCCCTCTCTTTACATCTCTCTACCATTTCTCTCTACCATCCCTATCTCTACATCTCTCTCTCTACCATCCCCCTCTCTACATCTCTCTCTACCATCCCCCGCTCTACATCTCTCTTTACCATCTCTCTCTACCATCCCTCTCTACATCTCTACCATCCCTCTCTACCATCCCTCTCTACATCTCTACCATCCATATATCTACATATCTCTACATCTCTTTACCATTTATCTCTACCATCCCTCTCTCTACCTTCTCTCTCTACATCTCTTTACCATCTCTCTCTACCATTTCTCTCTACCATCCCTATCTCTACATCTCTCTTTACCATCTCTCTTTACCATCTCTCTCTACCATCCCTCTACATCTCGCTCTACCTTCTCTCTACATCTCTTTACCATCTTTCTCTACCATCCCTCTCTACACCTCTCTACCATCCCTCTCTACATTTCTCTCTACCATCCACCCTCCCCTCTCTCTCTCTTTCACCTCTCTCTCCAGTGTGGTGATGACGGGCTCCTACAACAACTTCTTCCGTATGTTTGACCGCGGCCAGCGTCGTGACGTGACCCTGGAGGCGTCCAGGGAGAGCAGCAAGCCCTGGCAGGTCCTGAAGCCCCGGAAGGTCTGCGCCGGTGGGAAGCGCAAGAAGGACGAGATCAGCGTCGACAGCCTGGACTTCAACAAGAAGATCCTCCACACCGCCTGGCACCCCCAGGACAACATCATCGCCGTGGCAACCACCAACAACCTCTACATATTCCAGGACAAAATCAACTAGTCGGAGGGGATGGGATGTGACATCGGCCAAGACACACATGCACTTCCTGTAGCCTCTTTTTAAGGGAGCATTCTGGTTATTTTCAACCTAGACCATAATCTTTCTATCATCTGGCGTCATACCGACCGATGCTGATCCTTGTCCGCTGGACTGCGGAGGAATGGGTTGTGTTTTCCTGGGTGCTGATTGGCTGCAGCTCTCATGGCTGTGAATCGCTCCCAATGTGGGCAACTGCACAGCAGACAAAGAATGTCCTAAAAATCTGACTATTATTTCTGTTTCTTTTTTTTTATTCTATAATGACACTGAAATGGACATATTTTATGTTTATGGTATTCTCTGTCTGTTGCCCGGCTGCAGTCGACTCCAGCCCTCTCAGATAAACACAACTCATTTGAGGTTCAGTGGATGAGATTTCGGTGGGACTGGGTCAGTGTGTTGATATGACAGGACGTCTAGGTTCCAGGTTGAAAACAACAGGAGTTAACTCCTTTTAACTAAGTCCAGGATGAAGTGTGGTGACAGCGAAGACTTTTACCCCTGTCTACTGCTGTCGGATCACCAGACTTTGCCATGTTTGCTCCAGATGTGGACAAATGAAACCTCATTCTTGCCCGTCATCAGCCTCTGTGTGGCACTGTGACGCTCGCCTTGTTTTTGTTTTTTGTTTCTGTGATGTCGTGCCAATTTTTTTTTTCTCAACCCATCTGCCCTTCTTTGCCCCAGGGTGTTATGGGTAAATGAGTTCTGTTCCTTTGTATTTGTGGCAACAGACGCACCTTTCCTTTTCTTTCTGACGATGGCTACGTTGTAGGGGAAACAAACACTTGGAGCCCCCACACCCCGCTTCTTTTCAGTTTCCCATTTCGTCTCGTGCCATTTGTCCTGTTTGTTTTTCTAATAGAGAGCCGCCAACTCTGTCTTTTTGTTATTTTGATTCGATTTCAAACAACCAGTGTTTTGTCCCCCATCATACTTTTACAGCAAGCCTCCTCAAACACCTTCCCACCTCCATGAATACTCGTAACGCAACACGCTCACACAAGCACACTCGTCACCACCAAGGCATTCTCCAGGCTGTCTGCCGAGGAAGCCAGGCTGACGGGTAGTTCCCAGAGACCCTTAGATACTGAGCCAGGCCAGCCAGGGGAGCTCCTGACCTCTGACCCCTACCTTTACTCTAGTAGGACCTCTTCTCCCTACTACTGTGCCTCTGGTTGCGACTCCACGGGCAGGCCTGGACTCTACAGAGACTTGAGTTTGGGTACCGATGTGCTCCGGATGTGCGTGTCTTTATTCGTTCCCTCTTCTGTTTTCTGTTGTCAAACGATAGTCAGGTTGAAAGAGATATTCAAAGATGATGATTATGATTGTCATATTTATAAAAATGGAACGAATGTCACATCAGATTTTGTTTTGTCATATAAATTTTTTTTTAGGCAGAACTTGACCTTCTGGAGTGGTGTGAAGTATACTGTCTGACCAGGCAGTTCTTCTCAATGGGGGTAAACCGTGCTTTTCATTAGTGCCACAAGGTCTCCTCGTTCCTCTCACACTGGACTCCGGAGTGTCTCTGAGCTGTTGTAAAGACTCCATATCACCCCAACGAACCCGACGACGTCTGACCCTGCAGGAACCCTACGCAAGCTACGCCTCAAGCCTATGCAAGCTAACGAGGCTTCCAGGCGGGCCAGACATACCAGGCCAGATCAGAGTGGCTTTGTTTGAGGCGTGGGGTTCACTTCATAACGTCTGCTGATAACTACTGTAGGCATCACTTGCTACCATGTGATGGTACAATAAGCTACAATAGTCTACAACAGACGACATCTGTCTGCACCATGTTAAAACTCTTGACGGTTCACTAAATATTGATGCCTCTGATAATAGTTTGACAATAATGATAAATACAATACCATTGTAACATATGACAGTGACGGTAATAAAGGAGCTACTTTTTTTACTTTTGTCATGTTTATTGATTACCTCCTTCATTCACCCTCATGCCTTTATAGCTCTTTGTTTTACATGCTTTTCTGATTCTCTTAAACTAAAGAACCTTGGTCACCTGGGGATAACTGGGCCCTTCGCCAGTGTTACTTAACTTTCAGTGCCACGGACAACATATCTTGTTTTATCAGCCCCCCCGTTGAGTGCCCATGACGACAAATATCGTTTTATTGTTTTATTAGCAATCTGAATTCATATTTCATCAACCGAGTCTCCCATTGGTACACCACCCCCTACAGGAGCTCAGAATGAAAAAAAAGCGCCCCCTATCGTCTATCCCTGTGTAACTGCAGGACCTGGGATCTGTAGATATGTAGAGGCGGAGCCAGCTGGCTCTTTGTGCTGGCAAGAAGTCTGATCAACATGGAAGTCATCGCGGGACTGAAAGCAGCCTGGATTATATATTCACAGCAGCCAATAATCAATCAACGCGATCGATATTTGGAATGGCGATCAGGAATTGGAATAATCTTTTTGGAGAACATCTGATCTAAGGTAAGGAGTCTATGTTACCAGTCTTGGGGTAATCGGAGCTGTTTTCGCTGAGATAACGGCGTGTCCCCTATGTGCCGTGTGTGTGTGTGATCTTGGGGGAACGAGAGAATCGATTTTCAGCTCGCGTCTATAGCGTGCATACGTACACATACTATCGATAATCTAGCGTTTTTTTTAAAACTATTCATAAATAGGCCGACAAATGACAACGTGTCTAGTGTATTCAAGAATATTCCAATAAATGCCGTTTATGAGGGAATGTTTCTATCTTCCCGGAAATTTTCGAGAGAACGATAGCTTTTCGAAATGCTATAAAAAGGATATGAACCGATTAAAAAAAAAATAAAAAATCCGTTTCGACAATGTTGACTGTAAACGAGTCATTGATAAGCGACGGGCAGATTAGACACATAGCCATAATTTAAAACATAGATTAGGCGTTTTTAACGCTAACATTGAAGTGGATGGTGGCATTCAATGGGGTAAATCCAGGTTAATCAAGGGCTCTGAAAGTGTTAAGGTTTCACACTGACCCTGGACCAGTTGCTTAGCCCAGATATAAACTATACTAAGAATATAATCCATATTCAAATCTTGATTCACCATGACTTAGCCAAGACACTAGCCAGACCCCAAAGAGGTCTATTAAATTTTTTATTTTTTTTATAACTATATTAGCCCTGACATCAGTAATTAAGTCTTCATCTCTTTGTTTCTTACAGTTCACTGTATTGTAGAGGAGTATCGTCCATTTTAAGAATTCAGTTTTTCCTGTGCTACAGTACAGTTCAGTCAGTATGTGTCGTTAACATGAACCACTCCTGATGCTATGAATCGTAGAGAGAATACCCTCCTAACTGGTATGAAGAAATCTTGAGGCTGCTCCATAGACTGAGGCCATAACGTTTTTATGTGAGCTCTTGCACCCAAATTAAGTTTTAATTATCTTTCTGACCTAGAAGTACTAGAATGTAAAGCTAATTTGGGTGTAAGCTCACACAAACATGTACTTTCCTCATAAAGTCTGATTATCATTCATTGTCTATGGCAGCTCCAGATTTTACATCCCAGTTTGGGGGGTTCTCTCTGATTTCTAGCTTTAGGAGATAATTGTGCATGTTTATAATTACTGACTGAACTGTCCTGGTGCACACACAGACCATAATGGGTGGCATTCCCCTTTTGGAGCTGGGCCAGCCATTACCCCAGAGCTGTGGATAACCCTGGTTTAGAAAAGTTGGCTGCTGCTGTTGTCGTAGTTGTCATCGTTTCTGTTTTTATGTGCCAAAAAACATAACTGGGAATGTTTTATTACAATGTTGTTCAGCTTCTTCATCATAATCACTTTTATTGTACTGAACTAGACCAATTCCAGTTTCCTGGTTCTCTGAAGACCAAAGACATGATGACGGGGGTCATCTTTTGAAAGACCGGTTACAGGTATAGGCCTAATGTGCAAATCTTTATACAATTGTTTAATGCTGTATTTCCATTTAGGACGTGTATATGCTGTAAACTGTTCATGATATATTCACAGCAGCAGAAAACACCAGCAGTGTTAAAATAAAAACGTTTGGTTTATTGATCATCGTACAAATATTGAGGGATGGAGGGTGGCTGTAAACGGGACATCTGTGGGAGCAAAGAGCAACATTTATGACACGTCTAACAATTGGGCCTCTGGTCATGTGGTCTTTGCAGCTGCAGACTAACAGCATGGCATGTCTGGACTGGCATGCGAGGACGTGAGCCTGTGCACGCGCTTACCAACTGAGGACGACTCGTTATCGTTCTTGAGACCAGGCCCCACACATGCGTGCAGCTGAGAGTCAAACTAATAGATGCTCTCTTTGGGGCCGTTTATCACTGGGTTTTATGTAATACTACAAAGGCTGCATTTCCCCATACTAATACTTTTATTTCCCACCCCCCTTTGTTATCATCTGGATCGTGTGACGTCGTCACCGAGCTCAGGGATGATGTCCTCTCCGCTGACTGGGTCAGTTGGGTGTTGGGGGAGGAATACAAGTACACTATTATTATTATTATTATTATTATTATTATTATTATTATTCTTGTTCTTGTTGTTGTTGTTACAGCCGAAGAACTATCTGATTTTTTGCGGCTGTCACTCTGTCAGTACTTGTGTGTGCTGCGTGTGTTCCTGTGTTTGTGTGCACGCGCGTGTCAGGAGAAAGGAGGGCGGGAGCTGCTGACAGCGACAGTCTATTATGCAAGCAGCCACCATGTCCGCTGCTACTTCAGCACACAACAACGGAGACTCTGGACTAAACGGTAGATATCGACCAAACGCGCCGTTCAAAATGCCTGCCATTCTGTTTGTTCGTTAGGAAACTTGTCGGGCGACGCGGTGGTATGTTTTGGGTTGTTTTTGGTGCCGTTTTAGTTGCTAAAGCAGTGTTGTAAGGCTTGGTTTTTTCTGCTGGGTGACTGGGGGAGGAGGGAGTACACAATGTTCTGTTTGGTTATTGACAGCTGCTGGGCCAATGGCGCTTGAGAAGGCTGTGTTTCCGCTTGACAGACAGCGCTGTAAATCTATCGCTGATCAACGCGGTGGTATGTAGGCGGGTTTTAACTGATGTCAACAAGGCGTGATGGAAGAGGTCCGAAAATCGGGCCAGAGAGACAGGACTTGGGAAATCAAATTATTGTAATAGTTTATATTCTCTGGACGGTTGATATGCGCGGAAAAGCAGCGTTGGTAGCCTCTTGAGCTGCTATGTTATGTCTTTTTTTGTGTGATACATTTCAGTGTGTATATTACAGTCATTTTTGGCAGGCCAATAAAATACCTAATGTGAAGTGTCTGTATATAGATGTTGCTGGTATGTTCAACTGTTGTACCAATCACTTTGTAAACAATTAACGTACAAGTTGTTTTCTACACATTTAACTGATAAAGTGATGAAGGTGGTTTCTTGTAGGCGGTACAACAACTACTTGGTGACTAGTGAACTACCCATAACATAAGCCCTGTTCTCTAAACCACAGACGGGTCTAAACTGTTAAATAATTTTAAATCATGTATTCTATATATTTGTACTTTGATAAAGGTTGACAAATCCCTTTATGACATCTATGTGTGTGTGTGTGTGTATATGGAGGACCATGATGTAAACAAGACGAAAGTATTTTTCTGGTCTGCATCCTCTTAGCAGTTGTTTGTATTGAGCTGTACTGTATACCCATTCTGCAATCTGTTAATACAGTTTTCAATCAATCAATGTTTGACTACCAAAAGGAACATTTCAAACCCAAGATGTTGTACAAAATAGTTAGTGTTGTTACTTTGCATGATTGTCTGTTTGTATGTATCTGTGTGTGTGTGTTTGTGTTTGTTTGTGTAAGTGTGTAACTATAGACGTGTTTATCTGAGAGAACATATCTCAGCTCTCTGTTGACTTGACTTGCTTAATTATGGGCCTGGTGGGGGTCCTAGCTCACTGTGTGTGTGTGTGTGTGCATCTCTGTGATTGACATTTTTCTTTAATTTCCTGTGAGAGAGAGAGAGAGAGAGAGATAAATGCCTGTGGTCCAGCATTTCCTTGCTGTAGGGGTGGGGGGACTGTGTGACTTGGCTTGCTGAGCTATTTCTGTCCAGAGTGACGAAGGGACATACATTGTGGAGGGTGAGCAAGGTTGTGGAGTTTAGGAGGGTTGTGGAGGGTGGGGAAGGTTGTGGAGTTTAGAAGGGTTGTGGAGTTTAGGAGGGTTGTGGAGGGTCGGGAAGGTTGCGGAGGGTGGAGACAAGACAGGAGAAAAGAGTTGGCTGTTGAAGGCCTGGTCATAATGAGTCTTTACTAGGGATGCTCGATATTGGCTTTTTTTACCGATACCGATATTGTCCAACTCTTAATTTCCGATACCGATATATGCAGGGTTTCACCCCCCCAAAAAATGGAATAATTTCAGGTAATTAACATTACATATCTCTTGTTGTGGAATTAACACAACATTATGCATACTTTTGACAATAAATAAAATCAGAATTTGTTCTTACTTGCTTTCCTGGGTAAATAAAGGTTATAGACATGTAAAAAAAAAAAAAAAAAAAAACGATATCACATTTGAACACTTTGGTCGCCAGGCTTATATTCTTAATAAACCATCCCACGCCAGCTCTATTTGTCTATGGAGAAGTTCCCCTTCTTTGCAGGGCTATAACTTTTTAAATTGTATTGCTAAATTGACATTACTATGGCCCATTCAACATCAAGTATCTATTGTTCAGGGTGTAGCAACGTTATACTTTTTCATTCACATATTCATACTAAAATACGGTCTAAAGCAGGGGTCAGCAACCTTTTTGACATGGAGTGCCTGTTTGAAATATAGTTGTAACTAGTGTGCCTCAACAATATTCCATGCATCGTAATTTTTTTCTTCTCATAATCAGGTATTTTTAATGATAATTTTTACATTATTACATCATTATTATTGTTATTATTAACAATATTATTATGATGGTTGTATCAACCCTAAATCTGAGTTGGGGGGGGGGAATGCAATGCAGACAAACAGCTGCATACAGTGCGACCATTTCACTCACATTTGCCCATTCATTTTTGGACACATCACACACCATTGGTGTGTGTACTGTACGTGTGCTGTCATAGCTCCACTTACAGGCCTAATGGAGAACACCAGGATGTGAATGAAGGGTGAATGTGAGGTATATCGTGTAAATAAGTTTTGATTGATCGCAAGACTACACTGTAAAAAAAAATATAATAATAAGTTACCAGAACTTAAAAATATTGAGTTCAGTTACTGTGCATTAAGGTTTTCAGTTTTCAATCCATAATAAGCTAACAGAAAAATAAGTACACAACCACATTATTTCAACCTAATAAAACTATGTTTATTGTCATTGTTTTAAGAACACAAGTTGACTTGGTAATACTCACATTTTGAGTAAAAAAAATTGCTTTTAACATGTGCAATGTTCAATGAAATAGAAAAATAAATAATACAATTTGTTGATTAATCCCACTGGTCACAATGGTGACCGTAATAATGTTTTTGTTATAAGGCTCTGCAAATGTTACTGAATGATGTAGCAATGTATTTCCAGCTAAATTGAAATAATAAACAAATAAAGGGTCTCAATTAAATATGTGGTAGTAAAAAGAACCTGTGGGAGGATTTCAACAAGATAAATGCGACAACAGTGCAAAATATTTCACTATAATATTTCAAAGCAATTTTTTTTTTTTTTTTTTTTATACTGCTGCCCCCTGTGCCTATGCAAATGCCCCCGCGTGCCTATGCAGGCACGCGTGCCTAGGGTTGCCTACCCCTGGTCTAAAGTATAAGTATGTTTTTATCGTTTTCTGCAGCTTTCTCCAGAACCTGATTTATAGCCCTAAATGCATTATATTGATGATTGTATACAGTTTGATAGCAATCGGTGCGAGATAAAAAATTTCAAATGGACGTGCTTCTAGAAGTTACTACTTATCATCTGATGTTGACCGGATGGGGGGGGTGTCGTTTATAATTCCGTGGCCAACGTTAGATGATTCATCTAGTGTGGGTGATATGATCATCAGAGCAGTTTATATCGAACACGTTAAAAAATAACGCTGAATCTCACCGTAGCTTCCTCGCACCGTTGGGCGATGAGCGTGGAGCAGAAATATTCCTATTATGGGATGTAGAAATATACGATCCATCTCCAGGTTGTATAATAGTATATACGTCCAAATCATGTTGTTTATCGAGTTATTGGTAACAGATTGCTATCCATTGTGTCTAGCTCGAGTCCTGGGACTATTAGCGAGTGATCGGACCAAATTGGAATGAGCACCAGCTTCCATTTCCTGTTTCCAGTTTGAGCAATCCGCCGATCGGCCACCAGATGGCGCTCTTGAACCGTTGGAGAGTTGAGGGGGGATCAACAGCAGATCTCAAGTCTCCGGGGGAGAAATATGATTGCGATCACAGATTTTTGAAATATTGATATCAAAGACGTGGTACGGCGTCTTTGGCAGAATGAGCATGGCGGGGAATGACGTGGTAAGTTTCAAGTTTCTTTAATAGTTGTCATACAGAAGTACAGAATACTTTTATACAAAATGCTTCGTACTGTTGCGCTCCAGAGACTGTGCAAGACAAGATAAGTATGAAATAAAATAACATAGTATAGCATGTAAGTTAGAAGTAAAAAAAAAATGAGGTCACAGTGTTCAGTATAGACATTATGTACAATGTTCGATGCAGAATAGACGTAACTGAGTTACCATATAATATACAATACTGTGCAGTGTACTAATATACAATACTATATAGTGCAAGGCAGAAATGGGATGAGGTGCAATTTAGGTACAATTTACAGTAGGTGTACGAGTTGTAGTGCAAATCCTTTATCAATAAATATAAAGTGTGTTTGTGTGATCTAAAGTGTGGAGAGTGGGTGCTGCAGTGTGTTGTTTGTTTAAGTGAGTGTGGGTGTGTG
The DNA here is from genome assembly GCF_963971535.1 of Notolepis coatsorum. Taxonomy (NCBI): domain Eukaryota; kingdom Metazoa; phylum Chordata; class Actinopteri; order Aulopiformes; family Paralepididae; genus Notolepis; species Notolepis coatsorum. The sequence goes on from NC_140175.1 coordinate 49,982,583, forward strand.
TGCTGTGTGTATTTGATGGTTGTTGCATAGTGTTTATTGTTCGTTTAGCAGCCTGATGGCCTGGGGATAGAAGCTTCTTCTGAGTCTTTCCGTGCTCGCCTTAAGACTCCGGTATCGCTTGCCTGACCGCAGCAGTTCAAAGAGGCAGTTGTTCGGGTGGCTCGAGTCCTTAATAATTCTCTTAGCCTTCCCCTTGCACCGCTTGTTGTAAATGTTCTGGAGGGTGGGAAGCCCCCCTCCAATTGTGCGTTCGGCTGAACGTGTCACTCTTTGTAGTCTGCTACGGTCTTTCTTGTGCAGTGCTATTCCCAAACCAGGAGGTGATGTTGCCAGTCAGGATGCTCTCTATTGTACATGAGTAGAAGTTCCTAAGGATCTTCTGACTGACTTGGAACTTCCTTAGGCGCCTGAGGAAGTAGAGGCGTTGTCGTGCCTTCTTCACAACACTGTCAATGTGTGTGGTCCATGTCAAATCCTCGGATATGTGGGCTCTGAGGTACTTGAAACTGTTCACTCTCTCAACCGGTGCCCCGTCGATGCTGAGGGGGCTGTAGTCCTTGACCCCCGACCTCCTGAAGTCCACAATCATCTCTTTTGTTTTGCTGACGTTCAGGGAGAGGCAGTTCTCCTGACACCACTGTGACAGGTTCTCTACCTCTTCCAGGTAGGCCCTTTCGTCGTTGGCAGAGATCAGGCCCACCACTACTGTGTCATCAGCAAATTTGATGATGGTGTTGTTGTTCTGCTGTGCTACGCAGTCATGTGTGTACAGGGAGTAGAGGAGGGGGCTCAGAACACAGCCCTGGGGGGCCCCTATGTTGAGCGTGATGGATGAGGCGTTTTTGGCGACCATAGTGTTAATGCCGATATCGGCCGATAATATCGGACATCCCTAGTCTTTACATAATGTTTTATTCTTTGCGTTAACCAGACTCTGGGAACCAGAAAATGGCCAATTAAAACTCTAACAAAAGATGGTCACTATTATGATATTAAAAAAAAATAGTGTGCTTCAATTTCCATTGTATTGATAAAGCCTATCCACTTCTTGCGAGAGGTTGCATATTCCAATTCATTACAAATTCACTATTCACTATTGTTGAAAGTACCATTTTGACCAGTTCTATAGGCTATACAATGGAAATGTAAAACAACAACCGGGTCCAGATTCAAGGCCAGTTTGACCCAGACTCTATTTCCAGAGACAGCACTGTGTTTTGGCGCTGTGTTCTGGCACTATCCTGTCCTGGCACTATCCTGTCGGATAAGGAACAGCCCAATCAGAACGAACTGTGCTTTATGATAATGATAACGATGTTCAACAAGTACTTGAGTAAGTTCAGTGTACAAATAAAGATAATTTTTTTTGTACATAATCTCCGAAGTAGCCTAATTAAAAAAAAAAAAAAAGGGAATACAATGCAACATAATTTTTTATTTTTTTTCTTAAACTAAGTGGTCTACTATACATATTCAAATAACAGCTCTACATTCCGACAGCCATCACTGATATAGATTGTCTGGTCAGTAACATGGGTCTCCCAGTCCGTCCCCTCCGCAGTAAAACGAAAATAGATTTCCTGGAATGCCTTCCCACTTCATCCAATCAGGAGAGAACTCCACACTACAAAAATGGTCTGACAAATTATAATTAAATACAAATTTTAAGCAAATATATGTGCTTGAAACAAATAAAATAATTGCCAGTGCAGTAAGAAAATGTGTCAATTTCTTGAAATAAGTAAAAATCTCTAGGGTTCTCTCTTCTGATTGGATAAAGTGGTAAGGGATACCAGCTCATTTATTTTGTGTTTACTGCAGTGCAGAGTGGAGGGACTGGGAGACCCATGTTACTGACAAAACACTATATCAGTGATGGCTGTTGGAATGTAGGCTAGAGCTATTTAACACTTATTTTAACAACAAGAAAATGCGCATTTAATGTCTCATTTGAAAAATGATGTATTCATTATACCAAATTTGTATGTGAAATACAAAATATAAAGTAAAATGTATTTTATAGGGATGGTGTGAGTAATCGATTACTCAAGTAATTACTCAGCTCAGAACTCGGCAGAATCTGCACCTGGCTTGCTGATAATAACAAACTATCATTACACCTGGGTAAAACAGAATCCATTGTCTTCTGATCAAATAACAAACTCAGCCAAACCAACGGCTTCTCTGTTACAGTGGGTGACAATATTGTCACAAGGAAAGATGAAATTACATGGGTTCCATCCTAGAGGCAAATCTTTCCTGTGACAAAATGGCATCCAATGTAATAAAAAAAGTCAACCAACGAACAAGATTCTTGTACCGGATCTCCTCTCTGGTAAACAAGAATACCCTGAAGACTCTGGCAGGAGCACTCATTCAAGGGTACTACGATTATGCTTGCACCTCATGGTACCAAAGCACCTCAAAGGCACTAAAAACAAGATTACAAATATCACAAAACAAACTGGTCAGACTACTGCTTGACCTGACTCCTAAAACCAACCTCACCCCTGCCCATTTTGACAACCTAGCATGGCTTAGAGTAGACAGCAGAGTAGACAGCAACTTGCAATGGGCCTGGTCTACAAGATACACTACACCACTAAGGTACCCATGTACATGTCGAAATACTTCCCAAAGGTCAGTGAATACCATGACCACAACACCAGAGGGAGTTCCACAAATCATGTTCAACCCAGATTCGGCACAAACAAGGGTCTAAACACGTTTTGCAATTATGCCACATCAATGTGGAACGCCCTACCCTCAGCCGTAAAAAAAAATGTGAATCCCTACCCACCTTCAAAACCGCTCTCAAAGAGCACCTACGGGAGGCTGCCATTCGAAACTGGCCCCCGTAAATGTCCAAGATCCCCCTCCCCACCCACCCCCTCCTAATGTACAGTTTCCTCCCCCTCGTATGTATTTTCTGTTAGGATCTCTGTTTAACAGTACTGTATATTTACATATCTTGTATGTCACAAATGTAACAGTACTGCATACCTGTATGTCATAAATGTCATGATATATATCTGTATGGCCCCCGTAAATGTCCAAACCCCCCCCCCCCCCCCTCCCACCCACCCACCCCCTCCCTCCTAATGTACAGTTTCCTCCCCCTCGTATATATTTTCTGTTAGGATCTCTGTTTAACAGTACTGTATATTTGCATATCTTGTATGTCACAAATGTAGCAGTACTGTATCTGTAATTCTGTATGTCATAAATGTCATGATATATCTGTATGTCATAAATGTCATTATGAATTGAAAATGGGGGACCCTGATATAAACAAGATGAAAGTCTTTCTCTGACCTGACCTGACCTGACCAGACATGCCTACTACAGTACCTAAACAAAATGACCCCACGACTATAGAAACGAGTAGAAACAAGAATTGGTAAGCCTAGTTAAGACTGATGCATCCACCACAGACCACACTCAACATGTGTGTTTCAACAATGGGGAGTTAGTTAAGAGACATTCGCTGTTGTAGGCCGGCCCTCCGGGTCAATGGTTACTGGCCTTTCAGCACCAGGGAGTTGCTGGTTACCGAAGGTGGGAGAGACACAAACATGAATACATTCCCGACATATTTAAGAAGGCAGCCAGAGACTGTGTGGAAGCTAGTGACTGTGTGGAAGCTAGAGACTGTGGAAACTAGAGACCGTGTGGAAGCCAGTGACTGGAAGTTGACCTGTCTTTCCTCCCTGGTGCTGAAAGGCCAGTAAATGCCTGTCTCTGTGTGTTGGTTTGCAGTCCTTGACTGATATATTGTCGATCTACTTGCTTCTTGCTCCTACGTGATCTGGGACATGGACCAGACACCAGTGTGTGGGTGGGCATCGTGAAGCTGCCAGGATAGTACGTGTAGGAGAGAAATTCTTAAATGCCCATCCTCTCATCTCCTTATAATAAAAAATAGGAATGGCTTGCTAGACAGGGTCACTTGACCTCAACATTAAGTAAACAACTGTCATACGGTGTGACGGCCTAGCTGTCAGTGTCACCCAGCAACCGCCCCCCCCCCCCCCCCCCCCCAAAGAATGGATTGCACGGTGCTAGTTGCACCCTTACTTACAATCCATTATGAATTGAAAATGGGGGACCCTGATGTAAACTAGATGAAAATCTTTCTCTGGTCTGCATCCCCTTAACAATTGTGTGTATTGAGCCGTACTGTATTGTACCCATTCTGCAATCTGTTAATTAAAATGTTCAATCAACCAATCAGTATATATTTGTTATTTATTTTTGGTATAGTGCTTAACAAGCATAATTTAATGTTGCCCAGTTGTGGCCTGTTGAGGGGCAATACATATCAAAAGTTCCAAAACATCTATTGTGTTTGTATTTGTATGATCCACTATATAAACATAGTAATTATAATATCTACATGCATGGCATTTGATTGGAGGCTAGTCTCACTTTGTTCCACAGCAACATTAAAATAGTTTAGATTTGTGTACGTTGTTTTTTTTGTATTTTATTTTTTTATTATTTTTTAAACAAACATATAAACAAACATGACAACACACGATAAGATATACAAGCATTAATTGTCAGGGCACATCCAATGAGATCACATTTTAGTTAGTTGTCTTATATAAGATATACCCCTAATACCTGTTATCTAAAAAACCTACACACATATGCTCCAGCTCGAACCCCCCCCCCGCCCCCCCTCCCGGACCCCACCTTGAGAAGCACCTCCACTATCCCTCGCACCTAACCAGACACTACCATTATAAGCTAGCTTTTATTCTCTCCACCACTTCTAACCACATTGACATTTTGGATTCATTGAGACCCAGAATTCTTGCTGTAGATATTTCATGGTAAATTACATCGAGATATGTAAGAAACCAAACTTTACGGCAATTTTTTTCCGGTTGAAACCAGCGTGATGCGATCAGCTTTTTAGCTACTGTGATACCCGATAAAACCAATCTCTTTAGCTGTGGATTCACTGCAAACTCAAAAACATCATTCAATAGTAATACCGAGGGGTGTACAGTACAGGTATATTCCAAGATACGAGTTTTGATATTTGTTGGGTCACATCTTTCCAGAATGCCTTAACTGGTGAGCAGTCCCAATACATGTGCATAAATGTCCCTTCGTCCCCATTTGTACATTGGGAGCATTTGGAGTCTTGTTTAAGCCCCATTCGGCACAGTCTTATAGGAGTCAAGTATGTCCTGTGAATATAGTTAAGATTGATTTGTTGATGATCCGGGTTCCTTGATGTAAGTCGGACATTTGCCCAGGCTCCTTGCCAATCAAAGTCATTTTCCAGGTCTGGTATATCCCTCCTCCAGACAGAGTCTAGTTGGAGGGTTTCATACGAGGACGTTAGTAATTGATGATAAAATTCTGAAACAAAACCTCTCGATGTCTCTCTTTCGTAGAAGAATTTGTGGTATCTGTGGTGTTCAATTGGTCTGTCTAATGGAACACCGTGAGATTTCAAACATAGCTGTAACTGTTTGTAAAAAAGCCATGTGGACTTGGTGAGATTAAATTTTTTGCGTATTTCTTTATCACTACAAAACCCTGTTTGTTAAAAACATCCCCTAATGAGTGTATGCCTTGCTCTTCCCATATAGGGAATCTTATAGGTCGTTTTCCAATTAAGAGTGCATTGTTATTGAATAAGGGAGTATGATTGTGCCATTTTTGTGGGTTCGGATTTTTTTTTTGTGATTCACGCCATATCCGGATCGCATGAGTAATTATGGGGCCAAATTTTCGTTCACAGTGCTTGATTGGTAGTTTAGTGTATGCTACTGTATGTCCTTCAGTCTATGTGGGGCTACTATGTTTTCTTCTAATTTTCTCCAGGATACTAATGCTTGGGGGTCAAACCATGTTGTCAATGGACTTAATGTGTACGCCTTAAAATATAGGAAAAAATCTGGAAATGCCATGCCACCATCTGTTTTATTTCTCTGTGCGGTGGATCTTTTTATACGTGGTGGTTTGTTATTCCAAATAAATGTGTATGTGGAGGAGTGTAATCTTTTCCAGTAACCCTCTGGAGGGGGTAACGGTAGCATTGAACTGAAGAAGTTGATTCTAGGTAGTACATCCATCTTAACTATTGATATCCGTGCTTGTACTGTGTTTTTAAGTTTTGCCCATCTATCAAGGTCGTCTTTGATTTTGTTTTGGATTTTTGTGTAGTTGTGCTTCACCGTTTGTCTTATGGTGGGGAATATTTACACTCCCAAGCATCTGAAATGTTTTACCATCGGTATCTCTCCTGGGAGGGTTGTATCTTTTTTTGCAGGGGTGTTAAGTGGAAGGAAAGCCGACTTCGGCCAATTTATCTTAAATCCCGATAAATCACCAAAGTCCTCAATCAACTTGAGCAGATGAGGCAATGTGGTGTTGGGGTTTTGCATGAACAATATTACATCGTCCGCATATAAACACATTTTTTGTAGTGTGCCCTTGATTACGATTGGTTCTATGGATTGGGATTGTCTTATATATTGTGCTAAAGGCTCTAATGATAGATTGAACAGTCCGGGACTAAGAGGACAACCCTGTCTGGCAGAGCGTGATACCGGAAAGATTTTGGAGATGATTGTGCCTGTTGTAATCATGGCCGATGGGTCTTTGTATAATACTTTAATCATATCGATGAATCCTTTTCCTAACCCCATCCTTTCTAGTACTGCCCATAGATACGACCATTCCAGCCTGTCAAAGGCTTTCATAGCATCCAGGGACAGCATCGCCTTAGGTATGGTGTCCTCCTTGTCGGCATCAAGTACGTGCAGTATTCGTCTTATGTTTTCAGTGATCAGGCGGCCTCCTATGAAGCCAGTTTGGTCCGGGTGAACTAAAGACGTCATATGCTTTTGTAATCTGATGGCTAATACCTTAGAGTACAGTTTGATATCGGTTCCGAGGAGGCTTAAAGGTCTATAACTACCGCACTCGTTGGGGTCTTTGTCTTTTTTAAGGAGGACTGTTATGAGTGCAATATTGTCATTCTCATGGAAGTTCCCCTCCTTGACTGAGTATAAGATCATATTTAGTAATAAGGGGCCAATTATGTCCCAACAAGAAAGGTACATTTCTGATGGGAAACCGTCTCTTCCAGGAGCCTTACCACTTTGCATTGCGGTTATGGCCTTCTTGAGTTCCTCTAGTGTGATCGGTGTTTCTAACTGTTTAGCGTCATCCTCTGAAAGTTTAGGGAGAATAATTTGATTAAGAAATGTGTCCATTTTGTTTTGATCGAAGGTCGTTTCTGATTTATATAAGTCGGAGTAGAATTCTTTGAATGTATCGTTTATTTTTACAGGATCTGTTACAAGTACTTGTTGTGCTCTAATGGTAGTTATATCTGCAAATTTTGCATTAATTCTTAATCGCATGGCTAATAGGTGGCTGGGTTTGGAACCATGGGACTACTGTAGAGCCATATGAAATCCGCGATCACGGAATCGCGGACGGAATCGCGGAATTGAGCAATAAAAATGGAATCAACTGTAAAAAAAAAAAAAAAATTATATATATATTTTTCTTTTCTTTTCTTTTTTTTATGTTGTGGGACTTGTACAGCACTTTGTTCAACTTTGTCAGTGCTGTAAAGTTTAAACCTTTTTAAATCTTAGACAAACAAAACACTTTGCTTTCATGAAATATTGTAAGCCGTCATTTGAGGCTTTATAAAAGCAGCACAATGAACACAAATCTGTCAGTGCCGAGTCCGACCTCATCTTAAATAACAAACAGCATTGCTTGTTGTAATTAACAAAGAGAGGCAGAGTTGATTTTGCAAAAAAATATATATATATCATTTATATTTCTATATTTTTTAATAATACAATTTTATTTTCATATTCGAATCCCATGAGAAGTATTTAAGACAGCCCTATTAAATGGACTGTTATATCTTATTAAATTGTGGACATTTATTAATTCCCACTTATTAGACACTATTTCTGATGGTAAAATGAGCGTACAAAGCAAAATACAGAATTCTGAAATATTAAAACGGAAAAAACGGAATTTGGAAAAAAATAAAATGGAATTTGGAAAAAAATAAAACGGATTTCATATGGCTCTAGAGTACTGCTGTTGTCTTGTGCTGCGTATTTGTATTTCCGATTGTTGTCTGTATATGGCATTGATCTCTTTTTTTAGTACGTTAACTTGATTCTCTAGTCGAGTTGAGTTGTTGTATTTTAGAGAATTAAATAACGTTGAGTAAAGCGTTTCCAGCTCAGCCAGTTTTGTGCATTGATTCTTGCGCATTTTGGAGGAAAAGCTATCCGTGAAATCTTTGATCATTCCCTTTACCGACATCCATATTATTCTGGGGTCTTGCACCGAGTTTGCATTCTCCCGTTGGAATACTATAAGAGCTTCTTTGAGTTGTGTAATGAATTCCTTGTTATTAAGCAGCAACGAGTTAAATCGCCATCTTGGGGCTCGGGAGGATAGTATACCAAATGTACCTTTAAGGAGTAAATAACAGTGATCTGATAGTGCGTTGGGTATCATTTCCACTTCATAATTATCAAATAGTCTCTGTGATGCAAAGACATAATCTATTCTGGATAGTGTATTATGTCTCGCAGATCGACAAGAGTACTTTCGGGTCGTGGGATTAAGTAACCGCCATAAGTCATTTACACCTGTAATCTTTGACCAGTCCTTTAATGCCTTCGATGAATTCTTTTGTTCGCTGGAAAAGGCGAGGTAAGATTTGTCCATCCTTGGGTTCCAGATGGCATTAAAATCAGCACCTATTATAAATGAGTAATCGGGAATGTCTAACATTGCATTGGTTAGTGTAGTGAAGAAATCATCTTTGTACAAATTTGGGGCGTATACCGCTACCAACGCTATTTTCCTGTTCTTATGTTCAATCTTAGCTATAGTTATCCGACCTTCTACATCAGACCATACTCCCTTTAGTACAATATTCAACTTACGTTTAACGACTATGGCTACACCCCGAGTTCTCGTACCAATAGAAGAGTGACTAATATTATGGTATGTGTTGTCCGGTAATTTATCTATGTCTTTCTCTAGAATGTGCGTTTCGCTTAGCAGAGCAATGTCCACATGTTCTTTTTTCATCAGTGTGAGCACGCTTTTGCGTTTGAGTTGGTTATTTATTCCCCCGGTGTTCCATATCATTATATTCAAACTAGCCATAATCTATACATGTTGTATTGTAATTTTTGGTAATGCTTCTAGAGTGCGAGGCAATAATAGATATACATCCCACTAGTGAGGTCCCGTTGAGAGCCGAGCTTAAAACATACATATATACAAATAAAAATCCCCTACCCTTCCCTCCCACCGAGAGTCGTACAGGATTGTGTTCCATGAACACAACCTTTGCGTATGACTCCCTCCCTTGCACCACCGGATATCCCAGAATGATCCAATTATCCTTAACATTCCTATGTATACCATAGGATCTAACACTCTAAATTCTACCATAAGTAGAATGTCGACTGTGGCTTGGCCACTTTCCCGTAAAATAAAAATTTAAATAAGATAAAACTAAAAATAAAGACCAAAAATAAGCTTCAATTGTCATGCCCTAATCACTTACATTTTATATGAACTTGTGTAATTTATAGTAACCCATGAATAATATGGAGGTATTGAACTGAAGAGAGAGCCTCAATAAATCAGAGAAAACGGATGAAAAAAAACAAGTAAAAGGAAGAGAACATTAACTTAGATCTTAAAAGAGCATTGCTATGCTTAAACATCTAAAGTATAAATTGGAGAAGTAGTGGAAATATTTCCAATTAATAAAAAACAGTTTTTAAATACGTATATGCAGCATTTCCCCTGACCGTGGTGGGCGATGATCCGTTGTGTAGAATGATCTTTCAGCCGGCCGCTGCTATGATGGTTCTGTGGTTCTGCATCTAGATGCTGTTGATTATTCCCCCGAGGGGCTTCTGGTAGAGTGACTGACCACGTATTGCTGTTATTCCAGAATGTTCCCTATATCAAAGAATGCTTTAGATGTTCTAGATTATTCCAATATGTCGTTTTTACATTGTTTGAATGTTCCAGTATGTTCTGGAGTGTTCCAATCTTGAATCCAATATGTCCGCAATAATAGAAACCCGACGGGGAAAGCATTCAATAACTCTGAGCACGTAGGTCTCTCTGTCCCAAATCCTCGGTTCATTAAAGATTGTACTATATGGTGACCTTGCATAACAGAGATTAAAAGGCCATTTATACACTATTCTGCGTGTTGTGCAGACAAGTATTTGGCTGCATCTTCAGGCGAGTTGAGGAAAACCCTTGCTCCTTTTTTATCGACAATGCGAAGTATTGCAGGGTATGTTAATAGGGGTCTGTATTTCTCCAGATATAGTTGAGACATCACCGTCTTGAACTTGGCACGCAGGTCCACTACATCACGACAATAATCTTCAAAGCAGTGTATTGGTACATCCATGTATTTCAGATTGCCTTTCATCCTGCGAGTTTCACGAATAATCATTTCTTTTATTTTGACTTGGCGCAGGATAACCAATATCACTCTGGGCTTAGCGTTATTGCCAATGGAACGGGTCCCCAATCTGTAGCACTGTTCCACCTCTGGTACTTTAGGAAGGATCTCTGTTCCCAAGATTTTCTGTAATTCTGTGGCAAATTCTTCAGGGTGAGCACATCTCACTGACTCGTCCAGACCGACTATACGAATATTCAGCTTGCGTTTTTGATATTCCATCTCGAATATTTTGGCTTTCTGTTCTTCATTGATTCGCTTAAGCTCCATCGTTATATCGCTGAGCTCCGTCTTGATTTCTTTGTAGTTTCCCTTCATCTCAGCAGTTAGGTTAACGTTGATAACCTCTACTTCTTTGTAGATTCGAGCGAATTTTTTTTCGTGGGCTTCCATTACTGTTTCCAGAGCCTCGGTGCGTTTAATATGTGCGTCGGCGTCCGCTCTCAGCGCATCTATTTTGCCTTCAATAGATTCTTTAATAGCATCTACTTTTTGGGTTATTATCTTCTCCATTTCCTCCATTCTCTTCTCCATTGTCTTCCCCATTTCCTCCATTTTCCGGATGATATGTTCGGTGTCTGCGGAGGTATTTGATGGGGTTGAACTTGAAGCGGCCACTGTCAAGTCTATATTTTCTGCTGTATGCCGTACGAATCCTGATTCCTGCGGCGGGACCTCTACGACTGTTTTTGGACTCGTTGTGTTTTTCTTTGGTTTCATCTCGATTCTTTTGGTCAATATAGTTAGTTGATAGTCTCAGTTGATATATGCGTCAAGTTTTAAACGCATTAATGGTTTATAAATATGTTTTTAAAACGAAAAAAAAAATAACGGGTGAGCAGCTGTGTCACATGCGACCTACTCCATTCTAACGCTAAACCGGAAGTCATTTGTGTACGTTGTTTATGTTAAGAATTTACTTGAAAGTAACGCAATAGTTACTTTCTGAAGTAACTAGTTACTTTTATAATTTGTAACTGAGTATGTAATTTAGTTACTTTTTGGAAGAAGTAACTGGTAACTGTAACTAGTTACTTTTTTATAGTAACTTGCCCAACACTGATCACCGCGCAGATTGATTGATTAAATGAACATTTTATTAACAGATTGCAGAATGGGTACAATACAGTACAGCAGAACAGAGAGAGACTTTCGTCTTGTTTACATCAGGGTCCCCCATTTTCAATTCATAATGAATTGTAACTGCAACTTGCTCCATGCAATCCATTCTTTGTGGATCTAGCCCCCAGTCTCATCCAGAGGATTACCCAGCAGCCCCTGGCCAAACTGCAATGGAATGGGGCCTTTGTCTAAAACCGGTTGTCATGACAGGAGAGAGGCAGAACATTCTGGCTGTGGAGCTGTTCTCATCACAGCTGTTGGTTGGGTTCAAACCAGATTCACAGTCCTGATCTCAATCTCCATACTACTGACTGGAGAAAGCTATAGCCTATGTCTGTGTGTTGTGTAACCTATATATAATCCCTGAGGAGATAATCCCCTGGGTTCAAAGGGAAACAAGGGTCAGACAGACTGGGTAGACTAGACACACAGCCCTGTCGCGGCTACTGGAGAGCCCTGGGGTTGAATGAAACTAGTGGAGCATTGGTGAACTCCAATATAACAACCCTAGTGCTGGAAGATGCCACTGCACAGTTCAGAAAGCCAAACCAGGATGGAAATATGTCTCTTATTACTTGATATACAAGGCTGTAGGCTCCCACTAGCAGACTGGTAGTGGTATGTAGCCTAACGCCTGGGTTCAAAGGGGACTGAAGGAGATAGAGGAAGAGAGAGCAGGGTTTTCTGATTCCTGTAAAGATGGAGACAAGCATGTCACCTGGCCTTGACCTACTTCTGTGACTGTGACTGTGTGGAAGCCAGTGACTGTGGAAACCAGTGACCGTGTGGAAGCTAGTGACTGTTTCAAGTTTGTTTATTATTTGTCACAATAAAATACTAATAAGTACTTTACGGTGAAATGCTTGGTTTTGTATGAGCCCCTGATAGCCCCTGCTTCATACAAAAAAGTAAGTAAAAGAGGAATATACAATCTAAAGTACAACCTAAGTACAGTGAGTAAACGGTGAGGTACAAATGCAGACAATGAAGTAGGGCTGGGCGATATAACGATAACGATAAATATCGCGATATATTTTAATAATCGATATCGAATATCGAAATTAAAAAAAAAAATCGATTTTTTTTTTTTTTTTTTTATTTTTTTTTTTACCTGCAACAGGGCAGTTTTAAAACCAGAGACAGTGGACAGACTTGTCTTTCTTGCCTGCAACTTAAAGTAATGGCTTTGCTTGTCCAAATGACAATACTGACCAAATTCTGATTTCTTTTTCTCTTGTCCATTTATTTTGTTTGCTTTCTAATTTAAAATACATTTTGAAACCGTCTGTACACAGTAGGCTATGTGTGCTAGCAGAACTAGACTCCAGTCACGAGTCACAGTGCACATGTGCGGTGGTTTGTCCACCAAAAAAGCGCCAAAAGATCGAAAATAAACTAGCAGAGCCAGAACTGTTCAACTCCTCTGGAGCCACAGCCAGCAGAGAAGCCGGTTTACTTTAGCTTTTAAACCAGCTGCAGCCTGAGAACTGGAGTGTGAGGGGATGTAACACTAAAGATGGCGGCAATGACAAAGAATTGCTGCAAAATAAACATACATCTGTTTTTTTTTTTTTTTTTTAATTATTTATACTTATAACAATTCGATAATTATCGATATCGAGAAATAAAATAAAATTATCATATCGTTATCGCGATATGATTTTTTTCCATATCGCCCAGCCCTACAATGAAGTACAAAACTTTAAGCTAAGGTGCAAATGCAAATGAGAGTGACTGTGTGGAAGCCAGTGACTGTGGAAGCTAGTGACTGTGGAAGCTAGTCACTGTGTGGAAGCTAGTGACTGTGGAAGCTAGTGACTGTGTGGAAGCCAGTGACTGTGGAAGCTAGTGACTGTGGAAGCTAGTGACTGTGTGAAAGCTAGTGACTGTGGAAGCTAGTGACTGTGTGGAAGCCAGTGACTGTGGAAGCTAGTGACTGTGGAAGCCAGTGACTGTGGAAGCTAGTGACTGTGTGGAAGCCAGTGACTGTGGAAGCTAGTTACTATGGAAGCCACTAGCCAGTGACTGTGTGGAAGCCAGTGACTGTGTGGAAGGCAAGCTAGTGACTTGATTGATTGATTGAACATTTTATTAACAGATTGCAGAATGGGTACAAACAGTATGGCTCAATACACACAATTGTTAACGGGATGCAGACCATAGAAAGACTTTTGTCTTGTTTACATCAGGGTCCCCCATTTTCAATTTATAACATTTATGACATACACATTTTACATTTAGTCATTTAGCTGACGCTTTTATCCAAAGCGACTTACAAGTTCTGTACGACAAGACAGCAAGAAGGGTACAACTCTATCAGCTGAGTAACAATGTTCATCAAAGTGTTGAGTGCTACAGTGTAGGTTAGTTTATTAGGACAAGTGCATGACAGTAAGGTTAGTCAGGGTTAGATTTTATTTAATTTTTTTTTACACAACATACAGGTATACTGTACTGTTACATCCAGACATTTATGACATACAAGATATACAAATATACAGTACGAGTTTCTAAAAGATAATATATACATTTGAGGGGGAGGAAACTGTACATTGGGGGGGGGGGGGGGGGGGGGTTGGGACATTTACAGTGGCCAGTTTCGAATTGCGCCCTCCCGTAGGTGCTTTTTTAGAGCGGTTTTGAAGGTGGGTAGGTATTCACATTTTTTTACGGCTGTGGGTATGGCGTTCCACATTGTTGTGACATAATTGCGAAACGTGTTTAGTCCCTTGTTTGAGCCGAATTTGGGTTGGACATGATTTGTGGAACTCCCTCTGGTGTTGTGGTCGTGGTATTCACTGACCTTTGGGGAGTATTTCTACATGTACATAGGTACCTTAGTGGTGTAGTGTATCTTGTAGACCAGGCCCATTGCAAGTTGCTGGAGCACTCATACAGTGTCACTATGACTATGCGTTTGGCTCCTGGTACAACAGTGCCCCCAAAAGTCAGAAAATAAAACTACAGACATCACAAAATAAGCTAATCCGGGTAATACTAAGGCTACCTGCCCGAACCCACCTTGACCCATCTCACTTTGAGATCATGAGATGGCTTAAGGTGGAAGACAGAGTAAACCAGATAGGGATGTGCCTAGTTCACAGAATAGTGCACGGGGTAGTGCCAGTGTACTTTAACAACTACTTCAACCGAATCAGAGACACCCATGCATACCAAACTAAGCGCAGCTCAACTGACTTTGTGCCAGTCAGATTCAGGAGCTGTATGGGGAAGGAGTCATTTCTATATTCAGCAGCTATCTATTGGAACAGTCTGCCCAGTGACCTGAAAATCGTAGACAATGCCGTTAGATTCAAGTCCAGCCTGAAGACATGGCTCAAAAGGGACTATACTTGACCTAGACACTTAGCTTAAGGCACCCTTGCATGTTGTATGCGTCTGTTATGTATATAAATGTTAAATGGTATATGTGATGTGTTGTGATGTCACGTTTTGTATGATGCATGTATCAAGCATCACACTCCCCCTCCCCCCTACAAGGACCACAATGGAAATAAGCTCTGAGCTTTTTTGTGTTTCATCCTTGGCAGTATATCCTGACTGTGCTCTTCTGTCACATGTTTATTTTTTATATTGTCAAATAAAGTCATTCATTCATTCATTCATACTCTGTCGTCTACTCTAAGCCATCCTAGGTTGTCAAAATGGGCAGGGGTGAGGTGGGTTTTAGGAGTAAGGTCAAGCAGTACGGTTTGTTTTGTGATGTTTGTATAATCTTGTTTTTAGTGCCTTTGAGGTGCTTTGGTACCATGAGGTGCAAGCATAGTCGTAGTACCCTTGAATGAGTGCTCCTGTTAGAGTCTTCAGGGTATTCTTGTTTACCAGAGAGAAGATCCGGTACAAGAATCTTGTTTGTTGGTTGACTTTTTTGATTACATTGGTTGCCATTTTGTCACAGGAAAGATTTGCCTCTAGGATGGAACCCAGGTATGTAATTTCATCTTTCCTTGTGACAATATTGTCACCCACTGTAACACTGGCTGTGGAAGCCAGTGACTGTGTGGAAGCCAGTGACTGACTGTGTGGAAGCTAGTGACTGTGTGGAAGCCAGTAACTGTGTGGCTGACATTTTAATAGACTTTGTCTCAGGGACCCCCATCTGAAAAGACCTTTGTTGTTAGATATGACTTATTCCAGAATTCCATTAACGTCTAGACTTTAGGTGGGGAGATTACATTGGAGAGAGTGAAGCCTGTGATTAATTAGTATATTCACTCTTATATATCCCAGTCATTAGTTAACTTCTATTGAAGTTGGATCCCACTTTGAGAACCCCTGCGTGACCTAGACCGACCCAGGTGGAGGCTAGGCGGTACAGATACAACATTGTATCCGTTGGTTGAAACAAGGTCAGCCAGGGAGACCGAGTCATCATGGCCCAAGGAGCTACTCCAGCTCTACCAGAGAGACTTTTAGCAGGGAGAGAGACATCAGGCTGATCAGCTGTTCTGTGTTCACGTCTCCACCACAAGGACAGAGCTTCAGTTCATATTTCCTGAGTTGAAAGGCAAAATCTGTCAGCGGGACCTTAGAATTACCAGCAGCAGCCTCCTGCTGAGGTCCTGTGTGAACTCTGTGGTCTGAGCTGCTCTTCTCTACATCACGGCTGTCACGTTTACAGGTAACCAGTGGTTTTCCTGCTTCTTTATAATAAACATGTATGTAGTAGTTTGATGGTGAAATAGGCTTGTGGTGAATAGACTGCAGAGAGAAAAGCTAGTGTGCTGCCCTGCTCAGCCTGGAGAGTGAACCTGCCTCCCCCAAAGCATCAGATTAGTGGAATCAACTGACATTTTATTCAATAGCTTTGCATTTTGTGTGATGTGTTCTTCTTGTGCTTTTTTGTTGCGTGTTCTGCCTGCTTTAGCATTTCACCTGTTTTGTAAATCCCTTTAGATTTACAAAATCTCAGATAGTCATTCAGCAGATATTTATAAAATAAAAAAGGGGTATGTTCTGTTATATTTTGGTGGATGACGTATTTGACCTTTTTGAAGACTGTACAACCAAAGAGGGTAAGCTAGGGTAGTGATTTGGCTAGTTTTGATGTCAAAATTAAAGAAAATATAAAATTTACATTATTGCAAATTGACATTCCTGATGTTTAAGCAGTTGATTGGTGCACACAATGCACAAAGGACAGTTTAGTCAATGACTTATTCAGTAGTGTTGATTTTCAATGAGGTCATCGCCTCCCATTCATTGCCCACCATAATCGCCCTTTTCTTCCCCTTTGCTTTTTCTGCTATTTGTTTTTGTTATTGCATTGCTGAATATGTCTATGTATGTGTGTTTTCTATATTCATTCAGGGTCCTGGGTGGAGTTAGAGATGAACAGGGCTGCGTCAGGTTCGAGCCAGTCGTCCTCCATGATGGGCGGGACAGAGGCGCTGCTGCCCCTGGCCCAGGTGGTGGAGGAGGAGGAGGCCATGGTAGGGGGGCTGGAACACGTTCCGTCCTCCTCCTCCATCCATAACGGAGACATGGAGAAGATCCTCCTAGACGCTCAGCACGAGTCCAGCCGGAGCAACTCCTCCTGCGACAGGTCGGCCATTTTAACAGAACATACCGAGGCTATAAAGGCTTCTCCTCATCTCCTCACATTAGCCTGATAGCCTGTAGTCACCAGTTCAGTAGAGTTTTAGTATGGGTAGGGATGCACCATATATTGGTATCGGCCAATGATACAGATATTTATTCTGTATTGGTCCAATGAGCAAAACTTGGCAGATATATATCTGCAAACATATATCAGCTGGTGATAGTTAACATTGTTAACATTGTTTAAGTATGTACAAAAATAGTATGTACAAAAGTTGATTATCATAGAATTTAGTTTTATTTATACAGATCACATTGACATATTGGTTATCGATAGGGATGTCCGATATAATCGGCCTACCGATATTGGCATTAAAATGTAATATCGGAACTGATCGGTATTGGTTTTCAAAAAATAATTTTATTTTTTATTCTTTTTTTTTACATTTATTTACCCAGGCAAGCAAGTAATAACAAATTCTGATTTTATTTATTGTCAAAAGTATGCATAATGTTGTGTTAATTCCACGACAAGAGATATGTAATGTTAATTACCTGAAATTATTCCGTTTTGGGGGCGGGGGGGAACCCCGCATATATCGGTATCGGTTGATATCGGTATCGGAAATTAAGAGTTGGACAATCTCGGTATATCGGATATTGGTAAAAAAGCCAATATCGAACATCCCTAGTTATCGACCATAACAGAAATGTTAATATCGGTTATTGATATCGACCAAAGGTTTCAAATCAACACATCCCTAGTATGTGGTTGTGCTTACCTTGCAACTCCCATTAATAGCCATGCATCTAAAATAGTAGCAGTAGCTCTAAAATCCATGGAAAACGCTATAAAGAGACTGAAACCTGTCTACTTAGTGTGATGAACAGGGATTTGTGTGAATTCCATTCAAAACAAAGCCCTGCAACCAGATATATATATATATATTTTTTTTATTATCTTTTTCCCCCTCCTTTTTTCCGATTTTTCTCCCATCCCACTGTTGGTCGTTATGCCAATTCCCAACCCCCTTCCTGGTTGTTGCGCACCCCCCCCTACTGTTGGTCCGGGAGGCCGGAGACTGTCGCATGTTTTCCTCCGACACATGTGCAGCCAGCCGGCAGCCAGCCTGGCAGCGCAGATTCTCACCGGGAGAGTGTAACGTGTGGAAGGTCACACTACCTTTCTCCAGATCCTACCCTCGCTGTGCAGGCGCCCCAACCGAACTGTAGGGGTCGCTGTCCACAACGCCCAGGACCCACCCACGGCTTCCCTCCCCCTAACTCAGCCAAACGAGTTAGTATAGCGATCAGCCCAAGCCAAGGCAATGCTGACTCTCCGGGAGTCGAGACCGCAGCCTCTTGCATTCGTGACAAGCACAATCTCTGCTACGCCACCTGACCGCCTGCAACCAGATATATATATATTTTTTAAAGATTTCTTTTTGGCGTTTTATCGCTTTATTGCTACTTGGCAGTCCAGTAGAGAGAGACAGAGGAGGAATGGGAGACAGAGTGGGGGGAAGACATTCGGCAAATAACGACGGGTTCGGGAGTCGAACCCGGGTCGGCCGTGTCGCGGCTGAGCGCGCCTATGTGGTTTGCCACTGGGGCGCCCCCTGCAACCAGATATTTAAAGAACTAAAAGACTTAATTCCTTCCACTGCAGGCTGGGAATGAAACAGTACGGATGTATTGTAGTGAAATGGTCCCTGGCTTCGTCCAGGACAGTGTTATTGTTCTGTTTCTGTTCTGTTGTTGTTAGCGGCAGCCTGCTAGTCAGCTGTGTCTGAGTCACCTGACGATGCCTAAGGACTGTTAACATGACAGCTGGCCCAGACTCATTCTGACTCAACCAGATCACTGTTAACATGACAGCTGGCCCAGACCCATTTTGACTCAACCAGATCCAAACTAAAATCCCTGGAAATCTCATTAATAACCATCAATTCAAATGAGATTTTGTCCTATTTAACACTTCCGGCGCCAACAGCAGAGGGCGCTGTGACCCTTTAGTGCCAGTGCTTTATCCAATGGAGGATATGACTTATTTGCGAGTGCTTAGAATATATCTTAAATTATGGCTATGGGTCTAATACACCCGTCGCTTATCAATGAGTTGCTTGCAGTCAACATGTACAAAACGGATTGTTTTTTCATCTGTACATTTCCATTTTATACTGTTTCTTTTTCTTTATCCACTTTTTCTCCTCTTTTCCTATTTTTCTCCCATCCCAATTTTGCGGTGCCAATTCTCCCCTCCCCTGTCTTGAACGTTGCTTGCATATGCCCCCCACTGGCCGGTTGTAGGGAGGATAGAAGCCTTGCATCACATGTCCCCTCCGATACATGTGGAGGCAGCCTGTCACATCTTTTCACCTGCCAGCGCGGACTCTCATTGGCGAGGTGTAACGTGTTGGAGGCTCACACTACCCCCGGCATTTCCTGTCTCTGCTGTGCAGGCGTCCCCCAACCGACCTGTAGGAGTCGCTGTCCACAACGTCCAGATTACCACCCATCGACTTCCACCCGCTAACCCTGCCAATTGAGTTAGTATGATGGCCGGCCCAAGCCAGAGGCAACGCCGACAGCCGGAGTCGAACCCGGTGTTGGATTCTGGCAATCAGCCAATCTCGTCTCATCATGGCTCCTTCGTGACTCTCTCTGTTGTGCGTTGTGTTTATTGCAACCCCTGAGTACATCCATAGTCATAAGAAACGACACTGCAACTTGATCTCTTTCCTTAGATCCTCATGTTTATTCTTATAAACATAGCCTCGTACAAGATGTAAACCAGTTCTGTATTGTCCTTGAAAAGTCTTTGGAAGGAACTAAATTCATTATTCTTTTTTCCCCCTCCTTTTTCCTCCGATTTTCTCCCATCCCAATGTTTAGTCGTTATGCCAATTCCCAATCCCCTTCCTGGTCGCTGCGCACTTACCCCCCACAGTCAGTCTGGGAGAGTGGAGGCTATCACGTGCTTCCTCCGACACACGTCTAGCCAATCAACCGCTTCTTTTCACCTGGCAGCGCGGACTCTCACTGAGAGGGTGTAACGTGTGGAAGGATCACACTACCCCCCCTTAGATCCTATCTGCGCTGAGCAGGCGCCCCGACCGAACTGTAGGAGTCGCTGTTTACAACGACCCGGACCCCCCCCGCCAGCTTTCCCACCCTCTAATACTGCCAATTGTATTAGTGTGAACGGCCAGCCAAGCTGGTGACACGCCGGGAGCTGGATTCGAGCTGGAATCTCCGCTACGCCACCTGACTGCCCCTAAATTCATTATTCTAATGGATTTCTCCTTTCACCCCGCTCGGTGGTCGTCGCGGCCTAGCTGTTATCCAAAGAGCCTTCCCTGTCGTCGTGGCACTTCAGTCCTCCCCTCCACCGGGGGAGGGGGGTCGTTTCAAAGTCTTTGATCAAGCTCTTCTCGTCTGTGCGTTGAATCTGAATCTAACTTCCCCGGAAGGAAACTCACATTATAATATTCTTGCCATAGCAACGACAGTCCCGGCCCCTCTTCTCGTTGCTATGTGACACGCTGTCTTTTGACCCAAATCACTATGGCAGCGGTGATGTTGATATTAACTTACCCCAAACAAACGCTGTGGCTATCAGCTGTTGATGATAACAGCACAGCCTCATCTGTTGGGGTTAGTCAGCTCCTAACACACACTCTCTCTGTTATCCTCCTCCTCTGAGATGACTATGAGTAGATGCTGTCCACCAATATTTTACATTATATACCCACCAATATTTTACATTATATACACATTGAAAAACATAGACATGCTTCACCGGTGTCTCTTGCGTTGGTGACGAGCGCAATGTCCGCTACACCACCCAGCCGCCATTTTATACCGCTTTGAATACGAGTATAGTTTTGGTGATTTCTAGTAATTCCAGAGAAAGACGCGATAATAGCCCTTTAGTGGAATACACAAAACACGTTGTCATTTTTTGGCTGATTTATGAATCGTTTTCAAATAAACGCTAGATTATCGATAGTATATGTGTCCTCATGCACGATACAGAAGCGGGCTGAAAAATCGCTTAACCGTGCCTTGGTCGGAGCCAACGGCACACACACACAGACACGTTGTGATCGCTGTGAAAGAAACATCTGATTAACCCAAGATTGGTAACATAGAGCCCTTACCTCACATCTGATGTCCTGCAAAAAGATTAATCCAATTCCTGATCGCCATTCCAAATATTGATCGCGTTTATTGATCCAACGTTATATATCCAAAACACATAATCCACGCTGCTCAGAGTGTCCCCAGTAAAACCTGGACCGGACTTTTTTTTTGCACAACCCCAGCCAGAGGGATTCCAATGATGTGCATTACCATCCGGGAGATGATAGGCGGCGGTATTTGCCCTTTGCGAGCTCAGACCCATTCCCAATGATAACATCAGGCTAGATGGATGAAAATTGAATGGATATAGTGAATCAAAGAAATATCGATTAAAACCCGAGATTTCTCGGGTTTGGCGCCCAGAGCATGGCAAGTTAACCCGACTTATCTTGGGTTTGGCCTTGAATGGTTTAACGAGCAAGCAGGAATTTCCAGCCTGGTCAAAAGTTCAACAGCAGTCATGATGATTGTATACTAGTCTGTGTGTTTTGTAACAAATTCGTTTGTTTTTTTGGTCCCGCCCACAGCCCTCCTCGGCCCCACAGCCCCCAGGATGATGAACATATCATCTTCGACGTGGACGTGTCCAGTAGGAGAGACAGCCAGGTAACAGCTGAGACTCTACACAGGGACGGCATGAGGCAAAGCTAACGTGATAAACTAACAATATAATGGTGGACGTTCATAAAGCTGCCATGACATAATTTTGGTTCCTCCAGGAATCCACAATAACATCACAGTGACATCATTTAGGTTCCTCCAGGAATCCACAATAACATCACAGTGACATAATTTAGGTTCCTCCAGGAATCCACAATAACATCACAGTGACATCATTTAGGTTCCTCCAGGAATCCACAATAACATTCAGATTCAGACAACTTTATTGATCCCGCGTGGGGCAATTCATATTTGCAGCTTCACCAACAAGCAACAAAGACAAACAAACAACAAAACATCTCAACAACAGCACTGCAAATAAAAAGAGAAGCACTCCATGTGATACACAATCCAGCAGTAAAAGTAAAAGTAAAAACAGACAACCAAGTGCAAAAGGCTACTTAAAATGACTACCGTCTGTGTTTAAAAGTCTGATAGCCGAGGGGACAAAAGATTTGGCGTAGCGGTTGGTCCTACTTGGTGGGACGTCATAACGGCGGCCAGAAGGCAACAGTGAAAACCGCTGAGACAGAGCGTGGAGGGGTTGATTAATGATGCTCGTCCCCTTCTTGACCACCTGGTCCGTCCAGTGAGAACATAGGTCTCTGTTTTACTCCAATTATTTTGGAGCACACTTTCACTATGTACTGTAGGCTGTTCCTATCTTTAATGGACAGGCCACTGAACCAGCAGATAAAAGAAAAAGTTAGGAGGCTTTCAATAAAATAACTATAAAAAGTGCTCAGGATCTTCACACTAACATTAAAAGAGTTCAGCTTTCTCAGCAGGTAGATCCTCTGCTGACCTTTTTTAACAATAGACTCTGTATTTAGGTTGAACTTCAGTTTACAGTCAAACACAGTTCCCAGGTATTTGTACGATTCAACAATCTGGACATCCTCATCGTGAATTACACTAGCTACACTGGCTTGATGATCGGGGTTGTGTCTGAAGTCAATTATCATGTCCTTAGTCTTAGAGACATTGAGGTCCATCACAGTGACATCATTTAGGTTCCTCCAGGAATCCACAATAACATCACAGTGACATCATTTAGGTTCCTTCAGGAATCCACAATAACATCACAGTGACATCATTTAGGTTCCTCCAGGAATCCACAATAACATCACAGTGACATCATTTAGGTTCCTCCAGGAATCCACAATAACATCACAGTGACATCATTTAGTTGGGGATCTAGTCCTCACCATCAATGGCTGCTCCATTCTCCCCTTCTCAGAAGTTCGCAACCTAGGTGTCATTCTGGACTCCACACTCTCATTTGTCCCCCATATAAAATCTGTCATAAAATCAGCCTTTTTTCACCTCAAGAACATCTCAAGACTCCGGCTCTCACTTACAGACTCTGTGGCTGAAACCCTCATCATTATCACCTCCTGCTTGAACTACTGTAATGGAGTCCTATCCGGGGTGACCCACAAAGGCCCGGATAGGCTTCAGTACGTTCATAACTTTGCCGCCAGGGTTCTCACCCGCAACAAACCCTGGCGCGTGTATGCTTTCCGCAACGCAGTTGTGTTTCCGCATTCCCGTTTTGTGCTGTGATTGGCCGAGCGCGCGCATGCGCATGAGCCGCGGTAAGCCTCTCAGCCAGGCAGGAATACTAAACTCCGCTTAACGCAATTTATACAAATGGAAGTATTGATTTCGCCGTAACGAATCATTAAAAAAATATACCGTTAACTGGAATGTGTTGTTTCTTTACACATATGTTGGATTATGTAATTGGTTTGTCATGACAAACCAATAAAAAATCGTGAATTAACCGGTGGCTACAACAACACACAGTAACTACATGCATCATTGTTTACAATGAACGGTGGGGCTAATCGAAAGGACTGGACACGGACGTGTTAAACAGCAATCAATTAATTTAATATAACAGTCCGGTTCTGTGTTTGTTTGTGTCTGTAGATTGTTGGTGAACAACTAACTTTAGGTTAGTTTAACTTGTCCTTGTCCAGTCCTTTCGATTAGCCCCACCGCTCATGACAAACCAATTACATAATCCAACATATGTGTAAAGAAACAACATATTCCAGTTAACGGTATCTTTTTTTAATGATTCGTTACGGCGAAATCAATACTTCCATTTGTATAAATTGCGCTAAGCGGAGTTTAGTATTCCTGCCTGGCTGAGAGGCTTACCGCGGCTCATGTGCATGCGCGCGCTCGGCCAATCAGAGCGCAAAAAAAGGAACGCAGAAACACAACTGCGTTGCGGAAAGCATACACGCAACCCTGGCAGCACATCACCCCCACCCTCATTCACCGCCACTGGCTTCCTGTAAAATATTGTGTCACCTTTAAAATCCTCCTGCTGACATATAATCCCTACACACCACCACCCCTCAATACCTATCCGGCCTTCTCCACACCTACACCCCCTCCCGGAATCGCCACTCCTCTGACACAGGCTTGCTTACCATCCCACAAGCCAGGTTGCGGACGTTCGGGGACAGGGCTTTTAGTGTGGCTGCCCCCCATCCTCTGGAACTCCCTCCCCATGGACAGCCACAATGCAAATTCTGTTGTCCAGTTCAAAAACCTGCTGAAGACTTATCTCTTCACCCAGGCCTATGGTCTCGGATGCTCCCGACTATCCCATTCATTCTGCTTTGTTCTATTTTGTTTTGTTCCTTTTTCTTCTGTTCTGTTTTGTTTTGTTCTGTTTTTCTTCTGTTCTGTTTTGTTCTGTTCTGTTTTGTATTTTGTTTCTTAGTTTATGTCACCATTATCCTCTCCCCTCCCACTTTTATTGTAAAGCGCCTTGGGTATGTGAAAGGCGCTATATAAATTCAAGCCATTATTATTATTTTATCATTTAGGTTCCTCCAGGAGTCCACAATAACATCACAGTGACATAATTTAGGTTCCTCCAGGAATCCACAATAACATCACAGTGACATCATTTAGGTTCCTCCAGGAATCCACAATAACATCACAGTGACATCATTTAGGTTCCTCCAGGAATCCACAATAACATCACAGTGACATCATTTAGGTTCCTCCAGGAATCCACAATAACATCACAGTGACATCATTTAGGTTCCTCCGGGAATCCACAATAACATCACAGTGACATCATTTAGGTTCCTCCAGGAATCCACAATAACATCACAGTGACATCATTTAGGTTCCTCCAGGAGTCCACAGTGACATCACAGTGACACAATTTAGGTATTCCCTGGCCTCCTCTGGTCTGTGTTACCACGGCGATACAAACGCTGTATAAAAGTTAATGAGAGTTTCACTAGAGAAGGAAGCCACATTGTATGTACAGGTGCAGCTCAATAAATTAGAATATCGTGGAAAAGTCAATATATTTAGCTGTATTGATGCAGTAATTTGTGCAAAAGTAGCCCCAACCAAGTACTGAGGGAACATACATGAACATACTTTTCAGAAGGCCGACATTTCTATATACAAAAGAAAAATACATCTATTTTTATTTTTTTATTGGTGATACAGAAGTTTGGGCTTTCATGAGCTGTAAGACATAATCATCTAAATTTAAACAAATGAAGGCTTGAAATATTTCACTTTGTGTAATGAATCTATAATCTACAAGAGTTTCGCTTTTTGAATTGAATTACTGAAATAAAATAACTTTTCCACGATATTCTAATTTATCGAGCTGCACCTGTATTACACATTCAGTGTGTATAACCTCTGCTGCTAATTTGGCCAGGTCTCCCTTGGAATAGAGATTTTGACCCTCAATGGGACTAAATGGGTAAAGTGGTAAAATAAAGGCTAAATAAAAACTAAATAGAAACACCAGTTGGAGGGTTCCGCCCTCTGCATCAGCAGCATTAAAGGAGTGCTGGAGATGAGGAGAGATTTTCTGATTCAGGAACTGAACAAAGCTCACATGGGTATAAAAATGCACACAAACATTCCTGTTATGTCATGTCCGTGTGGTTTTAATTCCAGACTCACAGAATGAAACATACCTCTTACACTTGGTAACCATACTTGCACATGCATGCACGCATAAACATATACACACACACGTCTTGTTTGTCCTGAATTATATCATTATGATGAGCGAGCATGCTTAGCTGTCCCTAGGCTGAGGGTGTTACATAGTAATACTGAGACGTGTGTGTGTTCGTGTTCGTGTTCGTGTTCGTGTTCGTGTTCCAGTCGGAGGAAGACTTGGATAAGGACAGAGACATGGACATTCTGATGAAGGATGCAGAATGGGTGGCCGACTGGTCCAGCAGGCCGGAGAACATTCCCCCCAAGTAAGACTAGATACATAACAGACACATACAGTATATACTGACAGCATCCCTCAAGTAAGACTAGACGCATAACAGATACATATATACAAAGAGCATCCCTCAAGTAAGACTAGATACATAACAGACACATATATACAGAGAACACCCCCCCAAGTAAGACTAGATACATAACAGACACATATATACAGAGAACACCCCCCCAAGTAAGACTAGATACATAACAGACGCATATATACAGAGAACACCCCCCAAGTAAGACTAGATACATAACAGACACATATATACAGAGAACAACCCCCAAGTAAGACTAGATACATAACAGACTTATTCTAGACACATATATACAGAGAACACCCCCCAAGTAAGACTAGATACATAACAAGACACATATATACAGAGAACAACCCCCAAGTAAGACTAGATACATAACAGACACATATATACAGAGAACACCCCCCAAGTAAGACTAGATACATAACAGACTTATTCCAGACACATATATACAGAGAACACCCCCCAAGTAAGACTAGATACAAGCAATGGTATTTGTTAATAGGTTGTACAGAACAGCCTATGCATGCTGTATCATTATTTCAAAATCCACTTCCTGAATTGGTTGAATTGTAAGTAATGCAACGCCTGCTGCTAGCCACTTTGGCAGCCATGCTTTGGAAGTTGTACAAATCTAATTGACAGGTAAAATCATCAATGTGGTAAATTCATCAATGTGGTAAAATCATCAAGGTGGTGAAATCATCATGGTGGTGAAATCATCAAGGTGGGAAATTATTGGACCTCATTCACCAACATTGTCTTAAGTTTCCTCTTATGACAACCTCGTTGGAAGTTCGTAAGAGAAACTACGACAGTTACCCCCGGATTCATCAACACATGACGTCACGTCACTTATTTTTCAAACTAGAAGCACGTTCTCGTACACCTGAATTTGCATACAGACACACCCCGCCAGCTCCTTATAAAGCCAGCCAACAGAGCCGTGTGCAAATGGAATCCTAAAAATTATGAGACTCACAGGCGCATCTGGAGGCAAACGCAGAGCGAATTTCAGCAGTGTGGAGTTGGAGGTACTCCTGCTGGGAGTGGAAAAGTATTAAATATTATTCAGTAGTGTTAGCATGGGGTACAGGGCTACGCATAAAAAAGAGGCATGGGACTTGTTAACGGGGGAGGTTAACGCAGTGTCCAGAGAGGGGCGCACAGTGGCCAAAGAATAAAAAAAATGGGTAGACCTAAAAAATAAGTCCAAGAAGAGGATTGCGAAGCACAGGAGAGGCATGCTGGTCACTGGAGGAGGAACAACGGGCCCGGGCTGTCCGAGGTGCCCAGCGTATCATGGGCACCATGGTGGTCACATGTGTGCCAGGTGCTGAGGACATGGAGACAGGCCTGGTGCACCGTCTCCTGTTCTCAGCAGCTGCGGTCCCAACACCCAGCATGTCTCACCTGTTGGTTGCGGATACTGAAACGGACGGTAAGTGTCTCTCCCACAATGTACAGATGCATCTCAATAAATTAAGGATAAATATGGAGGAAATATATTGGTTGCCTCCATGCCACGCCGCATTGATTCATGCAAAAGGAGCCCCGACCAAGTATTGAGTGCATATACATTTCAGTAGGCCGACATTTCTCTATATAGGCCCGTATATGCTGTATATCTTTTTTTAATTGGTCTTGTAATATTCTAACTTTCTCAGATACAGAACTTTGGGGTTTCATTAGCTGTAAGCCATAATCATCTCAATTAAAAGAAATAAAGGCTTGAAATATTTCACTCTGTGTAATCATTTTCACTTTTTGAATAGAATTACTGAAATAAATGACCATTTCCTCGATATTCTAATATATATATATTCCTGTGTTGATCTTGAGTCCAAGCTGGTCACTGTTAGTCTGTAACCTGTCTTCTGTTGCATGTGTGTGTGTGTGTGGTTTTCAGAGACTAGTGCAAGGTTGTCTGTGAAATCCAGGTCCTCGAGCTGGGTAAACAAGATCCACTGGATTCCTGTCCATTGATTTTCAGTTCTTCTTCTCATGATCCAGTCAATGGCAATGAGGAAAATCAAAGGAGAAAGAAGACAACCCTGCCGCACCCCTGTTGTGATGGCAAAGGTGTCTTACAGTTTTCCCTTGCAGATCACCCATCTTGAAATCCTGGTACATGTTCTTTATTAGGTTGGTGATCTTAGAGGGTAGGCCATAGTGACCTAGGAGTTTCCAAAGCACTTCCCTATCTAGGCTGTCAAAGGCTTTTTCAAAGTCTACAAAATTCATGTACAGGGAGTTTTGCCACTCAACACACTGCTCGATGATAATTCTTAAAGTAGCAATATGGTCTATGCATGACTTATCCTTCCTAAAACCTGCTTGCTCTTTCCTCAACTGACCATCTAAGGCTGCTTGTATCCTATCTAGGATAATCCTACAAATAACTTTGCTAGGGACTAGTAGTTTCATTCACTGAGGTTTCCTCTTTTAGGAATGGTGACCATTAAGCCCATTTTCCATTCTATTGGGATGACCTCTGTATCCAAGATCTTGTTGAGGAGGTGGTATAGAACCTCTGTGGTCTCTTTGGGATCAGCTTTAAGAATATCAAGGGGGGGAATATCCTCCCACAGTTGACCTTCAAGGTTTCTGATGGTACACTGCTGATCTCTGGTGTTATTTCTGGGGGAGGTCTATTTAGGAGTTCCTGGAAGTGTTCCCTCCAGCGGTCCAGCTGCTGGGCTTCCTGTGTGATGAGTTGTCCCTGTTTATTCTTCACTGGTCGGCTAATGGTTCTGTTCTTCCCCACTAGTTGTCTTGTGATTCTGTAAAGATCTTTCATGTTTCTCTGTCCGGCTGCTACTTCTGCCTCACATGCTAGGTTACATATCTTCTCTTGTCCCTTCACATCTTCTTCTTCACTACCCTGCTCTTTTGTTTGTATTCTTGCCTCCATTCTTCTTTCTTTGTCATATCTGGTTCCCTATTGCACTTGTCTTTAAGGTTCTTCCTTTCCTCTGTCTTGCCAGGTGTCATCTGCAATCCAGTCTTTTCTTTCACCTTTCCTATAGCCCAAAACCTGTTCAAAAAGTGTCAATGAGGGCCTTCTTGCAGCTTCCCCACTGTTCCTCAACATCTCCTCTTTCTGTTAGTACTTGAAATCTGTTTTTAAGTGTAAGCCCCGCTTCCTGCCTAACCTGGCGACCCCTTAGTTTTCTGATGTTGAATTTTCTCTGTTCCCTTTTCCTTACAGCTAGTTTGAGTCTAAACTCTCCTATCAGCAGGTGATGGTCAATGTCTGCTCCCCTCTTTACCCTAACATCTAAGAGTAGTTTTCTCCATTTTCTTGTTAATACTGCTATATGGTCGATCTGGTTCTCTGTGTTTTGATCGGGAGAGATCCACGTAGCTTTGTGTGTGAGCTTGTGTGGGAATAAAGTCCCTCCGATGATTAGTTCATTAAAAGTGCAGAAGTCTGCAAGGAGGGTTTCATTCTGGTTCATTTCTCCGAGACCTTCTGTTCCCATGGTGTTCTTCCAGTGCCTGTTGTCCCTTCCAACCTTGGCATTCATATCTCCCATGATTATCTGGATGTCTCTCCTTGGGGTCTTCTGTACCTTTGCTTGCAGTTGTTGGTAAAACGTCTCCTTTTCTTCAGTTTCAGCCGAGTTTGTCGGTGCATAGCACTGAATGATGGTGATGTTTTGACCCTTGGATAAAACCCTGGCAGTGATTATCCTTTCAGAAACTGGTTCCCAATCAAGGAGGCTTCTTGCAGCATCTTTAGAGAGAATTGGGCCCACACCTTGCATATGTGGATCCTCTTCGTTCTCCCTCCCTGAATACAGAAACCTCTCTCCTGTGGCTGTAGTAACTTCCCCAAAGGTGTTCCATCTACATTCACTGAATGAATGAATGAAATAACTCTCATTACACTCATCTCATACATCTCATCTCCTTTGCTAGTTGTGCTAGGTAGGGTGGCATGCTCGATTCAGGTGGGATTGCTTTGTTCTGGTTTCGGATTCTGTAATCATTTATTACGGCTGGATGGGTGATTGGCCCAAGCAGTCGGTGGAGTTGGTCTGTTAGTCCCCTTCCCATGCTTGAGTCTTCCAGGCAAAGGATTACAGCCCCACGCCACATGGGGCCAGACATTTCTTAGCAATGGGTTGAGTACAAGCCGTCCCGGCACGTCAAGCCCGGCCACTGTATGATGAAGGCACGAATGCCGACACCACCCGCAGCACGGGACAAAATAATTGCACGATTGGTCACTGTTAATTGGATAGCATGGTTAAATTGACATGATTGCTGTTCAAGTCCACCTGCAAAGTCAAGGTTTTATTTACCGGGTAAGATGAGCAGTGGAATGTTTATCCACTGGCTCTTACAATGTATACAATAAGCAATGTCCAAAAATAAAAATAAACCCAACAATAAATTACAAAATGTATCTGATTTATTTAGTTATTTATTTACCATCATTTGCAGTGTTTGTGTAGTGCTATTATTTTTTTCCGGACATCACGATGCGTCGTTGAGGCATGACTGTAAATATAAAACGTTATTTTTTATCATACAAATATTGTCGTATTTATTATTATTATGATAATTTCATTCCAAGGATGTCTGTAGAGTGAACGCAATCACCATGATTCCTCCCAAATAAAACCCTTAAGAGCACGGCGCACACCAGTCTGTCCGACTTACGACTGCTCTTCA
The DNA here is from genome assembly GCF_963971535.1 of Notolepis coatsorum. Taxonomy (NCBI): domain Eukaryota; kingdom Metazoa; phylum Chordata; class Actinopteri; order Aulopiformes; family Paralepididae; genus Notolepis; species Notolepis coatsorum. Next base: position 50,013,591 of record NC_140175.1, read on the forward strand.
GTGCTCCTAAATCCTGCTCTTAGCTAAGAGCGAATCCCAGAGAAGGGACCGTTCGTGAATCCCAAAATCGGCCCGAAAAGGTCTTAAGTGGAGCTATGACTCAAAAAAATCTAAACTTTTGCCTTAAGTCTGCGTAAGTGGCAAGTAGAACTGACAGATTTACCAGCCGCAGACAGAATAATCCAGAATAAAGGCCTTTCATGGAATGTTTAGAATCCCCATTTGTCCTCCATGTTGGAATAAACAACGGTTGCTACAGTATGTGTTTATGTGAAAAATACATAAACAAAAATGTCATTTATTGATTTATGACTGGATCTTAAACAAGTCACAGTGGAACAGTAATGTAATGTTTTCCCAATGTTTTACCTGCTCAACAACTACACAGAAATATATTTTTCTAATAAAACTATTTTTGAAAGTAGTTACCAATGGATACAGACAGCCATGTTGGAAGAAATAGAACTACCAAAAACCTACCATGATGTTTGGTTGGTGCCTGGTGCTATTGAACATTTGCCTGGTGGTGGTTGTTAATTAAAGCCCTGGTAACCACTGTGTGTGTTTATCCCAAAGAGTTGTATAGTATAAATAATGAATAATTATCCATCTCCGTAGAGAGTTCCACTTCCGTCACCCTCGGCGTTCAGTGACTCTCAGCATGAGGAAGACTGGAGCGATGAAGAAAGGAGGGATCTTCTCTGCTGAGTTCCTCAAAGTCTTTATCCCCTCGCTGCTACTATCACACATCCTGGCCCTGGGACTGGGGTAAGAAAGAAGAACCAACCAACCAATACCCTAATCCTTACTACTACACCTAACTGTAATCTGCCTTGGGACTGGGGTAATTGGGACTGACCAATACCCTAATCCTTACTACTAGGCTGTTAGATTTAGTTGACTTTTAATTAATGTTATCTGTATTCCTTCAGGATAGGACTCTGTGTTGTGTTGTTGAAGTAAAGTCACTCAAATGAAATCTCCCCTTGCTATAATATATGACACAGGCTCCTGGTATTCTCTTTATAACACAGGTTTATTAGCATAAACAGCTAAATAGTTACAATTATGTCGCTCTCAGGTCCTCTCTGTGTGAGCTAAATACTGACGAATGAGACCAAAAAAGCCTAGATTTGTTCGCCCTGCAAGAGATGCCAGCTTGATACCTATCTAGTCTAGCTAACACTTGACACTTTATATATCGGGTCAGAAAAAATAATACTGTTCTTTCATATTAAAACTCTCTCTGCTTAAGGTCCAACTGAACGTAGACCCATATCATTGTCTTAATGGTTGTATATTCTAAGAAACACTACCCAAATCATACTAACCGTAACCCAGCCTGGGACTGGGGTGAGAACCAATACCATAATCCTGACTACTACACCTAAGTAATAACCATAACCCTCCCTGGGACAAGACCCTAATCCTTAGAAGCCATACCATGATTGGAGACGCACTTGAGACTTTATTATCCTTTATTTAACCAGGGTAATCACATTGATATTTAACCAGGGTAATCACATTGATTTTTCAAGTGGGCCCTGGCCAAGAAGGCAGCATACAGAAAATGTTCACATATAGAACAACATTAAAACAAACACGAATAAAAACAAGATGGTGAGAGCACAAAAATACAAATACATGATCACTCCATGGCAAGAAGGTGTCCAATCTTTCTTTTAAATGAGAAAGAAATCAATTCCAATGAGTGACTATAGCTTCAAATCAAAAGGCCACACGAGAAAACACAAAACATATGTGTAGATGTCCTATGTCCTTCATCGGGGGCAACTATTTATGACCCACTATAGCATGAGGACATAATGTGCTCCAATGAGCACCCATTCTAGTTTTATATAATGTTAGGCCTGCTCGGACACCCTTTCCCCCACTGTTTTTTGTGGCTTCTAACTAGTACACACTTTTGCTCCTCCCTCTGTGTTTATCTACCTATCAGTGTCTACATCGGCAAGAGGTTGTCCACGCCCCCTGTCAGCTCCTTCTGAAGCAGCCTGAAGAAGTGCCTGAGTAGCGGCCATGATTTGTTGGGGAACGTTTTGCTGTTGCAAGAAAAATTATCATCTTTGCTACAACTTTCCCCCTTTCTCCTCCTCTTCTTTGCTTCTTTCCTCTCCTGTCTTCCTCTCCACTTTCTTATCCTCTCCTCTCTGGCCTGAGATTTGACTTGTTCTCAGGATAAATGTACTGCCTTGACCCCCCCCCCCCACTCCTCTCTCTTACCCCTATCTCCCTCACTCATTTGTAATAAGCGTTTTAATGAGCGAATTAAGGTCATACTCTGCTCTCTCCAGTTATTGGGTATACTTGTTTATAGTGGATGGGGTTTTCTGGGTGGGAGGGGAGGTGGCCACTGAATTAAAGCCAAACCAAGCTCTTGTACTCCACGCTGGCCTCGCTCCCCGGGACAGTCTGGCGTCAGTCTAGGAAACAGAAAAAAGGCCAGATTGTACCACCTGATCTAGTCTGGCCCTGTGAGCATGCCTTTGAAACGAGTCATTTTGTTGATTATTACTATAAAATACAATGACTCTAGATTTTTTTGTTGTTGACACAAATGGTGGTTTATGGAGAAGATATAAGCTTGAGTGTTTGAATGAAGTTGCCATAGTAACCATCCCAAATCGCTCTCCTCAAATCTATTCAGTTTTTAATCTAGGCTATATGAACATTTACGACGTGACGATAACTGGAAAAGCAGTGTATAGATCTGTGTTGAGCAGACAGGCTCAGTTCATCCTAACACAGTGTTATAGGCGGATAGCAAAGTAAGATTTTCATTGTACGGCAAACTGTCTGTTTAACTGTGCACATGACAATAAACAATCTTAAGTAGTGGTTGGGTGCCTGGTTGCAGCGATGTGGGGGAACAGGAAGCTTGTGTCATCTGTCCATCTTTGTGTCGATGATGTAATTTCCTGTGTAAAGTCAAAACCTCCTGGGTTGTGTGCAACATATCGTAGAGCTAGATTAGACCCCTTGTCTGCCTCGACAGCTGTCCTGACTGGTCAGTTCATCTCGTACTAACACATACTAACACACTTGTTATCAAGCCGTGGTCTAGTGATGGTGGAGGAGGTGGTGTGTTCACTCTTCCTTACATATACCTTCAACCCCACTCCTGTTATTAGTCTCTGGTCTAAACAAGTTGAGAGGCTTCACCACACTGTGGTTGGAGGGAACAAAAGATCCTGTTAATATCAAATATTATCTCTAAATAATTGTTTGTTTGTTTTAGCCTGCTTGGGAGTCCCAGATGGGTGGGGTTAGTGCCTCAGCACAATACAATGTGCACCAAGAAAGTTTAGACATCTGAAACTTAATTTAGTATATGTCAATAATCAATGTGATTGACAACTTGCCTGAAACTGTCTGAATTGTCCCAATGCAGTAAGTCCCACCCATCTGCTGCGTTGAGCAGGTTTCAAGAAACGCTACTAATGATTTACAGATTCTGTGACCCTAGACTGGTTGGTGTTGGTCCCTACTAGTCAAGTCTGGTTCATAAAGGCATTGCTTCCCTTTTGGGTCCTGTCACAACATGCCGGCTTGAAGATGATGAAGGGTATGGGTGGGGGGGTTGACTTAGCTGCCATTCCAAGGCTCTACTGTCTCGCTCTCAATTCAGGAAGGGAATTTTGTTCAACCTTTTTTATATTGAAAAACCTTTGACATGAGTCTTTTATCCAACCTATGGTGGAATAATTACCCTGTCATCAGCAAATAAACTGACATTTCTTTGGACCCCATGTCTGTTTTGGCTAGCATGCTGACTGAGGTCCAGTACTTTTGCAGCATGACTGAGTGCTCAGATCAGATGTAGGCGTGTCCGCAGTAGAGACGGTTAGTTTGATGTTCACATTATAGACCTGGCTGGATCCAGCTCTGGGAATCGTTTCCTTTTCCTTTTCAGTCACACAGCTGCTTGAATAACCTTCCATAGATGTGACGTCTCAGGCTAATCCACCAGTTAACCACACCACATTTTTTACTTTGAACCTTGGCTTGGATATGGAGGTAATACAAGACTTTTAACTTAATTTTGTTAGTCATTGAAAACAATTCCCTCAAGAGAGACCTTCAAGTAAAGGAGACTGTATGGAGCTGGGTCCAAGGCAGGTCAACTCTTCTTCACTAGTTTCCTGTACTGCCAACAGGAAGTGGGGACCAGTTTGGTCCAGTAAACCATGTGCCCCACTGTCCCACCCCACCCCTCACTGTGGCTTCTCTGGTCCTGTCTCCCATACAGTCAGACAGACCCGGGTCACATAGGATTCACAGATAATTCTACAGTAACCTTATTTTAAGGTTTATTTTAACCTACTTGGAGTGCCAGATGGGTGGCGTTTGTGACATACTGTAGGACAGTACAGTTGTTGGCAGAAAGTTGAGTTTATTTGAAAAGCAAGATGGAATATTTATCTGTGATTGACAACTTAAGCTGACACTATATTCCTGATGCACAAAGCCCCACCCTTCTGGTCCTCCAAGCAGGTTAAAACAAACCCAAAGAGGTATTTGTAAATACCATCCGAAGCAGGTCAGAGATACTGCATGCATCATTTTGTGCCACACATGTTGTTTGTAACATGGAACTTTTTGAAAGATGTTTTTTGGGATTGTACTTTTTTGGTTGGTTTGTTTTGTGTTTGTCAGTTTATTTTTGTGACATTGGAGATGGATTGTGAATGCACAAAGCAGAAGTTTAAGTTGAAACAGAGTGGGATCCTAACTTTGAAGATGATGTTTTGGAGTTGTAGTAGGATACTGGAGGGCAGGGCCCCACGTGAACAGCAGAGGGAGGAAGTTTCCCTCTTGACTGCTTCGACAAAAGATTTATTGTAAAAATGTATTTGCTTTGATTTATTTTTTTCCCCCTATTAATAGGAAAATTGTTAAACATTTTGTCATTAAAGATTTCCTTAATCAAGTGTGTATTATTCTTTTTCTCTTAATTATACAGTACAGTATGTGTGGTTTATAGATTCAACCACAATGACATTGCAAACAACTGCCCAGTGTTGTATCGCACTATTTAAAAAAATTGCTAACTTTAAAGCAACAATGTGTATTTTTCTGGAGTGTGTACAGAACAGATTGTGACCACCAGGGCTAGGAATCATATTAGACAAGAACCTAAAAGTTGATAAACAGGTACATTATGTATGTAAGAAGGTCAAGCCTAATTTACACTGTTTTCGTTTTATTAGAAGGGATCTGTCAACTAAAGCTGCTCAACTTTATATGCACGCTATGATTCTTTCCCACTTGTCTTACTGTATCACATCATGGTCACAAACCTCACAAACCATACTAAAACCCATAACTAAACCAATGCGATGGCATCACTGCAGTGTTTTGAGTAAGCACAATGGGCCTCATTCAACAATACTCTCTTATTATTTTTCTTACCTGTCTCTTAAGAGAACAATAAGAAAAGCCACCGCCACATTCATCAAGCCGTTCTTAACGTCCAAATCTGTGCTTATCCAGGTGTCTTGCATGACGAATCCCACTCAGGGGGCTTTCACACTAGCCATTCGGGGTTGAATCAGAGTACGATCGCACCATTCTTAAACTGAAATGCTCGTTCGCGCTTAATTCATTTGCATACAGACACGCCCGCCATCTCCTTATAAGGCGAATGAGACATGTGTAAAACAGCCGTGGTTCGGCATCTGATCCGTTCAACAGGAAGTGTTTTGCGACTGATCTCAAAATGACACACGCACACAAGTCTCATGACTCGCGACTCAGTGTGTGTGTTCCTGTGGGTCGCTCATCGCATGTGTGTGTGTTAATCTGATGACAAATAAAGACTTACTTATACGTACATACTGTATAGTGTGAAATAAATCGTTCCAGCAAAGTACGCTTTGTCAATACTGAACGACTGCATGCTTGTCAAGTACCAATCGAGCAGTATACTGATATGTATATGCCGCTGATCCTATGCTCGCTCCTTTCAGAGAGAGATGACTGGTGACAGATCCGGTATTTCCAAACCTATAGGTTCATACCGGATCTGTCACCTGTCATCTCTCTCTGAAAGGTCCCTGTGGCTAAAACCCAGAGTGCGTTCAGAACTTGTATGTGGAGCAGAGAAGAGAAGAGAGGAGAGGTTGTAAATATGCGTTATATGTGTACGGCCTGGGCAGCCAGCATCTAACTGTTCTAACAGCAATATATAATCCATTTCAGAAGCAGGACGCACGCAATACGTTTTTTTTTTTTATCCACTTTTTCTCCCATTTTCTATATTTTCTCCCATCCCAATTTCGTATCATCCAATCCAACCCTCCCCTGTCACGAACACTGTTTCTTGCCTCCCACAAGCCGGCTGCAATGTGGACTAAGTCATACATAGCACAAGTCCCCTCCGGTACTTGAGGTAACAGCAGTCTCATCTTTTCACCTGCGCAGCTCGATCTCTCAGTGGCGAGGAGTAACGCGTGGGAGGCTCACGCTGCCCCCGACACTTCCTGATTCTACTGCGCAGGCGCACCAACCGACCTGTAGGAGTCGCTGTCCACAACGCCCGATCCCCACCCATCAGTTTCCCACCCCCTAATACGGCCAATGTGTATTAGTATGAACGACCAGCTAAACTGAAAGCAATGTGGAGCGCTGGGCTCGAACAGGCGAGCCCAGCGTCTCCGCATTCGTGGCGAGCGCCTTGCCCACTACGCCACGTAGCCGCCCGACGCACGCAATAAGTTATAATTATTATTGAAAAGTTCTGGGTTTATAAAGTTGTATTTGGGGGCAATTGACCAATGGTTTGCTTTTAACCCATGAACTCCTTCCTCTCTCACCTTTTTATATATTTTTTTATTTGATCTACTAAAACTATTGTATTATATTGTTTGTTTTGTAAAGTGTCTTTGAGCATTAGGAAAAGCGCTATATAAATCTGATGTATTATTATTATGAATGGTAGGCTTTTTTAAATGTTTCTCATCTGGGTAAGAGTGCTCTCGGCCACTCTTAGAATTTGGTCTTGCCTGAGAGAAAAGCAACAATAAGAAAACATTGCTGAGGGGCGCCCCAGTGGCGAACCACATAAGGCGCTGAGTCGCGGCACGGCCGACCCGGGTTCGATTCCCGGACCTGTCGTTATTTGCCGAATGTCTTCCCTCCACTCTGTCTCCCGTTCCTCCTCTCTCTCTCTCTCTACTGGACTGCCCAGTAGTATAAAAGCGATAAACGCTAAAAAATATATCTTAAAAAACAAAAAACATGGTATCCCATGGTAAGAACAAAATAAGAGGAAATGCTAGTTAAGAACTAAATCTGTTCTTATATGGCTTCATGAATGAGGCCCAATCTTTTCACGTTTGACAATTTTGTAATTTTCTGTAATATTAGACTTGTTTTTAAATGTTTGCACAATCATGTATCATCATTATTTTCTGGACTGGTGGTTAGACGTTGGAGCTCTAGCAGAGCAAAAACACGAGCTTCCAATAATAGTGACTGTACTGTTCCCATGTGCAAGAGTTCGTTTGGACAGTCTGCCTTCTCTGTTAACTGGGCAAACTTATGGAACTCTGCCTATTGGCTTAAAACTGGAGTCCAATGCCAACGTCTTCAGCAGAGGACTCAAGGTATGGCTGAAATCAAAGCAGCAGTGCTCACATATGTAGATGCGGACTGGTTTTGTTATTTTGATCATGGACTCTTGTTCTGGTAACTATTTGTTCTGATTTGTGATTTGAATTCTGTATTATACTGTTAATTTTATTCTATCTTTTAGAAAAGGACTAGTGTTGAAAACTAGCACTTGTGCTATAAACACGCAAAACGACACATCTGGTCTGTCCACTGTGACTGGTCCAATGTAGCTGTGGTGTCCATTTTAAATAAAGGTTTTCATTCATTCATTCAACACACCACTCACTTGTGCCAGTCCAGCCTCTAATGATCTGGTGCGACCAGCTTGGTCAGCCTTCTCCTGATTTCAGACATGCTTTGAACAAACGAGACGCAACATGGTTTCTTCGCATACAGAACTCTGAAACAATGGACAACTTAATACACATCCACCTTGACCACCAAGAAACCAAGAATTTGATATACAGAAAGTCTGCATGCAAACAAAGAATCCACAATTACACATTGTCGCTTTAAATACCTGTCCTTGGAGCAGATTGGTATACATATAAATAGGGGGTTATATGTCCTTGCTCAGGGGCACTTGGGCAGTATTGGCACAGTCAGTGCTGTGGATGACACTGCTGAGAGTAGGTAAACACCACAGTCTTAATGAGGTGCTGGACTGTTCTCTCCATGTGGTCAGTAAGTCCATTATACTCAGTCTAATGGTGATCTAATATACCAGTCTAATGGTGATCTAATACAGGGGTTCCCAAACTTTTCAGGCCGGGGCCCAGAAAATAAGGCGTCAGAGAGCCGCGGCCCAATGCACATCGTCAGGCTTTTTTTTATTTTTTTTGCCAGGCGACCGATTTTTTAAGCCAAATATCACTTCAATCCTATTAAGTTAGTTCAAGTTAGTTATTCATTTATATGTGCTATTTATGAGAGGGCTAACTTGTTGCAAAATAATAATGATAATAATAATAGCCTCATTAAAATACTATTGTTGCTTCGGTTGTTTTCAGCGTTTTATGTGCATAATCTGTTATTTAGTTTGAAATGTTCGTTGAAATAAGTAGATTTTTCGTTTTTGTTTATTTATTAAGTTAATATAAAACCATATAGTCACATTTTAGAATACAATAGAATAGAATTTTAGAATACAACTAGAAACACTGTCCTGGCCTGCTTCTAAGTTCAGTGGCCTGACAAAAAAAATAAAAATAAAAAAATAAAAAATAAAAAATAAAAAATAAAAAAAATCTTTTTTTTTATTTTTTATTTTTATTTTTTTTTAATCATCTCGCGGCCCACCCGTGGCTGCTCGCGGCCCACCTTTGGGTCGCGACCCCGACTTTGGGAACCACTGATCTAATATATCAGTCTAATATACCAGTCTAATGGTGATCTAATATATCAGTCTAATGGTGATCTAATATATCAGTCTAATGGTGATCTAATATATCAGTCTAATGGTGATCTAATATACCAGTCTAATGGTGATCTAATATACCAGTCTAATGGTGATCTAATATATCAGTCTAATGGTGATCTAATATATCAGTCTAATCTAATGGTGATCTAATATATCAGTCTAATGGTGATCTAATATATCAGTCTAATCTTATGGTGATCTAATATATCAGTCTAATGGTGATCTAATATATCAGTCTAATGGTGATTTAATATACCAGTCTAATGGTGATCTAATATATCAGTCTAATGGTGATCTAATATATCAGTCTAATCTAATGGTGGTCTAATATATCAGTCTAATGGTGATCTAATATATCAGTCTAATCTAATGGTGATCTAATATATCAGTCTAATGGTGATCTAATATATCAGTCTAATGGTGATATAGGCCATAAAGTGAAGCCTGTTATCGTTTCATCCCGTTCCCATCCCGTTCCCACCAATTTTCACTCTGGGTGAAAGATCTATTGGTGTAGATTTGGGAATAAAAAGTTTCCCATTTACAATCCTGTCGGTTTTGCACAATTATAATTTTAAAGTCGGGACTAGATCTTTCCTCGCGAATGGATACTTGGGTCATCGCGTAGTTATATTGCATGTAAGTGGTGCGAGTTCTGTCACGTGTATTGCACTCGACCAATAGCAGCCGATTTGTTGCCAGGATATGAAAACAAATGTGTAAACAGGCTAGCATGACATCCACAGAGTAACTGACTACAGCTCAGCATTCAATACCATAGTCCCCACTCCCCTCCAAGCTCGTAGTCAAGCTCAGAGACCTGGGCTTGAACTACGACCTCTGCCAGTGGGTCTTGGACTTCCTGAAAGGAAGACCCCAAGTGGTGAGAGCAGGCAACTGCACCTCCTCATCCATCACTCTCAACACAGGTGCCCCCCCCCCCAGGGCTGTTATTTTTTACTGTATGAAGCACATTCTCAGGGGTTCATACAGAACCAAGCATTTCACTGTAAAGTACCTTATATGTGACAAATAAAAACAAACTTGAACTTGATGTAACTATTTCCCCATGAATGGAATGTTTGGTTAAAATGTTTTATGAGCTGCTCTGAGGCAAACTGCTGAATGAATGGCTGCATTTCTATAGGGCTTTTCTAGTACGACTACATAAAGCACTTTACCTTTATTTTTACCATTTCATTTAAATCTTAATCTGCTCTGTTATCCCTTCCAATGATTTACTGTGAGAACAAGTTAATTTCCTCATGGTGACATTAACGTGTTATCTACAATGGAATGACTGTGTACACATTTGTTAGTATGGGTGGCCCCAGAAGAAATTGAACCCCTACGCCGGTCGCCTGATTGCTTTTACCAAACGGTTCGTGTTTCCGCGTTCCCGTTTTGCGCTCTGATTGGCCACTGACGTTTCTGGTCATGTGACATGTGCGCCCAATCGTGTGACGGCAAGTACTTTGGACGGTTAAGCTTAGGCGCTCTTTCGAAGTTGGTTAAGGTTAGAGTTTGTCTTAGAGCAGGGCGATATCGTGTGACGGCAAGTTCTTTCGCCGGTTAAGCTTAGGCACTCTTTCGAAGTTGGTTAAGGTTAGAGTGTGGATCGTAGGCGTTAGGTAGGTTTCTGCTGGTCGAGGCGGAAATGGGCGCGTCATGCGATTGGGCGCACATGTCACATGACCAGAAACATGCGTGGCCAATCAGAGCGCAAAACGGGAACGCGGAAACACGAACCGTTTGGTAAAAGCATAGACGCAACCCGGTCAGTGTTGGTGCCTTGCAATTGTGCCAAACACTCTACCCATTGAGCTCCACAGGACCACACCAGCAGCAGCTCTCTACTCTCAGACTGTTTTCTGAATTTACTCACTGCTTTTACCAAGAATGTTGATGATTAAATAGTTATGCAAGACAATAGTGCAATAAAAAGCGATACGTGTGGTCGTTGCAGAAGTGTTGCCTTTGAGTGAGGTGTGGACCAAGCATTATAGTTAAATGAACAGAGTTACCTCCAGTGTGACGACATCAATCAGATTACCAACAAAAATGGACTTCATATATTCCACCTAAATACAAACAGCCTGAGACCTAAACTGGCTGAAATCAAACAATTGTTTTTAAACGGGAAGGCAAACATATTGTGTTTCAGTAGATTTTCTGATCTGCACCGTTTCAGCCAGCTAATCACCCAACCCACAAGGGTATGTGATTCGACACAAACCACCATTGACCTCATTTTGACCTCTGACAAGTCCATGATCTCCAATAAAGGGGTGATAGCATGCGGGTTAAGTGATCATTATATGATTTTCTGTACCCGCAAAAAGCTAAAACAGAAGGCCGGCTGTCACAAAACAGTCACATCTAGAGACCTCAAAACTTACTCTAGAGAGGCCTTTAACCTAGAACTGGGGAGCTTGGACTGGTCAGATGAACTCAGTGGTACACAGGTTGAAGAAACATGGCTTGGATTCAAAACCAAATTCACAACAATACACAACAACATGGCACCCCTAAGAACCACCAGGGTTAAACATCGCGCTGAGCCATGGATGCACACTGAAATACTGGCCGCTATGAAAACCAGAGACAAAAAATGCTCTGAACTACATAAAAGTCAGACAAAGCTTTCCAAAAGCTCAAACAGTGAACTCCAAGCCCACTTGGTTGAACTAAAAATTCAAAGAAACAGACTAAGAAATGACGTAAACACCATGATCAAAACCGCAAAAAGAAATTTCATCAATGACAAAACTGAGGAAAACAAAAACAAACCACGTGAACTTTGGAAATTACTCAATAATCAACTAGGCTGCAGTAAAAAAAACTTAAAACCAGATTCTCAAACATAAACATAAAGACGGACAACACGCTCATCACAGACAAGCTGGATGTAGCCAATTACTTAAACATCTTTTTCACAAACATAGCCACAACACTGGTAAACAAACTACCCTCCCACTCAGGGTATTATGGGGTAGAACACATAGTAGCATACTACAAGAACCTAGGGGTCCACAAAGACGACTTCAAACTTGAAATGGTAACAACCGATGAGGTACTCAAAAAATTGAGGGCCCTCCAACCTAACAAGGCCACTGGCCATGACAACATCCCCTCCAAATTCCTCAGAGACTCAGCAGCCGCCATCACCCCAGTCATCACACACATAATAAACCTCTCTATAAAACAGGGACACGTCCCCAAAGACTTCAAAATTGCGAGAGTGACCCCTCTGCACAAAAAGGGCAGCAAATTAGACCCAGGCAACTACCGCCCTGTTCCTATTCTTACCTCCATCTCGAAAGTCATGGAGTCTACGAACAGGTCGAAAAGTACCTGGCGGAAAAAAATCGAATCTACGAATTCCAATCTGGCTTCAGAACATCCCACTCCACTGACGCATGCCTCCTCTATTTGAACGACCACATCAAACAAGAGGTGGACGCGGGCAAATACTGCGGCATGGTCATGCTGGACCTACAAAAGGCCTTCGACACTGTCAATCACTCCATTCTGATTGACAAGCTAAAAGCAATTGGTTTTGGTTTATCAGTGAGCTGGATGCAATCCTACCTGGAGGGGAGAGAACAGATGGTAGAGGTAAATGGTACTCTATCCCCCCCCCTCACAGTGAGCTGTGGTGTTCCACAAGGAAGCATACTAGGACCACTACTGTTCCTAATTTATGCAAATGACATGTCGTCAGCCTGTGACTGCAACTTGTTCCTGTTTGCGGACGACTCAGCCCTGCTGGTCTCTGACAAGAACAAGTTGCAGGTTGAAAAAACCCTCAGCTCGGAACTAGGCAAAATCTGCATATGGCTCGCTGATAACAAACTATCATTACACATGGGCAAAACAGAGTCCATTCTCTTCGGTTCAAATAACAAACTCAGCAAGACCGACGGCTTCTCAGTTACAGTGGGTGACAATATTGTCACAAGGAAAGACGAAATTACCTACCTGGGTTCCATCCTAGAGGCAAATCTTTCCTGTGACAAAATGGCATCCAATGTAATAAAAAAAGTCAACCAACTAACTAGATTCTTGTACCGGATCTCCTCTCTGGTAAACAAGAATACCCTGAAGACTCTGGCAGGAGCACTCATTCAAGGGTACTACGACTATGCGTGCACCTCATGGTACCAAAGCACCTCAAAGGCGCTAAAAACAAGATTACAAACATCACAAAACAAACTGGTCAGACTACTACTTGACCTTACCCCCAGAACCCACCTCACCCCTGCCCACTTTGACAACCTAGGATGGCTTATAGTAGACGACAGAGTACAGCAACTTGCAATGGGCCTGGTCTACAAGATACACTATACGACTAAGGTACCCATGTACATGTCAAAATACTTCCCAAAGGTCAGTGAATACCACAACTACTACACCAGAGGAAGCTCAACAAATCATGTTAAACCCAGATTCGGCTCAAACAAGGGACTAAACACGTTTAGCAATTATGCCACATCAATGTGGAACGCCCTACCCAAAGCTGTAAAGGAATGTGAATCCCTACCCACATTCAAAACTGCTCTTAAAGAGCACCTACGGGAGGCTGCAATTAGAAACTGGCCACCGTAAATGCCCCCCACCACCTCCTAATAGACAGTCTCCTCCCCACCGCATGTATATATTCCCTCCCCGCCGTATGTATATTTCTCTCCCACCCACCCACCTCCTCCAAATGTACAGTCTCCACCCCACCGTATGTATATTTCTCTCCCACCCACCCACCACCTCCTAATGTACAGTCCCCTCCCCATACTCTGTCAGGATCTATGGGTAACAGTACTGTATAATTGAATATCGTTTATGTCACAAATGTATCAGTACTAAATAACTATATGTCCCTATGCCATAAATGTCATATATGTTGTGTATGTCATAAATGTCGATATGAATTGAAAATGGGGGACCCTGATGTAAACAAGACAAACGACTTTCTCAGGTCTGCATCCCCTTAACAATTGTGTGTATTGAGCCGTACTGTATTGTACCCATTCTGCAATCTGTTAAATAAAGTTTTCATTCATGCATTCATTCATTCATTCATTCATTCAAGTAACACACTTAATTAGCTAAGAAACAGTTTTTTGTATTCACCGCTGCCCTCTGCTGTCTACCATCAGAACAACACCCAATGAGACCACTCATAACAAACTAAAAAAAGCTAGTTGAACAGCAACAAACAACTATCATTTACTGTGGTATCTCGTAGTTAAAGGAGGATACCATTCTATTCATATGTTAGGACAGTAGGACAGGAGTAGGACAGTAAGGACAGAGTAGGACTCAAACCTGTGATATAACCAGTGAATTGGGAAACATGGTAAATGTGACTGTGAGACCTCACTTGCATGTAAAAACTCTCTTAACAATCTATGAGTTGATTACTACGTTATCTATAAATCTGCTTCCAGGTTCTGGAGTAGAAGTGGTCTAGATTAGGAGTGGTTCTCGATAATTATTTGTTCGGGGGTAGAACTGGTTCTCTAGAGTGTTAGTGGTTCTGGAGTATGAGTGGTTCTGGGGTGGCCAGATATTAGGCTTACCAGGCTTCAGGCATGGCTACTCTACAATACAATACAAGCACAAAAGACATCAAGTCAGTGACTACAGTAGTATATAGTGAGGAGGGGCTGTCAGGCAGAAAGAGCCTGGTATTCAGTGACTACAGCAGTACATGGCGAGGAGGGGCTGTCAGGCAGAAAGACCCTGGTATTCAGTGACTACAGCAGTACATGGCGAGGAGGGGCTGTCAGGCAGAAAGACCCTGGTATTCAGTGACTACAGTAGTACATGGTGAGGAGGGGCTGTCAGGCAGAAAGACCCTGGTATTCAGTGACTACAGCAGTACATGGCGAGGAGGGGCTGTCAGGCAGAAAGACCCTGGTATTCAGTGACTACAGCAGTACATGGTGAGGAGGGGCTGTCAGGCAGAAAGACCCTGGTATTCAGTGACTACAGTAGTACATGGTGAGGAGGGGCTGTCGGGCAGAAAGACCCTGGTATTCAGTGACTACAGTAGTACATGGTGATGAGGGGCTCAGGCAGAAAGACCCTGGTATTCAGTGACTACAGTAGTACATGGTGATGAGGGGCTGTCAGGCAGAAAGACCCTGGTATTCAGTGACTACAGTAGTACATGGCGAGGAGGGGCTGTCAGGCAGAAAGAGCCTGGTATTCAGTGACTACAGCAGTACATGGCGAGGAGGGGCTGTCAGGCAGAAAGACCCTGGTATTCAGTGACTACAGCAGTACATGGCGAGGAGGGGCTGTCAGGCAGAAAGACCCTGGTATTCAGTGACTACAGTAGTACATGGTGAGGAGGGGCTGTCAGGCAGAAAGACCCTGGTATTCAGTGACTACAGTAGTACATGGTGAGGAGGGGCTGTCGGGCATAAAGACCCTGGTATTCAGTGACTACAGTAGTACATGGTGATGAGGGGCTCAGGCAGAAAGACCATGGTATTCAGTGACTACAGTAGTACATGGTGATGAGGGGCTGTCAGGCAGAAATACCCTGGTATTCAGTGACTACAGTAGTACATGGTGAGGAGGGGCTGTCAGGCAGAAAGAGCCTGGTATTCAGTGACTACAGTAGTACATGGTGATGAGGGGCTCAGGCAGAAAGACCCTGATATTCAGTGGCTACAGTAGTACATGGTGAGGAGGGGCTCAGGCAGAAAGACCCTGATATTCAGTGGCTTGAGTAATACAGTATAGTAGCTTGAGTAATACAGTAGTATTTGAGTAGCTTGAGTAACACAGTAGTATTTGAGTAGCTAATCCAGTATTTTCAGTTGAATGTTGAGAGACTCCGGGTCATCTGTGGAGACACAGAACTTCAGGTTGATTCACAGATTTCAGGTCCCACACTGTAAAGACGAAGAATGTTAAAACATGATTGTTTTTTCTCTGAACAATAATATATCCTGCTGGCCTGGGGCCAGTAAAGAGTCAGTAGAGTTCCGGCATACTGTAGTTAAAGGTTGACGGTGGACAGTAGAATTCTGACAAGGTTAAAGGTTGATGGTGGACAGTACATTTTGACATGGTTGATGGTGGGCTCTGCTAACAGGATAGGAAGCCATGTGTATATACTGTATAGTGCCACCAGGCTCCAGCCAAATATTGTATATTTTTGTCTGGGACTGATAAATGTGTCTGCTATACCAGGGGTTCACAAACTATTTATTGTCTTTTAATTTCAGGACATTTTCCTGAATAAAAAACCTTTATTTATATTATTGATATGCACCTTTTAGAAAACTTAGAATTAAAGACAGAGTAAATCAAATCAAATCAAATCAAATGTATTTATAAGGCCCGACAACACACGTCAATGTCCCCATGGGCCGTACACGTCCTCCCCAAACATGTCAAGAAGAAACATCACATCAACATGGAGCATATGTATGTAGGTTTTTTAGATAACAGGTATTAGGGGTATATCTTATATAAGACAACTAACTAAAATGTGATCTCATTGGATGTGCCCTGACAATTAATCAGGGCACATTCAGATTTGATTTGATTCCCTGACAATTAATGCTTGTATATCTTATCGTGTGTTGTCATGTTTGTTTATATGTTTGTTTAAAAAATAATAAAAAAATAAAATACAAAAAAAGAAGAAACATCACATCAAATCAGGAACAAAACAAGAACACCACAAGGTCCAATTTCTTTTTTAATAAAAAATACAAAATTAAAAATTAAAAATTAAAAATTAAAAATTAAAATTAAATTAAAATAAATGCAAAATAAATAAAAGCAACACTCCCAGACACCCTGGTTCTCAAACGAGTTGTCAACATTGTTTAGAGAAGGAACAGTGCCTGGTCTCAAGCCAGACCCACTAGTGATCCTGTACATTGGTTATCATTCAGACAACTCAGAAATGCACCTCAGTTGTGAGAAAAGCCAAAGCAAACTATTATCTAGACTTAATTACTAGCTCTTATTTAAACCCAGCAGAATTCTGGAAACTTAAACAAAAACAAAACCACTAATTAGTTATAACTGTGAAATTTGTCTAGCCTTTAACAGGCACTTTACTGAGGCTGGTCATTTATTTGATAGAAACTATATAGGGCCCCCGCTTGTTGATGCTGTTACTGATGTAATTTTTCTCCTTTCAGCCCTTTTCACTTATTGATGTACTTGGTGCCTCGCAATGTATTGATCCTAAGTACTCTGTTGGAGAGGACCAGATTCTTGTAAGCTCGTCATCGCTGTAAATTAGGGTAACCTCAGTGTCTTGCGAGTTGAAATAAAGGTTTGAAATTAAATTAAATTAAATGTAAAGCTTGAATTTTCTCTGCATGACATGTGCTGTGTAAACTTTCCTTGCCTTTGCCTTGCCTTGGGAGGGACCCACTATGAGAGACGTTGTTTTACGGACCACGAGGAATCAACCTCTGTATGTCTGGGGTTCATTTGAGCTCAACAGTAATACATTGTTAGTGGAAACGATGTAGCACTCACTACCTGTGCATTCTGACTGTCCTTCACTTGAGGATGAGGATATTAGGCTGCCCAACCTTCAGACCCCCCCCCCCCTCTCACTCATCCTCTGACCCACCAGGCTCCCTGCTAGTTTGAAAACCACTGTGCAACTCTGGTAGATATGGTGATCATGGTTCATAGTGAATTCAGGAATCAACCAGCTAGTGAAGGCAGTAGATGAGTGGTTCTCAAAGAGGGGTTCGGGGACCCCCGGGTTAGATATTCTGAACTAAATCATATGTAACAAGTTACAACAGATATGTTCTTAGATGGGGTGCCTGGGACAAGATCTTATGTATAAATTTGGGGATCCTTGACATGAGAACGTTTGAGAACCCTTGCAGTAGCTGACAAAATTAGCTTCCCAGAAGTACTGTAGTATGTTTCTATTATCAATATATTAAGTCCCTGTCATGTCATACCATAAAGGTTATACTCACCATGCAGGTTCAGAGATGGTTGCTGGAGACGGTCTTCCAGGCGAACCTCTGACAGAACCACACAGTCTGACAACAAGACAGGTTGCAAATTAACCCTGTTAATGGTCATAGCTAAAACCCCGGATGGCCTCGACCTTGCCGGCTTGGGGTCTGATACACCCCCTCCCGATGGTGTATCCCAAGTAGTCAGCATCCTGTAGGCCCAGGTGACATTTCTTTGGGTTGGCGGTAAGCCTCGCCCCCTTCAAAGCTTGTAGGACAGCCGTGACCTGCCATAGATGTGTCCCCCAATCCTCGCCGTGAATGATGATGTCATCGATGTAGGCTGCTGCATACTCTCGGTGGGGTCGGAGGATCTGGTCCATCAGTCTCTGAAACGTGGCGGTGTGCCGTGTAGTCCAAAGGGGAGAACAACATAGTGGAACAACCCATCTGGGGTGGTAAACGCTGTTTTCTTCGGGAGCTAGGGGGACCTGGCTGCCAGTAGCCTTTGGTGAGGTCTAGGGTGCTTATAAATAGGGATGCACGATATTGCTTTTTTGACACCGATACCGATAACTTTATGCTCCTCAAGCCGATAACCGATATCGATAACCGATATTTATTGTATTATACATTTTTTTTTAATGTATATATTTTTTTTGATCCAACATTTTCTTTTTTTAACATGAAACAAAACATATCACAATACAATAATAATACATAAAAAGACTTCCCAGGACAATAACTTAACACCAACTTAAATGTGACCTAACCAGACAACAGAAACAAAAGCCAAGACAACAGTTTTGACTGATAAAGTGACCATATTTATTTTTCCAAATGAAAATTCACAATCCGTCAACAGCTTGTGGTGCATCCAACCTAAGACGCTCGAAGCTTTTTGTTCTTCTTTTTTCAAAGCGGAGCCTTGAAAAAGAGGCTTTAAGTGGACACATCACCACCTCACATCACCACCACAACGGGTCACCTGCGGCATCACCACCGCCACGGTGTTGGGGGCCCGCTTGTACCTATTGACGAGTCGTTTGCTAAATTAAAGAAGTTTGACAGAAGGGCAACCAGCCAGGCAGCGCCGTTATCTCACGGGACGAGTAGCTACATTAGTTAGCCAACAACCAGCCAGGCAGCGCCGTTATCTCACGGGACGAGTAGCTACATTAGTTAGCCAACAACCAGCCAGGCAGCGCCGTTATCTCACGGGATGAGTAGCTACATTAGTTAGCCAACAACCAGCCAGGCAGCGCCGTTATCTCACGGGATGAGTAGCTACATTAGTTAGCCAACAACCAGCCAGGCAGCGCCGTTATCTCACGGGACGAGTAGCTACATTAGTTAGCCAACAACCAGCCAGGCAGCGCCGTTATCTCCCGGGACGAGTAGCTTCATTAGTTAGCCAGCAACCAGTCAAGCTAACGTTAGCTGGCTCCAGCAGCTTGTTGATGTCGTCGGGAGCATTTAGCCTGCTGGCTACCTAGCTCCACTTCAACCAGCATCGGGAGATCCAGCAGCTTGTCGATGTGCTAATAGCCTCAGCAACCTAACGTTAGCTGGCTCCAGCAGATCGACAAGCTGCTGGAGCCAGCTAACGTTAGCTTGCTGAGGCTATTAGCACATCGACAAGCTGCTGGAGCTCCCGATGCTGGTTGAAGTGGAGCTAGGTAGCCAGCAGGCTAAATGCTCCGCGACGCTGAACTGCATGCGCCGGTCTGTCTGTCTTGTGGAACGTCTGCATTGCATTTATTACAAATAGCAAGCGATCTTTTTACTCTGAAACTCAGAGTACCGACACGGCCATCTTTGTTGTTAACGTTAACTTGCGTGGCTACGTCACAGCCAAGAAAGGGAGCGCTGGATTTGTGTGAAACGCCCTGTTCCTAAACCACACGCTGTCAGTCGTAGCACAGTACTGACAAAACGGGAGGAGACTTTAGTCAAAACAAACGCACTTCATTCCAATTCACCCACACCGCATTTTTTTTTACCAAAAAATATATTATATTATCGGAGCTATTAATAACGTTATAGAGTTTATCGGGATGACGTCATAATTGCTGATATAATTATCGTGCATCCCTACTTATAAACCTCGCCTTTCCTAGCCTTTCAATTAGTTCATCCACTCGGGGCATAGGGTAAGCGTCGAATTTGGAGATGGCATTTAACTGGCGGAAATCATTACAGAACCTTGGGGTTCCGTCTGGCTTAGGGACCAGCACAATGGGACTACACCACCCACTATTGGATTCCACTATTATTCCCGCCTGTAACATATCATTTACTTCTTTCCTCACTGCCTGTCTTCTGGCCCCTCTGGGAGTCTGTAGGGTTGAAGTTTCACTTTTTTCCCGCTGACCGTGGGGATGTGGTGGTGTAGTATTACCTTGGTTCTTCCTGGTTCCATAGAAAACACGTCCCGGGGGCGTGAATACTTTCGGCAACCAACATGCCCTTCCGCGTTTCTCTGATTGGCCAGCGATCGGCCAGCCCTCTAGGCTCGTT
The DNA here is from genome assembly GCF_963971535.1 of Notolepis coatsorum. Taxonomy (NCBI): domain Eukaryota; kingdom Metazoa; phylum Chordata; class Actinopteri; order Aulopiformes; family Paralepididae; genus Notolepis; species Notolepis coatsorum. Next base: position 50,034,126 of record NC_140175.1, read on the forward strand.
TTCCCCCTACGCCGGTAACGCGCGCATGCGCATTTTGTACTTGTCTCCCTGTGGGGAGGCCCGCTGGTGTACAGCTGAGAGCTCCAGCATAGCTATGTCCGCGAGCTAGGCACAAGCCAGAGTAAAACACAGTTTTCAATCAATCAATCAATAATAACATTAACCTGTTCCACCCCAGGTGAAAATCCGCATAAAATGTATACCTAGATAAATGGAATATTGCTCCACTTTTACAAGGGCTATTTGCATATTCTTGGTATCTAGGTACATCTATGGACCTCAGTGAATGTATTCACAGTGTCAGAAATATTGTGTCTATTACTAGGCTTGCTTAAATTGTGATGAAACAAAGGAAATATGAATTATGATTTTTCTTTGCATCTTTGACAGTGAATAACACCATGATAATAATGACCAAACTTAAAAAACTACCACTGACCTTGTTCAGTACCCTCTTGAGATCATGTGTACAGAAAATCGAAGGAAATTAATTCTCCCATCCGGACCAATGCAATTTGAAATATTATTATAGAATATAGAATATATGCTTATACATTACCTTATTATAGCCAATTCGCACATTTATATATATATACATATAGTATCTTTCAAATGCCCGAGTTCAATTTGGATTTAGTATCACCAGGCGTGCATAATAACAGATACTGATATTTACTGTAATCGACTGTACTTTTTTATTTCCCCCACAGTGTAACCGTTTTGAAACTAATTTCAGATCTAATTGTTCCTACATGCTAACAATAGTGAGGAGAAACTGACTGCGTTTCAATATTTGTCAAAAACGTTACCTTTTGTGGCTTATTATCGCGAATCATAACAATTATTGATATGATTCATTCAGAACGCTGAACTTTGAACGACCATAGTATGTGACAGGAAGTGTAGATCGGAGAAATTTCAACGCTGGCCGACAGGCGTCTCTACTTTCCGTAGCTCCATTTCTGCTGACCCCTCTCTGATTGGTTGAGCCCATTTCTCCAGACCCCTCTCTGATTGGCCGAGCGCGCGCATGTGCATGAGCCGCGACAAGCTCCTCTAGCCAGGAATCGAAACTCCGTTAAGCTCCAGAGAGAGAGGCTGAAAACCCACAGTTCTTGCCCGACGGATGAGGGCCAAATCCCGGATCCGAGTTTTCTGATGAATACCCCCAAAACATGGAGGTCGCGAACGCAATTTATACGCATGGAAGTATTGATTACGCCATAACGAATCATTAAGAAAATATACCGTTAACTGGAATATGTTGTGTGTGCCTTTTATATGTTGATTTGATTTGAAATCTTTATTTCGAACATGCAATGAATACAAACAAACAATAACAAAAAAGCAAAACAACTCAATCTGCATGTTCGAAAAGGAGTAGGAAGAAGTATACACTTATTTAATCCTACCCCTTTTCCACTACTCAAATGAGTGTACTATTTTAACACTTTAAGTGCCGAAAACGTGTTTAGGCGTCCTTCCCCGCCATGCTCAAGTTGCAGAGGACGCCGTAACTCGTCTTTAATATCAATATTTCAAAAATCTGTGATCGGAATCATATTTTCCATCCGCAGCCTTCACACACAGTTCTGAGCTCCTCTCAATCCTCTAGCGGTTCAAGAGCACCATCTGGTGGCCGATCGGCAGAAGCGCCAAACAGGAAGTCATGTGGATGAAGTGCTGATCGTCCATATTACTTCCGGGCACTCTCTATAGGTCCCGGGACTCGATCTCGACACAATACATAGCGATCCGTTGCCAATAACTCGATAAACAACATGATTTGGACGTATATACTATTATACAACCTGGAAATAGATCGCGTATTTCTACATCCCATAATAGGAATATTTCAGTTCCACGCTCATCGTCCAACGGCGCGAGGAAGATACGGTAAGATTCAGCATTATTTTTGAACGTGTTCGATATAAACTGCTCTGATGATCATATCACCCACACTAGATGAATGATATAACGCTGCCCACGGAATTATAAACGATCCCCCGCCCATCCGGTCATCATCAGATGATACGTAGAAACTTCTAGAAGTACGTCCAATTGAAATTTTTGATCAGAGTTTCAGAGTTTCTTTAATAGTTTAAAATGCTTCTTACTGTTACGCTCCAGAGACTGTGCTAGACAAGATAGTATCAAATAACATAGTATAGCATGTAATTTAGAAGTAGAAAAGTAGAAAAAGGTCACAGTGTTCAGTATAGACATATGTACAATGTTCGATGCAGAATAGACGTAACTGAGTTACCATATAATATACAATACTATGCAGTGTACTAATGTACAGTACTATATAGTGCAAAGCAGAAATGGGATGAGGTACAATTTAGGTACAATTTACAGTAAGGTGTACGAGTTGTAGTGCAATCCTTCATCAATAAATATAAAGTGTGGGGAGTGGGTGCTACAGTGTGTTTGTTTAAAGTGAGTGTGTGCTATAAAGTGTGTGGGGTGGGTGCTACAGTGTGTTTGTTTAAAGTGAGTGTGTGCGTGTGGATGTGTGTGCTATGTGCGTTTGATGGTTGTTGTTGTGTAGTGTTCATTGTTCGTTTAGCAGCCTGATGGCCTGGGGATAGAAGCTTCTTCTGAGTCTTTCTGTGCTCGCCTTGAGACTCCGGTATCGCTTGCCTGACCGCAGCAGTTCAAAGAGGCAGTTGTTCGGGTGACTGGAGTCTTTAATGATTCTCTTAGCCTTGCCCCTGCAACGCTTGTTGTAAATGTTCTGGAGGGTGGGGAGCCCCCCTCCAATTGTGCGTTCGGCTGAACGTGTCACTCTTTGTAGTCTGCTTCGGTCTTGTGCAGTGCTATTCCCAAACCAGGAGGTGATGTTGCCAGTCAGGATGCTCTCTATTGTACATGAGTAGAAGTTCTTAAGGATCTTCTGACTGACTTGGAACTTCCTTAGGCGCCTGAGGAAGTAGAGGCGTTGTCGTGCCTTCTTCACAACACTGTCAATGTGTGTGGTCGATGTCAAGTCCTCGGATATGTAGGCTCCGAGGTACTTAAAGCTGTTGACTCTCTCAACCGGTGCCCCGTCGATGCTGAGGGGGCTGTAGTCCTTGACCCCCGACCTCCTGAAGTCCACAATCATCTCCTTTGTTTTGCTGACGTTCAGGGAGAGGCTGTTTTCCTGGCACCATCCCGCCAGGACCTTGACCTCTTCCAGGTAGGCCCTCTCGTCGTTGGCAGAGATCAGGCCCACCACCACTGTGTCGTCAGCAAATTTGATGATTGTATTGCTACTCCGCTGAGCCACACAGTCGTGTGTGTACAGGGAGTAGAGGAGGGGACTCAGAACACAGCCCTGGGGGGCCCCTATGTTGAGGGTGATGGATAAGGAGGTGCAGTTGCCTGCTCTCACCACCTGGGGTCTGCCCGTCAGGAAGTCCAGGACCCACTGGCAGAGGTCATAGTTCAAGCCCAGGTCCCTGAGCTTGGCTATGAGTATGGAGGGGACTATGGTATTGAATGCCGAGCTGTAGTCGATGAATAGCATTCTCACATAGTTCCCCTGCCTCTTGTCCAGGTGTGATGCTGCTGTGTGCAGCACATGGGCTATGGCGTCCTCCGTGGACCTGTTTGGGCGGTATGCAAATTGCAGGGGGTCCATGTTGATGGGGAGGGAGGAGCAGATGTAGCCCTTTACTAGCTTCTCAAAGCACTTCATGGCTATGGAGGTGAGAGCTACAGGGCGGTAGTCGTTGAGGCAAGCAGGCTTGGATTTTTTGGTACAGGGATAATAGTGGACTTCTTCAGGCAGGTGGGGATGACAGCCTGTTCTAGGGACAGGTTAAATATGTCAGTGAATACCGGGGCTAGTTGGTCGGCACAGACTTTTAGGACGCGGCCGGGGATGCCGTCCGGACCTGCTGCCTTCCTGATATTCACTTTTTTATCTCGCACAGATTCCTACCAAACTGTATTTCATCATCAATATAATGCATTTGGGGCTATAAATCACGTTCTGGAGAAAGCTGCAGAAAGAGATGAAAACATACTTATACTTTAGACCATATTTTACTATGAATATGTGAATGAAAAATTTTAACGTTGCTACACAATGAACAATACATATAGGACCTTGAATGGGCCCTAATAATGGCAATCTAGCAATAGAATTTAAAAAGTTATAGCCCTGCAAAGAAGGGGAACTTCTCCATAGACAAATAGAGATGGCAACGGATGGTATATCATGAATTTAGCCTTAGGCAATCAAAGTGTTAAACATAAAAAAGAAAAGAAAAAAGAATATATATATATATATGCAAAACAAAAAACAAAAACTATATATGTATAAAATAAATAAAATAGAAAACAAAATAAAAATGTAAACACCCGTGAATATCAAGTCCCTTCCTCATCCCTGTACCTTGTGAACATAATTTCCTTATACATCAGTTTGAATTGTCTCATGTTTGGACATTGCTTTAGCACCACATTTAGACTGTTCCACAGTTTCACTCCACATATCGAGATGCAGTGTTTTCTCATGGTAGTGCGTACGTTTAGCACCTTTAAATTGTGTTCTCCCCTCAGATTATAACCCCCCTCCCTATCAAAGAACAATTCTTGAATGTTTCTTGGAAGTGCATGACTTTTTGCTTTATACATTAATTGTGCCGTTTTAAATTCCACAAGATCATTTAACTTCAATGTCTTTGACTCCAAAAACAATATGTTAGTGTGATCACGATAACCTGCAATGTGAACTATCCTTATGGCCCCTTTTTGGAGTATAAAAAGTGGTTGTAGTGTAGACTTATAATTGTTTCCCCAGACTTCAGCACAGTAATTTAAATATGGTCAAACTAGTGAACAGTAGAGAATGTAGAGTGATTTTCTATCCCGAATGTGCTTTACTTTACTCATGACTGAAATGCTTCGTGAGAGTTTAGATTGGACATGTTTTATGTGAGGTTTCCAACAGATTTTATGGTCTATTATTACACCTAGGAATTTATTTTCATAAACTCTTTCAATAATCACATCATTTATTTTAACTTGTACCTGAGTATCCAATCTAGTGTTTCCAAACAACATAATTTTAGTTTTGCTCAAGTTCAATGATAATTTGTTTCTATCAAACCATTCCTTCAATTTCTTCATTTCAGATGTGATGACCTCTAAAAGCTGCTGGACATTCTCACCAGAAAAAAAAAGATTAGTGTCATCCGCAAATAAAATACATTTAAATATATTCGATACTTTACATATCTCGTTAATGTACAAGATGAACAGTTTTGGACCCAGCACTGACCCCTGGAAGACACCACAAGCAATGTCCAAACATTCAGATTTATAATCTATCATTGTCACAAATTGTTGTCTTTTATTTAGATAGCTTCTCACCCAGTCCAATACTACCCCCCTGATCCCATATCTCTCCAATTTCCTGATTAATATATCATGATTGGAGAATTATCCAGCGCCTTTCCTACAGAGATATTATTATTATTATCATTATTATAGGGGCACTTATTATACAAGCATTATTTATCATCTGGTGCCACCTAGTGGGCGTTTACTGCAACTGTAGGACGCCAGGGGACTGAGATATGAACAGGTGAGACTGAATCAGCGTCTGTGTGACGCACTATTTAAGAGACACTCTTGACCATAGGCTGTAAGGTGAAAAGCCCTGTGGGCGAACTCGGACTGGCCAACAGTACGTTGCATTGTATGCGCCGTTAATATCCGCATTTATCCTTTGATTCATATATCTAGTTACTAATTGATGCCGTTTATTTCCTTTCCTTTGTAGCCTATAGGTAAATAATCTGACTACTGACCGATGCTAAATGCTACTGACTGTATCGACTCTGCTGGCTAAGTGCTACTACTACTGGCTAAGTGCTACTACTACTGGCTAAATGCTACTACTGCTGGCTAACTGCTAAACAAGTACTACTATCTACAGACTTAAGCTGCTACCAGCTACCAGCTAACCGCTTGCTTGATTGACCACCTGGTGATGATGGCATGACAGTTATCCAAATAACGGAATGTTTGGACATGGAGTCCCAATAAATGAACATTCTTGCAAAGTCCGAATTGTTTCTTTTGGTTCAATTTATAAGTCGTTCGCCTACACCCTTCCAATGGGGACATTTAGTTGACTCATTGACTGAGACCGCTAGATAATTGGATAATTATTTACCGTACGCGCCCCACTATGAGACGGGACGGACGGAACGCAGAAGCAAGTGCCGCGTGAGATACCCCTCAATGTCAAGGTGGAACCAGGACGGAGTGGATACACACGACGGGGCACATTGGAGAGGACGCGGTCAGCTCAAGGGAAGTGAAACGTTGATGTTGACTGCTTATTGGGTTGGAATCGCCGTATTCCGCCCACATGCTGGTTGCTTGAAGTGGTGGGGTCGCCGAATTCCATCCAATGTTAATGCTAAACGCTAGCCATTAGCCAACCAATGCTAATACTGCTAGCCACCAATGCTAACGCTGTTAGCCAAAGACTGCTAACACTGCTAGCTGCAAATGCTAAACGCTAGCCATTAGCCAACCAATGCTAATACTGCTAGCCACCAATGCTAACGCTGTTAGCCAAAGACTGCTAACACTGCTAGCTGCCAATGCTTAACGCTAGCCATTAGCCAACCAATGCTAATACCGCTAGCCACCAATGCTAACGCTGTTAGCCAAAGACTGCTAACATTGCTAGCCACCAATGCTAACACTGCTGGCCACCAATGCTAGCTAAAGAACATTATCATTGACACCTATGCCTTGGCTGTGTTGAATTAAGCAACTACGTTGTTGCTCCATATATATATATATATAAATAATATACAAGGTATATAAAACAATAAACGTAGATTCTCAGCTTTAATCTGGCCCTTCACAACACCAATCATTGACCCACTTCGCGCACTCCATGGGGACGAAGGCCGTCGAAGTGAAGAAGCACCTCGCGGTAGACCTGACCGAGAATGGCCGCCCGCCTGGAACGAAGGAGCAACCAGCATCACTCCCTAACGACCATAGAATCTCACAGTCGGCACTCCTGAGAACGGAGAAAGCCTCAGGAGGGACCTCGCATGGCGTTGAGCCTACACCAGACAGGCCCGGTCTGGTCAAGGTGGGAGGCGTAACGCCACAGAAGCCAAACCAAAGACACTGGTCCAAAAACGCCCCAAGAGGGACCCCGAGTGGAAAGGAGCCTACACCAGGCAGACCCAGTCTGGTCAAGGTGGGAGGCACAGCGCCACGGAGGCGAGACCAAAGACACTGGCCCAAAAATACCTCAAGAGGGGCCTCAAGTGCAAGGAAGCCCACACCAGGCAGGCCCGGTCCTGCAAAATGGGATGCATTGACGGGCAAGGAACGCCAAAACACGTCCGATGAACTATGCCTGGCTGGGCAGGAAGGAGAAGCCCACAGGGCCAACCACGAGGGCGTTGCTGAAACCCTCTCACAATTGAGGAACAATGACGTCAAAAGTCGCCTGTTTCTGGCACAAAGAGAAGGACGTCGAAAGTCGCCTGTTTCTGGCACAAAGAAGGACGTCGAAAGTTGCCTGTTTCTGGCACAAAGAAGGACGTCGAAAGTCGCCTGTTTCTGGCACAAAGGACGTAGAAAGTCGCCTGTTTCTGGCACAAAGAAGGACGTCGAAAGTCGCCTGTTTCTGGCGCAATTGAGGACGCCGAGGATTGCCTGTTTCTGGCACGATTGAGGATGTCGTGGATTGCCTGTTTCTGGCACAACTGAGGACGTCGAGAATCGTCCGTTGCCGACATAACTTACGTAGTTTTCACGGACGCCGTTGAGCTACCACTGTAGATAGAACGAGAGTTGTATCTTTTCTTTTGTTTCCCTTTAAATATAAGTACATTTGTATGGGTAGAACAATTTGTATGGTTTGGGTAGTTTTCTAGGTGGGAGGTGGAGAATTATCCAGCGCCTTTCCTACAGAGATATTATTATTATTATTATCATTATTATAGGGGCACTTATTATACAAGCATTATTTATCATCTGGTGCCACCTAGTGGGCGTTTACTGCAACTGTAGGACGCCAGGGTACTGAGATATGAACAGGTGAGACTGAATCAGCGTCTGTGTGACGCACTATTTAAGAGACACTCTTGACCATAGGCTGTAAGGTGGCCAACGGTACGTTGCATTGTATGCGCCGTTAATATCCGCATTTATCCTTTGATTCATATATCTAGTTACTAATTGATGCCGTTTATTTCCTTTCCTTTGTATAGGTAAATAATCTGACTACTGACCGATGCTAAATGCTACTGACTGTATCGACTCTGCTGGCTAAGTGCTACTACTACTGGCTAAGTGCTACTACTACTGGCTAAGTGCTACTACTACTGGCTAAATGCTACTACTGCTGGCTAACTGCTAAACAAGTACTACTATCTACAGACTTAAGCTGCTACCAGCTACCAGCTAACCGCTTGCTTGATTGACCACCTGGTGATGATGGCATGACAGTTATCCAAATAACGGAATGTTTGGACATGGAGTCCCAATAAATGAACATTCTTGCAAAGTCTGAATTGTTTCTTTTGGTTCAATTTATAAGTCGTTCGCCTACACCCTTCCAATGGGGACATTTAGTTGACTCATTGACTGAGACCGCAGGATAATTGGACAATGATTAATAGTATCAAATGCTTTTTTTAGGTCAATGAATACTCCAGCTACATGTTTTTTTTGATCTATGGAATTTGTGATTTTTTCAATGAGTTCTATTAACGCTAGTGTTGTTGACCGGTGTGTTCTGAATCCATACTGGCTATCGGTGAGTAAATTATGTTTATCAATGAATTTATCTAATCTGTTGTTGAAGAGTTTTTCTAATATTTTTGAAAACTGAGGAAGTAGAGAAACAGGCCTATAATTTGTGAAGTGGTGTTTATCTCCAGTCTTGAACAGAGGTATGACTTTTGCTATTTAAATTTTATTCGGAAATCGACCAGTTTTGAATGATAAATTGCAGATGTGCGTGAGTGGTTTTGAAATCGCACTAATGACATTTTTTACTATTTTCATATCTATTTCATTACTGTCTGTAGATGTCTTGTTTTTACATTTATTAGTAGTTTCTATAATTTCATTTTCATCTACCGCTTCCAGAAACATTGAACTAGGATTTCTTTCAATATAATTGTCTTTTGTGTCTTCAGGAGTCACTGGATCTGGGATTTTTCCCGCTAATTCTGGTCCAATATTTACAAAGAAATTATTAAAGTTGTTAACCACATCATCCATATTGCTAATAGTTTTATCCTTTTCCATAAAATACTGAGGATAGTTTATTTGTCTTGATCCATTCCCGATAATACCATTTAATATCTTCCAAACACCTTTAATATTATATTTGTTGTTATCTAATATTCTACTATAATGATCCTTCTTACATCTTCTCATAATATTAGTCAACTTATTTTTATATTTCTTATATTTATTTTCTGCCTCTTTAGTTCTATGTTTTATAAATTCTCTATATAGTGTATTTTTCTTTTTACATGCATTCTGTAATCCCCTTGTGATCCATGGGCTGTCTGAGTGTTTATGTTTACTGCTATATTCTTTTATTGGACAATGTTTGTGATATAGTAAGTTAAATATAGATAAGAATGTTTCATATGCTTTATCAGTGTCTTCCTCTTTATATACTATCTCCCAATTTTGTAGTAGCAAATCATTTTTGAAAGCGTTCATTGATTCTTCAGTCCTTACTCGTTTAAATTGTAGTTTATTGTCCTGCTTGTTTTCTGTGTAGTGTTGTCATAAACTGTAAAAACTGGTAAATGGTCGCTGATGTCATTTATTAGTAATCCACTCACTGTATTGTTTTCTATAATGTTCGTAAATATATTGTCTATCAGAGTGGCACAATGGGATGTGATTCGGCTGGGTCTTGTGATCTTTGGATTATGTAATTGGTTTGTCATTGAAAACCAATAATAATCGCACGCATCGCCGGCTTCGCTGACCACCATTCTGATTGACAAGCTAAAAGCAATTGGTTTTGATACTTTATCAGTGAGCTGGATACAATCCTACCTGGAGGGGAGAGAACAGATGGTGGAGGTAAACGGTACCCTATCCCCTCCCCTCACAGTGAACTGTGGTGTTCCACAAGGAAGCATACTAGGACCACTACTGTTCCTAATTTATGCAAATGACATGTCGTCAGCTTGTGACTGCAACTTGTTTCTGTTTGCGGACGACTCAGCCCTGCTGGTCTCTGACAAGAACAAGTTACAGGTTGAAAAAACCCTCAGCTCGGAACTAGGCAAAATCTGCATATGGCTCGCCGACAACAAACTATCATTACACATGGGCAAAACAGAGTCCATTCTCTTCGGTTCAAATAACAAACTCAGCAAGACCGACGGCTTCTCAGTTACAGTGGGTGACAATATTGTCACAAGGAAAGATGAAATTACCTACCTGGGTTCCATCCTAGAGGCTAATCTTTTCTGTGACAAAATGGCATCCAATGTAATAAAAAAAAGTCAACCAACGAACTAGATTCTTGTACCGGATCTCCTCTCTGGTAAACAAGAATACCCTGAAGACTCTGGCAGGAGCACTCATTCAAGGGTACTACGACTATGCTTGCACCTCATAGTACCAAAGCACCTCAAAGGCACTAAAAACCAAATTACAAACATCTCAAAACAAACTAGTCAGACTACTGCTTGACCTGACTCCTAGAACCCACCTCACCCCTGCACACTTTGCCAACCTAGGATGGCTTAGAGTAGAAGACAGAGTACAGCAACTTGCAATGGGCCTGGTCTACAAGATACACTACACGACCAAGGTACCCATGTACATGTCAAAATACTTCCCAAAGGTCAGTGAATACCACGATCACAACACCAGAGGGAGCTCCACAAATCATGTAAAACCCAGATTCGGCTCAAACAAGGGACTAAACACGTTTCGCAATTATGCCACATCAATGTGGAACGCCCTACCCAAAGCTGTAAAGGAATGTGAATCACTACCCACCTTCAAAAACACTCTCAAAGAACACCTACGGGAGACTGCAATTCGAAACTGGCCCCTACAAATGTCCTAACCCAGTTGTACAATAAAGACCAAGCATGGCTTTGTCAGTATTCCAATGTACAGTGCCCCCCCCCCCCACCTCCAATGTACAGCCCCACCCAACCCCACCCCACCTACCCAACCTCCTCCAATGTACAGTTTCTATGTCAAATGTATGTCAGTATTCCAATGTACAGTGTCCCCCCCCTACCCAACCCCCCCCCCCCCCACCTCCAATGTACAGCCCCACCCCACCTACCCAACCTCCTCCAATGCACAGTTTCTATGTCAAATGTATATACACTCTTTTTCTGGATTTTTTTAGTATCACAAACAGTACTGTATTTGCAAATCTGGTATGTCATAAATGTATAGATGTAGCAGTACTGTCTATCTGTATGTCGTGTGTGTCATATGATGAATTGAAAATGGGGGACCCTGATGGAAACAAGACGAAAGTCTTTCTCAGGTCTGCATCCTCTTAACAATTGTATGTATTGAGCTGTACTGTACTGTACCCATTCTGCAATCTGTTAATAAACTTTTCAATCAGTCAATTCAATCAATCAATCAACCAGAGCTCTCTCAGATTCAAAGTTTTAATTGCAGCCTGGAACATACATGTTTCGGAACCAATGTGTAACTAGACAGTTACAATATAACATTTATATTAATTAACCCAATTAAAGAGTCTGGTGGTCAATGTCACTTCGGATTGCTACGGAAATGTTGTGTCTTACTAATAATAACTAATTCATTGGTCAATAGAAGTCTCTGTGATACTTTCTGAATATGATTTGGGAACATCAAATGGGCAGGGTTATAATAGAAGAAAGACAGTGTAAACAATATAATTAACTCTGAATATAATAATGAGGAAAAAGAAACAGGATACACAACAAGGTGCATGATGAGATGAGGTTATATGTAGAACATGGTACAGTTACTGTAAGTGGGGAGTGGGTCATGGTACAGTTACAGTAAGTGGGGAGTGTAAACACTAAACAGTGATTCAAACCCCCTCAATGTACAGTTTCTGACAGCTGGGCTGTGTTGAACTTGTCACGTGAAATAACGTTATGTGAATAAACCGCGAAATAACCACGAAATAACATAACGTTATGTTATATAGTTTCAAGTTTCAAGTTTCAAGTTTCTTTAATAGTTGTCATACAGAAGTACAGAATACTTTTGTACAAAATGCTTCTTACTGTTGCGCTCCAGAGACTGTGCATGACAAGATAAGTATGAAATAAAAACATAGTAAAAATTAGAAGTAAAAAAAGAGGTCACAGTGTTCAGTTTAGACATATGTACAATGTTCGTAGACGTAGTTACCATACAATATACAATACTGTGCAGTGTACTAATATACAATACTATATAGTGCAAGGCATAAATGGACGAGGTGCAGTTTAGGTACAGTTCACAGTAGGTGTACGAGTTGTAGTGCAAATCCTTTATCAATAAATATAAAGTGTAAGTGTGTTTGTGTGATCTAAAGTGAGGAGAGTGGGTGCTGCAGTGTGTTGTTTGTTTGAGTGAGTGTGTGCGTGTGGGTGTGTGTGCTGTGTGCATTTGATGGTTGTTGCATAGTGATTATTGTTCGTTTAGCGATTATTGTTCGTTTAGCAGCCTGATGGCCTGGGGATAGAAGCTCCTTCTGAGTCTTTCTGTGCTCGCCATAAGACTCCGGTATCGCTTGCCTGACGGCAGCAACGTAACAATGTACAGTTTCTAACAGCTGGCTGTGTTGTGAAATGTGCATAACGTTATGAATAAACCGCGAAGTCACGCGAAATAACGTTATACGCGAATCTGGTAGTACATTTCTTTTTATCTTCTTGATATGATAACATTACATCCGCCTTTTACCGCGTGACGAGACAAACCAATCAGAGAGGGGCTTCGCTCAACCAATCAGAGAGGGGCTTCGCTCAACCAATCAGAGAGGGGTCTGCAGAAATGGGCTCAACCAATCAGAGAGGGGTCTGCAGAAATGGAGCTACGGAAAGTAGAGACGCGGCCGACAGCTATGAATGTCCTCTACAAAATGGCCGCAAAAAAACTACAATTCCCATGGTTCAAAATGTCCATTTCCGGTTCGCGTGTATCGCTTCCGCAACGGAATTCGGTTTCCGGGTTCCTCTGATTGGCCACGACCCCCACGTGACCCGCCCCCCTATCCACCGCTCTGCCGCTGCCGCGCGCGGCAGAGCGAGCGGCCACGGACTCGCTCGCTTCCCCAATTTATACGCATGGAAGTATTGACTGAATGAATGAAAACTTTATTTAACAGATTGCAGAATGGGTACAATACAGTACGGCTCAATACACACAATTGTTAAGGGGATGCAGACCTGAGAAAGACGTTTGTCTTGTTTACATCAGGGTCCCCCATTTTCAATTCATATAGAATGACGCGATATTTTATTTGTTTGTCATGACAAACCAATTACATAATCCAACATACAGTATGTGTAAAGGCACAACATATTCCAGTTAACGGTATCTTTTTTTAATGATTTGTTACGGCGCAATCAATACTTTCGGGACCTCCATGTTTGGGGGTATTCATCAGACAAATCGGATGCGGGATTCGGCTCCCATCAGGCGGGCAAGAACTGTGGGTTTTCAGCCTCTCCCCTCTCTCCTGGAGCAAGGGGGAGCTTAGTATTCCTGCCGCGGAGGAGGTGGCTACAACATCAACACACAGTGACTACATCGCGATTTTTTTATTTGTTTGTCATGACAAACCAATTACATAATCCAACATATGTGTAAAGGCACAACATAATCCAGTTAACGGTATATTTTTTTAATGATTTGTTACGGCGTAGTCGTTCTATATGAATTGAAAATGGGGGACCCTGATGTAAACAAGACAAACGTCTTTCTCAGGTCTGCATCCCCTTAACAATTGTGTGTATTGAGCCGTACTGTATTGTACCCATTCTGCAATCTGTTAAATAAAGTTTTCATTCATTCAGTCAGTCAATACTTCCATGCGTATAAATTGAGGAAGCGAGCGAGTCCGCGGTCGCTCTCTGCCGCGAGCGGCAGCGGCAGAGCGGTGGATAGGGGGGCGGGTCACGTGGGGGTCGCGGCCAATCAGAGGAACCCGGAAACCGAATTCCGTTGCGGAAGCGATACACGCTTCCGGTTCCGGCTTGGATAGACGATCGCATATCGAAAACTTAAAACGATATAAGGACACTTTTAACCTATTGCTAACCTATTGCCAACCTAACGTTTTACATTCTACATGCTTTTGTGACATGTTAGTGATGTTAATACTTGAAAACGGTTGATTTTAAAATCGCTAATTATTTTCATCACTCGTAAAAATATGCCTATATGATCATAATGTCAAAAGGGGTCGGTACCGACCCTGTGGGGGGGAACAGGTTAACGAGACTCTCGTTGTGTCTATTCTGCTAACGCTACCTCTCATTGCTTTAACGTTACCTAGGCTCTCGTGTCTATCTGCTAACGTTAACGTTAGCATTAGCATTAGGCTAACAAGCTGTAACGGCACCAGTCTCGCGTCTATCTGCTAACGTTAGCATTAGGTAATAACCGGTTTAAAATGGATGGTGATTACCTCACGTTGTGTCTATTCTACTAGCATTAACCATTAGTTACTAGTAAAAACAATCAATAGCAAGTTATATTGATCACGCTATGTACGATAGCCATGCTAAAACGCTAGCACAACATTAGCACCTAACCTAACAACAAGCTTAACAAGTCAGCGATCTTTTTGTGAGACTAAACTCTCCGCTCGGTGGCAAATTGTGTTGATGTCGGTTTTGTTTCATCAATAAATGAGGCAGAATACACAAATGAAATCCTAAGCGAGACATTAAAGATGGCGGCTTTCTGTTTTTGTGGAGAGCCTCCAACGAGTGACGCGTCTCTCTTCTGACCAATCAGTGGTCTGCAGTGTTTCACGTGACTTTTCTGGCGTAGAGCGCTGGTATTCACGAAGGAGAGCGCTGGCCAACGCTGGCCAATCAGAGCAACGCGGAAGGACATGTTGGTTGCCCAAAGTATTCACGTGTCCCGGGGCGGTCAGGTGGCGTAGCGGAGATTGTGCTCATCACCAATGCAAGAGGCTGCGGTCTCGACTCCCGGAGAGTCAGCATTGCCTTGGCTCGGGCTGATCGCTATACTAACTCGTTTGGCTGAGTTAGGGGGAGGGGAGCCGTGGGTGGGTCCTGGGCGTTGTGGACAGCGACCCCTACAGTTCGGTCGGGGCGCCTGCTCAGCAAGGGTAGGATCTGGAGAGAGGTAGTGCGACCTTCCACATGTTACACTCTCCCGGTGAGAATCTGCACGGCCAGGCTGGCTGCCGGCTGGCTGCACATGCGTCAGAGGAAAGCATGTGACAGTCTCCGGCCTCTCGGACCAACAGTAGGGGAAAGTGCGCAACAACCAGGAAGGGGGTTGGGAATTGGCATAACGACTAACAGTGGGATGGGAGAAAAATCGGAACAAGAAGGAGGGGGAAAAAAATAATAATAAAAAATTAAATAAAAACACGTCCCGATGGCATTCCACCAACTCTCTCAGGTCATTTTTCTGGGGAACGCTGAGTTGGTCTCCCATGGGGACTTAGAGCAGTAGGGTCCGGACGGGTATCTGTGGTGGGTTGAAAGTACAAAGCGCCTCCCGGGCCACCAATATTTTTAACAAGTTTACGTGGTATATTTTCACCGGCGGATGCCTCCCCGGCTGTCGCACTCGATAATTCACAGGACCCACCTTCTCAATAATGTTGTATGGACCATGCCATTGGGGCGCTCCAGTAGCACACCATATAGCACGCTGAGTCGTGAAGCGGTCGTCCCGGGTTCGTTTCCCAGTCCCGACGACCATTTGCCGCATGTCTTCCCTACCTCTCCTCCCGTTCTCCCTCTCTCCTCTATCGGTCCTGCGTGGCCAGAAAAAAGCTGAAAATGCTAATAAAGATAATTTAAAAACACTCTATCCCCTGACTGAAATTATCTGGGTTTGGTTCCCCGATTGTAGACCCTAGCTTGGGCCTGCTGGGCTTTCAACATGTGTTCTCTTACCAGTGGCCACAAGGTGGCCATCCGCTCTTCTACCTCCTCCACATGTTCCACCAAACTCCTGTGCGGTGACGACTGGTGTGCCCAGGCTTCCTTGGCTATATCTAGCATCCCTCTCTAGGCCTTCTCCCATACAACAGTTCAAAGGGGGAGAATCCTGTGGAGGCCTGGGGAACCTCCCGGATGGAGAACATCAAGTAGGGGAGAAGCTGGTCCCAGTTCCTCCCATCGGCTTCCATCACTTTTTTAAGCATGCTCTTCAGGGTGTGGTTAAAACCGCTCGACTAACCCATCTGTTTGGGGATGATACACTGAGGTGCGCAATTGGGTAATTTTCAACAACCCGGCCAAATCCTTCATTATTTTAGACATGAATGGAGTGCCTTGGTCTGTAAAATTTTGTCTGGAATTCCCACTCCAGTGATTAACAACATGAGCTCCCGGGCTATACCTTTTGAGGCCATGGTGCAGAGTGGGATGGCCTCGCGGTACCGGGTGGCATAGTCCATAATCACCAGTATATATTGATGGCCCCTGGCACTGCGGGGCAGGGGTCCCACAAGGTCCATCCCAATCCTGCTAAAGGGAACAGATATGATAGGCAGGGAAATCAACGGGTTACGCACAGTCGGTTGTGGAGCTACCAGCTGACATTCGGGGCAGGACCGACAGTAATCTTCCACAGCTCTTTTTTTCATCCCGGGCCAGGAAATTCTGGCCTTGATCCGGTCTAGGGTTTTCTCGACCCCCAAGTGAGCCCCTACCAAGTGTGAGTGTTCTAGTCGTAACACAGTGTTTATGTGTGGTCGGGGTACCAACAGTAACTCTGACATGTTACCTGTCGTAAGGCGGGGGCCAGGTTTTCATCCTCCAGCTGGGCGGTGCCGAATCGTCCAGACAGTTGTGGTCAGTGTTCGAATTATGAGGGGGCCAATGGGGGCTCAGCCCCCATAGCTATAGTCTGAGCCCCCATAGTCAAGACCCCCTGTGGGGGTCTCTCAAAAAAATTATATAATATTTTTTTTATTTTTATTTTTTTATGTACGAATTAGTATTATTTATGTTACCTAAATAAATTGTTAATAGATCATATTTTTCTTTTCAGTTTTTAAAATAACAGAGTAATTAATGTTGTGGAATAGGCTGCATTTCACCTCCAAGCCGCTATGCGTCGCCCATGAGCGTCGCCCATAAGTTTAACGCTACTCCAACCTAGTGAAGAAGAAGCAGCAAGCAGCTGATGTAAACAGAAGGCTGCCGGTCCATGTCCTGCAACTGAAAACATAAACACTAAACAGTACGCCACATGCTGCCAAAAAAAAGGCTCAACCCGCCGCAAGGCTGTACAAAGCTGGACAGCTTTGTTTTTATAAAAAGGCCAAAGACTGACGCTGTTAGTGCAGCAGCTAGCAGCGCTACTGTCACTGAAGTTGACACTGCTAGTGCTAGTACCTAGTGTTAGCTCTGCTGCTCCTGTGCGCAGTGCGCCTGTTATTGTTACCGCGCCGGTTGCCACTGCCAGACCCGAGTCCACCACTAGACCTGGACTGCTACTCAACCACCACAATGCTGGGGTCCGAGTCAGTGGAACTTTTGGAAAAATAAATATAGCTGGTTATTTGCCAAGAAGGGATGCATTGGCTGCCTTCCATGTAAAAACGCCAAGATATTGTTAAATAAATCATTTGGAGCCCATTTGGCAGAGCAGTGGATGAATGGGACTGTGACTAGCTCTCAGAGCAAGAAGTTGAGGAAGAAAATATACTTGCACAGTGATAGCGTTGCTCATAAGCAAGCTATAGAAATAGAAAGTCAGAACCAGAAGGAAGTGCTTCCAAGAAAAGTGAGCAAAATCACATCTGCTTTGCTCAAGGAGACAGCCAAGTTCATTCAGGGCAGCATATACTGTCGCTAAAGAAAGGTTGCCTTATACCAAATTGAACCCCCTTATGACTTGTAATTTATTTTTCATTCAGTTCTTGATTACCTGTGCACATTTGTTTATAACATTATTTATTTTGATTTATACAAGTATTTATTTTATGTTCATTTTATTATCAGATGATAATGTTACTTACTGTATCCTGATAAATGCTGCTGTTGTGCCATACAACTATTTATTTTCCATTAGATTATTTTGTTAGTTTTTGATTTATAAGTGCAGAGACAAATAAATGTTAATTCAAGTTCATAAATTTGGTCTAATTTTTCAAATTAAATTGTTGTATTTTATCAGATGCTAAATGCAAATATGTAAATATGGCATTATATATCAGAGGTGAGTAAGAAAATTAACAAATATTGATGGTTAAGAATGAGACTGACAATAGTCTAATGATTAGACTGTTGTGTGATGTCATTATTACTTAGTATTAGACTAATCCTAATGAGATATTCCTCTAAATATGACTTCGAAAACAGCCACAATTTCAGGGAAAAAATTGTAAAAAAATAAATAATTCAGGGGGCCCCCATAGCTCTCAGGTGATAATTCGAACCCTGGTTGTGGTGGTAAGGGCGGGGGTTTGTCGTTCGGATTGCCGGGGAAAAGGTCTCCCCAGACGCAGGGCCGTAGCCATGGTTTAGAAATTAGGGAGGTTGATTTATGTATATATCTTTTTTTAACTTTCTTATGCAACTGGCTAGCCATGATCTAGAGATCAACTTAAGGCCAGTCACTCACAAAGTCATTTACAGGACGTGGGGGCACTTACAGGTGAGTGGCCTCTAAAGAGTGCACCAAAGCCCTGTGGTCTCCTATGCATTTATAATTTGGCTACCACATCATAATTTGGTAAATGGGCAAAATTCATACCAAAATTACACCTAGTTATACAACCCAACCTATTCATTCAAAATGCATTATCTATAATAAAAACCAGAGTCACCTGTTGTTGGTAAAAAATTATTTTACTGAAGTATTAACTTACTGTATTTCTCAGTATTTCTCCACTTCTTGGCTCAGTAAATGGAAGATTGCTGCACTTCTACAAGGTCCATTTGCATGTTCTTGGTATCTAGAGCAGTGTTTCCCAAACTCTGGGTTGCGACCCAGAATGGGTCGCGGACCCGTTTTTATTGGGTCGTCAATAATTTTTTTTAAATTAAAATATATATATTTATTAAATTTTTTTTATTTAAATTTTTTTTATAAAAAAGCTGTAGCTGTGTTGATTCAGTTGGGCACCACATACTTATGTGAATCTGGGTTTTCTACTCTAGCATACCTGAAAAACAAATACAGAAACAGACTAAATGCTCAGCATGACCTCAGAATAGCACTTTCAAAAACCAAGCCCAGAATAGATCTGCTGGTTGAAAACTTCAACCAGCCACATACCTCTCATTAGATTTCATTGTGCCATAGATGAAATATTATACCCCTTCTAGCATGATGTCAGGTCAGTAGAATTTTTAAATAAGTCAGTACAAATTAATCAGAATGTTGCTCAATGTTGGGGTTTAAGGTTGAGGGACGGAGGTGTAAAGAACCAAATTCCTCTGTTTATAACATTAGACTTGATTTTACGTGGAATTGTTTTTTGCTGTCTTTTATTTTGAAAATACTGGTGGTCCCCCTCGCGCTGTGGATACTCTTGCGTAACAACGATATCCGGTTACCTTTTCAGGTTCAGAGAAATGGTGGACGAGAGAGAGTACTAACGTAAATAACGGATATCTCACATTTATATAACTGTTCGTGAAGGAAACCCCCTTTTTTACCTTGTTTAGCACCTAGCTGGAAGGCGAAGAGGTATGTGTTTATTTATGGATTGTGTTATTTGTGTTATATTGGCAATCTTCATATTTTATGTATTGAGCTGAACTAGCTAAGATGCTAACCAGTGCTACACCTTTCACTGGAAACGTGGTTTGGATAAACGAATGACTGTAGGCCTATGTCTGTTTCCACTTTCAGCTCTTACGGTGTCTAATGGTGAACTTGTCAATAAATGGTTGGCATACCGCACCATGGCCATCAGTCTCACGGAGTTCATTTTGTCTGAAGTAAAGTCCAGCTTGGAAATGCTACAGTAAGAGCTCTGGCCCCTGATCATCCCTGCCGACCCCGCTGCACAGAGGAAGCCTGGTCTACGACGACGAAACCACGGGGCTGAGTTGCTGACAACGGACAATTCATCAAACAACTCGGCGCCATTCCTTGGGTCATGTAGACAAAAAAGACTTGACGTCATTGACAGCTGGCTAAAGGTTTGATGCGACGGTCAGGCAAAGGAAAAGGAACAATTATCTCATTAAGAAGGTACAACTCATCTTCCACAAGAACATTCATAGCTGACTGGAGGTTTGATGCGACAGTCAGACAGAGGTATGGAACAATTACTTCATTAAAAAGGAACAATTCATCTTCAATAAGAACAATTGATGCTCACATTGACAGTTTGAAGAAGAAATCGAAATCAACAATTAAGAACCTTTCTTCATTTGATGCAGAACTCTAAGGTACCCTCCACACTAAAGTTATTTATATAGAAACCTCTTTTTTTTGCACTGTGATTATAATTTTCTTAATTTGATGCAGAATTCTAAGGTACCCTCCACACTAACGTGATTTATATAGAAACCTCGTTTTTGCACTGTGATTATAACTACTGTTGGTTACCTGATCAACTCGACTATAAAATGCCTCTATGGATAACTATGTGCAGTCTAAATGGTAACATAACTGGAATGAAAAGAAACCTTTATAATATTCATTATTCAGCACATTATTCAGTGTTAGGTTTTGGTTCTCTCTGAGTAGTATAAATAATTAGGATTCTTGGTGCAGTAAAAATAGTAAGGATTATCTGATATTTTATAGTAATAGTAAAAACAACGGTTTATTATTCAGATCAGATTTAATTTTGCATATTTAAAAATGAAGCAAGCAGAGACTGAGCACCTTTCTCCACAATTAGAGCTGGAAAATCAAATAGATAGCTTACAGTTTAAAATTAGTAAGCTTGAAGTGGCTCTCGAACAAACGCTAGAGACTACTGAGATGGAACGTATAGAGAAGGAAATTCGAAACAAAAAATAAATCCTAAATAGCCTCAAAGGTCAAAGTCAGGAGGACGGCGAGGAGCACCTCCGACACTCAGGCCGAATAAGGTATCCAACCCCTAAAATGCTTGAAAAGCAACAAGAAGAGGCACAGAGGAAGGAAAGAAAACTCGCCTCAGCGTATAAAAGGTGGAAAACTGGAGTCCGTGAGTCAAGAAAACAGCTCAAGTCGGACCTTAATGAAAAGGAATTGCCATTAATGTCCGAAGCTCTGGAGGAAGAGAAAGAGGCTGTGTTGAGCGCTTACCTTGAAATACGAGGTCACAACACACCATCAGTTGAACTGAGAAGCTGCATCGATACATGTGAGGCAGTTACAACAGAGATTAAGAAAGTCGTCTGAGAGGATTTTTGACATTGAAGAAGAATTCGATGGAGAACAAGTACAATGTCGTCTCAAAGAACTGCTTAAAGGCAGCTATGCTCGGTCCATCTATGGATCCACTGTCTCGAGAGTGAGTCACAAATCATTCATCACTCATGACAGCGCCACTTTGACAGTCAAACTGGTGGACACTGCGGCAGATCTTGCCGCTAAGGAGGTGGAGTATGAAGGGTTGCTGGAAGAACGGAAGCAAACAGAGAAAATAGAAGATTTAGAGGGGCAACAAATAAAGCAGCTTGCAGTTGAGAAGCGCGAGCTAGAATATTTAGAGGGGCAACAAAGAAAGCAGCTTGCAGTTGAGAAGCGTGAGCTTGTACGCCTCCAGGCAGAGAAGGACGTGAATACAGCCCGTGCCAGGCTGCAAGTTTACACACAGGAAGACAGCGTCCACTCAAATAGTCCAGAAGGAATTCACTATGCCTCCTCGGTGGCAAGCAGACAACCCCCCAACGCAACAACCTTGTCGACTGATGTAAATGTATCATCCCTAGCCAAGGCCTTCCAAGATAGCATAGCTCTAAATAGACTTCCAGTTCCAGAGCCATCTGTATTTAATGGCGATCCTATCCAGTTCCTTGAGTGGAAAGCCTCATTTATGTCACTCATTGACACAAGAGCCGTCTCATCTGCTGATAAACTTTATTATTTGAGGAAGTATGTAGGGGGCCCTGCTCTTAAACCCTGGAAGGAACCTTCTATAGAAATGACAGCGAAGCCTACAAGGACGCGTGGGACAAACTAAACCACAGATATGGCCAGGCCTTCGTTGTACAGAGAGCCTTTAGAGACAGGCTTGCAGATTGGCCAAGAATACAACCAAAGGATGCAGAGGGACTAAGAGACTTTTCAGACTTCTTAAACGCCTGTCAAGACGCAATGAGGCATGTGAAGAGTCTCGAAATATTGAATGACTGTGAAGAGAATAGAAGGTTATTCCAAAAGATGCCAGACTGGGCAATGTCACGCTGGAACAGAAAGACTACAGAAGCCTTGAACAAGACTCAAGAGTTCCCCAGCTTCAAGGA
Source organism: Notolepis coatsorum (assembly GCF_963971535.1). Classification (NCBI taxonomy): domain Eukaryota; kingdom Metazoa; phylum Chordata; class Actinopteri; order Aulopiformes; family Paralepididae; genus Notolepis; species Notolepis coatsorum. The sequence goes on from NC_140175.1 coordinate 50,056,739, forward strand.
CTTCGCCACATTCGTGGCGATGGAGGCAGAAATCGCTTGCAATCCGATCACCTCATTCCATGCTTTCCGCACCCTTGAGTCCAGCACAGAAAAACGAAACAACAGGGACCCCAACAGGAACACGGCGTGTGTTCTCAGTACTCAAACTGAGGCAGACAGTGACAGGCAAAGACCAGCCAAGGGAAACGTAAAGCCCCCTTGTGTGTTCTGTCAGGACAATCAACACAGTCTACATGAATGTCCCAAGTTCATCGCAAAGACTCTGGCGGAGCGACAGGAATTTGTGAAGGAAAATAAGCTCTGCTATGGCTGCACGAGATTCGGTCATAGTGCCAAGGACTGCCGTCATCGACATTCCTGCGACACCTGCGAAGGTAAACATCCCACTTGTCTTCATGATGACAGCTATGTGAGAAGGGAAAGGCCTGCACCACGGGAAAACATTTCCCAAAGCAAAGCGGTTCAAACAGAGGCTGCCGCAATGTCACTGGCAGTCACTACTGCTGGAGCAGGACAAGCCACCAACACGTCGATGATTGTTGTTGTGAAGGGCCAGATTAAACCAAATATATATATTTATTTATATATATATATTTAATTGTATTTGTATATTCTCTAATATTCCCTGATATCCCTTGTATATTCCTTGTACAATATGCATTGAATATCCATTCTAGCCTACTGAACATCCCATAATAGTCTCCATTCTACTATTGGTCGAGACCTTGGTGCCAGGCTGCCATACCCCCCAGACCCAGTTCAAACGTACCGCTCAACATGTACGAACAAGTCCTAGTTCCGCGTAGGAATCTGGCTACCGCACCACTAATGGGACTATTTGTTCATAGTGCGTATATATACTGCGCTACTAAAGTAGGACTTCCTTTTTCAGTCCAGTTTCTTACCCTCCAATAGAGTGACAGACGTAAAGCCTCCCCGCGACGCCACGTGTGGGAGTAAGGCCAAGTTCGGCCTACCATCGGTATTGAGACATCGTGTATATTAATATTTGAATAGTCATATTTGGCACTATATCGTCGAGTTGGATGTAGTCTATTAAGCTAATAATAGTCTGTTAATATATAGTGCTTCGTGCGGTGAGAATACTACCGTAGTCAGCACCCCATCGTTTCGGGCAGAAAACTGGCTGCTTATCCAGGATGATCGACCCCATGTGAGATTGCACCCGAGGAGCCCCAGAGCCGACGAGCGAGTGGACCTGTATACCGGATTATTCTACCGACGACAGCCCGCCTTCCCAGGCACGGATTATGCTTTGTATACGTTGATTATTCCATGGATAAAGACCCCCGACACTGCCGTGTGTTGGAACCCCCCCCCCCTGGAGAGGACGCAAGGTGAGGAGACGCTCTGCAAGACGAGGTCGCTTCACGTCTCTCCTCCGTGGACCGGAGAGAGCCGGCTCACAGAGAGTCCACCTGCTTTCATCTGCGGTCCAAGGATCGCCGGCGCATTGAACGGCACTACAGTGGGTTCACCTGGGATACCCTTGGCCAGATGAGGCAGCCGGACTCTACCCCCCCCCCCCCCTTCCTACTCCTGTCGGCTTACAAGCGACCGGATTAACCCCCCCTAGTGTATCCAGTCTATAATCATTAAAGTATCATTGCTGTTATTCCTTAACTATTCCAGGTCGTATATGTACCACCTGCGCCTTCAGAGATTGGACATTCTCTATTGATATACCGACGAATACTCTTGCCATAAAAGTGCATACTAATTCCCATTCATAAATGTGATTGATTTGATTAAGTGCTTGCTCTACACACCATCGCTGTGTAGAAATAAAGACCTATTTCTAATTCGTACATTTGTGTTGGATCCGTTTCATCTACGTGACAGTGTTCATCATAATATATTTATGCCGAGTACTGGGTGGCCGAATATTAAGTACAAAGGTAGTGGTAGTAAGTATCATATCTAGTAATACAGTCAGGGAATTGTACCCCTCAGTTACAATTGGTCCTTCGAGCCGGAGGGTAATTAGTGTAATATTAATATAGTGTTATTAATATTGAAATGGCCTATGATGAACACTCCACGAAACGATCCTCCTAACCAACGCCCGCAGCGCGAACGACGGCTCCCTCAGTACTTAGAGGCTTACGCTGTCAGTCAACAACCTAGTCTTCTACTAACAGTAAACGCGGTAAAACTAGAAAGTAAAAGTATGTCTAACCCCAACGCCCAGACTACCCCGACCATAGAGGCCCCTACGGGTTCTAATGTAACTGACCAAGTTCACGGTGGGGACCAGTGGGAACCAGACATGACTTCACACCCCGCCAGTACTGAAGAAGTAGTCCCCGATGAGTCCCGGGAGGAATACAGCGCTACCGAGAGAGAACTCGGCACGGAAGAAGACGGGGAGAGCACCGTGGAGATAGAGCTCCAAGGCTCCGCAAGGAGTACCCCGAGGGAAGGCTCCCCTATACAACCGCCTTCCCCCAGCGAGGCAGAGAGGACCCTACAGCAGGCCTTCCTCATCAGCCTGAACGCCGCTGCTGAACGCGACCGACTGCAGATCCAGCAGCGGAGCGAAGAAGAGCATATACGTCTAGAAATAAGACGCATTCAGAGGGAAGAGAATGTGGCCCGAGACCGAGCAGACAGCCAGCGAGCAGCTGCTGGTGCTCTACGGGACGCAGAGCGCGACAGACAGCAAGCGCAACTAATAGAACAGCTGATCAGACGGACAACACCCTCTCCCTCCGCCAGAGGCTCCAGGAACTCGTCTAGACACACCTCCAGGGCGGCATCCCCTAGCCGAGTAAACAACCCTGAACTTGACCAACAGACGAGGTCTATACCCCCCACAGACCACCTCCCCCCACCGGTCCAAGCGAGACCTAGCAACCGGGAAGGAGCAGCATATCCTGTGGAGAGGCTAAACCAGAGACTACAAGCACTGGATGACCTAACTGAAGACGAAGAGGAAGAGGAGGAGAACCACGCCCGACGACAGCACAGTACTCTACCGGACCAGGAGGTCCGGTACAGCCCAGGCTATACTCCCGCGGAGCTGCGCTACAGACCCCCGACTCTATACACGGGTGAGCACGACGCACGACCCGCACCGAGGAACAGCACCTGGACAAGCGGGCCATGGTACACTGCCGGTACCAGCCCATACCAAGGAGCGGGAGGAGACTCGCCTAGGAGGCCTCTCCCCCAACGCTCGCCGATGTATCCACAGTCAGCGTCATACATTGGCACGCCTATGGTACCCGACTTCACCCAAGAGAACCGGGCCCAGTATACAGAACTCTGCATGTGTCTGGAGACCATGTTGGTGGATGTATTGGATGAACGCCATAAATACGCCATCCTACTGAAGCACTTAAAGGTACCCCGCGCACATAATATAGCGCTCGCCTACGCGACTTCCACCACCCCATACGCAGCAGCGCTGGTAGCATTGGACCAGAGGTATGGGCGCATATGGGATTACGTGATCCAGGAGATCCGACACATCGACCGCTTACCCCCAGCAATAGACAATCGAGCACTGGACGACCTGTCCATCAGAGTGCAGTCCCTGGTAGGGATGTTGGGAGCGCAGAGAGAGAAGGGGAGGCATGAACTTTACGCCAACTCAAATGTGGAAAGGATCTTGGAGAAGCTGCCGCCCGCTCGACAGGAGCGTTTTAGGCGGCAGAGAGACCACCGAGACCCGAATGGCCCCGAACCGAACCTCCTCGATCTAGCAGACTTCCTGGCGAGAGAAGTCAGCAGCCTACGGCTAGATACATTCGGACGGAGCACCCCTGGCTCCAGAGAAGGAACCAGACGACTAAATGATGGAAGAAGATCGGTGACTGTGATGCACCAATCGGAGTCAGTACCGAGCAGCAGGAGCCACAGTACCCCCTCCAGAACGGAGAAGTGGAAGATAGTGTGCCCCTACTGTGAGAAAGAACACTGGCTAGCGCAATGTGACTCCTTCCCCAAGCTGAACGCGGAGGAAGCAAGTCAATGGATAAAGTCCAACAAGCGCTGTTTTCGCTGTGCGCGCTCACACATGGCAGCCGAATGCCGCTTAAAGAAAAGGTGCACCAAGTGCGATGGAGCCCATCTGGACATACTTCACGACAGTAACAGACGGCGCCCTTCACCCGCACCATCCAGCAGCAAAGCGAGCGTCATGTACATCGATCCCGCCAGCAGCAGTGGAGCCCGAGTACTCCTAAAAGTAGTGCGTGTGACACTAAGCTACCAGAATAAAGTCCTGGACACTTACGCCGTCCTCGATGACGGGTCAGAGAAGACCCTTCTGCTCGCCTCCGCTGCGGCCCAGCTAGGGCTGCGGGGAAGCAAAACCCAAATGACAATTCGGACAATAAGACGAGATTTGAAGACGATAAAGGGCGAGAATGCCTCATTCTCTATCGCAGCAAGCGGCCAGCCTGAGCGACGGTACCAGATTACAGACGCTTTCACCAGCCAAGAAATAGGACTGTCGCGGTACACATACCCCGTCGCCAAGCTGATGGAGAAATATGCACATCTGCGCAAGTTACCGATCCCGCTCATAGACAATGCTATGCCGACCCTGTTGATAGGCTCCGACCATGCAGACCTCATTGTCCCGATAGACCGGGTTCATACCGGACCCCGAGGCTGTCCTGCAGCAGTCGAGACCCGTTTGGGATGGACTCTCCAAGGCCCGCTCGCCAAATCTCTCAACCGAAGTACAGCCACTAGATGTCTCCACTCCCGAGTCACGGAGGGAGAAACCGCACTCCTGCAACACGTAGAGCGGCTATGGACCTTGGAACAAATGCCCTTTAAGAACGGAAGGAAAGACATTCGCTCTAAAGATGACATTTACGCCATTCACCTCCTAGAGACAGGGACCAAGAGAGTCCCGGTCAACGGCGTGTTGAGATACGCCACGCCACTCCTGCGGCGAGAAGGAATGCCTACTTTCCACGCCAAGACAGACGCCACAGAACGGTACCTGCTGAACACGGAGCGGCGCTTAGCCAAGAACCCCGCCCAAGAGAGTGTATACCGCGCTGAGATTGAGAAGCTCATCACAGCGGGACACGTCACAAAGATGGACATTAAAGAGGCTGACCAGACCACTGAATCGTGGTACGTGCCTCACCACAAGGTCCATCACAACGGTAAAGACCGCATAGTATTTAACTGCAGCTACCAGATCGGATCCCAAAATCTGAATAAAGAGTTACTGCCCGGTCCCACACTCGGCCCCTCCCTACTCGGCGTTCTACTCCGCTTCCGCCAGGAAAGGGTGGCCATCAGCGGGGACACCTTGCATCCACCTGGAGAGAGTGGGAGATGGAGCTCCACTCACTCCCAGGCGTTAATATGCGCCGAAGCTACTTCCCACCCACGGTGAGGCCAGAGACATGTAAAATGGACTTACACGTCTTCAGTGACGCCTCAGAGGTCGCATACGGATCAGTAGCCTACTTGCGGGCCCAAGAAAAGGGGGGAGAGATCTACACAGCATTTGTCCTCGCCCGCTCGAGAATAGCCCCACGCAAGCAACAATCTATCCCACGTCTAGAGCTCTGCGCAGCCCTAGCCGGAGCGCACCTAGCCACGCTCATCCAACGTGAGCTCACCATACCGGTGTCTAGAACAATCCTGTGGTCAGATTCCATGACAGTACTCGCCTGGATCAAATCGGACTCATGCAAGTACAAAGTCTTCGTGGGAGTCAGAGTCACCGAGATTCAAGACTTAACCGAAGAGTTAACCGGAGAAACAGAGTGGCGCTACGTTGATACAAAACAGAACCCAGCTGACGTCATCACCCGGGGAATGCCCCTAGATGACCTCACCCGTCGCAATGTCTACAGTGACGGCCCAGCATTCCTAAAGCTCCCGGAAGGAGAGTGGCCCACGCCTATCCCGAGGAAAGCCAGTCAGGAGGAGGCTGAGAATAAGAAGCCTGTGTTCTGTGGATTGAGCACTGTTATCTACCCAGTTACCCCCAACACACTCCTGATGGGGCGGCTAGATCCTGCATTACCCCAGACAATGTACCGGCCTGAAGAAGCGAACGGCCGACGAATGTGGAGGTACAGCCAAGTATTAGCCGACAAGTTTTGGAGCAGTTTCCTACTGCACTACCTACCGTCTCTACAGACCCGCCAGAAGTGGGTAAAGGAGAGGGACAATTTGACAGAAGGAACAGTCGTCATGATTATTGATCAATCACTGCCCAGAGCTATGTGGCCGGCCGGCCGCGTAAGCAAAGTGATCACCGGTGCCGACGGCAAGGTCCGAGCAGCTGAAGTGCTTGTCCAGGGTCGCACTTACACCCGTCCCGTGGCGAGGCTCATAGAACTGCCCCGACTCCCAGACACAATCGATGATGACCATGACCCTATAACCCTATGACTTTGTGAAGTTGACTGACCCTACAGCAAACCCTTATGTGTAAATAGACAACGCGATTAATCTGTCTCTGCTTAACTGATTAGGTCTGGGACCAATCAGGGGGTGGCTGTTGTGAAGGGCCAGATTAAACCAAATATATATATTTATTTATATATATATATTTAATTGTATTTGTATATTCTCTAATATTCCCTGATATCCCTTGTATATTCCTTGTACAATATGCATTGAATATCCATTCTAGCCTACTGAACATCCCATAATAGTCTCCATTCTACTATTGGTCGAGACCTTGGTGCCAGGATGCCATACCCCCCAGACCCAGTTCAAACGTACCGCTCAACATGTACGAACAAGTCCTAGTTCCGCGTAGGAATCTGGCTACCGCACCACTAATGGGACTATTTGTTCATAGTGCGTATATATACTGCGCTACTAAAGTAGGACTTCCTTTTTCAGTCCAGTTTCTTACCCTCCAATAGAGTGACAGACGTAAAGCCTCCCCACGACGCCACGTGTGGGAGTAAGGCCAAGTTCGGCCTACCATCGGTATTGAGACATCGTGTATATTAATATTTGAATAGTCATATTTGGCACTATATCGTCGAGTTGGACGTAGTCTATTAAGCTAATAATAGTCTGTTAATATATAGTGCTTCGTGCGGTGAGAATACTACCGTAGTCAGCACCCCATCGTTTCGGGCAGAAAACTGGCTGCTTATCCAGGATGATCGACCCCATGTGAGATTGCACCCGAGGAGCCCCAGAGCCGACGAGCGAGTGGACCTGTATACCGGATTATTCTACCGACGACAGCCCGCCTTCCCAGGCACGGATTATGCTTTGTATACGTTGATTATTCCATGGATAAAGACCCCCGACACTGCCGTGTGTTGGAACCCCCCCCCCTGGAGAGGACGCAAGGTGAGGAGACGCTCTGCAAGACGAGGTCGCTTCACGTCTCTCCTCCGTGGACCGGAGAGAGCCGGCTCACAGAGAGTCCACCTGCTTTCATCTGCGGTCCAAGGATCGCCGGCGCATTGAACGGCACTACAGTGGGTTCACCTGGGATACCCTTGGCCGGATGAGGCAGCCGGACTCTACCCCCCCCCCCTTCCTACTCCTGTCGGCTTACAAGCGACCGGATTAACCCCCCCTAGTGTATCCAGTCTATAATCATTAAAGTATCATTGCTGTTATTCCTTAACTATTCCAGGTCGTATATGTACCACCTGCGCCTTCAGAGATTGGACATTCTCTATTGATATACCGACGAATACTCTTGCCATAAAAGTGCATACTAATTCTCATTCATAAATGTGATTGATTTGATTAAGTGCTTGCTCTACACACCATCGCTGTGTAGAAATAAAGACCTATTTCTAATTCGTACATTTGTGTTGGATCCGTTTCATCTACGTGACAGTGTTCATCATAATATATTTATGCCGAGTACTGGGTGGCCGAATATTAAGTACAAAGGTAGTGGTAGTAAGTATCATATCTAGTAATACAGTCAGGGAATTGTACCCCTCAGTTACAATTGTGCCTGTGTGGGTGTCCTCAAGGAACACGCCAGGAACGGAAAAACACTCCACACCACTTTCATCGACCAGGAAGTCAGTAACACTCTAAAGGCAGACTCCTGTCCAGTTAAACTGAAGTTAACTACCATGATAGGACGAGACACAATAGTCAAAAGCCAAAGCGTCTCAGGGCTTCGTGTACGAGGTTACAGCTCCTCCCTGCACATCGATCTTCCTCCTGCCTATACCAAGGATTGTATACCGGTGAACCGCACCCACATTCCAACAAAGGAAACGGCCAAGAAATGGAATCATCTCTCCACAGTCATAGACGAGATTCCACCTCTACAGGATTGTGAGGTTGGTCTCTTGATAGGATATGACTGTTCAAGGGCCATGGCACCAAGACAAGTAATATCAGGAGGAAACGATGAACCTTATGCAGTTCGAACCGATTTAGGATGGAGCATTGTGGGGTGCTCTTCACCGCGCCTTGACACTCCAAGCCAGGCGAGAGAATGCTTCCGGATCGCGGTCAAAGAACTCCCACCAGTCACCCCTGCAGATGCCAATCGCGTTCTGGAGTCCGACTTCAAGGATGCCAAGGAGGATGGAAAAACAGTCTCCCAGGATGACATCCTGTTTCTAGACAAACTAAAGAACGGCATCAACAAAGAGAAGTCAAATGGTCTTTCCACAGTAATGGAACGATAGGACGTGGAGTGCCTCATAATCAAAGACCTACAGAGACAAACATATCCAGAGGAACTGAAGTTACTGAAGAAAGGCTCTCGGCTGCCACTCAATAACAAGTTGCATCACCTTAACCCCTTTCTAGACAAGGATGGTGTAATCAAGGTGGGAGGAAGGCTCTGTGACTCCAATCTCCCCCATGCAGTCAAACACCCTGCAATCAAGGATGGTGTAATCAAGGTGGGAGGAAGGCTCTGTGACTCCAATCTCCCCCATGCAGTCAAACACCCTGCGATCAAGGATGGTGTAATCAAGGTGGGAGGAAGGCTATGTGACTCCAATCTTCCCCATGCAGTCAAACACCCTGCGATCATTCCGAAGGAACATCACATCATGAAGATGATCATCACACACTGCCATGAAAAGGCTAAACATCAAGGTAAAGGAATGACCATAAACAAGATCAGATCAAAGGGCTACTGGATCTTAGGGTTTGGTTGGGTCGTGGCATCTCATCTCCTCAATGTGTGACCTGCAAAAGGCTCAGGAGAGACACAGAAGAACAAAGAATGGCCGATCTCCCTCCAGAGCGTGTGGATCTATCTCCCCCATTTACCTACTATCTCCATCAGGCAACGCTGGCACACGCCAAAGAGAAACCTCCAGATAGGTGACATAGTGATGGTGAAAGATGATGATCTGCCGAGAAATGAATTGAGATTAGGTAGAGTTTCTAAAACTATAGTGGATAGAGATGGTCTGGTTAGGAGAGTGACAATATGTCTAAGTGACTAGATGTTTACTTTTTCTCCCATTTTCTATTTTTCTCCCATCCCAATTTTCATATCGTCCAATTCAACCCTCCCCTGTCTTTTGAATGTTGTTTCTTGCCTCCCACAAGCCGGATACAATGTGGACTAAGTCATACATAGCACGAGTCCCCTCCGATACTCAAGGTAACAGCCGTCGCATCTTTTCACCTGCACGGCTCGATCTTTCAGCGTCGGGGGTCTGGGCTTTGGAGGGGCCCCGCCCCCGTCGCTTCTTGATTCTACTGCGCAGGCGCACCAACCGACCTGTAGGAGTCGCTGTCCACAACGCCCGATCCCCACCCTTCAGTTTCCCTCCCCGTAATACGGCCAATGTGTATTACTGTGGACGACCAGCTAAACTGAAAGCAATGTGGAGAGCGGGGCTCGAACAGGAGGCATCCTGTTCGAGCCTAGTCTCCAGCATTTGCTGCGAGCGCCTTGCCCACTGCACCACGTAGCCGCCCATGCACCCTTGCATCTCTTAAAGATGTATTTGATTTGATTTTGTTTGAAGTGTTTGACAAAACTTTAATACCTTAATTTTTGGTTATTGCTTATGGTTTATGGAGAAATCATTGTGTTTGCTTATGCATGGTTTCCTACAATATTTTAAACACCAATGATTTGATGGGAGTGTAAAGAACCAAATTCCTCTGTTTATAACATTAGACTTGATTTTACGTGGAATTGTTTTTTTGCTGTCTTTTAATTTGAAAATACTGGTGGTCCCCCTCGCGCTGTGGATACTCTTGCGTAACAACGATATCCGGTTACCTTTTCAGGTTCAGAGAAATGGTGGACGAGAGAGAGTACTAACGTAAATAACGGATATCTCTCATTTATATAACTGTTCGTGAAGGAAACCCCCTTTTTTACCTTGTTTAGCACCTAGCTGGAAGGCGAAGAGGTATGTGTTTATTTATGGATTGTGTCATTTGTGTTATATTGGCAATCTTCATATTTTATGTATTGAGCTGAACTAGCTAAGATGCTAACCAGTGCTACATCTTTCACTGGAAACGTGGTTTGGATAAACGAATGACTGTATGTCTGTTTCCACTTTCAGCTCTTATACGGTGTCTAATGGTGAACTTGTCAATAAATGGTTGGCATACCGCACCATGGCCATCAGTCTCACGTAGTTCATTTTGTCTGAAGTAAAGTCCAGCTTGGAAATGCTACAGGAGGGACGGAGGGAGGGGGTAAGAAATGGAGAGTTGAAAAAGGGGTGAGAAATAGAAAGGATAATAGAACATGTTTGTTCATTTAAAAGTGTTACAAAATTGTATGTACATATGTTATGAGGTGGTGAGCAACTTAACATTACACTCTGATTATTGCTGTGATGTACTTTTATAATTAAATAAATACATTTCATATACATTTGAAATTCATGGTTTGTTGTGTTCTTTATCAGCAGTTTATAAATGTATGTTATGGCAATACATTTTTTTTGTATCTACTTTTTTTCTCCCCCTTTTTCTGTATTTTTCTCCCATCCCAATTTAGTCGTTATGCCAATTCCCTTCCCTCCCTTCCTGGTTGTTGCCCGCATGTGCCCCCCACTTGCTGGTCTAGGGAGGGTTGATAGATACTATCACATGTCCCCTCCGATACATGTGGAGTCAGCCAGCCGCTTCTTTTCACCTGACAGCGAGGACTCTCACTGGTGGAGCGTAACGCGTGGGAGGCTCACACTACTTCCCCCAGTTCTCTTCCTCGCTGAGCAGGCGCCCAGAACGACCTGTAGGAGTCGCTGTTTACAACGACCAGGATACACACCCCACCGGCTTCCCACCCTCTAACACTGCCAATTGTGTTAGTATGGACGACCGACCAAGCCGGAGGTACCGCTGACAGCTGGATTCGATACCAGTGTCTCTGCGGTGGTAGGCAGGCGCTTAGTCCGCTGCGCTATTCAGCCGCCCATGTTATGGCAATTCATGATGTATTTTTGTAAGTTTGGGTCCCGGGGAAACACCAAATTTCTCTTTTGGGTCTCGAGCTGAAAACGTTTGGGAACCCCTGATCTAGAGACATCTATGGATCTCAGGGAATGTATTCCCAGTGTCATAAATATTGTGTGTGTTACTAGGCTTGAGTAAATTGTAATGAACCAAAGATGAATATCAATTTAAAAAGAAAATGTCACTCGATGCCCTGAGATTTCTATTATAAACTCATATTTCACTAATAACAGTTCAAATCATTGGTAAACAAACGTAGTGCTGAAAATATACACTTTGACTGTTGTTTTGACTGGGTTAGGGTATATTTACTCTTGGCTTTTTTGGATTTTTTTTTCATGTATACGTTCGCGTATTATCCTGTGGCGAATATTGTATCGTTTCAGAGTGATCCGGGCTAATTCCTGGAAGCTGAGTTATGGAGCAATATGTGAATTTAGCTAAAGTCGTTCGCGTTGCTCGCCTGGACACGTTACTATTTCCAAAGCAAAGGTATATAATAGGTATTATGTTTCATCATGAATGCATCTGATAGATATTTCATTAATATAATCATTAATATCTAATATCTTCTAAGCTCTTCTATCTAAGCTCCTCTGGTGAGAGCATAATCTCCCCCAATGTGCCAATGGGTCGATTGACGACGCCAGCCAGGAACCCAAAATACCTTGACCTGTGTGACCTCTGTATCCGGCCACAGGCCACTGAGTGAGAGGAGCAAAGATGGACATATTATCAGATTCAGCAACAGCTCACATATACCCCCACATATGACCATATACGACCAAGCCTGTCTGATCATCTATTTATTAACCAGTGGCTTGCTAAATTTGGAACCCACATAGTATAAAAGCATGATTGTGTCATCATTCTGGAGCCACACAGCCCCCATGGAGGGCTGTGGTCTCCAGGACTGTTCCTCGTTCTGTGTTCCTGTGTCAATAAATACCATCGATTGACTTCACCTTCGTCTCCTGGCTCATCATATCAATCCAAAGAACTCAGTTTTATACTATCAAATGGAGGCGCTGCTGAGATTGATTTGGGCCAGATGACAGACCAAGAACAACAAAGAAGGACCGCTGGTGCTCTTGCTTCAGTAACAGAACGAGAACTCCTGACATCAGAAGGAAACATGGAGAATGGCAAAGAAGACGTTGCAAGAAGATCCAGACATTCACTAGCAGCTGTCTGTGGCGCATCTTCAGAATCAGCTGTGGCAAAGAGGGAGGTTGGCAGTCTGTGCTGGTCAGAAAGGGCTCTCTCAGGGGAGAGATGCCAGCAGCAGCCCCTCAGACGTCAGAGACCCAGACCACCAGCAGATGGCCCTCGCCGTCCTCCGTGGAGACCAATCTACAGGCTGGAGGAGGAGGCAGCTAAGCCCCATATCTCCTCCACCCAGTGAGGCCAAACACCACAGCCTGGTACAGATCATCTACGACGAGAAGGAAGACAGCAGTAGAGGGACACTGAGGCAGAGCTGAAGAGACAGGGTACCAGCTGGGGAGAGGCGGAGAAGACAGCTCAAAGACACTGAGGCAGACCACCAGAAGAGACATCTTGCCTTAGAACCGCACTCTGGAACGGGGACTTCTCGTTCAAAAAGGAGAACTTTGCCCTGGGAAGGGAGACCTGCATGCACCTCTATTGGGGGTAGGGGGTCTGCGGACGGATGCAACGCAGCCAAGGCTGGTTGGTTCGACGTATGATCTACCTCAACCTTTTGGGGGTAGGTGTATCCTAAGTAAGGGAATGTATGCATCCGAACGGAAGGGGTGCACCTGAGTAAGGGGCGTTCAGGGTTAGGTGTAATTCTTTTGGAAGTTGCAAATCTGTGTCTCTCTCTCTCTTTTCTCTCTCTCTCCCTCGCTCGCTCCCCCCCCCTCTTCTCTCTCTCTCACCTCTCTAACTGTTGTTTAGTTTTCTTATGATGTGTTTAATGGTTGATAATCGGCAGGTATGGTCCATTAATGAACTGTTGTGTTGACATATTTGATTAATGTCAAGAGAGGGAGGGGCGCCCCAGTGGCGAACCACATAGCGCGCTCAGCCGCGACACGGCCGACCCGGGTTCGACTCCCGAACCCGTCGTTATTTGCCGAATGTCTTCCCCCCACTCTGTCTCCCATTCCTCCTCTGTCTCTCTCTACTGGACTGCCCAGTAGCAATAAAGCGATAAAACGCCAAAAAATAAATCTTTGAATGTCAAGAGAGGGGTTGATAGATATTTCATTAATATAATCATTAATATCTAATATCTTCTAAGCTCTTCTATCTAAGCTCCTCTGGTGAGAGCATAATCTCCCCCACTGCGCCAATGGGTCGAGTGACGACGCCAGCCAGGAACCCAAAATACCTTGACCTGTGTGACCTCTGTATCCGGCCACAGGCCACTGAGTGAGAGGAGCAAAGATGGACATATGATCAGATTCAGCAACAGCTCACATATACCCCCACATATGACCATATATGACCAAGCCTGTCTGATCATCTATTTATTAACCAGTGGCTCGCTAAATTTGGAACCCACATAGTATAAAAGCATGATTGTGTCATCATTCTGGAGCCACACAGCCCCCATGGAGGGCTGTGGTCTCCAGGACTGTTCCTCGTTCTCTGTGTTCCTGTGTCAATAAATACCATCGATTGAAAAGGGGGTCAATGTCAGACTTTGCAATCAAAAGTTAGGGGGCTAATAACCCTTGCCATAATTTCAGTGCGCCCCCTAACTTTTGATTGCAAGGTCTGACATTGACCCCCTTTTCAGGAGTTGACCTAGAGCCCACCAAGGTCATGCATATCAAGTTTGGTCAATGTCAGACCTTGCAATACACTGTAAGGCACTGTAAGGCTACGGATCTGCCTCACTTCCAGTGATGAAGCTAAGCTATGCTAACGGAGCGTCTATTCCCAAAGCTAAATGCACGCACAGAGACAAAAAAGGTATGTATCTTCTTGTCTAACTCCAGGGAAGATGTTAAATAAGCTAATTTCCCAAAATGTTGGAGTTCCCCTTTAAGTCGCCGTCGACTAAAGACGCACTTCTTCAACCATTATCTGAAATAAATTAAAAAGAATCTAACCCTAACTAACCTTACTGTCATGCACATGTCCTAATAAACTAACCTACACCACTCAACACTTTGATGAACATTGTTACTCAGCTGATAGAGTTGTGCCCTTCCTGATGACTTGTCGAGACAATATCCGACCACCACACTCGAACTTACATCCACCCGGAACAATGCACAATCTGTACCAATTAATACAGAGACCGGTAGATTCTCTACTACGCCCGCTGTTGTTGTACATTTTCCCTGGGTGGATGTAAGTTCGAGTGTGGCGGTCGGATATTGTCTCGTTTCACCGTGTACACATGTGACTCCCACTGTTTTGCCGAGGAGTGGACCATACACAAACTCCGGTTTACGAGTGTCACAGTGCTCCCTGAGTCAGTGCTGTAGTGTCGCGATGATTAGCTCTTACTGGTGTGGGAAATGTTTGTTTCATCCGTCCAACAGGCAGTTGCGAGTGCACACGGTCGGGGCGGGTGTGGTTCAGACGCTGAGGGCATTGACACATCCTTCCTATGTGGACAGTCCCGGGAAATATGACCTTCTTCGCTACAATTGAAACATCCTCTTCTCTCCGTATACACGACAGGTTGTCGGGTGTATCGGGAGGGGTTGAGGTAGCGGGGGGCTTCGGGGTTCTTTACTTTCTCTTTCACCCGGTTGGGGGGACCGGTTTTTGGTATACTATCTTCCGGTATAGAGTTTTGGACGCTTGATAAACCTACATACCTTCTACGACCTCATCAACACATTTGGGTTTAGTTTGGCTAATGGTTTTACGTGCGTCAGCTGGGAGGGCACGTAAATATCTATCCATTGCCATTAGTTCGACTGGTGAAATGTTTTTGGGCTCAGCCAATAGCCAGCTATTTGCTAGATGTAGCAAGTCATGTTGTTGTTCTATGGAGGACAGGGTCACATCATAGGCCCAATCATGATACAGCTGAGAGCACGTGAGGAACTTAATCCCCGAACATTGCAGGATTTATTTTTTCAGGGAATCGTACGTTGTGGTCAGAATTGCTCCACCTGCCGGCCTAATCCTCCCCCCTGACCGACCTTTCCATCACAGTTGAGAATGCAGCTGTGACCGCGTCCCCGACTGCCAAGAACCTTGGTGTTGTCCTCGACGACCAGTTGAACTTCTCTGCTCACATCGCAGCGATAACCAGAACCTGCAGATTCCTCCTGAGCAACGTCAGAAGGATCTGCCCCTTCCTGACAAAAGAAGCCACCCAACTCCTCGTCCAATCAACAGTCATCTCCTGCCTCGACTACTGCAACGCACTGCTTGCTGGCCTCCCAGCCACTGCCACCAAGCCTCTTCAACTGATTCAGAACGCAGCGGCCCGCCTGATCTCAAACCTACCGAAGTCAGCCCATGTCACCCCACTTCTTAGGGACCTGCACTGGCTCCCCATTGCTGCACGAATCCACTTCAAGGCCCTCGACCTGGCATACCGTGCGGCAAAGGGAACCGCTCCCGCCTACCTCCGGTCAATGTCCTCTAACTACACACCCTCAAGACCCCTACGCTCTGCATCTTCTGGCCGCCTCAGACCTACTCCTATCCGAGCTCCGGGAGGGTCATCAAAGAGAAGTCGCCTATTCTCAGTCCTTGCCCCACAATGGTGGAATGAACTACCCACCCCAGTTAGGACAGCCGAAACCCGTCCAATCTTTCGCCGTCGACTAAAGACTCACTTCTTCAACCATTATCTGAAATAAATTAAAAAAAAATCTAACCCTAACAAACCGTACTGTCATGCTCATGTCCTAATAAACGAACCTACACCACTCAACACTTTGATGAACATTGTTACTCAGCTGATAGAGTTGTGCCCTTCCTGATGACTTGTCGTACAGAACTTGTGAGTCGCTTTCTTTTTTTTATGGTAGGCTGTTTGGGCTAGCCCTGATAAAAATGGAGCCAACAAACTCACCCACTGTTCTATTAGCCAGTGTTCGGCAGTGCGTTCAAACGCCGACAGATAGCTTTCAATGTCATCTTCACTATTTAGTTTAACAAGGAAACGTCCGGGGTAGATATTGACCGTTTGTCTTTCTACTCCGTGGGCCTCCGCGCGACGTAGCGAATCGAGCGCCTCTAATCTCCATTTCTCTTCGGTCGCACAGGTTTCATTCAATACTGTGCCTGGGTTTCACGCATTGCTTCCTCATGACGTTGCTGATAAAAAAAAATTTGGTTTTCGCTGTACCGTGCCCACTCTTGAAATAATGCCTTTACATCTACCGGGGTTGCCATTGCTCCTGTGCTTGTGAAAAAGTCTGTTTTAGTCCTAAGAAGCGTGACGTATAATTCCACTAAGTGTAGTTGATCAGAGGTTCAGACTGTACTGGGACACAAGTGAATCGGTCGATGAGGAAGAAAAGATGATCGTCCAAACCAGAACGAACGGTCTCTCTCAAGATTTATTTTATCACCAGTCGTGAATCAACAAATCAAGAAATAATCAATCATCTCTAGGACTGTTCTGGAGGGTGGGTCTGTTCTAGAGGCTGGGTTTGTTCTGGAGGGTGGGTCTGTTCTGGAGGGTGGAGCTGGCTGAGCAGAGTCAAGTGTCAAACACATCATCATCAACATCATCATCAGGCAAAATTCTATCCAAGAAATTTGATTATTCAACTGGCTACAGTGTTAAAAGTTCACCAGCCAGGTTCATTATTCAGCAGCCAACAGTTTTAGAATTGAAAAGTGATTGAAGACAAGCTGGCTACAGTAGCCAGTAGAACGGTAAGTAAGTAAGTGTAGCAGGGTGGATTATCCCTGCTTCGTGGGAACGGTTGCTGGCAGTCACAAGGTAGCTGGACACAGTAGAGCTCCGTCTGACTGCACCCTCGTCTTTGGGCCTGGAGCGTCAACCTGGGACCCGGTAGTGGGAATGAATGGGGCCCGGGATTTACCAACCTGGTTTGGTACTCTGGTCCTCCTCGCCTCTCCGGGGCAGTCAGCAGTACTCCCCAACTCGCTCTCACTTCCCTGATTACCTCCGTGGGCCCTCCCACACCTAGTGACTGATATGCCTAAATAGATTCGTCCCTCCCGCAAGCAGTACCCTCCCTTGATGACCACTAAAAACCTTACAATGAAAAGGGGAGAGTTGGGTAGGAAGGGGTTAATCATATATACGTTACCCACACCAAAAGAGTTAATACTGGGCACAGGAATGGACACGCATACAGAATCCCATCTAATGTTTAATATTAATTGTACCGTTCAGTTACACTGATTTAACAGGAGTGGTCAAATGGGCTGAAGTCCCACTATAGCTCCGTTTGTAACTCAATACCTCATAGACACGTATTTTATACACCCACCTCTGGGTTAGTATCAGGGATAATATACTTCAATGTGTTTAACTCATCACCCACGTCTGGGTCAGCACCCTATATAATACCTCTGACAGGCTTTAATTATATGGCAAGAATAATACCTCTCTAGGCTTTACTTATAATGCACCAGGTCTGTAACCTCCCCACAGGGAAAGGGTTAATTAGATGGGAACATATTATTAAAGAACAAACACGTTATCACACTCAAAGAAACCAAAAATGTGGTCCCACTGTACCAGAACAAAAGTCCTATGCTAATGCCGGCATGTAATGTTTGGGGTACCCCTTATGAACTGTAGTTAGCAACCATTCGCTTCGCCCGCAGGCTGCACCACATTGTGTACTGTGTAATAGATCCGGAGCATTGATGCTCAATGGTACTCAACCAAAATGGCGGCCGCGCCGCACCACCACCGTCCGGGTGGCAAGATGGCGTCGAACGCTCTCGTCGCGGGTGCTAGCAAGCGGGGCTGGAGCAGGGGCAGTAGTGAGCTGAGAGCGGGTGCTGGGTGTTGGCGACCTCTGCCGGTCGGGATGACCTCCCGTGTTGGCCTGAAGACAGCCGGCGCAGAACGGTTGTAGACAGCCGGTGCAGAGTCGACGGCGCGCATCCATAAACTGGCCCTCACTCACACTGAAGCTACACTCTGGGTCCCAAACAGCCCACCTGCTACACGGGTATACTGTGGCGCAACGTGGTTGACTATACCACCGGTCGTCTTTAGCGCCTCGCGCTCGGGTTGCACTGGAGTCGATATAGCCGTTAGCAGCATGCTAATTATACCGTCACACTGCTACTATAACCCGATAACTATGGACGTCAGTCCTGGGGCTCAGTCTCTCTTACTCACGCACTATCACGGATACTCTTATGATAACCCGTTGCTCGCTCCGGCGGGGCTCTCCGGTGGTTCTTTAACGGGGCTATTCCAAAGCACCTCCCGTTGTAGCTGCGACCGTTCACGGCGACATCCCAAGCCGAAGAGGTCTTCCGGTTCTTCCTTCCTCCAGGTGACTCCCTCTTCCTCGCTGCCTGCCTCTCTCCCGTACACTCTCTCCCTGCCACCGCCCCCTGCTGGTACCGCCTACTAGTCACACAGGGAAAAGGACTGGGTGGATCGAATATGAATCAATTTCTGTTTATAATCCATATCCCAGCGAGTAGAACAGGGAGGAGCCTGCGTCATTGTTCGTGAGAATATCAATGGAAACTAGTCAACATGTCTTTGTGCACAAAGGGGAGATAAAAGGCAAGTCAGCACATCTGAATAATAGCCATATTTTCAGGTTGCTACATAAGTAAGAGACTGGGCTGTATGTACAGTGTTTTACTATGGCGTTAATGGATACATGATAATTTAATTTATGCTGTCAGCTTTTAATGGTTTCAGTGCTTTAATGCATTGTGTAATGTGTTTATTTGTGATATCTACTAATGTGTCTGTTTAATATCCCTGTTCAAGATCCTTACACAAACAAATCACCATTTAAACGTTAAAAGTATGATGCATGCCTTATAATTGCAATATATGGGCCAATAAATCATTTCCATAAGAAAAGCTTCTCACTGCTGCCTCAGAACATGTGGGCGACAGTGGCTCAGGAGGTAGAGCAGTCGTCTGGTAATCCGGAGGTTCCCGATTCGATTCCCGCTCTTTCCAGGCAGTGTGTCAAAGTGTCCTTGAACAAGACACTAACCCCTAATTGCTCCCGATGTGCAGGTTGGCACCTTGCATGGTTGCCTCTGCCATCGGTGTGTGAATGTGTGAGTGAATGGGTAAAATGTGAGAAACAAATTGTAAAGTGCTTTGGATAAAACTGCTATATAAATGCAGCCATTTACCATTCATAACATGAGATGAGCATGCTGGCTTGTTGTCTCTCCCTCCAGATCGAAACATGCTAATTGGTTTAAGAATTACACATACTAGGCTAATTAATTTTGTTGGTAATTACCTGGAGGAAAGTACAAGAGTTTATAGAAGGTTGGGCAGCTGTGGAAAGTAACAAATCTATCACCACTTACTTATACGTGTTTATATTAGGAATTTTACATTGCAAGTTTAGTTTTTTACAATGCAGTCTGTAAGCTCACAGTCTATGGTAGGGTACAGTCAATGGTAGGCTCACAGTCTATGGTAGGCTAAAATTATATGGTAGGCTCACAGTATATGGTAGGCTCATAGTATATGGTAGGACACAGTCTTGACAGTACAAAAGGAGTTCTGCGAGAATGTGTGAGATAGCATTGGAAATGCATGTGTTTATATGCTGTCCCCCAAGTCTGAAACCGTTGGTGAGCTGTTGCAAAAAGGGGCACAAAGTTTCCATGCACGGAAGTGCAATGGAACTCATAGCCAAGCTCAGGGACCTGGGCTTGAACTATGTCTATGACCTCTGCCAGTGGGTCTTGGACTTCCTGACAGGTGGTGAGAGCAGGCAACTGCATCTCCTCATCCATCACTCTCAACACAGGGGCCCCCCAGGCCTGTGTTCTGAGCAGTGTTGTGCTAGTTACTGAAAAATAGTAAGTAACTCAGTTACTTTACTAGTTACTTCATTTCAAAAGTAACTCTGTTACTTTACTAGTTATTTACACCCAAAAGTAATGCGTTACTGTGAAAAGTAACTATTTAGTTACTTAAAAAAAAAAAAGATTGCTCCCATGCCCTTACAGATACTCAAAATCTGTTGATCAACTTCCATTCACATCACTGAACTCTGCTAAGCAATGTGGTCTATACAAACACAAATCTGACACAAACACAAATGTCCCGATGTAATAAGAAATGCGCTGTGCCTAATTGTATCGCCGCTTAGGTTGAAGGAACAGCCTTGATGTCACGGGAGCGTTTCATTATAACCATCTTGCAACTTTGTTTAAGATATCAATCGTGCATTGCAACGCTAGAATAGTTAGGACATCGGGGCGGTCGGATGGCGTAGCGGAGATTGCGCTCGTCACCAATGCAAGAGGCTGCAGTCTCGACTCCCGGAGTCAGCATTGCCTGCGGCTTGGGCCGATCGTCATACTAACTCGTTTGGCTGAGTTAGCGGGAGGGAAGTCGAGGGTGGTAATCTGGCGTTGTGGACAGCAGGTCAGGTCTGGGCGCCTGCTCAGCGAAAGGAATTGGCATAACGACTAAATTGGGATGGGGAGAAAAATAGAAAATCAGGCGGAGAAAAAGAGGATTAAAAAAAAGAATAGTTAGGATTTCAATTGTGCATGAAAGTGTAACCCAGGTGGGCGGCTACGTGGCGCAGTGGGCAAGGCGCTCGCAACGAATGCTGGAGACTAGGCTCGAACAGGATGCCTCCTGTTCGAGCCCCGCTCCACATTGCTTTCAGTTTAGCTGGTCGTCCACAGTAATACACATTGGCCGTATTACGGGGAGGGAAACTGAAGGGTGGGGATCGGGCGTTGTGGACAGTGACTCCTACAGGTTGGTTGGTGCGCCTGCGCAGTAGAATCAAGAAGCGACGGGGGCGGGGCCCCTCCAAAGCCCAGACCCCCGATGCTGAAAGATCGAGCCGCGCAGGTGAAAAGATGCGACGGCTGTTACCTCGAGTATCGGAGGGGACTCGTGCTATGTATGACTTAGTCCACATTGCAGCCGGCTTGTGGGAGGCAAGAAACAACGTTCGAAGACAGGGGAGGGTTGAATTGGACGATATGAAAATTGGGATGGGAGAAAAATGGGAGAAAAAGTGGATGAAAAAAAAAAGAAAGTGTAACCCAGGTTTCAGATTCATAACTATTTATATAGGAACATAAATAGTTAATGCCATTGAATAAGAACATAAATAGTTAATGCTATTGTGTAAGAAGTAAGATCATAAATAGTTAATGTTATTGGGTCATATGTATATTCATATGAGATTAGCAACGTTTGACCAAATCCTTGAATTGCCTCACTGCCCTTTAAATTACCTCATGACGCGAGATAGGTGTCACGACAGCCACGCCTTGCCTTACGGCAGGTGAGCCTTGCCATACGGCAGATGAGATTACAGATTGAAACGAGACTGACACAGCTGAATGCTGCTGGATACTGAAATGAACTAGCACCACGAAATAGTTATCAAACAGCCATAAAAGATTCCCCCAGTTACAAAACCGAAGAAGTTGTTGCAGTTAAAGAACATACCATTTCCGGAAGCGGTTTTGGTGAGTTTCATCAATATTGTGCTGTCCATTGTCGAATGTACAAAATCGCTAGCTCAAGGCTAATCAGCTAATAATGTAGCTTCATCCTGAGTCACGCTAGCGAAGCTCCAAGCTCAATTTGGTTAAATGAAAACTAGAAAGAAACCATTTCAGAAGTACTTATAATTGTATTGATATGCTGTACGATAAGAACATGGTCTATATACATTTTGACTGCTTTTGAGAGTTTAATATGGAATGTGAGGAATGTTCCCATATGCTAGCACACTTTAGCCTAACTTAGCATAAGACAGATGGATATTCCCACGTGCTGTGATAAGGTAGCCTACTTTAGCTTAGCATAGCTAAAAGTAGCCTGATTGATTATTCATTCTAAAAGCAATGAAAAGATGATGAAGTGATAAAAGATGGTAAATAGCTTTTATTTTCTGAATGCCTGTATAACGCAGGCCAGGTTTTTCTAGCACCTCGTTCCACCCCCGGGAAGAAGTTCCCAGGAGTCCCGGCCGACCACCATTCACCACGTGTACCCACGCGGGACGAGGCAGTGTGCCGGACCGACACAAGATGGCGAGCCAACCCACTGAACCTCAGATCTAGATCAAGGCTATGCCGGCCTGATCTGATTACCCCTGTTGCCTCAACACCTGTTGCCCCAACAGCCTGGTAGGATTGTGAAATTGTCTTCCTCATTCCCAGTGAGGAGATGGATCAGGAATTAACGAACTAATTGAACTTGAGTCACAAGAACTTCCAAGGACCATCATATCCTTTTCTATGACACAAACTGATTGAACGAGAACACAAGGACTTCCAAGGGCTTTGACCCCGTTCACCTTTTGTATTTTGATATTGTATTTTGTATTTGATTGATGCACATTATGGGCACTGATATTTCTCCTATAAGAAGGGAGAGTTAAAGGGTAAATGCACCCAGTAAGATACTTGAACCACTGATATTTCTCCTATAAGAAGGGAGAGTTAAAGGGTAAATGCACCCAGTAAGATACTTGAACCACTGATATTTCTCCCTATAAGAGGGAGAGTTAAAGGGTAAATGCACCCAATAAGATACCTGAACTACTGATGTTCTCCTGTAAAGAGGACGAGTTAAAGGGTCAATGTACCCAGTAAGATACTTAAATCTCACTGATAACATATTGATTACAGTTGAACCACTGCTGGTTCTCCTGTAAAGAAAGATAGTTTAAAGGGTCATTCCACCTGATAAGGTATTTGCATTCCTATAACCTTGAATATTTCTATTGGTACTTTGTTCGTATTACACCTGCAAAGGAAGAGTTTAAGGGGTAATTTCACCTAATAAGGTACTTGCATTCCCTGCACACTTAAAGGTTTAAATTAATATGTTTAAACACTTATCTATTGAAATGATAAACTGATATAGAGTTTACTGAACGATAAACTGTTATAGTTTACTGATCTGCAATTGCAGAAGAAAGATAATGAGTTACTCACGAAAAAGGGATACATCTAATGTCCAACTTTAAACCTAGCTTTTAGCTAGTGACAACCTCAGAGACGTCTGAACCAAACCTAATGTGTTGATCCAATCAACCTAGGACTTGATATCGAATTAACCTTCCTGAAAGAGGGAGTGGTTAAGAAAATAACCAAAAAGGGATACTTCACTTTACGTTTGTATGTATTGTAATTGTCTAGCTAGCGCTGTTGTGAATAAACTACCGGTCACTGTTATAACCTTGTCTTTGGTCTACTACTCCTTTAACTGTGTATATTACTCCTCTCCTCATTCGAACCTAGAACTGGTCCGTGGCGAACAGCTGTTACTGTTAGTGACACAAGTGCAACAAAAGGACTATATTTATATTGTTTGATTAGTATTGATGAGATTCCCTGGAAGATTCTTTTTTTTTAATCCACTTTTTCTCCCATTTTTCTATATTTTCTCCCATCCCAATTTCGTATCATCCAATTCAACCCCTCCCCTGTCACGAACGCTGTTTCTTGCCTCCCACAAGCCGGCTGCAATGTGGACTAAGTCATACATAGCACAAGTCCCCTCCGGTACTTGAGGTAACAGCAGTCGCATCTTTTCACCTGCGCAGCTCGATCTCTCAGTGGCGAGGAGTAACGCGTGGGAGGCTCACGCTGCCCCCGACACTTCCTGATTCTACTGCGCAGGCGCACCAACCGACCTGTAGGAGTCGCTGTCCACAACGCCCGATCCCCACCCATCAGTTTCCCACCCCCTAATACGGCCAATGTGTATTAGTATGGACGGCCAGCTAAACTGAAAGCAATGTGGAGCGCTGGGCTCGAACAGGCAAGCCCAGCGTCTCCGTCATTCGTGGCGAGCGCCTTGCCCACTACGCCACGTAGCCGCCCTTTCCCTGGCAGATTTGTACAGTCAAAATCCGTTGATCAACTTGAGTTTCCATTCATTTGCATTCACATCACTGCACTCACCAAAGTCTGCGGTGGTCGAGATGTAACGTTAGTCCAGCCCCTCAAACATTTTCTTTATCTCATTTCCATTTTGTATATTCTCTCTCCAAGTAGTTGGAAAAAGTGTCCCGTCCCATTTGCTGTGTGCCGCCTGGTATCATGCTAACTACTGTAGATCCCTGAAAGCGGGTGGCGAGGATGAGTCCTGGTCATTAACGTTAGACTCCGCTACTAGCTTCATTGAAGCATGGGCAGTAGATATGATCTTTGAGCCAAAACACAAATTACATTTAACTAAAACGTTCTTTTCTTTGTGCTTGACAAAAGAGAAATAGTGAGAATATCCATGTGAGTAGTGGCCCGTGGGCGCCGCCATGACAGTCAAGACTAGAGTAAACAAAACACGCCCACAGCACAGCGTGTCCCCACAGCCGCAGGTGAAGTGACACACATACAGGAGAGGAGGACTGCGCTGGATCGCTGAACAACAACACAATTATCAAGTTTGCTGACGACACAGTCGCGGTGGGCCTGATCTCTGCAAACGACGAGAGGGCCTACCTGGAAGAGGTAGAGGACCTGGCACGATGGTGTCAGGAGAACAGCCTCTACCTGAACGTCAGCTAAACGAAAGAGATGATTGTGGACTTTAGGAGGTCGGGGGCCAGGGACTACAGCCCCCTCAGCATCGATGGGGCACTGGTCGAGAGAGTGAGCAGTTTTAAGTACCTCGGAGTCCACATATCCAAGGACTTGACATGGACCACACACATTGACAGTGTAGTGAAGAAGGCACGGCAACACCTCTACTTCCTTAGGTGCCTCGGGCAGTTCAAAATGAGCAGAAGATCCTCAAGAACTTCTACTCGTGCACAATAGAAAGCATCCAGACTGGTAACATCACCTCCTGGTTTGGGAATAGCACCGCACAAGACCGCAGCAGACTACATAGAGTGGCCCGTTCAGCCGAACGCACAATTGGAGGTGGGCTTCCCACTCTCCAGGACAGCCTCATGGCCAGTACAGAGAGACTCAGAAGGAGCTTCTATCCCCAGGCCATCAGGATGCTCAATGACAATGACACTATGTAACAACCCATCATCTACACACACTGCACACACATCCACATGTACACACTCACTTTAAACAAACACTCACCTTACCACTCACTTTATTCACTTTTTGCACCACATTCATACCTCATTTGCACCCTACCCCAAGTTTTGTACTTCTGCATTCTACCTCACTGTTACTAATTTTACTCTGTATTGTATATTGTATATTATGTATATTGGCTTTACCTACTTTTTACTTTTTTTTTTTTTTTTATCCACTTTTTCTCCCATTTTCTATATTTTTCTCCCATCCCAATTTCGTATCATCCAATTCAACCCTCCCCTGTCACGAACGCTGTTTCTTGCCTCCCACAAGCCGGCTGCAATGTGGACTAAGTCATACATAGCACAAGTCCCCTCCGGTACTTGAGGTAATAGCAGTCGCATCTTTTCACCTGCGCAGCTCGATCTCTCAGTGTCGAGGAGTAACGCGTGGGAGGCTCACGCTGCCCCCGACACTTCCTGATTCTACTGCGCAGGCGCACCAACCGACTTGTAGGAGTCGCTTGTTCACAACGTTCGATCCCCACCCTTCAGTTTTCCCTCCCCGTAATACGGCCAATGTGTATTACTGCGGACGACCAGCCAAACTGAAAAACAATGTGGAGAGCTGGATTCGAACACGCGAATCCTAGCGTCTCCACACTGGTGGCGAGTGCATTGCCCACTACACCACCTAGCCGCCCCTACTTTTTACTTCTTAATGTTTTTTACTTACTTTCTTTTTACTGTATGCAGCACACTCTCAGGGGCTCATACAGAAAAAGCATTTCATTATAAAGTATTCTGTATTTTGTTCAGACAAATAATAAACAAACTTGAAACTTGAACACAGGAAACCGTTTACGGTAAGGCCCCTCAGCTATTCTCCGAGAAATAGGTGTCTGTGGTTTAGCAGTTTAACAGCTTCTGTCTGTGGAATACAACCATCAGCAGGAATCATTCAGCTAGTAGTGTATTATACTGTATTATTGATCTGGAACCAATAGCAGAGGGAGGTTTCATGGGGGTGGGGCCATACGGCGTGCATCA
Organism: Notolepis coatsorum; assembly: GCF_963971535.1. NCBI lineage: Eukaryota > Metazoa > Chordata > Actinopteri > Aulopiformes > Paralepididae > Notolepis > Notolepis coatsorum. The sequence continues at coordinate 50,083,306 of NC_140175.1, forward strand.
GGCCAGTGAGTGGATGACTGTGAGGGATGACAGGTGGAGAATGGTAACTGTAGGCGACCAACATGTTGAGCTGCTGATCCTGGTGTGAAAACACAATCCAGCAACACCAGAGGGCAAGCTATCCTCTCAGACTGATTCAGGTAATAACAGTCGCTATCGCTCCCTATTATCTTTCTTTACATTTTAAATGTCATTCGTTGAATCTTCAAGACAAATAACCATATCAGTCTGTTTTATGTTTTGATTCCTTTTTATTATTATTATTATTATTATTATTATTATTATTATTATTATTATTATTATTATTATTATTATTATTATTATTATTATTATTATTTTTGTATGTCCCATGATCTAATAGCTGTATATTTTAGTGTTCATGGTTTAAGATAATAGACATGTGTGTGATTTTTCACAGGCCAAACGATTTGGGTTGAATGTTGTAGTATGTTTTGTAACAGTCATGTAACATTCATTTGAATAGGTCACCTTTAAAGCCTTCTGCTAGGCTCTATATTCTTTTCTCATGCACTTATTAGTATTAGACTACAAGATATAATATATATTATTATTTTAACCTATTTTAATGCTTGGCACTGCTATTTTGTCCTTTGTCCTCCTATTTCTAAGCTGCTTGCAAAGTTTGTAATTTATTCAACTGTTGCACTTATTGACTCTGGGTATAAGCATGGGCTAAATGCGATGTAAAGCGATGACACAGAGTGGTGAGTGGGGAGAAGCTTCTCGTGTCTGTTTTGTTCGTTGGCATTGGTAGGCATGTGACTCCCTGCTTTTCAAATGCACTGAACCATGTAAATCGGCTTAATGCCAGTTTGAATGGCCCAGATTCATATAAAAAACTTTTCACTCCTTTCCTGGTATAGAGGTTGTTTGCTTGCTCAGCGTTTCATTTGTATACGTATATACATGTATAGGTAATATACTGTATATTTACAATATTCATCCTGAATGCTGCTTATGTGATACTTGTAGTTTATAGCTTTGTTTATGAATTATACAAAATAATTGTATTGTGAGGAATATATATATTATATATATAGATTGTTTCACTGGAATTGTCTTACTAGGGAACAACTTGGACCCATGTCTATTTCCTGTCAGCTATTGTATTAGCAAACACTGCAACAGGAAGTAAATTGGGGTTAATTCAGAATGTTTATGATATCATGTTGAAACCCTCTCTCTCTCTCTCTCTCTCTCTTTCTCTTTCTCTTTCTCTCTCTCTCTCTCTCTCTCTCTCTCTCTCTCTCTATATATATATATATATATATATGGTGGTGCTGTGCAGCTCATTGGGTAGAGTACACTGACAGGGTTAGATGTTCAATTCCCACTAGGGAAGAAACCCATACAACACATGTAAGCACCCATGGTACTACTGTAAAACATGTTAACATGTTGGATAAAAGTTGAATGTTTGTCTTTAAAGGACACGAAGCTCCAGTGATGATTGGCCAGCAGAAGCTCGTCCTCCTGTGGGTGGGGATGATTGTCATGGCGACGCTTTGCCCAGGGGTCCTGTCAAAGCGAGGTCTAGGTGGACTCCTGGGGGGGAAGGCTAATACCCCCTCTCAGAGCAAGGGAGGATCGTCCAAGCAGGGCCTGAAGCTGGCGGGAGCTGCGGTGGCAGGGGTTGTGGGGGGGGCTGCCGTGGGGGCTGCCGTGGGCTATGGGCTGGGCTCGATGGGGAAGTCCAGACACAGTTATGGTAATAGGATTAAGGGTTACAAAAACGCTGCTGCGCCCTGCGGCCCCAGCAGCACCTTCCTCATCACCTTAGCACCAGTGCTGCCTTTCCTCATAGGAGCCTGGGTACGGGGATTTTAGTTCCCAAAACAACTGGTCTCAGTTGCAGAATTGATAGTTTAGAACGGATTATGTAATTTTGTAATAAAAGCACCTTTTAACTTCACTATCGTCCTTGATTTGTCTGAGGTGGTGGTGATGATAGGGATGAGAATGAGGATCATGTTGATGATGGTGATAATGATGATGGTGATCATTATGATAGGAATGAGAATGAGGATCATGTGGTTGATGATGGTGATGATTGTGAATATGATATTGATGATACAGATAATTTTTTTTTTTTTTTTTATTTTTTTTTTATTATTGCAAAACAAAACTTATTAAAAGTCAGTACTCAACACACAATGTATAATGAAACTTTCAGTAAAGGTGGTTAAAATATATGCAAGTACAGAAACAGGATAAAACAAAAATAGTCAATAATAACATTTTAACCGTATACAGTGTATATCCAGCGAAGTTACAATTATATAAATGTTAGTATATAATATACCCCTAATACCTATTTTCTAAAACCCTACACACATATGCTCCAGCTCAAACCCCCCCCTCCCGGACCCCCTCTTGGATAGTACCTCCATTATCCCTCACTCCTAACCAGACACTACCATTATAGGCTAGCTTTTATTCTCTCCACCACTTCTAACCACATTGACATTTTGGATTCATTGAGCCCCAGAATTCTTGCTGTAGATATTTCTTGATATATCACATCGAGATATGTAAGAAACCACACTTTCCGGCACATTTTTTCCGGTTGAAACCAACGTGATGCGATCAGTTTTTTAGCTACTGTGATACCCGATAAAACCAATCTTTTTAGTTGTGGATTCACTGCAAACTCAAAAACATCATTCAATAGCAATACCGCGGGGTGTACAGGTATATTCCAAAATACGAGTATTGATAATTGTTGGGACACATCTTTCCAGAATGCCTTAACTGGTGGGCAGTCCCAATACATGTGCATAAATGTTCCTTCGTCCCCATTTGTACATTGGGAGCATTTGGAGTCTTGTATAAGCCCCATTTTGCACAGCCTTATAGGAGTCAAGTATGTCCTGTGAATATAGTTCAGATTGATTTGTTGATGATCCGGGTTCCTTGATGTAAGTCGGACATTTGCCCAGGCTCCTTGCCAATCAAAGTCATTTTCCAGGTCTGGTATATCCCTCCTCCAGACATTGTCTAGTTGAAGGGTTTCATACGAGGACGTTAGTAATTGATAATAAAAACCTGATACAAAACCTCCCAATGTATCTCTTTCATAGAAAAATTTGTGGTATCTGTGGTGTTCAATTGGTATGTGTAATGGAACACCGTGAGATCTCATACAAAGTCGTAACTGTATGTAAAAAAGCCATGTGGACTCGGTGAGGTTAAACTTTATGCATATTTCGACATAACTACAGAGGCCCTTGTTATTAAAAATATCCCCTAATGAGTGTATGCCTCTCTCTTCCCATATAGGGAATCTTATAGGTCGTTTTCCCATTAAGAGAGCATTGTTATTGAATATGGGAGTGTGATTATGCCATACTTGAGGGTTAGGAAATTTCCTTTGTGTTTCCCGCCATGTCCTGATTGCATGGGTAATTATTGGGCCAAATTCTCGCTCACAATGCTTGATTGAAAGTTTAGTGTATGCTATGTCTTTCAATCTCTGTGGGGCTACTATGTTTTCTTCTAATTTTCTCCAAGATACCAAAGCCTCGGGGTCAAACCATATCTTCTTCAATGGTCTTAATGTGAAGGCATTAAAATATTGTAAAAAATCTGGGACTGCCATGCCACCGTCTGCTTTATTTCTCTGTGCGGTGGATCTTTTTATGCGAGGTGGTTTGTTATTCCAAATAAATTTGTATGTGGAGGTTTGTAATCTTTTCCAGTAGCCCTCTGGAGGAGGTAACGGAAGCATTGAGCTGAAGAAATTGATTCTTGGTAATACATCCATCTTAACTATTGATACCCTTGCCTGTACTGAGTTTTTAAGTTTTGCCCACCTGTCCAGGTCGTCTTTGATTTTGTTCTGTATTTTTGTGTAATTGTGCTTCACCGTTTGTCTTATGGTGGGAAATATTTCCACACCCAAGCATCTGAAATGTTTGACCATGGGTATCGCACCTGGGAGGGTTGTCTCTTTTTTTGCACTGGTGTTAAGAGGAAGAAAAGCCGACTTAGGCCAATTTATTTTAAATCCCGATAAATCACCAAAGTTCTCTATCAACTTGAGTATAAGCGGCAATGTGTTGTTGGGGTTTTGCATGAACAATATTACGTCGTCCGCATATAAACTAATTTTATGATGTGTGCCCTTGATTACTATTGGTTCTATGTGTTGGGATTGTCTTATAAATTGTGCTAAAGGTTCTAATGATAGATCGAATAGTCCGGGACTAAGAGGGCAACCTTGTCTGGCTGAGCGTGATACCGGAAAGATATCGGAGATGAATGTGCCTGTTGTAATCCTGGCCGATGGGTCCTTGTATAGTACTTTAATCATATCAATGAAACCTTTTCCTAACCCCATCCTTTCCAATACTGCCCATAGAAACGACCATTCCAACCTGTCAAATGCTTTCATAGCATCCAGGGATAGTATCGCCTTAGGTGTGATGTCCTCTTTGTCTGTATCTAGTACGTGCAGTATTCGCCTTATGTTATCATTGATCAGGCGACCTTTTATGAAGCCTGTTTGGTCCGGATGAACTAAAGACGTCATATGCTTTTGCAATCTGATGGCTAATATCTTAGAGTACAGTTTGACATCGGTTCCGAGGAGGCTTAAAGGACGGTAACTACCGCACTCAGTGGGGTCTTTGTCTTTTTTGTGAAGAACTGAAATGAGTGCGGTATTTTGGTGTTCTATGAAGCTTCCCTCTTTGACTGAGTATAAGATCATATTTAGTAATAAGGGTCCAAATATGTCCCAGCAAGAAATGTACATTTCTGATGGGATACCGTCAATTCCCGGAGCTTTGCCGTTTTTCATTCCGGATATGGCCTTCTTGAGTTCTTCTAATGTGATCGGTACTTCTAACTGTTTAGCGTCTTCCTCCGTAAGTTTAGGGAGAGTAATTTGATTAAGATATGTGTCTAATTTGTCTTGATCAAAGGTCGTTTCTGAGTTATATAAATCGGAGTAGAATTCTTTGAATGTATCGTTTATTATTTTGGGTTCTGTTACTAGAGCTTGTTGTTTCCTAATGGCAGTTATATCTGCAAATTTTGCATTAATTCTTAGTCGCATGGCTAATAGGTGACTAGGTTTAGAACCTTGGAAGTACTGCTGTTGTCTAGTGCTGCGTATTTGCAATTCCGATTTTTGTCTGTACATTGCTTTGATCTCTGTCTTTAGAATGTTAACTTGGTTATCTAGTCTGGTAGAGTTGTTGTATTTTAAAGAATTAAAAAGCGTTGAGTAAAGCGTTTCCATTTCAGACAGTTTTGTGTTTTGATTTTTGCGCAATATGGAGGTAAATCTATCCGAGAAATCCTTGATCATATTCTTTACCGACATCCATAATATTCTGGGATCTTGCACCGAGTTAGTATTGTCTTGTAGATACAGATAATTATAGATGATTAATATGATGATGATAATGATGATGATGATAATAATGATGATGACGATGATTATGATCATGATAACATGGTCCATGTGCCTCTGAAACATTAACCAGGGTCAGTGACAGAATTAACTAAACTATTGATAAGACAGACAGGCATAACAAATTTTGTTTCATTTAAATGAAAGATCTGGGTTTTTCCTGCCTGGTAAACATGGTGACAGGCGACAGTGTCTAGTAATCCGGAGGTGCCCAGTTACATTCCCGCTCCTCCTGGGCAGTGTGTCGAAGTGTCCTTGAGCAAGACACTTAACCCCTAACTGCTCCAGATGAGCAGGTTGGCACCTTGCATGGTTGCCTCCGCCGTCTGTGTGTGAATGTGTGAGTGAATGGGTAAAATGTGAGAAACAAATTGTAAAGCGATTTGGATAAAAGCGCTATATAAATACACCATTTAAAACTCATTCAGCGCCAGGGGTCGCTGTTTACCTTCTGAGTAGAACGTCATCGCTGTAAGTCAATGGGGAGACTGTGAAACTTGCGAGTGCTTAAAATATATGAAATATTATAGCTATGGATCTAATAACACCGTCGATTGTCAGTGAGTTGCTTCTGGTCAACATGCAAAAAAAACAGATTGTTTTTTCATCCGTACATTTCCGTTTTATACCGCTTTGAATATGAGTATAGTTTGGGTGATTCTTAGTAATCCCAGGAAAAGACGCGATAATAGCCCTTTAGTGAAATCCAGTTATAACGTTGTCATTTTTTGCCTGATTATCGAATCTTCCTGAAATCAATGCTAGATTATCGTTATTATCCTTCATCATGCACCCATTAAATGGGGCTTGGACCGGCGTGCCCCCCCCCCCCCTCCTGCCACCAACGGTAAACAGCACATACACACAGACAGCTTTGATCGCGGGAGAAAAATATATCCGATCAACGCAAGATTGGATATATAGTGTTCTTACCTTGTCTCTGATGTAATGCAAAAAGATTAATCCAATTCCTGATCGCCATTATAAATATTGATCGCGTTTATTGATCGAATGTTATATGTCCAAAAGGCATAATCCACGCTGCTCTGAGTCTCCCCAAACTCTGTGTTATAACGTTAGTCATGCCGGAGTAGGCAAACCTGGACCGGACTTCTTAGATCACTGCACAGCCCAAGGGGGAGGGATTTCAATGATGTGCAATACCGGCTGGAAGGCGTAGGCGGCGGTATTTGCCCTTTGCGAGCTCAGACCCATTCCCAATGATAACATCAGGCTCGATGGATGAAAAATGAATGGATGCTATAGCTAATAAAATAAATAACGATTAAAACCAGAGATTTCTCGTGATTGGCGCTCAACGCATGGCGAGTTAACCCGACTTTTTCCGTGATTGGCGCTGAATGAGTTAAGAGTCTGAGACAAATACAATACAATACAAAACAAATACAACCACCCATCTATAGGTCTCTTTAAAGGTGTTAAATAAATGTAGATAACTGTTAAAATGTTATATAATCAACAATAGGTACTCTTTTTTTGTAAATGAATACAAACAAAATAAATAACTAAACAAAATCAAAACATAACTCAAACGAAATAATAACTAAACAAAAGCAAAACATAACTCAATTTACATGTTTGAAAAGGAGTAGGAAGAAGTATACACTTATTTAATCCTACCCCTTTTCCACTACTCAAATGAGTGTACTAATTTAAAACATTAAAAAAAAATTATATATATATATATGCAAAAGAAAATATATATATATATATGTAAAACATGAAATAAATAAAATGAAAATGTAACCACCCGTAAATATCAAGTCCCTTCCTCATCCCTGTACCTCGTGAACATAATTTCCTTATACATCAGTTTGAATTGTCTCATGTTTGGACATTGCTTTAGCACCACATTTAGACTGTTCCACAGTTTCACTCCACATATTGAGATGCAGTGTCTTCTCATGGTAGTGCGTACATTTTTAAATTGAGTTCTCCCCTCAAATTATAACCCCCCTCCCTATCAAAGAACAGTTCTTGAATGTTTCCTGGAAGTACATGACCTTTTGCTTCATACATTAATTGTGCCATTTTAAATTCCACAAGATCATTTAATTTTAATGTTTTTGACTTTAAAATTAATATGTTTGTGTGATCACGATGGCCCTTGTTTGGAGTATAAAAAGTGGTTGTAGTGTAGAATTATAAGTGTTTCCCCAGACTTCAGCACAGTAATTTAAATATGGTAAAACTAGTGAACAGTAGAGAATGTAGAGTGATTTTCTATCCAGAATGTGCTTTACTTTACTCATGACTGAAATGCTTCTTGACAGTTTAGATTGGACATGTTTTATGTGAGGTTTCCAACAGATCTTATGGTCTATTATTACACCTAGGAATTTATTTTCATAAACTCTTTCAATAATCACATCATTTATTTTAACTTGTACTTGAGTATTTAAGTTTCCAAATAACATACTTTTAGTTTTGCTCAAGTTTGATGATAATTTGTTTCTATCAAACCATTTTTTAAATGTCTTAATTTCAGATGTGATGACCTCTAAAAGCTGCTGGATATTCTCACCAGAAAAAAAAAGATTAGTGTCATCCGCAAATAAAATACATTTAAATATATTGGATACTTTACATTGACCCAGTCTGGTGATGTAGCCTACAAGTCGCCAGGGTGAAATGACCGATAGACACAATAAAAAAAGATTTTTTTTTTTAATATATAACTACAGTTCGAGAGTTGAAGAACATATTTAGTACAACAGCGAACAGATATAATAACTCTAATTGTAAGAATTCTGTGTTTAAAAAAGGCCATTTTGAAACACAGTGTGTGCTCTCCACAGAGGAGAGGTGGGGGCTGGGTTTATTTTTGCATCTGAATAGAGCTGCGTGTTGGGATTCAGATTCACTGAGCCAGGTAAAGGCATTCACACAGAGAGAGTCATTAACGTTAACGATGGACGCATTCAGGTGAGGGTAGTTGTCCACGCCCCCCCCCCCCCCCCCAAACTAGCTGAAGTGTGAACATCTTTGAGAGGCGTTTTCTCCCCTTGAGTGTTTTAGACAACAGACTGAGTTACAAGATTTAAATGAATATATGATATTCAAAACATTCTCATATTTCAAAGTATGTCATTTGAAAGCTTACATTCTGTACTTTTACAATCTGGAAAAATCTGGAAAATGAAAAAAGGGGGCATGTAGTCACAAACCCTGGACTCGGTCATATCGTTAATGTACAAGATGAACTTCCTAGTAATGTCCAAGGTATACAAATAAATAAATAAAAACTAATAATAAATACAAAAATCTACTTTGACAATGATATAGAAATCTCAGGTGTAGGTTTGGAATGTTTTCTCAGAATTCTAAATTCTACCACCCTATAACTTTCAGTGGGCCAGTAAACATGAATGAATGAATGAATGAATGAATGAATGAATGAATGAATGAATGAATGAATGAATGAATGAATGAATGAATGAATGAATGAATGAATGAATGAAAACTTTATTTAACAGATTGCAGAATGGGTACAATACAGTACGGCTCAATACACACAATTGTTAAGGGGATGCAGACCAGAGAAAGACGTTTGTCTTGTTTACATCAGGGTCCCCCATTGTGACATCTTCATTGGAATGTTCAATTCTCTAATTCTAATCTCATACACGAGAGCGTACACTAAAGTGAATCAAACGCTTAGAACACTGGTCCCAGTCAGCACAGCACTCCAGTGGTTGTTTACTTCTGCATCTGTGACCAAACATTCGTCATGTAAGAACCGTGTTAATGTCCGCTCTTCAATTCCCCTGAAGGCTCTAGTCTACTGGTTTCCTAGAAACGGATGTCTTTGAAAGTTTCACCGACTCCATGGGTTTACAAGAGAGATGGGACCATGTTGGAAACAAGTCGACAGACTTTCACATGTTATCCTTCTGTTACGACCCTGGCTCATGGGTACGCAACCTATGTGTAACCAACACCAAAACCCTGTGCTCTAACTCAAAACTGCTACTAAACCAAGGAACTATTAATGTAAATGTAAACTAAAGTGCTAAGGTAAACCAACGGACAAGGACTGAAGAACCTAATAGCTCTTTCTCCAAACACCGACTCTGCATGTGTGTTCCTAGGTCTGTCTTTACAGCTCCCAGCAGGTAACCAATCAGCACTAATTGGCTAATTGGCAGCCCTCACCTGCATGCCCTGGTGACACAGGAGTGACCAGCCTCTAGTACATAACACCTCCCCCACCAAACTGGTTGCCCAAGAGGCAACCACTACACAACAACCCATAAACAAAACAAAAAACAACTGTGACCCCTTAGGTGTCAGGGCCTCTACTACAACAGCGATAACGGGTACCACAAACACCGGTACTATGATCGTGAGAGGGCGTCTGCTAGCACGTTGTCCCTCCCACGAATGTGGCGAATATCCAAGTTATACGCCTGGAGGAACAAACTCCATCGCATCAAACGATGGCTCGAATTCACCATGCTGCGAATAAAAACCAAAGGGTTATGGTCTGTATACACAACAAGGGGTAAACTGGAGGATCCAACGTAAACATAAAAATGGTTCAAGGCAAGAACCGGGTCGGCCCCTGTCGAACACGACCACCGATACCGATCTGTCAAAATTATACTGCAAACCAAAATCAACCTGAGAACTGCGCTTAACAGAACAGAACACAGCACAACAAAACCATAAATCACTGATACCACCACCGCACCCATATCCATCCCACCTGGCACTGGCAGTTCAGGATACTGCACACCGTGAACATCCAGAGTAGGCTGTACCGCCTCAGGTACAGCCCCAGTGTACCGGGAACCTGGCAGTACGACAGTCACAATAACGTCTGGAACACCATCTAAAATGGCGTCACCCAAAATAACTTTGTCCTGATCAAAATCAAAATGGCTGCCACTCAACAGACCAGGTCGCGAAGGCGGCTCCTGCTCCACAGGACACAGGTAACTAGGTTGACCATCACACCTAGTGCATGGCAGAGAATCAGTGTGGACATGTGGATCAATGTCAGAATCATCAACTGACGTACTGGGACCATCCCTGCCCACAAGTGAAACATTAGGGACAATAGAGCTATTGTGGGAAGGCTGGCAGCCTAAATCAAGCTTAGTAGCCGCTCCAAAAACTAGAACGGTGTCACATGAAAAAACAGCACCTCTCATAGCATCCTTCCCACACTCCTCCTCCAATTCGTTCGTGGCCTCAGCCACCGTAGAGGCTGGGAAGACCTTGAGACACTGCGCTGCCATATCATCTCCTGTCACATGCTAACACAAAACCTAACACAAAACCACAATCAAGAGAATCATTATGCAGAGGTACATCCACAGTGTGCTTTCCAAAATTCTCAACAGGTGCACCTTTTAATTCAACAAAGAATGTGTCACTAAGTGTAATGTCCCAAGTCGAAGTATCAACAACATCACTTTTGTCCTTTGACATTTCTCGTGCCACAGCACACACAGGAAACACTCCTGGATGTTTCTGTGCCAGCTCATTAGAGACCTCAGAAACCACAGGAATGGGAGTTACAACCGGAGTAGCCAACACTTTGTCACCAGCCAAATCATTCCCTAGAATGAAGGACACCCCCTTTATGGGAATGTGAGAACATACCCCCACAACAACATTGCCTGATACTAAGGGAGAATTGAGCGTGACCCCATGCAAAGGTGCATCCACAAATCCACCCCCAAAGCCCCGAACAACGACATCGGAATGCAAAGAAGAGTTTTCTGAAAACGGCAAAACCCCCTCCAGAATGAGGGACTGAAAAGCACCGGTATCTCTCCAAATTGTTATAGCCTGTTTGGACTCTAGTGCATTAGTCAGGGAAACAAATCCATTCATCATAAACCTTGAGGAACCCTCGAGCTCTTTGTCCACACATTTGATACCTTCCCCATCCCCATCTAACGTTGGCATAGGCGTCCTGCATATGGTTTCTACCAGAGCCACGGTTCTGACATTTTTCTGCTCAAGCACCGGGCATCCAGCAACGATATGACCAGGTTCCTTACAGTAAAAACAGATAATCCCTTCTGGGAATGCACCAGCAGAACCACCCCGCCTAGGAGGTGAAGTTAATTGACCAGCAGACACAGGTTTTGGGAAACGGCCCCCCTGAACAGGACGCCTATCCCCGGACTCAACACGGTAGTCCTCCAAAAACACGGACTTGTGTGTCAACACAAACTCATCGGCGAAGACAGCGGCGTCGCCTATCTTCGATACCCCACGCTCATTTAGATGTGTGGAAACGGTATCAGGAACACATCTTTTAAATTCCTCTAGGAGAATCAACTGCCTAAGCTGCTCTCTTGACTCTGCCTTCTGAGAAGTGCACCACCTGTCAAACAGGTTCTCCTTCTCCCTTCCAAACTCAACATAAGACTGCCCCTCGGACCTACGATAACCTCTAAAATGCTGACGATAGGCCTCAGGGACCAACTCATAAGCCCTCAATATGGAAGCTTTAACCAGCTCATAATCAGCGCTTTGTTCAAGGGACAGAGCAGTGTAGGCTTCTTGTGCCCTACCAACTAAAACACATTGCAGCAGCAGTGTCCAGGCGGTATCAGGCCACTTCAATGTGGTTGCCACCCGTTCGAAAAGGGGAAAATATCTTTCCACGTCTTTCTCAAAAAATGGTGGCACCATCCTAATATTCCTGCCTACATCAAACCCGGAACGTGACTCTGGATGCAGAGCACCCGCCTGTAAGGCAGCATGCTTATACTCAAGCTCCTTCTGCGCACGCTCGTGCTCCAGCAACATTTGTCTCTCCTTAAACTCACGCTCCTTAATCTCACGATCACGCTCCTCTTTCCTCTCTCTCTCCTTAAGCTCACGCTCCTCTTTACTCTCTCTCTCCTTAAGCTCACGCTCCTCTCTCCTCTCCTCACGCTCTCGCTCTAGCTGCCTTTCTTTAAACTCCAACTCCCTAATCCTCCACTCACCCTCTACACCAGGTAATAGCGGAGACGCGCCAGACGAAGGAGGCTCCTCCACCCTCTCCTCAAGCACCTGCTCTCTAATGAGTAACACCCTTAAAGCACTCAAGGCAGACGGCTTCAAACGTTTCTCCCCTGCAGAAAGCTCTACCCTGTAGTGTACAGCAAGTTCCAGCAGTTGTTCTTTGGAAAACTTGTCTAACAAGTCATGAGACGGGCGATCAACAAAGTCCCTGATGGAAGCCATTATCACTGAACCAGACACAACCCGTTCACTTTAGAGTCACAAAAGCTGCCAAAAGCACCCTAGCACACACACAACCCACCTAAAGAGCCACTAAAGAAACACTAAAGAACCACTGAAGAATGACTAAAGAACCACGACGAACCACTGAAGAACCATACAGAATGCCAAAGCCACTAATAATAATCATAAAGGGACGCGGTGGCAATGTGTGCTACGGAGCGCACATTTCAAGGACGCAAAAAACAACACCCACCCCAAATAGACGTGTCATACACTCAGGGTGTTAGGTGCTACCAGGTATGCTCACCAAACACTTAAAACAAACAAAATAAATCCAACAAAATATTCCAAACAGGTGCGCCTTCTAACCTGATGTGACCACATATGCTTCTACGTCTAAACTGCAGAAAAAACCGGCCCACCACATGTCTACTCTAAGAAACACTAAATCAAGCCCTACCACACTACCTGTGTTTCCTGGCCGCCCTAATCTACCTACCCTTAAACTAATGCCCTGTAGACCTAACTTTCTTCAACCACACCTGCTACCAGTCAAAGATCATATACCAATAATTTCATTGACCGCCCCAGGAGTACGTGGTGCACCGGACGCTAACCAACAACCAGAAAATAATATCCCTATCTACATGTGGTGCCTACTAAACTATATATTTTAACAGCATAAGTAGTCACATCAAATTACAAACAAATACGGCATACTCACCTGTTTGATGAAATGGCTCAGCCCCCACGTTACACCATATGTAACGAACACCACCCAAACCATAATACGATGACACCCCGTGCAACACAAAAAAAAAAAATCAACAAACAAAGTTCTAGGGGTAAAAGATCCCGGACGAGCGCCCAATTGTTACGACCCTGGCTCATGGGTACGCAACCTATGTGTAACCAACACCAAAACCCTGTGCTCTAACTCAAAACTGCTACTAAACCAAGGAACTATTAATGTAAATGTAAACTAAAGTGCTAAGGTAAACCAACGGACAAGGACTGAAGAACCTAATAGCTCTTTCTCCAAACACCGACTCTGCATGTGTGTTCCTAGGTCTGTCTTTACAGCTCCCAGCAGGTAACCAATCAGCACTAATTGGCTAATTGGCAGCCCTCACCTGCATGCCCTGGTGACACAGGAGTGACCAGCCTCTAGTACATAACACTTCTACCCCTTGTTTTTATACTTTTGTATAAATTGTATGTACTAAATAAAAATCAAATCATCAAATCATGGTAAAACAGCACAGAAAATAATACATGACAAGTTTATTTTTGGTCCATTATAATTCGGGGAGGGAAATCATCAGTAGTTTTAATAAGCAGATTAAGTATACTATTACACTGACATGTTAGTTACTGTACATTGTTTGATGAGTGAGTAACCAGAAACGTTTCAATACATGTGTCACGGGGCCAACAGGCCTATGAAGACGTCTACATGCGTGATGTTTGAGAGTGACGGCAGTAACTCACTGAATATCCACAGAGAGGGGTAAGTGCACTTAACAAGTATTCTACAGCCTCAACAGCAGGGTTGGGTATCAAATACAAATCAGAACTAAAGGGTTCTGAGTAAAATAGCTAATTATGACCTTGCGTTGTGAAATACATTCCAAGAACTGCCAAATTATTGCAATTCTGTTGATCAAATTGTTATTTATTTTAATTTCACCATTATTTCACTGGGCAAATCATTAAGAACAAATTATTATTTACAATGGGAGCCTGGCAAGCGTCACAAGCCACTTGAGGGAAGATACAATATGTTACTGTAAAAGCACAAAATACATCAATAATAACAAATAGCTGTGATTATAATACACATCAGGGTCGAGGCTTAGTGTGATTTTGGCAGTGCTGTGCTGGTCTACTCTGCCTCATGGCTTCATGCCTGCAGGCAGATCATCCAGTACAACATGCCCTCTTATGTATCATGGCTTTATTCCAATTCAGAATGGACAGCGGCCACAACCAATAAGCGGAATCATTTCGGCCATTCTGCTGCTCGGTGTAGTGAGAGAACATCATTTTATGTGATAAAACATATAGCAGATTAGAGTAATCATAGAAAGAGCTTTATGTAGTCTAATAACTCATATCACATCATTTTTCTACAAAAAAAAAATCTGAAAATGTATTTCAGTAGTAAAACCACCAATAAGAGAAATGTCTATTGTCTAGGAACCACATCAATAGGGGTAACCAATATTGAATGTGGAACTGAAGACTAACAATCCAGGGTTGCTTTCCTCTGTTCCCAGTAGTGAGTCACCATAGTAAGGACATCACTACCTCATATAGAGAAATAATAGTAATAATAATAATTTACCCTGACTTCCTCCCAAAGCACAAACAATTACAGGGTCAGTGTTTATGTTCAGGCCTACATACTACAACCTGCACTTGGATCAAGAGCTGTGGAATCAAAACCAAAATGGCCCGACCACCACTGGTATTAAACATTACAGATGAAATACTATACCCAACCCTGCTGGACAGTGAAGGATGGAAAGACATTGACAGAGAGATGGAATGAACAGAGAGAGTCGTCTAATCGGTAGAGTGGAGCTAGAGACAGTTTATTGACTGGTCTTTATTTACAAACTACGTAAGGGTGTTTGTATTGTTGTTGTAGTTGTTTAAGCATAGACGTTTTATGGTAAACAGCCATTGCTATCAAACGGTCAGGTACAGAAGTCATAATGAATATCCCTAACTAAGGGAAAATAAATAAATAAACTAAAAGTGAACAATAGCATAACTCAAATGACTGATTGTTACATGGTGTGATAATAACTGTGTGTAAAAACAGAAACAGGTTAGCTTTGCAGTTCAGACTGTACATAAACATAAAAAGTAATTTAGTGTTACTATATTGTTATTATACACAGATAAAGACTCTGTAACAGATTCAACAAACTAACTACTGAAGCTTTGTGCACTCACATTAATCTATATTGACTTTTTAAATACCTACAGCAATCAACAATATGCAACACTATCGAATCATTCCAAAATAAAAAATAAATAAAAAATGCAGTAGGAAAAGCAACAAGGCATTAGTGCAAAGTAGACAAGCCATCTGTAAAGTTTGAAATGTGAATCCTTTTTATGTTATATGTTAGTTATATTCCCATATGTCTACGTTTGGACTACAGAAGGATATCCTTGCAGCTTGGTGTATGTGTACCTGATGGATCTACGGCAGCAGCGTGAGGATGATGAAAGGAGAACAATATTACAGAAACATGCCTGAGGGAACATATATATGACCTGCTCAATGTTACACACTACATACTGTAGCCAGGCAGCGGAGATGACTTTACACAGGATGTTACTGTGTCAATTTGGGAGAATGATTTATGGTGGGCCTGCCTGGTATGAGTAGCCCACCATAAATAAATCAATGTATGTATGGGAAATACTGCTTTCATTGTCTTTACTGACAGGTTTCATACCCTTGTGTTTGCTAGTTCTACTCCAGCATTTGTCTTCTTAACGTAGTTTGGACCACAACCACCTGGGAACTTGTACGAATATCCTCGTGAAAGTATATCTTTGCAGTCATCAGTGTGTGTTGATGATGTTATGATGGACACAGTTACATTAATAGAACAAGCTCAGCAATTCAGCTGTTGAACAGCAGGAGGAGCTGCGTTGTGTGTATGTACAGATGTAGTGTAATTTCCTTCTAGACCTAATTCTCTTACGTTTGCTAGATTCCTCCTAATAGATTTTAGTAACCAAGATGGGAATCCGGCGACAGGGGGTTGTGATACTTGGTTTAAAACAAAGAGTAACAAACGGTCAATCATCTGTTCCAGAGTTTCCTGGTAATAAGACGCTCCTCTCCTCTACAATCAGGAGACAATGCAACAATGTACTGTCACCCATCAGTGAGTGTCGATGGTACCCAAATTTTAAGCGACAATGTGTATTTTTTCTATGAATTAATCAGCTTTTGGAGCGAGTGCAGGACATATTGAGACCACCAGCGCTTCAACACACCACTCAATTTCACTGCTCTAGCCTCAAATGGTCTGGTGTGACCAAGTTGGTCAGCCTTCTCATGTTACTCGTGATAGGTTCTTTGTGCACAGAACACAGGTACCACAGAGACAGTACCGCTTGCAGCCAGAAGGCACTACAAATCCACATTATCGATTTAACCTTTATAATCACTGCCTTAAGTATATTTGTCCTGAACAATTTCTAGAATAGCCTCATGGCTTGGTCTACAGTGTGGAGCTGAAACATCAGCAGTAGCGTGGTGCCAGTAGTGTAGTGCATGATGATGTTCTAATGGAAAACTGCACGCAGGTGCTGCTGTGGGCGAAAACCTCAGAGCTCCAACAGGGTCAACTTTTCATGAATCATTATCAATAATTCATTTTTTTTAGATTGACACCCATGTAATTTTGATGTTAAATGTTGGTTTTTGAATAGGTTTCATGGACCTTAGTTTTGTGAAACTTACCCCAACAAACACCCATTGCACGCCTGACCTGGCTTGTTGGGGGGGATCTCTCACTGAATTGTTTCTTCCCTTTTTTTCCTATTAAAGTTTTTCCATCTTTGAGGGTTACAGTCGGGTGGTTGTTTTATTGTGGGCTTGTAAAGCCCGATGACACGTGTATTCTGATATCGGCCTGTATAAATACATGAATGACTCGCAATGTAAAAACATGAAAATGGCCTTATAGATAGAAGGTTTTCGCCCTACAACAGTGGTATTTACTATGCAGTCCCCTCAGTGCAGCAGCAGTGTGCTGCTCAGTAGCATGAAGCCAGTGGTGAGTAGCTGAACCAGGCGCTGGCTCAGCGAGTCGCTACGGCTCTTCTGGGAGACGCCGCTCCGCTGTTCTGCCGTCTCCTTCTGCAGGAATTGTGCCGAGTACTCCATATACTGTTCCACACAGCGCCGTGACCTCTGCTGCGCTATCAGCGCCGGGTAGCCGATCTCCTCGATGCTCACTGTGTCGTCGTCCTCCTCAGCCTGGCCGGGAACCTGTGGGGCGCTGGCCTGCTCCTTGAGGACCTTCGTCCCGTTAATACAGTCGCCCATGAAGCTGTCGTAGGACTTGGCCCGTGGCGGGGTTTTGTAGGTGTAATCACGTCCGAAGTCATTCTCGTCTGTGGACTGGGAGCCGTAGCGGTTGTACATGTAGTTGTTATACTGCTGCTCTTCCTGAGGGTTACGGAAGTTGAAATTCGGCCGTGGGAAGCGACCCAGTCCGTAGCCTATAGCCATCCCTGCCACAGCCCCTACGCCTGCTGCCATGATGGCCTTCTTGGCAAAGCCCCTGGACTGGGAAGAGGGGTTGTATCCCATGCCTTGGACTCTCTGGGAGAAAGGAGAGCCTCCCTGGCCATAGCCTCCCTGGCCATAGCCTCCCTGGCCATAGCCCCCGTGCCCATACCCCCCTCCACCATACCGGGGGCTGAGGATCCTACTGTTGGGGTTCCAGTTGGGGTTCCCTCCCATTCCTCCACCTGGGTAGCCCCCAGGCTGACCCCAGCCTTGGCCTGTATTCCCCCCTCGAACAGGGTAGCCTCCGGCTGCTGGGTAGCCCCCTGCAGCGGGGTAGCCTCCGGCTGCTGGGTAGCCCCCTGCGGCAGGGTACTGGTTGGGATAGCCTCCCCTACCTGGGTTCTGGTTAGGGTAGCCTCCAGCTGGGTACCCGCCTGCAGCAGGGTAGCCTCCGGCAGGGTTCTGGTTGGGATAGCCCCCTGGGTTGGTTCGGCCTGGGTACTGGTTGGGATAGCCTCCAGCTGGGTTCCCGCCTGCAGCAGGATAGCCACCAGCGGCTGGATAGCCACCTGCAGGATTCTGGTTGGGGGGGTACCCTCCTTGGTTGGTTCTGCCTGGGTAGCTGCCGCCTCCAGGATAACTTAAGATAAAATCAGATTAAAATGACTTGTTAAACCCTGGGGAGGGGTATGCAGCAGAACACAAACAGCACTCAAACAACACAACTCCAACAATCATACAGCAATGTAATAACAGTTAAGATAAATATAAAAGAACAATAAGAGTAGACACAAAGCACAATAAAACATCCTTCCAGATTGTTTATTCAAATCACATTTACAGATGTCTACCTTCCACCTCCTGGATAACCTCCGGCTGGGTTCTGGTTGGGGGATCCTTGGTTGGTTCTACCTGGGTAACTGCCAGCTCCTGGGTTCTGGTTGGGAGAGCCCCCTGTGTTGGTGCCTCTCCCTGGGTAGCTTCCCCCTGCTGGGTAGGGGTTGGGATTTTGTGGCTGCCGGGGATAGTTTCCAGCCTGGGTGTGGGTCGTTTTCGAAGGCTTTGCAGGCGAGGATGAAGACCCACCCCTGTTACCAGAAGAGGGTTTGCTGTTGGTGCTGGTGCTGCTACTACTACTGCTTTTACCACTACTGCTGGTTTTCTTCTTGGCCCAGGTGGAGTTAGTGTGCAGGAGGCCAATGATCAGGAGACATACCACAGTCAGCTCATACAGACGCCCCATCCTGGCCCTGGAAATAGAGGGGGGAAATATATATATATATTCTGTCTGTTTTTTTCTTTTTAGGCTATGTTGTGGAATATTTTAAATGAGCCAAGACAATGAACTGTAGAAATTCAGATGAGTCCAATTGTATAAAAAGAACATTATTTCTGTGGCCACAAAAAAGTATCCTCAGTTTACAATCAGAGACAAGTGTACACAAGCACAAGCGTCTGACCAGAAAGTGAGAAAGAGCTCTGGTCAGACTTACAATTAAATACCAGCTGGGAATGACAAATGAAAACAAAGATGAAAAAATGTAAACAAAAGATGGGTTTAGGGATTTTGTCGTGTCTCACGACCAAATGTCATTATCTAAGTCAAGCTGTCCTGGGCGCGTCTATTCTTTTACCAATGGATTTCCAGTTCCGCGTTCGCGTTCTGCGATCTGATTGGCCACTGACGTTTCTGGTGCGATCTGATTGGCCACTGACGTTTCTGGTCATGTGACATGTGCACCCAATCGCGTGACGCGCCCATTTCCGCCTCGAACAGCAGCAAACTACCTAACGCCTAGTTTATCACTGATTAAGCTTAGGCGACTCTTTCGAAGTTGGTTAAGGTTAGAGTTTGGAATCAGGGCTGGTGTTCTATCGCCCTGCTCTAAGACAAACTGTAACCTTAACCAACTTCGAAAGAGTGCCTAAGCTTAACCGGTGGCAGAACTTGCCGTCACACGATTGGCACGACCAGAAACTTCAGTGGCCAATCAGAGCGCAGAACGCGAACGCGGAACTGGAAATTCGTTGGTAAAAGTATTCAGGCGTCCTGGGCCTTGGCCGTTGTTTTAAGAACACTGTTTAACCCTTTCACTACCACCAGTGTTGCGATGCTCATATCAACACTGGCTGCACGCACGCTAATGACGCCACGTGCACGCGCGCTCCCGCGCATGCGCATAAATGTTCCCTCGCATAAGGACAGACTAAAAACAATGCCTACCTAATTGCCTCTACGAATGGAATATAACACCTGATGACCGGCGCTATTGATATGCAAAGTAGCCAGGTGGGTACTGCGGTCTGCGAGTTGGCGCATCAGTCGAGTGCAACGCATTCCTGTGTGCACGCGCGTGCACATCCGTGCGTGTGCGTGCACACGCTTCTGCTCACAAAACTTTGGTTGCACGGAGTGCAATCTCGTCCCATGAGCAACGCATCACTGACTACCACGCTACCAAAGGGAAACACTTTCACTGCATCAATACAGAAGGTTAACCTTTTCACTACCACACGACAACGGGTTAACCCTTTCACAACCACACTACAGAGGGTTAACCTGTATGTAAGAAATGTCATGATATATATATATATCTGTATGTTGCGTATGTCATAAATGTCATTATGAATTGAAAATGGGGGACCTGGTCTGCATCCCCTTAACAATTGTGAGCCGTACTGTATATTGTACCCATTCTGCAATCTGTTAATAAAGTTTTCAATCAATCAATCAATTCAACCCTTTCACAACCACACTACAGACGGTTAACAATCTGTAGTGTGGTAGTGAAAAGTTAACCTTCTGTAGTGTGGTAGTGAAAGGGTTAAGGACTGTCGCCATAGTGTCTGAGCTGTATACTAGTTTAGTTAACTATATTAACTATTCAAGGCTGTACAGGGAATATGTATTTAAACAGAGCTATGAACTAATAGGCCCAGTAAGCTGTACAAATAATATAATAGGATGAAACATATAATAATTTCCATAACAGCTTATTTGATCAGGCTGTGAAATAAATTATTTGACGGGTAGGCTATCGTTAAGACGTTAATCTGAAGTATATTGTAAATCAACATGCAGAACAATGGAACATCAAATATTAAGGGTAATAGATGCTAAATCAAAGTCATTCATGGAGACCACGCAGTCACAGCGTATTGTCTGGTTACACTGTGGTTAGAATGAGTATTAAGAGTATTATTGTGGAGGGCCACTGAAAACCTTTTCTCCAACAGAATGAAACGCATCCATTACTTACACCGTATTCGTTAGATCATAACATCATTATCAACGCATCATTGTGGCCTGGGTGTGGTGGTAGGCTAAATATGTTGCAATCGGCAAACAAAAATAAATAAATAAATATCATACATGGAACCCGTTATGTTATTATAGCATTGATTTGTTTTCCCTTACCGAGAATTTTACGGAATTAATCGAAGGATTTGGACCAATCTGTCGTTGTTCGCTCTGTCCGGCGACCGCTACGTTCAGGCTCCTAGGGTGTTTTCATCTCATGGGTACGCTCGTTTAGCTACCCAGACCTCCCCGTTTAAACCACGTGATCAAACAATAAACCCATTTCCAGAACACAGTATCAAGAATGAGGAAAATAACAGAAACCACCTACCACAGTCAGTGTTGGCTAGCATATTACCTTTCCCAGTAACTATAGTAACGAATGACAATCTGCATTTCAATAATAATATTACAGTTACCCCATCAAAATGTATCCCCCTCTCTACTTTTCGTCTGTAAATCATTGTATTTATAATAAAATAAATTAAATAAAGGGTGTATAAAATGAAATAAAATAAAAAGTGACTTGTGCCCTAATGATAAGAATAAGCACTCAATGAAGAAACTCAATCCCCTTGCCAAACATCTATGCTACTCATAGTGGTCAAATAAGTGGTAAATAAGAGTTTGTTCTTAATTGACCTGCCTGGTTACATAAAGGTTCAATTAAACTCCATTACTGCATTATTGATTGTGTCAAGATGACAAGAGCATCATTGTTGCTGCGCTCAAGTGTAGGCTACACGTTGCAAGAAGATCCAATGTCAAAAGTTGGGGTATACTCTCATATTCTAAATTTCTAAAAGGATGAAAGTTGAAACAGCGCTGATGCATCTGGTAAACCAGTGGCGAATATTCATGGAAGCCAAGGGAGGCCAAGCTTCCCCAAAAATATAAACAGTAAAAAAAAATGTTAGTTTACAATAATAAAAAAAATCATTATTTTTTATCTCTGTGTTATAATAATTTTCCGAACGAATAATTAACCGAACGAGCGAAAAACTGCGCCCACTCTCTCTAACACAGTCACTGACTGAGGCAGCCCATAGTCTGACTGACTGACAGTCTGCCAGCCTGGTACCATTATTTTGATTGACATTTGGAGGCTTTTGGACGCTAGGCCAGGCACGTTGGAACTTTAAATCGGCAGGGGGTGCGGCCTATCTGAGTTTTTTTTCAGAACGCCGTGAGAGGAACGTTCGTTGTTTAGAATGGCTTTGAAATAAGTGATTTCTAATGACCCTTTAACTGAAAATGACGTGAGACGTGAGGCAAACGAGAAGAACATAATAATTGTTTTATTTTGACTTTTCAAGCCTGAAGAAATAAAAACAAACAAACCTCACTTGAACTTCTGAATACCTCACTTGGCTCCATCTCCAAGTCTGTATGACAAATTTCTATATATGGGTTAGCTTCAATGTTAGATTGAATGCATCTCCTACAACGACTCTGTCGCGCCAAAATTAAGATGTTACACAGCTGATACCAATTGTATTATCAATGCACGGCTAATTAAGTGTTTTATATTACATCGGTCCGCGACCCGATGGTTGGGGACCTCTGCTCCGTTATGCACAAGTTTATAGACTTTCGGAGTGCGTATATTATTCAATGAGACTGCCAGCCAGCTCTTGCTCGACAGAGAAATACAATTTCAATTGTGACGAGAGAAGATCATCTCCCGATTCAGATACAATTGAACACAAACAGTTCCAAAGATATTGGAATATATATTGTATATAACACTATGAATTGAAAATGGGGGACCCTGATGTAAACAAGACAAACGTCTTTCTCTGGTCTGCATCCCCTTAATTGTGTGTATTGAGCCGTACTGTACTGTACCCATTCTGCAATCTGTTAAATAAAGTTTTCATCCATTCATTCTCATCTCCTCTCTCATCTGTGCATCTCCTCTCCGACACCCGAGAGGGGCCGGGAGCACTGTCAGCCAGTCACAGTGGCCACTCCCCTCAGACGCAACTGTAGTATTTCACACAGCGAGGAAAATAATACAGTCGGGCAATCTAACAAGAATTAACGTATTTATAAGTGTGTCGGTGTAATGGTGAAGTCAAGTGCTTTGAGCAGGATACACTTATAACTTATGTTACAGTATATAAAAATACCGTTTTTACTTTTGTGCAGTAACTGAAGCTGCCACTCGGGGGTGCTGCCGCACCCACCGCACCCCCTGTTCCAACGTGCCTGCGCTAGGCCGTTTTTGTTTTGTTTATTCGTCCTATTGCTTAATTATTAGCCAATAAGATTCGAGCTGGGTTGGGCTTAGCGCCTAAGCCTTAACACGGCCCAGCTTGGTTCTAGGTAGGGGAATATATTCTAATTTTGCTTCTGGCCAATCAAATCACATTAAAAGCTAAACGTGACCAAACGTCTTCGCCTCGCGGGCACTTTTGAATACGCAATGAAGCATATAGCACTAGTTAGAGGGGAAATTCGGATTCCTCTCTCGGATTCATTCATTGAGCAGCAACTTATTTTTCGCCGGCGGGACCTTTACTGGGGACCAGCACAGCACACCACTGTGGATATTATGATTTAACAAATCTATCTGTCCAGGAGGAGGACCACATTGGCCAGGTAAGCAGCCTGCATAGGCTAGCTTGGTTGCTAACTACTAACGTTATCAGGCTAGCTTGGTTGCTAATTACTAACGTTATCAGGCTAGCTTGGTTGCTAACTACTAACGTTATCAGGCTAGCTTGGTTGCTAACTACTAACGTTATCAGGCTAGCTTGGTTGCTAACTACTAACGTTATCAGGCTAGCTTGGTTGCTAACTACTAACGTTATCAGGCTAGCTTGGTTGCTAACTACTAACGTTATCAGGCTAGCTTGGTTTCTAACTAACGTTATCAGGCTAGCTTGGTTGATAACTAATGTAACCAAGCTAGCTTGGTTGTAGGGCCCCTTTCGTGACTGCGATTCAAGCCAGGGGCTCGAATACGCAGTCACTTATTCCTCCGTATAGCCAGGTTAATTTGCACCACCAAGCACTGCTTAAAAGCTAGCGGTGGGTCCAAAATATATCAGATATAAATTTCAAAGGTACCCAGCGTTCCATTAGGGTTTCACACACACACGCGGCGGGGCTTGAAAGCTCGGCGTTGCTAATACACATTTTAAATAATTTTTATAAACTGGTCAACACTGCTCAAAACGGCTGTATTTCCATATTTGGCTACCTGCTGCGCCATCACAGCGCATGCGCATCATGCACCCGGGAACATGTCTATGTACCCCGGGTCCTATGTTCCCCGGTAGCCGCAAAAGGGTTCTATGTTCCCCGGGTCCTATGTTCCCCCTATGTTTCCCCGGTAGTGATAAAGGCTCGCCCCAGGCTTGCCACAGCAGTGGATTTAAAAGATAGCCACTTTTATAGATAATTAATTTGTATCGCAACGGAGTCACGGATCTAGTCGGGCCGCCTGTTACTGTTCCGCAACTGTAAGTTACTTCCGGGGTAGGCCTGATTGGCCCCGACAGGCACGTGACAGGCGCGACCACACCCCGCGGCAGCCTCAGGACGCGCAACTTTCTCTGCCGCGCGGCACGCTCCGCAGCAGCATTATGTAGATTATGTAGCAGTAATACGCCCTTTTTCACTATCCAGAAATAGCTCAATTGGCAGCGCTGCATTGGTGTGGATCCTACCGTCTGTTGCTGGCAAGTTTGATTCCCTTCAATTTTTTTTTTTTTTTTTTTTTACGTGCATTCGTTCGCCGTTAAGTTTAGGCATGTTAACTTTAAGCATGGTTTCGGAGTTGGTTAAGGTTAGGCATTGTTTCGGAGTTGGTTATGGTTAGAAAGGTTAAGTTTAGGCGCTGTTAAGGAGCTGGTTAAGGTTAGAGTTTGTCTTAGAGAATGGCAATATTCTTTCGGAGTTGGTTATGCCTTATGGTTAAGGTTAAGCATGGTTAAGGTTAAGGTTAAGGTTAGGCATAGTTTCGGAGTTGCTTAAGGTTAAAGGGTTAAGTTTAGGCGCTGTTAAGGAGCTGGTTAAGGTTAGAGTTTGTCTTAGAGAATGGCAATATTCTTTCGGAGTTGGTTATGCCTTATGGTTAAGGTTAGGCATGGTTAAGGTTAAGGTTAAGGTTAGGCATAGTTTCGGAGTTGCTTAAGGTTAAAGGGTTAAGTTTAGGCGCTGTTAAGGAGCTGGTTAAGGTTAGAGTTTGTCTTAGAGAATGGCAATAGACAGCCTATTTACGCGTTGTAGCGCGAGGCAATAGACAGCCTATTTCCGCGCGACAGCTCTCAGCAGCCTCGTTGCGCGTCCTGAGGCTGCCGCGGGGCGTGGCCGCGCCTGTCACGTGCCTGTCGGGGCCAATCAGGCCTACCCAGGAAGTAACTTACAGTTGCGGAACAGTAACAGGCAGTCGGGCCACGTAGCATTCTGTCGAGAAAAATCAAATACAATAAACAAGTGTAAAATAAAGAATTTAAAACTAAGTTTAGCATATTAAATCGTTTTATAAGCGTTCGTTCTTATTTGCGGTCTGTGTGTGTGTGTGTGTGTGTGTGTGTGTGTGTGTGTGTGTGTGTGTGTGTGTGTGTGTGTGTGTGTGCCTTTCACCGAGGAGAGGACTTAACCCTTTCACTGCAGTACACAGCTGGAACGTCATATCAAATCACATTCCTATTCTGCAATTACATAAATAAATGTGTGTGTGTGTGTGTGCCTTTCACAGAGGAGAGGACTTAACCCTTTCACTGCAGTACACAGCTGTAACGTCATATCAAATCGCATTCCTATTCTGCAATTACATAAATAAATGTGTGTGTGTGTGTGTGTGTGTGTGTGTGTGTGTGTGTGTGTGTGTGTGTGTGTGTGTGTGTGTGTGTGTGTGTGTTCGGTGAGTTTGGTTCATGACAGTATATACGTTACTTTGTGTATGTAGTATATATACAACAGCAACTATTAGCTTTGTCTGCTGTGCATTGCAAGGTGTAGTTCTTAAAATATTCTAAAACACATTTATTTATGTAATTGCAGAATAGGAATGCGATTTGATCTTAATATGACGTTACAGCTGTGTACTGCAGTGAAAGGGTTAAGTCATCTCCTCTGTGAGTTTGGTTCATGACAGTATATACGTTACTTTGTGTATGTACTGTAGTATATAATATATACAACAGCAACTATTAGCTTTGTCTGCTGTGCATTGCAAGGTGTAGTTCTTAAAATATCCTAAAACACATTTATTTATGTAATTGCAGAATAGGAATGCGATTTGATCTTAATATGACATTACAGCTGTGTACTGCAGTGAAAGGGTTAAGTCCTCTCCTTTGTGAGTTTGGTTCATGACAGTATATACTTTGTGTATGTTACTTTGTGTATGTATATACAACAGCAACTATTAGCTTTGTCTGCTGTGCATTGCAAGGTGTAGTTCTTAAAATATCCTAAAACACATTTATTTATGTAATTGCAGAATAGGAATGCGATTTGATATGCCGTTACAGCTGTGTACTGCAGTGAAAGGGTTAAGTCATCTCATCTGTGAAAGGCACACACACACACACACACACACACACACACACATTTATTTATGTAATTGCAGAATAGGAATGCGATTTGATATGCTGTTACAGCTGTGTACTGCAGTGAAAGGGTTAAGTCCTCTCCTCTGTGAAAGGCACACACACACACACAGACACACACACACACACACACATTTATGTATGTAATTGCAGAATAGGAATGCGATTTGATATGACGTTACAGCTGTGTACTCAGTGAAAGGGTTAAGTCCTCTCCTCGGTGAAAGGCACACACACACACACACACATTTATGTATGTAATTGCAGAATAGGAATGCGATTTGATATGACGTTACAGCTGTGTACTGCAGTGAAAGGGTTAAGTCCTCTCCTCGGTGAAAGGCACACACACACACACACACACATTTACATTTACATTTACATTTAGTCATTTAGCTGACGCTTTTATCCAAAGCGACTTACAAGTTCTGTGCGACAAGACAGCAAGAAGGGTATAACTCTATCAGCTGAGTAACAATGTTCATCAAAGTGTTGCGTGTTACAGTGTAGGTTAGTTTATTAGGACACACACACACACACACACACAGACACACACACACACACAGACCGCAAATAAGAACGCACGCTTATAAAACTATTTAATAGGCTAAACTTCGTTTTAAATTCTTTATTTTACACTTGTTTATTGTATTTGATTTAGACATAATGCTACATGGCCCGACTAGATCCGTGACTCTGTTGCGATACAAATGAATTATCTATAAAAGTGGCTATCTTTGAAATCCACTGCTGTGGCGAGCCTGGGGCGAGCCTTTATCGCTACCTTTATCGCTACCGGGGAACATAGAACCCTTTTGCGGCTACCGGGGAACATAGGACCCGGGGAACATAGGACCCGGGGAACATAGAACCCTTTTGCGGATGGGGGAACATAGAACCTGTTTTCAAAAAAATAAATAAAAAAGCGGGGAACATAGAACCCGGGGAACATAGGACCCGGGGAACATAGGGATGACCCCATGCACGCAACGCCAAATGCAAGTTATGATTACAGTGTAAGGTAGTAGTAGTTATTATTACAGTGTAAGGTAGTAGTAGTTATGATTACAGTGTAAGGTAGTAGTAGTTATGATTACAGTGTAATGTAGTAGTAGTTATGATTACAGTGTAAGGTAGTAGTAGTTATGATTACAGTGTAAGGTAGTAGTAGTTATGATTACAGTGTAAGGTAGTAGTTGTTATGATTACAGTGCATCGCAGTCACAAAAGGGGCTAGGTGACTGCTTGGTTTGACTGGCCGCCGAGCCATACTGTACATATGTTGACTGCTTGGTTTGACTGGCCGCCGAGCCATACTGTACATGGTGACTGCTTGGTTTGACTGGCCGCCGAGCCATACTGTACATGGTGACTGCTTGGCTTAAATATAAAAAAAATATAAAATAAAATGTATATATGTTGTGAAGGGCCAGATTAAACTGAGAATATCCCTTTATTGTTTGATATACTTCGTATATTATTTATATATATACACGGAATATCCCTTTACCTGCGTTCAGACTAGAGTAATATTCGCTCTCCTATTGGACAGCGCCCCCAGGCGCCAGCGCGCAAGCCCCCAACGGCAAGTTCAAAGACAACTGCAGGCATGTCAGAACATGCCCGGAGTCAGCGTAGTAATACGAGACAAGGACTGAGGTTGGGACTAGATATTCACTTAAGTATAAATACGGCGCAGGTGTGAACAGCAGCAGTTCGTCTAAGTAGCTGTTCATCAAGTTCGGTAAAACAGTGAAGTGAGCAACCTTGCGTCTAAACAGAGCATTGAGAACCGCGTGCGAATAGAATGATAAAAGTGTCAGAGTTTAATGAAGTAACGTTGAGTTCGACTTAATCTAATATGAAGTAAATAGTCGATCATTTATTGTATATCGTGCGGCCACAGTTCTTTCGTGTGTAACATTACCCAGCGGTTCGTCGTGTCTTTAGCTAGTGTACTTAACCAGGCTGTGTGGCCTAAATACGTCGCCCACACCCAAGGAGTCCTAGGCAGAGAACCGTTGGACATGTACACAGGAGAATCGGCGTCGGCGATTGCAGAACCATTCCTGGTTGGATTATATTGATTTGGAACGTGGCACCCGGAGAAGAGCATCGTTGATTTCCACTATCGTTTGGGATTTAACCTCGTGAGGATTACTACTCGGGCCTGCCTCGTGGACGGGGCTGGCTAACTGTCATCAATGCTGTCGGGCATTTGGATTACAATTATTGCTTTGGCTGCTGATCAAGGGAGTTTACAAGGACCGACTCCTGTACCTGGAGTCTCTTTATTCCTCATTGAATCAGACGGAGTACCCGAACATTCCTCTACCCTCCAGGCCTTACACCCCGGAGGGAACCCATTGTCTCCAGTCGGTACCAGTGTTGCCCTATATAATTGCTACTATACAACAGGTGGCGTCAACTTAGACCCATCGTAGGATTCCTGCTATTCTTAGTGACTCATGCTCTTGACTGACTTTACGTATATTCTTCGCCATACAAGCGCGACCCTAATTCTCATTCTGTAACTTAACGTTGCCTAATAATAATAAATTACCCTCAAATACTATTTCTGTGTCAATGCCGTGTTCTTGTGGGTGTTCACCATCTATATTTGATGTACTGTCTGGCCAGTAATTAAAGTACATAACTAGCAGTGGTTTAATCTATCACAATCTTTAATACAGTCAGGGTTTTGTAACCCCTCAGTTACAATATATATTAATAAAAAAAATTTATACGTTTTTTTAACTTTTCTTTTTGGCATCCTCTGTTATTTTACCCACCACTGTAAAATCCTCAACCCTACTGGGTAGAAGTTGAGTGTATGGGCAGCATTAACGCAGGCATTTATTATTATTTCTCTTAAAGCCCACACGTGCAATACATATGCACTCATTTATTATTTCATTTAAAGCCCATCTGCTAATTGTGATTGATTGATTGATTGATTGATTGATTGATTGATTGATTGATTGATTGAATTGATTGATTGATTGAAAACTTTATTAACAGATTACAGAATGGGTACAATACAGTACAGCTCAATACACACAATTGTTAAGGGGATGCAGACCAGAGAAAGACTTTCGTCTTGTTTACATCAGGGTCCCCCATTTTCAATTCATCAGGACATATATGACATACATGACATACAGATAGTCAGTACTGCTACATCTATACATTTATGACATACCAGATTTGCAAATACAGTACTGTTTGTGATACAGAAGGAGTCAAGAAAAGGGAGTATATACATTTGACGTAGAAACTGTACATTGGAGGAGGTTGGGTGGGGGGGGTTGGGTGCATTGGGATATTGACAACCATACTGGGTAATTTACATTGGAGGTGGTTGGGGGGGGGGGGGGGAGACACACTGTATAAACAAGCAA
Source organism: Notolepis coatsorum (assembly GCF_963971535.1). Taxonomy (NCBI): domain Eukaryota; kingdom Metazoa; phylum Chordata; class Actinopteri; order Aulopiformes; family Paralepididae; genus Notolepis; species Notolepis coatsorum. The sequence goes on from NC_140175.1 coordinate 50,113,499, forward strand.
AACTGTACATTGAGGGGGGGGGGGAGGAGACACTGTACAAACAAACAAAATTGTACATTGGACTATTGACAAAACCATACTAGGTAAATGACTGTACATTGGAGGGGGTTGGGTTAGGATATTTACAGGGGCCAGTTTTGAATTGCAGTCTCCCGTAGGTGTCCCTTGAGAGAGGTTTTGAAAGTGGGTAGTGATCCACATTCCTTTACAGCTTTGGGTAGGGCGTTCCACATTGATGTGGCATAATTGCGAAACGTGTTTAGTCCCTTATTTGAGCCGAATCTGGGTTTAACATGATTTGTGGAGCTCCCTCTGGTGTTGTGATCGTGGTATTCACTGACCTTTGGGAAGTATTTTGACATGTACATGGGTACCTTGGTCGTGTAGTGTATCTTATAGACCAGGCCCATTGCAAGTTGCTGTACTCTGTCGTCTACTCTAAGCCATCCTAGGTTGTCAAAGTGGGCAGGGGTGAGGTGGGTTCTAGGAGTAAGGTCAAGCAGTAGTCTGACCAGTTTGTTTTGAGATGTTTGTAATTTTGTTTTTAGCGCCTTTGAGGTGCTTTGGTACCATGAGGTGCAAGCATAGTCGTAGTACCCCTGAATGAGTGCTCCTGCCAGAGTCTTCAGGGTATTCTTGTTTACCAGAGGAGATCCGGTACAAGAATCGAGTTCGTTGGTTGACTTTTTTTATTACATTGGATGCCATTTTGTCACAGGAGAGATTAGCCTCTAGGATGGAACCCAGGTAGGTAATTTCATCTTTCCTTGTGACAATATTGTCACCCACTGTAACTGAGAAGCCGTCGGTCTTGCTGAGTTTGTTATTTGAACCGAAGAGAATGGACTCTGTTTTGCCCATGTGTAATGATAGTTTGTTATCAGCGAGCCATATGCAGACCTTTAAAATGTGTATTTCACCTCATTGTCATGGTGTTTGAAAAGTAGATTTATCATGGTGTTTGAAAAATTAATTATCATGGTGTTTGAAAAGTTAATTATCATGGTATTTGAAAAGTAAATTATCATGATGTTTGAAAAGTGGATTTATCATAGTGTTTGAAACTTAGATTTATCATGGTGTTTGAAAAGTAGATTATCATGGTGCTTGAAGGCCTAAACCATTTGTTTGTTTGTTTGTTTATTTACACATATAAAAACAATTACATATATAATACAATATAATCCACAAGGGATGTGTAGGATAATTGCCTAAAAACCCTCTAGGGGCTTGCATGTGGCATTCATTATATCAAGATAAAATATAAAATCCCCCCCCCCCCCCCCCCCCCAAACAAACAAACACACACAAGCAGGCCTACATAGACACCGAAGCAGGCACCCATGCCATACGATTTCTGGTATAGAGAAAACAATTAATGACGGGAAGAATATATAATAAAACGAAAATACAATAACAAAATACAACAAGCCATCAGACCACAGTTTGTAAAGGAAGTCCATATGGGAAATATTGGTGATCTAGAGATGAGATTTCAGTGCTCTTTTGAATTTCAGAAAAGAAAATTCCAAAATATGTGGAGGCAAAGAGTTCCACAACTTTGACCCTCGGTAGAGCAAACAAAACTGAGATTGGGAAGTGCGGGAAAAGGGTGGTCTAAGCAAACAGGAACTACGTGTGGGGTAATTATGAATTTGGTGATTGTGGGCAAACATGTCATGAAAAAAGGGGGAAGGGCTCTGTTTAAAGAACTATGCACAAATAAACCAGTCTGAAGATGATTCACTTGATAAACACTGAGTATACCTAACTTATGGAATAGCGGCTGAGAAGAATGACTTCGTTGAACACAGCTGATTATTTTTAGAGCTCGTTTCTGCAGACGGTATATGGGCTCAAGTTTGGTCTGATGAGTACTACCCCAAACTAAATTACAGTAATTGATATATGGGTAAACCATAGAGTAATATAACATTGTGGCAACCTCGGTGCTCAGCAAGTGACATGTTTTTCCAAGAATACCAATACTCAGTCTTGGCCATTTTTGTAGTTATGGCTGTGATATGAGGTTTCCATGATAGGGATTCATCAAGCAGAACACCAAGGAATCGTGTAGAACACACCCTAGCTATGGGGATGTCATTGATCATTTAACAGTTAAAGTTAATTTGAGTGCCGTTGAGCTTCTTCCTTTCTCTCTCCTAACTCTCCTTCTCTCCTCCCCTTCTCTCCTCATGTCCTCTCCTTCTCTCCTCCTGCCCTCTCCTTCTGTCCTCCTATACTCCCTTCTCTCCTCCTGTCCTCTCCTTCTCTCCTCCTGTACTCCCCTTCTCTCCTCCTGTCCTCCCCTTCTCTCCTCATGTCCTCTCCTCTCCTTCGCTCGTCCTGTCCTCTCCTTCTCGCCTCTATCTCTCCCTCTCTCTCTCCCCCCTCTCTATCTTCCCCATTCTCTCCATTAAACTTAATATATTGTACCTGAATACTGGCTGGATCAGTGGGATATTTTAATGGCAACAGGAGAGCATTCAAGTTATTTGTTGTTGTGTCGTTTGAATAATTTCTCCCTATCATCCTTTTTATCCTCGCTTTCTTTAGCATCTCCATGACCATCTTCATCCTCATTTCTCTCCATAGCATCATCTGCATTCTCTCTTTCCTCCACTTCTTCATAATTTCTCTCCATAGAATCGTCTGCATTTTCTCTTTCCTCCACTTCTTCACCATCTCTCTTCCTGATATCATCATTTCCCTCTTGAATATCTCCCACTTCATTGTCTGTACTGTCTTTATCTAAGGTGGAGCAAATAATATTTGTTTTATAATAGTAATAATATTGTACTGTATATAATATTCATACTGTAGCCTACAATGTTGTAGATGAGCCAAAGCTATATATTTGGGTTATTGTATTATATGAATGTTTATATGTTTATTTTTATAACCTTACATTGAAACGGCATTAGGAATATTGATTGGATTTAGATAAAGTCATTGAACCGTCTTATTTGTCATAATAGAACATTCTAGAACATTTGTGATGTCACAGTATGATGTCATACTCAAACATTCTAGAACATTTGTGATGTCACAGTATGATGTCATAAATCAAACATTCTAGAACATTTGTGATGTCACAGTATGATGTCATAACCAAACATTCTAGAACATTTGTGTATCTATATATATTCAACAATTCTCTAAAGTGCTAAGCAGTACTGAACAGATAGAGTAAACAACATAGATTGAAGCCTGCATTTCTAGTACCGGTTTGCTGTGGAAAGAGCCGGCAGTGATTTTGGAGACTGGGAAAATACAGTTTTCTTACCTTGTAGTGTAGTAGTGACGTGAATAATTACGAAAATAGCTTTAGGGTCACTTCTGTAAAGGAAGACTTCGCTGTGGAAGAGAAATAAACCATTTGAATATCTTTGTTTTACACTGGAGCGGCTGTGGACATTAATTTTCTTTATCAATGAACGTACTACTCACGAGTAAGCAACTTTAACCAGTAGAGTGGAACGTTGACCCTCATAAATATTATAATTGTATTATAAAACAATATGTCATATAGCAAGCACTACCTTGCCTTGATTGGAATAAAAAGGGTCTATGGTTGGTCAATTTATATGTTTAAGACACATTTTTCTGTCCAAAATAAGCATTATTGACCATGTTAGTACCAGATTCTCAGTTATAATCCAAACTATGGCTCTGTGAGACAAGCTTGTACACATAGCTAGTAGTGATTTAGGATTTACAAATACATACATGTATCCTTATCTCCTCCCTTACTATTGTTGCTTTTGAATTTATTTTTCAGCAGCTGTTTTTTTTTAATATTCTGATTTCTTTCTCTCCTTGGCATTCTGTAATCATAGAATATAGGCCAATGCTAAACCCACTTTTAAGTTTACCACTCTTAAGTTATCTTTAAAAAGCAATTCACACTGAACTAGTGCTATGGGTATATTTTGTGCAAATGATCCTAAAATAATTTGTACACTTTATTTCTAAATTGAGAACAGGTTAGCATAGAATCAGCTAAGCAAGGTACCTGTTTAGTTATAGCTACAGTAGCCTAGGCTAAAGCATATTACTGCCATCAATAAAAGCACTTGCAGTGTACATACATTAGTATTTAGTAATGCATAATTGGTCAAACAAACTCAATCTTTGCAACTTCAAAGAAAGCTTGCTATATTACCTCACACACAGCAGTAGGATGCAGGGTTACAGCTCAGACTGCATTAAGTCCTCTGGCATCTGAACATTCAAGAGGGGATGTGTCTAAAACTAAAAACTTAAATGGATGGAATATTGTAGTGACGGGGCTGCTCAGAGTTGTGCCTCAAGTTCACAGCATGCTTTGTGGCTCAGTTAAACTAACTTACTCTAACCTAACCAGTGCAGATCGAGAAACATCCAAATGTTAGCTAGATATTAGCCCATCAGTTCCTTGCAAAAACTCTCAAAAAAACATTTGCTAATGGCCATATAATGTGTTTAGAATATAAGCAGGGTTTAACTATTTTGCAACACCCCTAGACTGTCTTCATCATGGCACCCACTTTGGGAAAGCCTGCCCTGGTAAGCTGCATCACATTTTATCCACTAACAGAGAAGTCATTAAGACACGTTATTTAATTTTCTTGTTATGTTTTCACGACTCAATAGGGCACTTTAGCGTGATGTTTTTCAACTGTGGGGGCACATGGTCAAGTTTAGACCATTGGAGGGGCACCAATGGGCACGTCCTCTCATTTTCGCCACTCAAAGGGGCACTTCTTCAGCGCAATGTTTTCAACTGTGGGGGCACATGGTAAAATTTAGACCATTGGAAGGGCACCAATGGGCACGTCCTCTAATTTTCGCAACTCAAAAGGGAATTTTAGTGTGATGTTTTAAACTGTGGGGGCACATGGTAAAATTTAGACCATTGGAAGGGCACCAATGGGCACATCCTCTAGTTTTTTCCACTCAAAAGGGCACTTTAGGTTTAGCGCAATGTTTTCAACTGTGGGGCATTGTCACGTTTAACCATTAGAGGGGCACCAATAGGGCACATCCTCTAATTCTTTCCACTCAAAAGGGCACTTTTGTGTGACATTATTTTACCGTGGGGCACATAGTCAAGTTTAGACCATTGGAAGAGCACCAATAGGGCACACCCTCTCATTTTTCGCCACTCAAAAGGGCGTGTTTTTCAACCGTGGGGGCACCAGGGGGGGCGATCGCCAGTGGGTGGTGATACCCTTTGGTGATACTGCCTACATTAAACAATGTTTGAGGCAATGCATGGACAACACTCCCAGTCCCAGCACACAGCCAGTAAAGACACAGAGGCATGTTGCCAAAATCATTGCCTGGTTTCCATAAACATTTATGTATTTTGACCTTGGGCTCGCCTATTACTGGGAGTGATGCCCATCTGCGTGAATACTTTCGACAACATGTTTGTTTCCGCGTTCGAGTTTTGTGCTCTGATTGGCCAGGTCATGTGACATGTGCGCCAATCGTGGGACAGCAAGTTCTGCGCCTATTTCCGGGTCTAACAGCCTGCAAACTACCTGGCGTTCTATCGCCATGCTCTAAGACATAGGTGTCAAACTCACGGCCCGCGGGCCAAATGTGGCCCGCCACGTCATTTGATGTGGCCCCCCAAGAGCTCAGGTAAAAAAAAAAAAAAAAAAAAAAAATTTACATTAATATTGGGTTAAAAAATAGCAGTGTTAAAATAATTGTGGGTTAATGCGTTAATAAAGCTTTAACTTTGACAGCCTTAGTTATTACACATTCTTACACATACATGTATGTTGAACATCTGAGGTATTGATGAAGTAACAAAGGAAAAAAGCCAAAAGCACTTACTCCTCAGACATTCTTTGACAATTTTACAGCCCAAAATACAAAAAAGATCCAGGCAGAATAGGTAACAAAGGGTTGAAGAAATATTGTCTGAACAGTCAGATGCAAACTGGTGTGACATAACCGAGCATCTCGCTCAATTGAATAAGAAGCTGTAGGGACGCAAACAAGTCCCACCCAAAACTTGACCAATATAGTTGTGAACTGAGACAACCCTTATTTTGTTATTTTTTAGTACAGTTACAGTTGTGTGTTCATGCAGACACATAATAGCAATTTCATTACGAATTGAAAATGGGGGACCCTGATGTAAACAAGTCGAAAGTCTTTCTCTGGTCTGCATCCCCTTAACAATTGTGTGTATTGAGCTGTACTGTACTGTACCCATTCTGCAATCTGTTAATTAAAGTTAATTAAACTATCTTCCATTAGTTGGATGTATGGCCTCTGCAAGGTTGTGTGCAGCCATTTGTTTTTGTAACATCTGCTACATCTGTCCCACGTGTTCTTTGCAGCTCACAGTTGTTAGTTCTGCCCCTCTTGACTGTGACAAAAAGGTTTTGAACAAACTTAATGTCATAGCTTGTATTTGATGATATTCTTCTTTGTTATTTACTTGAATGGTTTGATCATTGATTGATGGAGTAATATGGGGTTCTGATAAACTAAAATGATTTGTTAAAATAACATAAGCTAACATATATTTTTACATCTATGCAAATGCATATGCAATATGTATAACTTGAATAAGTAATAAATACAGAAACAACATGTTTAACAATATGTAAATGAGTAGCTACATTTATTTTACATTACATTAACATTTATACGGTCTTTGGCCCTTTGAGGGCAACCATAATGCTGATGTGGCCCTCTGTAAAAATGAGTTTTACACCCCTGTCTAAGACAAACTCTAACCTTAACCAACTTCGAAAGAGTGCCTAAGCTTAACTGTCGAAATAAGGGCAGGCGCAGTGGTGCAGTCGTAATATGGGAACTGGTTACACGCCACGTGCACGCGCGCTCCCGCTCTCGCGCACGCGCATACATGTTCCCTCAGTTGCGCACAGAACAGATGATTATTATGCATAACAATGGAGATCTAGCAGCCCCCCACCTTCTCGTAGGTTCCTATTATTATGCAAAGTCTAGGTGAGAAGTGTCGGCCGCCGGCCGGGTAGCTTTCTACAACGGCCGGGTACTTATCATTGCGCGCACTTCTGCCCTGAGTGACCTACTAATAACACGCCATGTAACCGCGTGTGTGCACGACTGCACCCCTGTGCGGCAGGCGTTCTATCGCCATGCTCTAAGACAAACTCTAACCTTAACCAACTTCGAAAGAGCGCCTAAGCTTAACCAGTGTAGAAACTTGCGGTCCCACGATTGGCGCACATGACCAGAAACGCGCGGGCCAATCAGAGACGCGGAAACAAACATTTGTTGTCGAAAGTATATATTCAGGCTGCCCCACGTAGCAACATTGCTCAAACAGTCAATAGTATCCAGCTGCAGAACCCCAGAACCACCACAGTAGCGGCGCTTAGAGGCCCCGGCGGTTAGAGACTCCGGCGGTTACAGACCCCTTGCTTCCATTGGCTGATTTGGGTCACGTGACCGTCCCACCCAATGGCTGAATTGGAGTGTTGCACTGCGGGCATTGGCTGATTTGGGTCACGTTGCACTGCGGGATTGATTGATTGATTGATTGATTGATTGAAAACTTTATTAACAGATTGCAGAATGGGTACACGTGACCGCCACAGGCCCTGATTGATTGATTGAAAACTTTATTAACAGATTGTAGAATGGGTACAGTGACCGATTGATTGATTGATTGATTGATTGAAAACTTTATTAACAGATTGCAGAATGGGTACAGTGACCGATTGATTGATTGATTGATTGATTGAAAACTTTATTAACAGATTGCAGAATGGGTACACGTGACCGCCACAGGCCCTGATTGATTGATTGAAAACTTTATTAACAGATTGTAGAATGGGTACAGTGACCGATTGATTGATTGATTGATTGATTGATTGATTGAAAACTTTATTAACAGATTGCAGAATGCAGTACAGCTCAATACACACAATTGTTAAGGGGATGCAGACCATGCAGTACTGTTACATTTGTGACATACAATAAATATATACAAGGGGGAGGGAACTGTACATTTATGATGAATTGAAAATGGGGGACCCTGATGTAAACAAGATGGAAGTCTTTCTCTGGTCTGCATCCCCTTAACAATTGTGTGTATTGAGCTGTACTGCAGATATATTTCAATTACCTTACTTATTTACATAAGTATTATAGGCCTACAGCAGTATTGTACAGACAGTCTGTGTGAAGTCTGTGTGGTTCTCCAGCTGCACAAAGGCAGAGCAAGAGGCTCTACAGAGGGTGGTGAAGGCGGCAGGCAGGATTGTCGGGACTCCTCTATCAAACATCACCTCCGTCTTCACCTCCCGCTGCCTCCACCGCTCCAAGTGTATCATCAAGGACCAGTCTCACCCAGCACATCACCTCTTTCAGCTCCTTCTCTCAGGGAGGAGATACCGGTCCATACATGCCAAGAGTTCAAGATTTAAGAACAGCTTTTTCCCCCAAGCAGTCAGACTGTTAAACGCTCATTGACTGTCCCCTCACGTGCACCATGCACTTACCTGGACTTGATAATCACTGTTACCACTCATCATGCACTTTATTTAAAATATTCTGTTATGTACAGTGTTATATGTGTTGTTCATGTATGTATATATTGTACTACGGTCTGTGGGAGCTCCCCTGAAATTTCACTCACGGTCATATAAGAGTTTTAATGTAGATGGTTTTATTAATGAAATGTTGGGTATAAACTGGGAGGAGGTATGTTGTGAGGATGACCCAGAGGTTGCACTGGACTTATTTATGTTGAGGTACATGAGTGTAGCAGATAAACATGCTCCTTTAAAAAAGTTCACAGTCAGAAACAAATCAGCCCCATGGATAGATAGTAGCTTTTAATGAATTTTAATGAATGAGAGAGACATAGCCAAAAAAGCATCAGTGTGTTCCAGTTCTGCAGATGACAGACAAAAGTACTGTTCCTTACGTAATCAAGTCACAAAGTTAAATAAGGTGAGAAAAAGGGAATATTTTAAACAATGGTTATATGATGTGAGAAATGATGGTACAAATCTATGGAATGTTTTAAATCAAATTATGGGTAGAAAATCCAATGTCTGTACACCTTTTGTTGAGTCATATGGAATTGTCCTAACCAAACCATGTGATATTGCCAACCATTTTAATGATTTTTATGTAAGTAAGATATCTCAGCTCAGGCAGGGAATGCACATCTCAAACAATACAAAATCAAATGACATAATTAAGAATATCATAATGAAAGATAAAGGGTGTAAATTTGATTTTAAACAGGTTGAGGTTAGTGATATTGAAAGGTTACTCCAGGCTCTACCTGACAGCAAGTTAGCTGGCACAGACAACTTGGATAGTAAATTATTGAGAATTACTGCTACGATCATAGCAAGTCCAGTGTGTCATATTATTAATAGAAGTATACAAGTGGGACTATGTCCAAAGAGATGGAAGGAGGCTAAGGTTACTCCTTTACCCAAAGACTCCAAATCAGTTTTTAATGAGGGCAACTCCAGACCTAATATAGAAAAGATAGAAAGGCTGACAACGAGAAGAAGAGTGGAGCAGAAGCTGGAGAAAGAAAAAGATGGAAATATTTGAGCATCCTCAGTTTTTTAGAGCCACACTTGCAAGACAGGGAGACCAGCAGCAATTTCAGGGAGATGGAGAGCCAGCAGACTGTGGACTCCTTGCTCACCTCCATGTCTCCATCATATATGTCAAAGAGGTAATAATTGACTTTAGGGCCTGATCACTTCAGTGCAAGCAGGGAGTAGGAGATGAAGGTTGCTGTGGAATATTCCAATGAGCCAAACAGTGAAGCTGTAGGAATTCAGATCGAGTCAATTTGTATAAAAATATAGAACATAGTTTATTTCTGTTTCCATGCCCACAGAAAAGTGCTCAGTTCATCATCAGAGACACACCAGCGTCTGACCAGAATGTCATATCTCCTCAACCTTGGCTGTTGTTTATAAGAACGCCGTCAGACTGTAACCTAGTGTCTTTGCCTAGTATACTAGTTGATCATATATTAACTAGTCAAAAGCTGTACAGAGATTTAACACAGATGGACATAGATAACATTTCCAGTCACAAGGTTTTTATTGTTAAACATTCTCAATATGTGTGTGAGATACCACTGATGTAATCAGGTTTGTTTACATAAATGGCAAACTATATATATATATAGCTTTGGCATTTTGTGGAAAACTGGAAAAAGTGGAAACTTAATTGAATTATTCATTCAGTCATTTATCTCCAAAACTGAAATATTCTGTCGTCTGTCACCCAGACGACCCAAGGTTTGAGCAGTGAGGAGGAGGAGGAGGAGGGCCCTGGTCCATCCACAACACTGCCCCGCTCTGCACCACCAGCGGAGATAGCTGCTCCACCACCTGCTGCACAGAGGGAGGTCCCTGGCACCTCCATCGTCCGTCGGGGACATAACAGCTCTGCACCACCAGCGGAGATAGCTGCTCCACCACCTGCTCCACAGAGGGAGGTCCCTGGCACCTCCATCGTCCGTCGGGGACATAACAGCTCTGCACCACCAGCGGAGATAGCTGCTCCACCACCTGCTCCACAGAGGGAGGTCCCTGGCACCTCCATCGTCCGTCGGGGACATAACAGCTCTGCACCACCAGCGGAGATAGCTGCTCCACCACCTGCTGCACACGGGGACATAACAGCTCTGCACCACCAGCGGAGATAGCTGCTCCACCACCTGCTGCACACAGGCACATAACCGCAGGGCAGGGCTCCTCCTCCACCACCACCACCCGCCTGACTACCTACCAGCAGGAACTGATGGGGGTAATCAGGAATGTCCCAGTCCCGGTCAACAGCAATGAACATTTTTTATTGAGCCTGCTGCCAGCTTTGGACACACTTGATGGTGAAAATAATTCACTTTTAGTAGAAAAAGGGGTTAACCACTGTGCTCAGACAGGTGCGTAGTCCAACATTAATTAAGTTGCAAAAAAGGAGGTAGGGACCGCACTCAGAATATCGTTGTTTTTATTTTAAAGTTGTTATAGTGCACAAATCAATCAATCAATCAATCAATCAATCCGGGCCTGTGACGGTCACTGTATCACACCTATCACACCTATCACACCTATCACACCGCTCCCACCTATCACACCTATCACACCTATCACACCGATCCCACCTATCACACCAATCCCACCTATCACACCTATCACACCGATCCCACCTATCACACCTATCACACCGATCCCACCTATCACACCTATCACACCTATCACACCGATCCCACCTATCCCACCTATCACACCGATCCCACCTATCACACCTATCACACCTATCACACCTCTATACCCATTCTGCAATCTGTTAATAAAGTTTTCAATCAATCAATCAATCAATCAATCAATCCGGGCATGTGACATCACTGTACCCATTCTGCAATCTGTTAATAAAGTTTTCAATCAATCAATCAATCAATCAATCGGTCACTGTACCCATTCTACAATCTGTTAATAAAGTTTTCAATCAATCAATCAATCAATCAATCAATCGGTCACTGTACCCATTCTACAATCTGTTAATAAAGTTTTCAATCAATCAATTAATCAATCAATCAATCAATCAATCGGTCACTGTACCCATTCTGCAATCTGTTAATAAAGTTTTCAATCAATCAATCAATCAATCGGTCACTGTACCCATTCTGCAATCTGTTAATAAAGTTTTCAATCAATCAATCAATCAATCAATCAATCAATCAATCGGTCACTGTACCCATTCTAGAATCTGTTAATAAAGTTTTCAATCAATCAATCAGGGCCTGTGGCGGTCACGTGTACCCATTCTGCAATCTGTTAATAAAGTTTTCAATCAATCAATTAATCAATCGGTCACTGTACCCATTCTGCAATCTGTTAATAAAGTTTTCAATCAATCAATCAATCAATCAATCAATCAATCAATCAATCAATCGGTCACTGTACCCATTATACAATCTGTTAATAAAGTTTTCAATCAATCAATCAGGGCCTGTGGCGGTCACATGCATAGATATCTATATAGAACACTAGATAGCTTGCCCGCGCTGCCGGCCAATGGAGAGCGACGTCACTGAACCGCCGCCATCTTGCCAGGGGCAGCCTTGAGTGAGAGTGAGTGAGCTGCACAGACAAAAATACTCATAACTCGCTGAAATATTGACGGATTTACAAACGGTTTGGTTTATTACAAGCATTATTAGCGTGGCTATGATTCAAGCGGTTTGTAAAAAAAAACATCTTTAAAAATATTTTTTTTTATAAGTATGCAGTATCATAACTACATCTTTGATGTTTATAGCAAACCAACCCGTTTGTAAATCCGTCAATATTTCAGCAAGTTATGAGTATTTTTGTCTGTGCAGCTCACTCACTCTCACTCAAGGCTGCCCCTGGCAAGATGGCGGCGGTTCAGTGACGCTGGTGACTCCGCCTTAAGCTATCTAGTGTTCTATATAGATATCTATGGTCACATGTACCCATTCTGCAATCTGTTAATAAAGTTTTCAATCAATCAATCAATCCCGCAGTGCAACGTGACCCAAATCAGCTAATGCCCGCAGTGCAACACTCCAATTCAGCCATTGGGTGGGACGGTCACGTGACCCAAATCAGCCAATGGAAGCGAGGGGTCTGTAACCGCCGGGGTCTCTAACCATGTCTCTAACCGCCGGGGCCTCTAAGCGCCGCTACTGTGGTGGTTCTGGGGTTCTGCATTGATTGATTGATTGAAAAGTTTATTAACAGATTGCAGAATGGGTACAGTACAGTACAGCTCAATACATACAATTGTTAAGGGGATGCAGACCAGAGAAAGACTTTCGTCTTGTTTACATCAGGGTCCCCCATTTTCAATTCATCATAACATATATGACATACATGACATACAGATAGACAGTACTGCTACATCTATACATTTATGACATATCAGATTTGCAAATACAGTACTGTTTGTGATACAAAAGTGTCCAGAAAAGGAGTGTATATACATTTGGCATAGAAACTGTACATTGGAGGAGGTTGGTTGGGTGGGGTGGGGTTGGGTGGGTTGGGTGAGGGCTGTACATTGGAGGTGGGGGGGGGGGGGGGGGGGGTTGGGAAGGGGACACACACACATTTTACACTGTACATTGGAATATTGACAAAGCCTTACTTGGTCCTTTACTGTACAACTAGGTTAGGACATTTGTAGGGGCCAGTTTCGAATTGCAGTCTCACGTAGGTGTTTTTTGAGAGTGTTTTTGAAGGTGGGTAGTGATTCACATTCCTTTACAGCTTTAGGCAGGGCGTTCCACATTGATGTGGCATAATTGCGAAACGTGTTTAGTCCCTTGTTTGATCCGAATCTGGGTTTTACATGATTTGTGGAGCTCCCTCTGGTGTTGTGATCGTGGTATTCACTGACCTTTGGGAAGTATTTTGACATGTACATGGGTACCTTGGTCGCGTAGTGTATCTTGTAGACCAGGCCCATTGCAAGTTGCTGTACTCTGTCGTCTACTCTAAGCCATCCTAGGTTGTCAAAGTGGGCAGGGGTGAGGTGGGTTCTAGGAGTCAGGTCAAGTAGTAGTCTGACTAGCTTGTTTTGAGATGTTTGTAATTTGTTTTTTAGTGCCTTTGAGGTGCTTTGGTACCATGAGGTGCAAGCATAGTCGTAGTACCCTTGAATGAGTGCTCCTGCTAGAGTCTTCAGGGTATTCTTGTTTACCAGAGAGGAGATCCGGTACAAGAATCGCGTTCGTTGGTTGACTTTTTTTATTACATTGGATGCCATTTTGTCACAGGAAAGATTAGCCTCTAGGATGGAACCCAGGTAGGTAATTTCATCTTTCCTTGTGATAATATTGTCACCCACTGTAACCGAGAAGCCGTCGGTCTTGCTGAGTTTGTTATTTGAACCGAAGAGAATGGACTCTGTTTTGCCCATGTGTAATGATAGTTTGTTGTCGGCGAGCCATATGCAGATTTTGCCTAGTTCCGAGCTGAGGGCTTTTTCAACCTGTAACTTGTTCTTGTCAGAGACCAGCAGGGCTGAGTCGTCCGCAAACAGGAACAAGTTGCAGTCACAAGCTGACGACATGTCATTTGCATAAATTAGGAATAGTAGCGGTCCTAGTATGCTTCCTTGTGGAACACCACAGCTCACTGTGAGGGGGGGGGATAGTGTACCGTTTACTTCCACCATCTGTTCCCTCCCCTCCAGGTAGGATTGTATCCAGCTCACTGATAAACTATCAAAACCAATTGCTTTTAGCTTGTCAATCAGAATGGTGTGATTGACAGTGTCGAAGGCCTTTTGTAGGTCCAGCATGACCATGCCGCAGTATTTGCCCGCGTCCACCTCTTGTTTGATGTGGTCTTTCAAGTAGAGAAGGCATGTGTCAGTGGAGTGGGATGTTCTGAAGCCAGATTGGAATTCGTAGATTAGATTTTTTTTCGCGAGGTACTTTTCGATCTGTTCGTATACTATTTTTTCCATGCAGCTGGAAGCATCTCCAAACAGTTGCCATTTATCACCACTAGACCATGATACATGGGCCACGTTTTAGGTTTGTGTGTGGGGTGATGTAATTGAATGCAGCAAATGGATTACAAAGTAGGCTAAAGCCTAGCTATATTGACGAGCTTTGTATGCATTACATAAGCTCGTCAGTAGAGCTTGCTAAAACCCAACCAAAGATAGTCGAATGGCAAAGCGGTTAAACGGCGCCTCTGGTAAGGCTAATGAAACACACCCCCTTGCATGCGCAGTTTTCTGCGACGGACTACAAGCACAGAGGACCCGGATGTAACGCAGCTCTGTCTGTGCGTGGAGTGGAACCATGTCGGTCAGGATGGCACACACTGGAGGAACAGGCTCTACCTAACCAAAACTAACAGAAATATAAAACTGCAGCGAATATTTCAAGATACACCGACGTTTCTGTGACTTTATCATTGACACAAACATAGTTCGTACTAGTCGTCCGTATTTCGTCGGAACTGAAGCAGCCCGGGCTGATGGGCGGATAAGACAATCGGACTAGCTCTGTAGAGGAGTTTGGGGGTTGGAGGGAGACCGGGGCTCGTGCAGCGGGGATACCGGGCTTGTGCTGGGGGATGTTCTCCGTGCTGTCCTATGGAAGGCTGGTCGCGAGGGCTGTACTCGGCGGGCTGTCCCAAGGCGACGGGCGGGAATACAGCCTGGTGACAGCCAGCTATGGCTTCGGCAAGGACTTCAGGAAGGGGATTTTTAAAAAAGGAATGTGTTATGGAGACGATGCCTGCTTTATCGCACGACACAAGAACTCAGACGTGTTGGGTAAGACTTTGTCTGATACTGTGTTCAATTATATTACTGGTAGTTCCGTGTTCAACGCAGACGATGTTTACATACAGAACACACTGCAGGGGATATACTATTACCAATAGTCAACTAACCTCCCAATGTGAACATGGGGAATACGATAAAAACGTTACAGTACCGTACAGTGACCGGTTGACCTTCAGTCAGTTAGCTAGCACGTGTCTCCCTGGATCACAACACAGACCCCCCCCTCTAACCTACAACCTTTACATCACGCATAGTTGGCGTTTATATATGCACGTCTGGTGAATTCATGCCAATTATGACACTTTGAATCATCGTAGGAATGATGTGGAAGCAAATTTTGTGGTTATTTTCAAGGATAACTCTTTATTTTGAGGTTAAACACTGAATGACCTTTCACCTAGAAGAGATCCGTGCGAGTACAAGCGGCAGTGGTAGCTGGTGCTGGCGGATACCCCAAAGAGAGAGAATTCCAACAGCCGTGGTCAAATATGATTTATTCAAGGTGACACAACTCTCGGTTTCTGCCCAGAAGCTGCCACTTAAAAGGAAACCTTTCGGTGTTGAGAAAGGTCAGAATGGTTGAGCATGGAGGCGGCCATGTTGCTAACAATGTTAGCTAGCTAGTTGCTAGTAATAAATGCTTTGTCCGTTTTTTTTTTTTTTTTATACAAAAGAATGTAATGTAAACACAACTGAATACAGGAGGGACCATAGACCCTGTCGTCAACTTATCACCGACGGCATGTTTTACAATCCTACATATTATGATATTATTATGTGTTCTAAATAATATGGAATCTGGCAATATACTTTAAGTAGATCTTAAAAGTTTCCCTTATGCAGAGACCTTAACACTTTGGTTGCCTTGGGTTAAATTCATGATATACCATAGATTGCCAGCTCTATTTGTCTATGGAGAAGTACCCCTTCTTTGCAGGGCTATAACTTTTTAAATTCTATTGCTACATTGCCATTATTAGGGCCCATTCAAAGTCCTATATGTATTGTTCATTGTGTAGCAACGTTAAACTTTTTCATTCACATATTCATAGTAAAGTATGGTCTAATGTATAAGTATGTTTTCATCTCTTTCTGCAGCTTTCTCCAGAACGTGATATATAGCCCCAAATGCATTATATTGATGATGCAATACAGTTTTATGGCAATCAGCGCGATATAAAAAATTCCAACTAGACTTACTTCTAGAAGTTACTACACGTCATCTGATGTTGACCGGATGGGCTAGGGGGCGTTTATAATTCCGTGGGCAGCGTTATACCAATCATCTAATGTGGGTCAAATGTTGATAATAGCAGTTAGTATCGAAGACGGTAACGTTACACGCTGAAACTCACCCCAGTCTCCGCGCACCGTTGGGCGATCATCGTAGAGTTGAAATCTTATCATTATGGGATGTAAATTTACCCGGTCCATCTCCAGCTTGTATAATGGTATATACGTCCAAATCATGTTGTTTATCGAGTTATTGGCAATCGATCACTGTGTAGCGTGACGAGCCAGAGTCCCGGGACCTATAGCGAGCACCCGGAAGTACTACGGACGTCTAGCACAACCTCTATGCCACTTCCTGTTAAAGCGATTGCGCCGATCGGCCACCAGATGGCGCTCCTGAACCGCCAGAGAGCTCAGTGGGTCCTGCTGGTGGATCTCAGGCCAGCGGAGGGGACATATGAATCCGATCGCAGATTTTTGAAATATTGATATAAGGACGCTGTACAGCGTCCTCCGGCAACTTGAGCATGGCCCGCAATGACGTCAAAACACGTTTCATGGCAGTCAAAGTGTTAAGAGCTCACATGCTATATACATGAGTGATCTGTGCCAGACCTGCCTCTGTTGCCAGGCTATACAATTGAAATGGACAATATACCGTATTCCCCTTTTGCTCAGATTTCAGTTTTTTGAGGGGTTCATATTTTCACTGCCTGTTCCCATTAGGCCTATATATTAGGCTTTGTTGTATTCTGTTTACATCCAGTATGCTGTACATTTCTGTGTAGTAGTAGTAGAGACATGCACCAATATTATCCACAGAGAAGATTATTGGACAATATGGGACTGGGATTGTATTTTTACAGTTGATGACCGATAGTAGATTTGGCATTTTTGTGTATTGAATAACAAATTGTTTGGTATGGTTTTACCACCAAAAATGTTCAATAAACTGCTGAAAATGGCTTGGCAGCATCCCTACACCTCATCGAGACAATGTCCCTCCCCTTCTGCTAACCACCATGGAACCTAGAAATTGTACGGTAGGACTGTATGATTTGGTGAAAGAGTGCGATTGTGATTATTGTGGACAATATTGCAATATAATAAATAAATGGTATCGGTAGTCTACTTGCTTTTCATAAAACCATAGCAGTGACTTGTATCCCTGCTATGTAGCCTACTGATGTTCCTAGCTGATTACATAGAGCGAGCATGGCTTTGACCCTCTCTGTGTCACTGAGTGTTTTTAGGCTTAATGAAGGAACACTGGTTTGATAGAGGAGATTTTTATACATAATCCATCCTCCTAACGAGGTTTGCCTGTCTGATGGATGGACCAGTATTTTACTGGAAATAACAGATTCCTTGACTGGTGGAAACGGGAAAGTCCCCAGTCTGTATCTGTGGTCCTTTCTCTTTCAGTGTCTTCAGGGAGGGAGAGAAAGAAAGAGACAGACACACACACAGTCAGCAGCACACACAGCTTACCCACAAAGCTGTGGGAAAATAGCCCTTGAGTTGAATACATCAAGATACATAGGACACAGTTAAAATAAAAAAAGACACCAAAGAAAAAATAAACTTCAAAACAGAAACGGGAAAATCCCACTGACTCATCAGCGCTTCACACACAAAAACTGTCTTCAGAGAGAGAGAGACAGCAGCAGCCTTCTGGTTGTAATTCTGCAGTCATTGAGGAGAGTTGTAATACAAACTTACAAAGCAGAGGTGGTTTTTAACTAGTGTCTGCTGTTGATCATTCTCTCTCTGTCACTCTGATTTCACGCTAATGTAAACGCAGAGCATTGTGGGAAATTGCACTCATTGTCAGTGGAGTTGTGTGATCAATCATGGGAGAGACTTGAGGGTGGTGCTGGGAATTTATATGGACTGAAACAGTTGGGAACTCAAGGTGATGCTTCACGTCACCACCATCCCAGCCTGTAGCAGTAATGTTGACTCCAGTCCAAGCCAAGGAACAGATACTAATATCAGGAAGGGCTGCCTGCTCTTAGTCCATTAAATCGATTGGTCGGTCTTAGTCAATCAATATTAGTTAGTCGTTTTTATATTTTTAGATGCAAAGTGCATCTACGGTATATGACGTCAATCAGAGGTGCAGCAATTTGGGAATCTTGCGTTTCGGTTTCGATTCAGATGACCGTTTTGAGTTACTTTTCCCATTTGACTGAGGTCGGGATGGGCGTGAACTAGAGTGGTTTTTGAGGGTGCTCGGTTAAAAAAACATGCTATCACAAAGTGCTTGTTTGTGAGCGTGTTCTTTGAAAATGTTGTTGCGTTGAAAGTTAGCTTATGTTTGCATTTCCACATTTTGCCAACCACATGTCGCCCACTTTGCATAGCGTTCATGGACTAATATCGATATGGACATGCCATTCCATTAGTGGAGATACCTGTTGCAGACAGTGGAGGTAATGTAATTATTACCAATGGTGACTGACAATATGCATTAAGCATCGGGTATAATGGCTATGTCCACGGAGCGAGACATAATAAAATCGGCTGTGTATATCTGAGACTCGATATCAGTGAATGGTGTGAGGCCGCGGCGCAATATCTCGTTATTGCTGCTACCATGCACTTTTAAGATGTGTTCTAAAAATGGATTTCCTTTAACAATGACTTGAGCACTACTCAAGTAATTCATGCGAGTACTCGATCTGGGATGACATTACTCAGACTGCGGTAGACACTTTAATAGGTCTCAAAGAAAGGATCACACTGAATCAAATGTAAACCTTTACTCCATGTAAACCTTGAATAGGATTAATTTCATTGATTAGTGGGCGGCCCACTAATGCCTACTAGGGGAAACCAGTCGGGCTGCGTTGTACCAGTCGGGCTGCATTATATACCAGTCGGGCTGTGTTGTACCAGTCATATCTATCTAGGTCGTCCTTGGACGGGCCCTCCATCGGTGCTTCCAGTCATCCCGATCCTCCATGCATGCCATCTGGCTAGCTCGCCGGTGCTTTCTGTTCCCGCATCTCCTGAGTACGTCCACGTAGGTTAATGTGGGACGTCCTCGTGATCGATGTCCGTGTGTTGGCTCCCACAGCACAAGTTTGCTGGTTGGCAGCTCATGGTGTCTCTGGCAGTGACCTGCCAGCCCAGTCGGGCTGCGTTGTACCAGTCAGGCTGCATTATATACCAGTCTGGCTGCGTTGTACCAGTCAGGCTGCATTATATACCAGTCGGGCTGCGTTTTACCGCCATGCTGCGTTTTACCAGTTGGGCTGCGTTGTACCAGTCGGGCGGCATAGGCCTACTTTCAGAAGGGCTTGTTGCCGTAAGCCCTGTCACAAGGCTCTAAATCAACAGGTCCTTTACTTCATGTTCGTCCAGTTTTAGCTTTAAAGGCGCTACTGTTTGACCTGTTTTTGTGTGTGGAGCACTGATGAGTCTGTGGGATTTTCCTGTTTCTTTTTTTCCCCTTTGTCTTTTTTATTTGAACTGTCTATGTATGTATCTTGATGTATTCAAGGGCTAAGCAGCGATATAACTTTTTTTCCTGCATGTTTTCCCACAGCTTTGTGGGTAAGCTGTGTGTGCTGACTGTGTGTCTGTCTGTCTCTCTCTCTTTTTTTTTCTCTCTCCCTCCCTAAAGACACTGAAAGCGAAAGGACCACAGATACAGACTGGGGACTTCCCCGTTTCCACTTTCCACCGGTCAAGGAATCTGTTATTTCCAGTAAAATACCGGCCCATCCATCCGACAGGCAAACCTTGTTAGGAGGATGGATTATGTATAAAAAGATCCTCTGTCAAACCAGTTTTCCTTCATTAAGCCTAAAATCACTCACTGACACAGAGGGTCAAAGCCATGCTAGCTCTATGTCATCAGCTAGGAACATCATTAGGCTACATTACATAGCAGGAATACAAGTCACTGCTATGGTTTTATGACAAGCAAGTAGACTGACACAATTTATTTATTATATTGCAATATTTCCACTATTTCCACAATAATCACAATCGCACTCTTTCACCAAATCATGCACGAGTGCTACAGTGTAGGTTAGTATATTAGGACAAGTGCATGACAGTAAGGTTAGTTAGGGTAACGGTTAGAATAATTTTTTTCATTTCAGATAATGGTTGAAGAACCATACACATCACAGATGTCTAAGTAGCATATTTGTAGAAAAAGTCCAGGAGGGATGGAGTTGTATCCTTTTTAGTTCCAATTTAAAAATATAAACTGCCAGCTGTCCTGGTGATAATTAGCTTCTCTGGTGACCTGATCTGGCTTTGCCTTTGTCTCTACTCACCATGCTACTAGGAGCAGCTGCAGTTTACGTGACAATACTCACCATGCAGACAAAGACTGTCAGAGGAGATGAGAGTCATATCATATGTCTCCTACTCTGTCTCCCTCTGAGCCCAAATATTGGCCTAATAGTAGGGAATGGGATGTGAAAAAATATATATTGAATTGTTAAACTCCCAAGATGGATCTTTTAATCTATATATTTTCAGTGGATGTGTGACCTTATCTCCAGAATGCCTCCCTCCCGTCTTGCAGATGTCTCTAGTTTGCCCTGCAGAGTTTCTGAACTACTATGGAAACTTGGTTGACCAAATTACATCTTTTGACACCACGGGCACGCCCCCTAAACCAGCGTAATGTAATCTATATTGAATTGAAATCAAATTTAATCAGGACCTTGTGAATCTAAATCAAATTGGATAATGAGTGCGGCCGAAATTCAGCCTTACTAAATAGAATAGAAATACTTGACTACTCTAGTCTTCCCTACTGTCTCAATAAAACACATTGATGTGCAGTGTCTCCCCTGAAAAATAATTCAACAGCGGTGCTGTGCTGCATGCACGCTGCCGGAATCCATTATGTGCGTGTGCACGTGCCGCCGGAATCTATATTAGTGAAAGAGAGAATTAACTTAAAACGACCTTAGAATTGTTTGAGATAGGTTATTCATGTTCACCACGTATATACAGGGAACAAACTTAACTTTTTGACTTACCAGCCATTTGGCTGGTAGATTTTAAAAACTACTAGCCATCCAGATTTTTTACCAGCCAAAAATTATAAATAGCTTTTTAGTATATCGCCATGTGTTATTATTACTATATAATACTCTCGTATGCTATTTTCAATTAATATCATAAACAACATAATTTAATTGAGAAATGTTTTTGTCTTGGTGATCATGCATTCCACTGGGTAGGCTTTACAACCATAAATAATTAGCTGAAAGTGAAAGCCGACACACCTATATGAACATGCTGGACTAACGTTATAAAAAAAACACAATAAACGTACTCGCACATCCAGGCGAAGTCCCTGTATGGTCTTGATTTTTTTCGCTATAGCGTGGGCGTTACGGAATAGTATCCGCATTTTAGCCAGAGTCGACTCTTGACAGCTTGGTCAACAGTCGTACAGTCGGAGCAGCCAGGAGCGGAGTAGACTGTGATTTGTATCTAACAGAGCAGTCCCTGTGACAGCGTGACGTCTCGTGGCTTTTGATGGCTTCCAGTTTCATCACCGACGTCCCGATGACAAATGAAATTCGTTTTCTTTTATCCGTTGCTTTGGCACGACATGGTATACAAAACATTACCCCCCCCCTCAAATTTAAGCCAAGCTGGTGGTAGCAACGGACTCGTCAACGTTAATGTTGTCGCCTGTTTTTCTTAATTTTGAGGGGGGACCCGGGGGAGCTACTCCGGGAATATGCCTCCACATATTTGGTCAAATCAAATGCAAAATTAAATATCAGAGCACAATCAAAAACGCGATTGCAGGTTTTTTTTTGTAGGCTAAAGAACGGATGAAGACAGATCTCATGTGCGTCTCATGTTACAAACTTGATCTCGTGAGCAGAGCGCATCTCACACACACACACACAGTTTCACTTTCGTTTCAACTCACCACGCCCGCATCCAATAGGGTCCAGCTGCAGCCCCGGAGATTGTTCCAGATTGGGCAACTTCCACCCGCTCCCACGACATTTCTCTCGCTCAGCTGGAGGCTACTCCCTGCATCATATTAATGCCGACTCATGCAGTGGATTTTGTTGGCCGCCAGATGGCGCCCAGGCCTTAATTTATGACGGCCAAACATTAAATCTACACGCCTGTGGCGCTGGGCGTGTAACTATTTTGTACCCTGCGTATATATATACACGTTATTTGATCGTTTTTCCTTTTTTTCGATTTTAACACTTTGATTACCACTGGTGAACATGGTAAAACGTGTTTAAATGCCAGCACCCACTTCAATGATAGCGTTGTGAACGCATAATCTCTGTCTTAAATTATGGCTATGTGTCTAATCTGCCCGTCGCTTATCAATGACTTGTTTGCAGTCAACATTGTCGAAACGGATTGTTTTTTAATCGGTTAATTTCCGTTTTATAGCATTTTGAAAAGCCCTCGTTTTTCAGGAAAATATATGGATTCCGTGATAAACAGCATTTACTGGAATATTCTGGCATACACAAAAACGTTGTCATTTTTCGGCCTATTTATGAATCGTTTTCAAATAAACGCTAGATTATCGATAGTATATGTGTACTTATGCACGCTATAGAAGCGATCTGAAAAGTGTATTCTCATTTCCTGATTGCACACACACACACACACATATGGGACACGTTGATATATCTGTGAAAAAAGCTCTGATTACCCCAAGACTGGTAAAATAGATTCCTTACCTCAGATCAGATGTTATCCAAAAATATTATTCCAATTCCTGATCGCCAATCAAATATCGATTGCGTTTATTGATTCAGCGTTGGGTGCTGGAAATACATAATCCACGCTGTTCTGAGGGCCGGAGATCACTTGGTCTCTTCAGTTGGCTTGACGGAAAAGTAAAATGAGGAAACTGCCCCCCCCCTTCATCAGTCTAAACTAATGGGGTGCAGTTACACAGGGTGAGATGATAGGCGGCGGTATATTCCCAATTGAGCTCAGAGAGACTCTGCAACACTAGCGTGAGGCTCGATTGATGAAATATGAATTCAAATCGCCAATAATAAAAAATACGACAAACAAACGCTATATAGCGTTGCAGGCACTCAACTGGCGGCATGAACTAACGACAAAACGCGCCGCTGGCATCCAAAGTGTTAATATCCTATTCAATGTCAGGGACCTGTATGTTGCCGGTAGAAGGCATACTGCGACGCAGAGGGTGCAGTACCGGCCGCGTGTATGCTTTCTACAACGCAGTTGTGTTTCCGGGTTCCTCTGATTGGCCACTGACCTATGCTATTACGCCCCCCTTTACACTCTTGCCTGAGCGCCGGCTTGTCTCACATGACTCGGTCCAGCTCCAGCAGCAGCGGCCGTCTTCCGCCTGCGGTATCCTCCCTCCGAGGCGGCTCGTTCTTATTATTATCCCCCATTGTTCAGGTCGACATGGTCGTACAAACACCCGTTGGAGGAGTAGTGGGGGAGAAGAAGAGGAATATTTTTAAATAGCAAGAATTATCGACTGGCAACTCTGTGCTCGTCAGACCTGCAGC
Source organism: Notolepis coatsorum (assembly GCF_963971535.1). NCBI lineage: Eukaryota > Metazoa > Chordata > Actinopteri > Aulopiformes > Paralepididae > Notolepis > Notolepis coatsorum. The sequence goes on from NC_140175.1 coordinate 50,137,570, forward strand.
TGCTGGTACTGTATGGAGAGAGAGGCGGGGGGAAACCCAAAACAACATTTAATAAAGACGAGTGTTGGTTGTGTTTCCCCATGAGACCCCCCGCTGTTGTTGTGTGTCTTCTAATCGGCTACTGTACATGGAGATGAGACCCCCCGCCTCTCTCCATACAGTACCAGCAGCTGCAGGTCTGATGAGCACAGAGTTGCCAGTCGATAATTCTTGCTATTTAAAAATATTCCTCTTCTTCTCCCCCACTACTCCTCCAACGGGTGTTTGTGCGACCATGTCGACCTGAACAATGGGGGAGAATAATAAGAACGAGCCGCCTCGGAGGGAGGATACCGCAGGCGGAAGACGGCCGCTGCTGCTGGAGCTGGACCGAGTCATGTGAGACAAGCCGGCGCTCAGGCGATCTGTGTAAAGGGGGGCGTAATAGCATAGGTCAGTGGCCAATCAGAGGAACCCGGAAACACAACTGCGTTGTAGAAAGCATACACGTGTACTGGCCAGATCCTCCCAGGTGGTGGTATCGAGCACCCTTTGTAACTTTGTATCTTGGCCTGTGCGTCGATCAAATGTCTCCGGGTCGGCTTTTGTTTCTTCGGCCAAGCTGATCGGTTATAACGGTCGGAGTGAGAAGGATCAAATGCTCCCGATGCATGATGTGTGGTGGATTATGTTGGACGATGGACATCAATACTTGGAATTGTGATCAGATAATAGAAATGTTCTTTTCGGGGTACATCCTAGTCAAGGTAAGGGCTATTTGATATCAATCTTACATTGATCCAACCATGTCTTCATATTGATCCGAACGTGTGTGTGTAACGTTACTCCACAACATGCCGTTGGTGACGATCAAAGCATCAAAAAACGACCCCCCCTCCCTTTCATGCATTCATGATGAAACATAATACCTATATGATATAGATTTGATTTGAGAATAATAGTGGGTCCAGGCAAGAAACGGCAACGGTTATAGTATAATACACGCATAAGGCTATTCCTCAGCATTTCAGGAATTACCCCAGACCAATCAAACCATACTCATATTCACCACGGTATAAAACGGGAATGTATGTATGAAAAAAATTATTTCTTTTTCACATATTGAACGATAGATACTCGATGTCAAATGGGCCATAGTATTGTATCCATAGCTATAATATAGAATATAGTTATAGCTCTACAAACAAGGTGACTCACTCCTATCTTTTAAAGTGTGGCAGTGCGACCACAGGGCCAATGCTAATAGCTGGCAGCCAATGAGTTAAGCACCCCCCACAGCCCAAATGGAATGATAAAAAGAAAATAATAATAATACATTTTTATTTATTTATTTTTATTCTGGGGGTAATCTAGTTCATAGCAGCGGCGCTCATGATTTAGCAGCAGTGCATATAAGGGAAACACTGATGCGACTGGACTGACCAAATGACCCACTGTCTCCTCCTCCTCCCAGGTGTTGCGGACGGCGTGGGTGGTTGGCGTGACTACGGTGTGGACCCCTCCCAGTTCTCCACCACTCTGATGAAGACGTGCGAGCGCCTTGTGAAGGAGGGACGCTTCACACCCAGCAGCCCTGTAGGCATCCTCACCTCCGGGTACTTCGAACTACTTCAGAACAAAGTACCACTGCTGGGTGAGTGTATACATACACATACATACACACACGCCACAACCACTAGTAATCACAATTGCAGAACAGAAATAATAATGCAGTTATCAAATACCAAATCCTGATATTGCAACATCCCTAATACTCTGCTTGGAGTGCCCGATGGGTGGGGTTTGTCACATCTGGTCAATTCAGGCTAATCTTAAAATGGTCTGTGTTTGGGTCTGTGTCAGAGTGAAAAGCTGCTAAAATGTCTTATTATTATTATTATTATTTATTATTATTATTATTATTATTATTATTATTATTATTATTATTATTATTATTATTATAATTATTATTATTATTATTATTATTATTATTATTATTATTATTATTATTATTATTATTATTATTATTATTATTATTATTATTATTATTATTAATAATAATAATAATAATAATAATAATAATAATAATAATAATAATAATAATAATAATATAGCAATTTTCTAGAACTCAAAGTTTATGTCTCAATGTATCCAAAGTTCTGGGTCCTCAGAAGTATAGTATTGCATGTACATCCATGCACACACACCCCACAGTGTCACACAAGGTCTCCGGCAGAGTGGGTGAGTCATGCAGCACCATGTAAACACTGAGAGGAGCCAAGAACATACCTACAGGATGAGTCACAGACTGCCACCACTGGCCCCGCCCACACAGCTGCATACAATCCTCATTCTGTTCTCTCTGGTCACGCCAAAACATTACTCAGATCGGCTTGTTTCATGCTCCTCAAAGGACCGATCCATGGTCACTATGGGAACACTACTGCCTAGATCTACATTCATGGTTTTATTGGATTGAAGATATTTGTGTCACTCTTGAAAGGTATTGTCTGAGCCATGTGACAGTTAAAATGCGTTTTCCATGACGTTGAGCCTGTGAAAGGTTTGTTTACATTTACATAACCAATGGAATAGAACAGACATGTGTTTTGAGTTGTCAAACTCTTGAAGAACACAGGTGAATACTGTCTGCACCTAAAATGTAGATGATCAAGAACACAGGTGAATACTGTTTGCACCCAACATGTAGATGATCAAGAACACAGGCAGGGGAGGAAACTAACTTGTTGGCTTACCAGCCAACTGGCGAGTAGATGATTTTTTTTACCAGCCAAAAATAAATCGCTAATTGTGATAATTACTTCTTTGTATGTCTTCATCTAAATTGATTTTCAATCATAGTAATAATCACACTATTTAAAATATTTATTAGCATAAAACATTAATAAGTGTCTCTACTCTCCACAATATTAGCATACAACATGTATTAATCACACTGTCTCTACTCTTCAAAATATTAGGATATCACATACAGTATTAACATGAAAGAGGGAACTATTCTGGACTGGGTTGGGCTGAACTGGGCAGTGAAAGATGCTGGGTTGGGCAGGGAAAGTTGGGCTGGTCTAGGTTGGACTGGGCTGGGCAGTGAAAGAACCAAGCATTTCACTGTAATGTAATGGCTAAATAAAACAACTTGAACTTGACTTGTTACATTTGCACTCTGGTTGGATGCCAAATGTATTCTGGTTGTACTGTACTTGTGCTGTATGGTGACAATACATTGGAATCGAATCTCATGTCAACGCTAGGGGTTCAGCAGGTGTATTCTGAATGACAAGTATGACAACATTACCGTTGTGAAGGGCATATGGGCGAGTGCAGGGCTGTACACTGCGACGAGATTATCGCAAATTGCCCCTTTAATTGGCCGTTGCGATTGGTAAATAATATTTGGGGGCGGGCTTGCGAGTAGTGATTTCAAGCCTTGCATTCGCATTTCACTCCTAAATTATCCAAGGCGTGTGATGACGCTGAGCACTCAGGTATGATCAGCGGGGAAAATCAACTGAGCACTACTCACTCTGATAGACTGTCTGATTTAGCTATGAAGAAATGTAAAGTTAGTAGTAGGGATGGGAATCGATGGTTCCTAACTGGGTTTTGGTCATATGCTCCCGAAATTCTCCCGCTGTTTGGTTGCTTCTATGTGCAGTGAAAACTACTCAAAATGCTTTAGAACCTAGTCATTGATTTAGTTCAGGGTTAGCAGCGGAGCTAATGCTAGCTAACGTGAGCTAATCAAGCTCACAGAGAGAGATAAACAGCTGACAGCAGGTAGTACAGGTACAAATACAATAAAACAAGGGGTGGGGGCTGTTGTGTAAACCTTGTGTCGCGTCAATCTGGTCCACACGTTACTCGTTCATATCTCAGCCCGTGCTGAGATATGCCCATTCCGTGGTCTGTTAATAAAGTTTTCAATCAGACAGATATATGGAAAGGCTTTTATTATAACATTCGTTGAGGTAAAATCATTATGCCTCATTTAGTCATCCTGCGGAGCACTGGTCTCCTACTCGTCGGCCGCGGGGAGCTAATGTTAGTAGCTTTGTTGTCAGCACACAGGACATTCAGGAAGTCAAAAACGAATAGCGCTTGCCGATTGGTGCTAAGAACAGCAGGGCGGGTGCAAGCGGTGTGACGTAATTGGCAGACTCGACTGTCAATCAAAATTATTCTGTTTTCCGTCAGAATGAATGAATGAGAACTTTATTAACAGATTGCATAATGGGTACAATACAGTACAGGAGGATGAAGACCAGAAAAAGACTTTCGGCTTTTTTACATAAGGGTCCTCCATTTTCAATTCATCAAAACATTTAGAGACATACAAATATACAGTAGTTTCATAAAAATGCTAAAATGCTATTTATTGATTGATTGATTGATTTAAAACTTTATTAACATATTGCAGAATGGGTACAGTACAGCTCAATACATACAATTGTTAAGGGGATGCAGACCAGAGAAAGACTTTTGTCTTGTTTACATCAGGGTCCCCCATTTTCAATTCATCATATTTCATATCTAAATCATATAATATCTCATTGCTAAATATATGCAATATATAATCTAATAATCCAATAATCTAAATCTAATATATAATATAAAAATGCTAAATGCATGGGTATTTTATTTTGTCTTTAATGTTAGCTTGCAAACTCAAATACTGTCTTGGTAAGCCTCAATGAATTGTTTGGGGTAAAAAAAGAAAAACATTGTGATGTGTATCTAGGGGTGGGCGATATATCGAGTATACTCGATGTATCGTGGATTGTTCTACCCGAGATGTAGTACTGTACTATATCGCGAACATCGAGTATTTAGTTTATATGGCGCCGCCCGCGGCCGAGAGACACTCGCAGTGCTTTCCTCGAGAAGGGACGGCGGAGCTATAGGCTAACGTTAGTGTAGTCAGGGCTGTACATTGCGATATAATGTTGCGGTTGTAATTTCATTAGACAGACCAGCGCGGACCTTTAATAACATGTAATTTAATTGACACGAGCAATGAGCTAACGGTAGCTGCTAACCAAGGTATCCATTAGGATTATGCTAAGCTAACTAGCGATAGCTGCTAACCCTGGTAAACGGTCAAAGCGGACTCCACAAGACTAGTTCCATTCGTGAGGAAATGGGGTGGGTTATATTGACAACGCTTGACAACAGCAGTTTAAACATAACTTCATATTTATTAGTTATTCGTTTCTGTATATCATTCAATTTCCATCTCCGTGTGTCTCCATCTCCATCTCTTCCTGTTTACATTCGAGTGTGACGTTATCACCTACGGCAGCTTAGACGATCAAAACGCGAACCTAGAACAAACCCCGAGGGGGGGGGGGGGGGGGGGCGGGGGCTGGCTCTCTTGTTCATTCTCGCCCCCTCTCTCTCTCTCTCTCGCTCTCTCTCTACATTCAATGATTTAAAGTAGCCAAACGTTACAGACAGTATAAATACTAACTGGATAGTTGATGATATAAACATTTAATTTCATTATCTGAAATATTCTAAAATCATTAAGTCTGCTATAAGCCATTATACCTTTGTGTGTGATTATTATTTTCTCACAGTAGGGTGTGTATATATATACATATATATATGTGTGTGTGTGTGTTTGGCTAAAGTGGATAGAAAACACAGTACTGTGTAAAAGTCTTAGGCACCCAAGAGTTGTCTTAGATGTAAATAATTTTTTTTATTATTGTGTCAGTAGACTACTCTTAGTACATTTTCATTACATTATTTTTTAAAGCATCTTCATGGTTTAATAATGCAAACATATGTTGCAGGGACTTATTATAATCATCATATTGGCGTGACTGTATGCATCAAAGGGTTAAATCAAGCATTTTTAAGTGATTTAGAGGAAATGTAAAAATATCGCGATATATATCGTGTATCGCGATATAGCCAAAATATATCGCAATATCATTTTTGGCCATATCGCCCAGCCCTATGTGTATCGTGTATCGCCGAAAGGTCAGAAAATATCGTGATATCATATTTAGGCCATATCGCCCAGCCCTAGTTGGTTCATTATAAAAGATACAAACCTGACAACAAAAGCACTTAAATGTTAAATAAAAGGACCACAGTAATGAGGCAGGAGGAACATATTTTTTTGCACTATAATGGTAAAATTGTTATTTAAAAATTTGCCCCTAAAACATATTTTATGCCCCTAAATTTCTAATTTAGGGGCAAGTGTGCCCCTCGTGAAAAAGCTTAGCGTACAGCCCTGGAGTGGTGATATGGGGGGAAACCCGGTAATAATAAAATGTCACTCGGCTGCATTTAAGCAAAGCCGCTCAGTATAGTCCACTATGTTGAATGCGCATTATGGTAGCTTGTTACATGCTAGGTAGCTAGCCGGCTAATGCTGGTTAGCCTCACGCCCACTTGTCATTCTCATCCGACTCGAAGGAGAACGTCGTGTGCTGTTGTTCGCCCCCCTGTCAGACCGCACTGATATCCGAAAGCGACGACTCTACATGCAATTATTTTCATCCACGATGTGTTTTTGTCTAAATTTGTCTACATTGTCAAGCCGGTGACAGGAGTCTGTAGGTCTGCGCGCAGTGGTCACTGGTCTGTCCACTTCCCCTAGATGCGCGACATCTTCTAGAAAACAAGTGTTCATTGGAGGAGCTTAGAGCGCATCTGTACAACGATGATGTTCATTGGTTATGGTCGGATTATTATGAGGCGCAAATGGGAGGAATCATAAGGGGGGAGTCAGAGTTCGGCTTGTGCCAGTGAGCGAATCAGCAGATTGCAGAATGATTTTTTTGTTTTGTTTTGTTTACTAGTACTCGCCAGACTGGCGAGTGCTCTTCATGAATCACTCGCCAAACATAGAAAATACTCTCATTTGGCGAGTAAAGTGGCCTAATTTCCTCCCCTGAACACAGGTTAATACTGTCTGCACCTAACATTAGTATGCATTAGTATTAGTATGCTGGTATGACATTTTCTCACCGCGGTTGTGTGTGTGGCTAATCACCGCGGGATGCGGTGGTACCGCACTTCTATTAACACTTTAACTGCCGAAAACGTGTTTAGGCATCTTTCCTAGCCATGCTAAAGTTGCCGAGGACGCCCTAACTCGTCTTTAATATCAATATTTCAAAAATCTGTGATCGAAATCATATTTTTCCTCCGCAGCCCTGAGACACAGTGCTGGCCTCCTCTCAACCCTCTAGCGGTTCAAGAGCGCCATCTGGTGGCCGATCGGCAGAAGCGCCAAACAGGAAGTCATATGGATGAAGTGCTGATCGTCCATATTACTTCCGGGCACTCTCTATAGGTCCCGGGACTCGATCTCGACACAATACATAGCGATCCGTTGCCAATAACTCTATAAACAACATGATTTGGACGTATATACTATTATACAACCTGGAAATAGATCGCGTATTTCTACATCCCATAATAGGAATATTTCAGTTCCACGCTCATCGTCCAACGGCGCGAGGAAGATACGGTAAGATTCAGCGTTATTTTTGAACGTGTTCGATATAAACTGCTCTGATGATCATATCACCCACACTAGATTAATGATATAACGCTGCCCACGGAATTATAAACGATCCCCCGCCCATCCGTTCATCATCAGATGATACGTAGAAACTTCTAGAAGTACGTCCAATTGAAATATTTGATCTCGCACAGATTCCTACCAAACTGTATTTCATCATCAATATAATGCATTTGGGGCTATAAATCACGTTCTGGAGAAAGCTGCAGAAAGAGATGAAAACATACTTATACTTTAGACCATATTTTACTATGGATATGTGAATGAAAAAGTTTAACGTTGCTACACAATGAACAATACATATAGGACCTTGAATGGGCCCTAATAATGGCAATCTAGCAATAGAATTTAAAAAGTTATAGCTCTGCAAAGAAGGGGAACTTCTCCATAGACAAATAGAGATGGCAACGGATGGTATATCATGAATTTAGCCTTAGGCAATCAAAGTGTTAAAAAAATAAATATATATATATTTTTATACCTGTATATATATTTTTTATTATTAAGACATGAGAGTTTACTCGCGATCGTGATTAGAAAAAAATTCTAAGGCCATAGGAGTCCCGAAACTATTTTAAACATGTTTGATAATGTATCAATTTGTCCCTCAACGTTCTGCAATGTGATAAAAGTAGTAGGGTGTTGCCTGCTCCTTTAAGAGCAAGCATTGCGTTGTGTGTCTCCTTACTAAAACTAACGTTATTTGAGCGAACATTTAACATTAATATGACACTATTTTAACGTTAGTGAATGTGAATGCACATACATAGCTAGTTAAATATCACAACTTGTTTCATCATTGGGGGAAACTAAGTGCTGCCTCTCTGCCACACTCGGGACCACGCCAACGTAGCTAGCGCTAGCCTATACAGTGGCTAACGTCTGGACCACGGCAACGTAGCTAGCGCTAGCCTATACAGTGGCTAACGTCTGGACCACGCCAACGTAGCTAGCGCTAGCCTATACAGTGGCTAACGTCTGGACCACGCCAAGGTAGCTAGCGCTAGCCTATACAGTGGCTAACGTCTGGACCACGCCAACGTAGCTAGCGCTAGCCTATACAGTGGCTAACGTCTGGACCACGGCAGAGAGGCAGCACCCAAAGGATCATTAGAAAATCAGACTAAAATTCCTAGTTAAAGGAATAAACCAACAAAACTGCACTCAGACCATCCCCCGTCACTCTTAAAGGAAAGAACCAACAAAAAGAAAATGTCCCTACCTCACCATACCCCTAATCCTCTATCCCCTCGTCTCCCTCTAAGGCAGCATAAAGCTGAGGATATGGCCCGATTTGTGGCTCAATCTCTTTCTGTCCCACCATCAGCATTTGGCTCGTTACGTGTGAAGTTACCAGCCTACCCAAGAGAGGCATACCACAACAGAAAAGGAGAACCAATATCAACCCTGCCACCCCGATGGATATCCCCGTCTGCATCACTATGCTTCCCCACTGTCCCAATCTTTCCAACACCCCACTCCCCCACCATTCTTCATTCCGGCCAGAATTCCCCCTCAACTCCCCCCTCAAATCCTTCAGCTTAGCCATGGCCTCGGAGAACTTTCCCCCTGGCCCCACATTCGTCGGAATGAATGTGCAGCAGTACTGTCCAAACATGGAACAGACTCCACCCTTCTCCGCCATTAACCAGTTCAGAGCCTGTCTATTCTGCCACGCCACCGTACTGGTCGCGTGCATCTGGTCCCCCATTGCATCCAACGCCTCCTCGGTGTAATTGAGATACCGCTGCTGATTGTAAAACAAATAGTTGATCCACCCGGTGTTCTTATTGACCGATATCCATGGCAGAATAGACTCAAACCCTGCCGCAATCTCATTCTTAGCCATGAACTCGGCTGGAATGCCCCTTGGCTGTCCTATGCTGTCCAGATACACCCTTGGGTCTGCCTTGTAGCTACGCTTCGTTCGAGAGATAGGAGACTCAGAAGGTCCTTCCGTCACTGATAATGGTAGGACCACCATTGGCATGATCGCCTGAACCCGGGCACATCTACCTGACCAATCTAAAGGAAGTGTATTCCTCAACCTCCTACCGCCGCAGAGCCAGTATTGGTCCGCCAGTGCCATATCCTGGACATGAAAAGGGCAAGCTACAGGCCGTGGGTTGGTATCCACTCCCTTTAACACGACCCCGTGTCCACACTTTCCTTCTTTCGTACAGTTAGTCGTGATGCTCCAAATAGTAGTGCACCGCCCCTCTGCCACCTCCCCTACATCCCGGGTCCCCTCCTTTTGCAAGCACTCGAAATCCTTGGTCAGCCATAGTTTGACACCTCTGGGTATTGGCAACCCCGTCGCTACCCCCTGCACACGTACATCCAATTTCCTACACCGTTCCCGCATAGTGACATCCTTGAAATCCGTGACGTTTCCTGCCGCCTTGAAACGACTAGAGCCGAGAAACCCCAAACACTCTGCCTCGCACCAAGGGCGACTATTATGGGGCCCCTCCCATGCCTCTGCGTCCCTGTCACACTGAGCCCAACTGAACTTCGTGCCCTTCACCAGCAGCCTATCCGGACGTGCCTTGGAGCAGACATAACAATCCTCTATCTGATTCTGCGCGCTCGTGTACTGGACCCACTTAAACCACTCATTCCCTAAAGCCGCCCTATACATCGGGTCAGCCTCCGGGTCTTCCTCGTCATAGTCATAGTCGCCCCCATCTTGTTCCCCGGAAGGAAGCAAACCCCTCAACCTGGCCCAGAGTGAGCCCACTGAGTCCCTCAACGTTCCGGCTGTCCTCTGGAACATATCCTGTCCCCCCACCTCTTCCGACTCAGTGTCCTTGACCTCCCTTTTTCCCCTCACCCCTGTCCCCTGTGATTGGTTCGGGACAGGCTCAACTCTCCTATCTACCCCCACAACCCGATGCTCGTTAGTATAATGGTAAGTATCCCCGCCTGTAACGGGGGAATGGTCAAAATCAAAAACATGCCCTTGCGGTCCTACGGGAAACACCCCGTTTGGTTGTAGTCTTATCTTCTCCCCCCCTTCCTCGATGGAGGGAAAAGGGGGCGCCTGATTCTGAGCCTGGTCATGAAAGTCTGCTGGTACTTGAGCCTGAGCGGGACCCCGTGGGACTCCTACCCACTCAAACCCGTCATCCTCAAGGACGGGTCGACCGTGACGGTTCTTAATGACGTCGTTGTGCCCGGCCGACCGTCCGCACACTGCTGCCAACATCTGCGGGAGCATCAGCAGGCACTGCACCTTCCAGTTGCCGTCTCGGACCCTCCATGTCGGGTTCTGCATAACTGCGATCGATTGTATCCCCCAAGAGATCGCCGCTGGCCTTTATGCAGTGATTGAAGTGGAACCAGGTCGCTGATCCCTTGACTTGGACTGCCGTTCCAGTCGATCGGATCACCTCGTACGGGCCCTCTCTCCGGGGTGATGACCACTTTCTCTTGTGGACCTTTACGAAGACCAAGTCCCCAGGGATCAGTCTCGGTTTGGTGGCTTCCTTCTCCGCCTCCTTCTCCCCCTTTCTCTCCTTTCTCTGCTCCTGTCGAAACACAGCTTCATGTATTTTAGTCACTTGCTGAAGATATTTTTTCAGATCTTGCTCAAAAATATCTAATGCCGGGCCCCTAGCCAGGTGTCTAAATGGCGGTGCTGGCATGCTGCGGCCTGTAAGCATTTCATGCGGTGTTAGCTGTGTTTGGCGGTTTACGCTGCTTCTAATAGCCATCAGAGCAAGTGGCAAAGCATCAATCCAGTTAAGCTTAGTTTGCATACAGATTTTCAACAGTTTGTTTTTAATGACCAGATTGGCCCTTTCCACCTTCCCCTGCGACCCGGGACTATAGACACAGGAAAGGCGCTGTCTTATACCTAATTTCTGCATCAGCCCTTTAACCACCTTGTCGATGAACTCGCGGCCATTATCGCTTTGTAATATCGTGGGAATTCCAAATCTCGGAATGACCTCGCGACACAGGAACTTGATCACTGTGTCCGCGTTCTTGTGTTTAGATGGAATGGCCTCAATCCAGCGACTAAAGCAGTCCTCTACTACCAGGAGGTATCGTTTGCCCTGCACTGGCGTTATCATGTCTGTATAGTCCATAATCAGATGTCTGAATGGTCCCTCAGGGAGGGGTGTGTAAGCCGCCACTGTCGGTACTCCTTTGCGCACATTGCCCTGTAAGCATGTTAAACACCTGGCTAGTGTAACGTCAATTTGTGCCTGAAGCTTTGGGGACCAAAATCCCATTTTCGTGATTCGTTTCAGGGTCTCTGCTCTTCCACAGTGATCAACACCATGAGCCTCAGGTATCACTAAGGACAGAAGATCGATGGAGGCGACTATCAAACCGTTATGACTCCTCCACAGACCATCTGCCCCCCTTACAGCCCCCCTCTCCGTCCACGACTGTTTCTCGGCCTGCGTGGCTGAGTCCTGAAGATCACTCAAATTATCCTCAGTTACCTCAGTCGTCAGTTCGGCCGCAAACATCAGAACAGCCGTGGACGGCACCGCAGCCGCCGCCTTCGCGGCCTCGTCCGCCGCGTTGTTTCCCGTCGTCACAAAGGACAGGTATTTTCTGTGTGCCTGGCACTTTACGATAGCAATGCTTTTGGGCAACTTTACAGCCTGAATAAGCGCCACAACCTGCTTGTGGTGAAGGATCGGTGAGCCGTCCGATTTCTTAAAGCCTCTTGCCTTCCAAATGGCCGCGAATAGGTGGCATACGCCATGCGCATACGCAGAGTCTGTAAAGATGTTAACCGTGCGATCTTTAGCTATTATGCATGCTTCTATTAGTGCTATTAGTTCTGCAAGCTGGGCCGAACATGGTTGCATGCATTGTCCGGCCTTTCTTGTTAGTGTTTCTCCGTTAGGTTTGCACTGTACGACGGCGTATCCTGACCTTAAATTTTCCCCCTCCCGATAGCAGGACCCATCCACAAAAAGTGAGAGTTCTGCTATCGCGAGCGGGTCGACTCCCAAATCAGGACAGAGTTTCACGAAAGCCTGTACCTCCACCTCACACTCATGCGGTTGACCCTCGCTCGGGAGTGGTACCAGATCCGCCGGGTTACTGCCGTGGCATGTTTTTATCGTAACGTCCGAGTACTGCAGGAGCCTCATGTAAGCCTGTTGCCGTTGGCTGGTCAGAACAAATTTGCCTCTTTCAATCAAGTTTGCCAATTTGTGATGTGTCCAAATGCAAATGTCATATCCCATTGTCACGGCCGTTGCCTTCTCATACATCAAATGTGCTGCGGCCAGGGCCTGATAACAAGGTGGCAGACCCTGCTCTACCGGCGAAAGAGCTCTAGAGTAATATGCTATCGGTTGTTTTTTCCCACTCCCCCCCTGTGTTTGAGTCAGGACAGCTGTCGCATGCTGCGCTCTATGTGAGACGAATAGGTGGAAACACTTCTCATAATCCGGCAGCGCCAGGGCAGGGGCCTGTAACAACAGACGCTTAATGTTTATGAACGCGTCCTCCCCCTCCTCGGTCCATGTCAAGGGAGCGCGAAGCTTGTCTGTACCCGCCTCTTTTATCATCATCCTCAACGGCGCTGTCGCTATCGTATAGTCCTCCACCCACTCAGAGCTGTACCCAGTCATCCCTAAAAACGTCATCATCTGTCGGACCGTCAATGGCCTAGGTGCCTTGGATACAGCTTCGAGCTGCGTGGGTGAGATGCTTTTTATGCCCTTTTGAATGACGCGAGACAAGTACTCAACTTTTGGCTGGCAGTACTGCAGTTTTGAACGGGATGCCTTGTGGCCTCCCACGGCTAATCCACTCAAAACTTTGATGGAGTCCTCATGGCACTGCTGACGTGTATCCGAGCAGATTAGAATGTCATCTGCATACAGTAAAACCGTGCTGAGTAGTGTGTCGCACACTCCTTGCAAGTCTTCCTTGAGCGCCTTCGAGAAGTAATGCGGCGAGTGCGCGAACCCTTGTGGCAACCGGGTGTAAGAGTATTGTTTCCCCCTGTGGGTAAAAGCAAACAGATACTGAGACTCTTTTTCCAATGGAACACTGAAGAATGCCTGCGTGAGATCAATGACCGTATAGTACTGCGAGCTACTCGGGATGTTTGTCAGGAGGGTGTGTGGATTAGCGACTTCCGCCTCTGGTCCAGACACCACGTCGTTCACCGCCCTCAAATCGTGTACCAGTCTGTACCTAGCCCTGTCCGCCTTTAGCACTGGGTGGATAGGTGTATTACATCTGGATTTGAAAGGGACGAGCACTCCCCCCTTTAACAGTCCCTCAATCTGATGTGATATAGCTTCATCCGACTCTGGCTTCATTGTATACTGTCTGATAAAGGGTGGTCTACAACCCTTCTTTAACCTGACCTTCACTGGCTGTGCCGACAATATTAGACCCACATCTGTGTCGTGTTTTGACCACAACCGTTCCGGGGTGCGCGCCAACATGTCCTGTTCCAGCAAAGCATCCGCCTCTGGAATAACGCAAGGGTCTCCTGGTAATCTGATTACTTGCGGTTTTGCCAAAACTGAAAAGGAAATCATTATTTTTATGAAACTCCCATCTGCGCTGTTCCAAATTAGCGGAGATTCCGTGGAGACCCACCTTTGAGTCTCGGATTCCTGTATCATTGAACCTAGATGTTCGGATTCGTAACCAGGATTTATTCTCAGAGTGATGTGTGGGGCGGCGTCTCTTAGTCTATGTTGTTCCCGTAGATACTTACCCGTGTTAACCCTCAACGCCGCGCCCTGTCTCCCTACAATTATCGCAGATGAGTCAATCTGCACCTGCTCGGGCTGTCCCTGCAACCATGCCTTGTTCCTAACTAGGTCACTATTCGTCAAATATTGTAGTGTGCAATGTGCCTCCATGTTTGTTTGTCTAGACTGAGGCAGTTGGGTTTTCAGAAATGGCTCCCAGGGGGCACAGACCCTTTGCAGCTCTGCATCTATGTTGCCCAGCCAGAACACAGTGGCCTCTTTCTCCCCCGTCCCTTGTAGCATCATTTGGTACACGTCTTGTTCAATTTGAATCCCCTCAGGCGTACATAGGATTTTACAGCCTAGTTTACACATTGCATCTCGTCCCAAGAGATTGCGCGGGGTGCTGTCCGAAATTAATACAGGTATTGTTATGGTCTTGTTGTTATACGTCATAGAGATTGGATCTGATGTGGGTATTAATTGTGTTTTTCCCGAGAATCCGACCGTCCGAACATACTGTCCAGACTGGGGTAAGTGAGCGGCGTATTTTTGCTTTATGCAGGAAAAACCTGCTCCAGTGTCTGCCATCATCTCTGTTAATTTGCCCTCCACTAGGACCTGCAGAATAGGTTCTTGCTCAGCTCCCTTGGAAACCACAATCATTTGATTTCCCCCCGTCGCATTCTCTGGGCACCCCTAGTGATTACCCCCCTGGTTTCGGGGCCCTCCTGTCTCCCCCTGGTCGTGGGGCCCTTGTGACTCCCCCTGGCGCACGGGTCTTCCATACTCCGAGCCGGGACGGTATGGTTGCCTACATCTCATTTCCCTGTGTCCCTGCATGCCGCAGTTCCAACAGTGGAAACGGGGAAACTGTTGTTCGTTCCCCGGTCCCTGTGTAAACCGTGGGCCTGATTGCCCATTCCCTGCCTGCCGCCTGAACGCCTGGTTCTGTGAACTATAGCCATAGCTTCTCACTACCTGAGGTGCAGGCGGGGGTCCCTGGTCCTGCATGGGTGGAGAGGTCGCAGATGACACCATTACTGCCTGCAACCTCCTTTGGGGCTGCAGTTGTTGCTGAGTTAACTTCCTTGAGTCATTTCTATCCTGATCCCTGAGTTTCTGCTCCTGAGCCCTTTGCTTCTCCACACTATGTGTTACATGTGCACAGAACAAAGGATAAGTCATGTCCATTAACCCCACCACGTCTTCCAGTCTATTCTTAACCACCTCTGGAAGCCCTCTCATCACACTTTCTCTAAACATCGCTCTCTGCAACGGGTCAATTTCTGGGTTGTGTCCTAGCTCACCTCTCCACTCCTTCAGTATTTTGTTCACATAGCACATGTTCACCGGCAATTGCGTGACATAAGGTGGGGATGTTGGTTTCCCTATATCCGTCTCTCTCTGATTTAGCGCTAAAGCTTCCTGCCTGTATGCTCTCCCCTTCTGGGCGTAGAGCTTCATTACCCCCAACTCTTCTGTCCTCTTTTTCAACCTCTTTTTGCTGCTGTCGCCTGGCTTATGGTTACGAATCATTACATTCATCTCTTCGCATATGTCGAGATCAAAAGTACCTCCGGAAGGCCATTTTGTGTCCCCGGCCTTTGTACGCCTCTGCCAACGGACACCAACCTTGAGAATTAGGTTCTTTATCAACGGGTTGGTGTCCAACAGTATGTCCTCTGCTGTATGCATCGTTGTTTAGTGTGTATATGTGTTTATTGTGTTGTGTGTGTGTGGTTGTACTTCAGCTACTACTACTCTACAACTACCTACTACTCTACAACTACCACTCCAGGAACAACAGTTAACCTAGATCTACTCTTTACAACTACCACTCCAGGAACAACAGTTAACCTAGATCTACAACTACTACTCTCCTACTCTACCACTACTCTCTCTACAACTACCACTCCAGGAACAACAGTTAACCTAGATCTACAACTACTACTCTCCTACTCTACAACTACCACTCCAGGAACAACAGTTAACCTAGATCTCTCTACAACTACTCTCTACAACTACCACTCCAGGAACAACAGTTAACTTAGATCTACAACTACTACTCTCTCTACAACTACCACTCCAGGAACAACAGTTAACCTAGATCTACAACTACTACTCTCTCTACTACTACAACGCTACTACAACTCGGTGTGTGTGTATGTGTGTGACTGTGTGTGTCGGTGTGTGTGTGTGTTTGTGTGTGTGTGTGTGTGTGTGTATTGTATGTGTGTGTGTCTGTGTCGGTGTCGGTGTGTGTGTGTGTTTGTGTGTGTGTGTGTCTGTGTGTGTGTGTGTGTGTGTGTGTGTGTGTGTGTGTGTGTGTGTGTGTGTGTGTGTGTGTGTGTGTGTGTGTGTGTGTGTGTGTGTGTGTGTGTGTGTGTGTGTGTGTGTGTGTGTGTGTGTGTGTGTGTGTGTGTGTGTGTGTGTGTGTGTGTGTGATTGTGTGTGTGATTGTGTGTGTGATTGTGTGTGTGACTGTGTGTGAGAGAGAGAGAGAGAGAGAGAGAGAGAGAGAGAGAGAGAGAGAGAGAGAGAGAGAGAGAGAGAGAGAGAGAGAGAGAGAGAGAGAGAGAGAGAGAGAGAGAGAGAGAGAGAGAGAGAGAGAGAGAGAGAGAGAGAGAGAGAGAGAGAGAGAGAGAGAGAGAGAGAGAGAGAGAGAGAGAGAGAGAGAGAGAGAGAGAGAGAGAGAGAGAGAGAGAGAGAGAGAGAGAGAGAGAGAGAGAGAGAGAGAGAGAGAGAGAGAGAGAGAGAGAGAGAGAGAGAGAGAGAGAGAGAGAGAGAGAGAGAGAGAGAGAGAGAGAGAGAGAGAGAGAGAGAGAGAGAGAGAGAGAGAGAGAGAGAGAGAGATGGCTGTGAATGAATTGAAGGAGAAGAAAAGAAGTTCTTTAACAGCAAGAGCTATGGGTCAAAGAGGATCACCACGGCTTGAACAAAAAACACTCTCCCCTGGATCCCTTTGCCTGTCCCTAAATCCCCTCTCAGTCCTGCCCCCCCATGACAGATATGATGACGTATCACATCATGTCAGATCTGACATGACGTACATTAAGATGATACGTAGATTTAACATCGGAGAGAGAGAACATGAAGAGAGATAAGCAAGATATGATATCCACACACGATATGATGTAGAGAGTGAGATGTGTGTGTGTGTGTGTGTATGTGTGTGTGTGTCTGCGTACAGACGTATGTGTATTGTATGTGTGTATTGTGTATGTGCGTGTCCGTGTGTCTGTGTGTGTGTGCTGTGCCTGTGTCTGTGTGTGTGTGCTGTGTATGTATGAAAGAGAGAAAAGAACAAGATAAGATTACCAGCACACAATGTGCCGTACTGAAATGTCCCTCTGTCCAAGTTGTTTTAAGAACGTCAGCCAGACGTCTTTCAGCACTGCTAGTTGACCTATATTAAACTAGTCCACCTCATACACATTTTCCCCAACAATACATAAATAGACTATTATTAGCTTAATAGAATACGTCCAACTCGACGGTATGGTGCCAAACTATGACCATTCAACTATTAATCTACACGATATCTCAATGCCTATTCTGGGCCAAGTAGGCCCTACTACACCGCACGTGCTTCGTGGGGAGGCTTTTGCGTCTGTCACTCTGTTGGAGGGTAAAGAACTGGACTAAAAGAAAGTTCTACTTTACGAGCGTCATATATATATGCGCTATGAACAAATAGTACCACACGTATTTCGCCCGGCATATTACTGCGCGGAACCGGGGGCTGCCTCGACATGTTAGGCGGCACGATTGAACTTGAACCTAGGGGTATGGCAACCTGGCGCCAGGTTCTAGTCCAATGGTAGAATGAAACTATTATGGGCTGTTTAGTAGAAACGGGGATATTCAATGCATATTGTACAAGGAATATACAGGGGATATCAAACGATATACAAATACAATTAAATATATATATATAAATAAATATACATATTCGGTTTAATCTGATCCTTCACAACAATAATAATAATAATGATAATAGCTTCATTTTATATAGCGCCTTTCAAGAGACCCAAGGTCGCTTTACATAGATAGGGGGGGGGGATAACAAAGTAACAAACATAGTGGACAGACACAACATATAAATATGATGATGGAATTCATTCAAGTCCTCTCCACCCTCGGGTCTTTGCCACCGGCACGGTCCATCGTGATATTGGAGATGGATCGAGCAATAGACTGTTACTGTAGCTGTCAAAGCTCCATCACAAATGCAGTTATGTGAATAGAAAGGGATTCCACTCAGTCAATGTTGCGATGCGCATTTGCCTGATACATGTTGTTGCTGCATGCCGGGAGGAAAGGCATGCTGCATGTTTTCAATTCATTAAATAAAACGGATACTTTTTGCAAGGGTTTACTGACTGTCATACAAATAATCAACCAACTACATACTGTAACTTTTCAGTGCACGTTCTTATCTTATTTACATTGTGACAACAGCCTTGTGAGTTCCCGCAGTGACCCGCACACAGACATGATGGAATTCAAGTTCAAGTTTGTATTTTTCACATATAGGCAGGCTACACATGGCGTATCTGCTACATCATACATGGCAGTGAGATTCATTGTTCTTGTATATGCTCTCGTATTATTGTTTATATAGGCTACCCAATACTGACATCAAAATAGATTGTATGCCTCTAGAAATCATATGCAGCAGGTAGAAAATTGACGAAAAATCCGTCACGATCTGGAATAAAATTGAGGAGAACTTTAATCCCTGGGTATTAATCAAACGAAACGGGAAAAGGCAGTCATATTCCAGCACGGTCTTTATTAGTGTTTGCGCTGCCCAGGCAGCAATGGTTAATAGATATCGTATCCGACATCACCGTACGTGTACACGTCTGTCAGCCTGTCACATAACACGCTTCCCTCGGCTTAGTCCATTTTTCCACATTCCATGGGGGTGTGCCATTACCGTATATGGTTAATCGGGGCGGTTCTGGTATGCAAATACTTAAAACAGTGCACAAGCTCAAACGTAGGATCAAAGTCATATTTATCAAGACCGGTGTGCGTAGGACCTGTGTACGCACGTGTGATAAATCCCGTTTTTTTTGTGCGTGCACGTATTCTAAATTCTGTGCTTAAGTATGGAAATAGAACATTTTCTACGTCACGTTGATGAATGAGGGCCCAGGAGATTACTTAGTAATCTGTCATGGACTTTTAGCCGTGACAGAGTCTGATGCCATCAACGCTTGCCCTGGATGGACCGTGAAAGAGTCAGACGTGCAGCGCTGTTCTGCACAATTTTCAGTTTGTACAGATATTTCTTTAGTAGCACTTGACCAAACTACCGAGCAATAGTCAAGATCAGACGAAACTAGTGATTGTATGTGTTTGATAGAGTGATCATTCAGGAAGTAGGAACATCTCCTGGTAACAGACAGAGCTCTACCAATTTGAGCTACAATCTTATTTATAGGATTTGTCCAGGCTAGACGTTCATCTAGGATGACACCCAAAGGCTGAGCATCATTAACTTGCTCAAATGCAATACCCTTCATGGAACGCAAATGACTTAGACCCCATGTCTCTCTGGGACGGGGCCAGTGCTGACACTGAACACTACTGCTCATGTGAACGTGCTGGTCTGTCAGAAGGTCTGCTTGTATTTTAGGAAGCAGGGTTTTGTGTGTGTGTGTGTGCCCCCTGCTCAAGGTGACAGGGCCTGTTGGTCGGACCTCCAGGAACAGGAAAAGGACACAGCCCCTGGCCTTTTTTGTGTTTATGTGTCAGCCTACACAACCAGAGACTAGTCTTGTCAGCCTACACAACCAGAGACTAGTCTGTCAGCCTACACAACCAGAGACTAGTCTGTCAGCCTACACAACCAGAGACTAGTCTGTCAGCCTACACAACCAGAGACTAGTCTGGACTGTCAGTCTACACAACCAGAGCAGAGACTGGTCTAAAGTAAGAAGTTCTCTCTCTCTAGCTTCCAGTGAGGGAGGTTCTGGTGGGTGAGTTATTCTGAAGCCCTGTTTGATTTGTGAGGCGCTGATATGATGATACCTGACTCTCCTTTGTCTCCATCAACCCTGCAACAAGGAGGAGGATAAAGCACACAGCTGGGACATGAGACAATAGTGGAACAGGGCATCAGAGTAAATAATGCATAGCTTGGTCATAACAATAAAATGTTCTCTCTCACTCTCACACTCACTCTCACTCTCACTCTCTCAGGTAGCAGTACGGCCTGTATCGTGATTCTGGACAGGCTGAGTCACCAGCTCCACACCTGTAACCTTGGTGACTCTGGCTTCCTGGTGGTGCGGGGGGGCGAGGTGGTTCACCGCTCAGACGAGCAGCAGCACTACTTCAACACCCCCTTCCAGCTCTCCATCGCCCCCCCGGGGGCTGAAGGCGTAGTGCTCAGTGACAGGTCAGTATTCTGCACTATGGAACTTTTTCATCTGGTCAATTCAGGCTAATGTTAAAATGGTCTGGGTTTGGGTGTGTCAGAGTGACAAGCTGCTAAAATGTCTTATTATTATTATTATTATTATTATTATTATTATTATTATTATTATTATTATTATTATTATTATTATTATTATTATTATTATTTATTATTATTATTATTATTATTATTATTATTATTATTATTATTATTTCTTGATCCTGAAACGGTGATCCTGAAACAGTGATGCTGAAACGGTGATCCTGAAACAGTGAGATTCCCCATATGAGCTCTTCTGGTCCGGCACGACCAATGCTGTGCTCTACTGAGTGCACCTTGCTAGTTATTATTATCAGTAGAGTGTGACTGTGGCCTAAATATCTCAAACACCTCGTCTAAGCCTGCACTCTTAACAGTTTGTGTGTGTGCTTATTATGTCGTGAGTGTTGGTGACTTAATGTGACTGACCCCATCATCTGACGACATTCCCTCACTGCACCTGCCAGGCCAGCAGCACGTGGTGCAACATATACATAAACACATTTATGCGTTGGTTTTTCTATACTTGTGAGAACCAACCCTTGACAGCCCACCATTCTTTTGAGGAAAATGTTAGGTTGTGAGGACCTTTTGACTGGTCCTCACAAAAATAACTTGGGATCTTCTTTCCCTGCCGACCTGCTGACCCCCATCCAGGGAGAGAAGACCACCATGTGACCACAAGACGGTGCTGCATGCCACAGAGGCACAGTAGGGGTCTGGTCTCCCTGCCAACATATCTGTGTTCATGGGGCTCTAGGAACACTGGCTGGGACACTCAGGGCGGCTCCTGGATGGTGGAAGATTTTTCCATTGAACACACACGACAACGGACAGTCCTCATTAGTATAGATAAACATGTATGTTCTTTTTTACCACACATGCGCACATATGGCTGCATTTATATCGCGCTTTTATCCAAAGCACTTTACAATTTGTTCCTCACATCTTACCCATTCACTCACACACCGACGGCGGAGGCAACCATGCAAGGTGCCAACGTGCTCACCAGGAGCAATTAGGGGTTAAGGACACTTCTACACGCTGCCCGGGAGGAGTGGGAATCGAACCAGGAACCTCCGGATTAACTACCTGTCGCCCCCCCCATACATGCATGCATACACACTCGCACACATACTAAACATATAGACCAATATACACATGCACAGTTTTACTATACTTGTGGGGACATTGTAATGACTTATGTTCATTCCCTAGCCCCTTACTCTGACCTTAAGCTTAACCTGATAATCAGCACACACACACACACACACACACACACACACACACACACACGCACAAATAAATACACACTGAGTAAAAGGCATTCTATACTCTACTTTGCCTTCAGTAGACTGTGAAGAGGTCAGGTGATCTGTTGATGTGAGTCTATATTTAAACGGGACCTTTCTACAGCTCCTCAGGCCCAGCAGGCAGGCTGCCTGGATAATAAAATATACTTGTGCACGGCTGTTTCTATCCATAGTTACTGTTTACCCGCTGTGTTGATGGTTCATACATATTACCTTTATCACAGGAATGTTTTTTATTCATACTTGTATTAACACTTTGACTTAGGGCTGGGCGATAAAACGATAACGATAACTATCGCGATAAATTATTTCCTTGAAATAAACATGAAACGTGGTCGCAAAGTTTCGATATATCGATTTTCCAAGCTTGGATATGAGCACGCACTAACAACCAATCAGTGAAGGAGATGGCCGAGAGCGAAGGAGACCCGGAAGGAGACCCAGAGGTAGGACTCACTCAACAACCAGGCTTGCTAGGCTAATTAGCTTGCACGGCGCTGTTTTATATATTTACGTGCCGAGTATGTGTGGCGTGAATTCTGAGGCCACGTTTATAGTAGTGTGGGGTATACAGTGGACGTCGTTTCAATATATTGTGGCGGAAGAGAGTATTTTAGTGTCATATTTATTACATTGTCTCATGAGATACTCCGCTTGTCGGCTAACTGCTAACGTGCGCGGACTGATGACGACATCAACTCGACTCGAGACATTCGCAGCAGCATAAGAAGTTAATTAAACTTGACAGACATTATATCGACGATAATTATCGATATCGAATTATATGAAAATAATTTTATAATTTTATCGCGATAACGTTTTTGGTCATATCGCCCAGCCCTACTTTGACTGCCCAAGTGTAATTTCTTATTAGTCCCTTGAATGCCCAGTCCACATCCACTCCAATGTTAACGTTAATATCGCCTAATCTATGTTTTAAATTATGTGTCTAATCTGCCCGTCGCTTATCAAAGACTCATTTTCCAGTCAACATTGTCATGGCAGATTGTTTTTTTATCGCTTCATTTCCGTTTTCTAGCATTTTGAAAATCACTCTATTTCACGGAAAAAACAACACATTCCATGATAATCGCCTTTTACTGGAATATTCTAGAACGTTGTCATTGTTCGGCCATGTCATGAATCGTTTTCAAATAAATGCTAGATTATCGATAGTATATGTGTACGCACGCACGCTCTTGCGGCGAGTCGAAAATCGAGTCTCCTATTTCCTGACGGCGCGCACAGTCAAACAGCGATAACACACAATCACATAAAAGCTTATATCTCTGTGAAAACGAGTCTGATTATCCTAATACTGATAACATAGATAACTTACCTGAGATCAGATTGTATCCAAATGGTTTATTCCAATTCCTGATCGCCATTCGAAAAAATTGCTAATTTGATTGATCCATCGTGTATACAGTAAAACACATATTCCCCGTGGCTCCGAGACTCCAGAGTGAACTCTGTTAGACCCCGGTTACATGAGTGAGAAGTAAAATGTGGAGTGCAGGGTTTTTTTCCCCTTCATTTTCATTGAGTCCAATCCAAAAGGGTGATTTACCATCTGGGAGACGATAGGGGGCGCTTTTTTCACATCTGAGCGCCTGGGGTGACTGGATCTCCAACGGTAGACTCGCTTGATGAAATATGATTTCAGATCGCTAATTTAAAAAAAAAACGAATAAAACGAATATGCTCGTGAGTGGGCATTCAACCTGCGCGGGGTAAACACGAGAACTTGTGGATGGCATTCAAAGTGTTAATGATGGTTGATCGAAAGGACACTCCCTAGTGTACAATGGTGATTTCCTTTAGTACACCTACTGTAAGATGACTGCTGTAGAATTGTGATGATGATGTTGTCATGGAAATTATCTTTGTTTCATTCTACTGTTGGACTGATGGCACGTTGCGTTCTTCTTTATGCTGAATGCCTACAATGTAAATTACTGTTTGTAGGTCAGTAGTTTGACTGGTCAGTCAGTGGTTTCATTGGTCAGTGAGTGGTTTCATTGGTCAGTCAGTGGCTTGACTGGTCATTAGTTTGACAGGTCAGTCAGTAATTTGACTGGTCAGTATTCTGACATGTCAGTATTCTGACATGTCAATATTCTGATTAGGGATGGCATGAGTAATGTTTTCCCAGATTGAGTACTTGCATGAATTACTCCAGTAGTACTCAAGTAATTGTTTAGGGAAATACATTTTTAGAACGCATCTTAAAGCGCATGGTAGCAGCAATAACGAGATGCCCACTATGCCCACTAGCTGTGGGGCTTACAACTCAACTACTCAACAGAGGCACACGCAGGCCACAGTGTAGTGAAAGGTCTTGTAGATGGAAATCTTTTCTGGGGCAGAAATAATTTTACTTTGCTCTAAATTGAAGATGTCTAAGTATAAGAGACACTGTATTTAAGATTTGTACAATTTTTTTTTATTAACCATTTAAACCATTTAAAAGGACTGGTTAACTGACTAACCGGATATCCTTGCACATCATTAGTTTGATAACCACACGAACCTGTGATCTTTTGGGCCTTTTTGGAGGTCACTCCCCGGGGCATGAAACTAACCCGTCAACCAGCCACAGGGGCAGGATCTCATGCGCCAATTAAAGTTTTTAGCAGACAATGTAGTTTGTAGAGTAGAAAAGACATGTTGGTTACCTTCCAAAGTAGCTGTAAGTAAGTAGAAAAGAAAGAAAAACATTAAACAAAACTGACATGAACAGAGAGAAAACGGACTAGAGGCCACAGCATCTGGCAGATGGTTAGTGGTCATTTGAAGCCTTGCTGTTATACAATCTGGCTGGCTCTCCCTGTGCAGGTCAGAAGCCTCTCACAGACCAGGAATCTGACACTCTGAAAGTGATGGTGGTAACCCCCCACCCCCCCTCTATTACCCCTCCGCCTACACCTACCCCACTGCTACTAAGTGATTGGTCCTGTGTGACTGTTGTCTGACCTTGCTGTCTGTCCCTCTTTCTCCCTCTGTCTCTAGTCCTGAGGCGGCTGACAGCTCGTCGTTTGATGTCCAGCTTGGTGACATCATCCTAACAGCGACAGATGGTCTGTTTGACAACATGCCAGACTACATGATCCTGCAGGAGCTGAAGAAACTCAAGGTGAGTCTCATCCATTCATCCATTCTGAAGAAACTCAAGGTGAGCCTCATCTATTCATACAGACCCTCTCTTGGCTTAACGTTGAAAATAGATTGTCTTAAGTGTTTCAACTGAAAAAAAAATCAACAGCTGTGCTGTGCTGCGCACACTCTGCCGGAATCCATATTTGTGCGTGCGCACGTGCCGCCGGAATTCATATTAGCGCACGCTGCCGGAGAAATAACTACCTTAGAATTGTTCGAGATAGGTTATTCATGTTCATGTTCATGGAGTCATGTGCGTGTGAATTTGCTAGGATGTTTTTGGTGTGTCCAGTCCACTGACACTAGAAGTGCTCTGGAGGCCCAGGTAGCTGCATATTTGTACACTGCATAAAAAGAAATCTTATCAAGTGAAAATATCTTGTATTTTTTGGTACAATAAGTCTAATATTGAGTTGAATTATCTTATTCCACAGATAATTTTGCTTATTTTGTTCTTGATTTTGGTCAATTTAATCTTGTTTTAATTTTTTTTTAATCTTGTTTAAAACAAGATTAAATTGACCAAAATCAGAAAAAAGCTAAATTATCTGCCAGTGGGATAAGATAATTCAAGATAATTCTACTCGATATAGACTTATTGTACCAAATACAAGATATGTTCACTTGATAAGATAAAAAATTTTCGCTGCTGCTGCCCCCTCCCTCTGGAATGCCCTCCCCAGCCATATCCGTGATGCAAACACCCTGACATCTTTTAAATCAGCCCTCAAAACTCACCTTTTCAATCTTGCTTTTGACCTCTAATTCTGTCGGTGTTATTTTATTTTATTTTTGTCATGTATTATTTTTGTTCTGTTTTCTGTTTTTTGTTTTGCCATAGTTTGTCTCTCCTGCCCATGTAAAGCGTCTTTGAGCACCTGGAAAAGCGCTATATAAAATAGATGTATTATTATTATTATTAAAGTAAATGTCAAGATTAATGACATGCCTCAACACTTGTACACTATTTGTATTGAACATAGATATAGATGATTTAATAGATAATATAAATACTAACATACTAACTGTCTAACATACACAAATCATGACACTACAACAACAGCAATTTACACCTAAGAAGTCTCAGTGACATAGGCTACATTCTGCCTTAGAGCATTTCATTTTCATGGGCTTTTGAAAGAAAAGCTCCAGGGCCCTCATTTATCAACAATTCTTAGAACGTGTTCTATTTTCGTTCTTAAGCACAGAATTTAGAATGTGTGTACGTACAGAAAAATCGGGATTTATCACACGTGCGTACACGGGTCGTACACACACTCCGTGTTGATAAATACCATTTGTTCTTACCGTCAATGCTCGTGCATAATTATCCATATATGGTAATGAAACACCCCCATGGGATGTGAAATAATGGACTAACCCGAGCGAACTCTGAGAAACTTCACGAGCGAGATTGTTCACAGAGGTCTAAGCAACTAATTTAACACGCTGTCGAACCAAGAAGACACAACGCGTGTTATGGGATAAATACGCGACAGGCTGGCGGACTTGTACACGGTGATGTCGGATATCAACGACTCCCTAAGACCATTGCTGCAATTCTGCCTGGACAGCTCAAAATACTAATAAGTGAGGAATAATGTATAGCTACGAGGTCATTGTCGCAAAATAATTGACCGACACTGCGTTCTGGAACACCGAGGCGCAGCCGAGGTGTCCTAAACGCAGTGAAGGTCAATTATTTTGCGACAATGACAGAGTATAGCTATACATTATCCCGCTTATTACATGGCTAACTTACTAACAATATACCTAATTCATTTTACACCATCGACGAGACGAGATCAAATGCAGACGCAGTTGTTCTGTGGCTCCTCTGTCATCGCCGGCAGGTGTGGACGTGATTGCACCTGATGTAGTGCAGCTGTGCGAGATAAAGCTGGGAACGAGGTTATAGCTTTCGTGACTGCAATCAAAATGCTTGATTGTGATTGGTCAATAGCGCTCTGTTGCCCCTAACAGCGGCCATTATTGCACGTTACCCATAGCAGCGGTCAATTATCAAGAAATAATTGACCGCTGCTAGGGGTAACAGAGCGCTATTGACCAATCGCAATCAAGCATTTTGGCGAATGTTAAAACGCCATGTAATAAAGACCGTTAACCACTGTTTGGCGTTGGTGTGCCATTATAACCATGCTGGATTATGAATGCCTTTATTCGTTTTGTTCGATTGGCGACCGGGTATAATATGATTTGTAGAGGCATACAATCTATTTTGTTGTCGGTATTAGGTAGCCTATATAAATTAGACGCAGTTGTTCTTTTGCTCCTCTGTCATCGCCGGCAGGTGTGTGGTCTGATTGCACCTGATATAGTGCAGCTGTGCATATGGTAGAGCTTAGCTTTCGTGACTGCGATCAAAATGCTTGATTGTAATTGGTCAATAGCGCTCTGTTGCCCCTAACAGCGGTCATTATTGCGCGTTGCCCCTGACAGCGGTGAATTATCGAGAAATAATTTACCGCTGTTAGGGGCAACCGAGCACTATTGACCAATCACAATCAAGCATTTTGGCGAATGTTAAAAACACCATATAATAAGCAACAGTAACTTGCGCATATATAACGCATGGCACAGCCCTGCGAAGCCTGCATACAGTAAACTAACTTGATCGTTAATATAACTGTTGTCCTTGTATCTTTACGCTTATGAAAACATTAAATAATATGTATAGGCTATAGGCCGTCGTTTTGCCTTAATAGCCTATATTCTCAAATGGCATTTCATTTAGCCTTAATAGCCTATATTCTCAAATGGCATTTAATGGTTATCCGCTGTGGGCTATCTCGCTGACGACCAGTATACCTTATATCATATTCCTATGTCTCCAAGGAATCGTGGGGCTCTGGGGAAGAAAGGTTGGGAACCCCTCTACCCCTGCTATATAGCCTATCCTTTATAATATTATAGGCTATTTTATTTACAGTAGTCTATTTATGATTTGTTTCCATAGCCGGTCTCAGTTATGCATGTGGCTGAGACGGGTCGGGATTAATGAAGCTGATAGGAGACTGCTTCTCGGCTATACGAATTAAAGCCACGATTGAAAATAATGTACTTCCTTTCTTGACAATAGCATATACTATAACAATAATACGAGAGCATACAATAACAATGAATCTCACTGCCATGTATAGCCTGCATATACGCCATGTGTAGCCTGCCTATGTGATCAATAAAAACGCGAACTTGAATTCCATCACGTCTGTGCACAAATAGACTGTTAGTCTCAGGGAAGTTTCAACGGAGGTCATCTATTCTAACCAACAAATTGAAGTAGAAAGCATTTCGTTGTGACCAATCTTATTTGGAAACATGACACACAAAATAATAGTATTTCGCTTTTCATTTTAACACTTTGGTCGCCAGGCTTATATTCACAATAAACCATCCCACGCCAGCTCTATTTGTCTATGGAGAAGTTCCCCTTCTTTGCAGGGCTATAACTTTTTAAATTGTATTGCTAAATTGACATTACTATGGCCCATTCAACGTCAAGTATCTATTGTTCAGGGTGTAGCAACGTTATACTTTTTCATTCACATATTCATACTAAAATACGGTCTAAAGTCTAAGTATGTTTTTATCGTTTTCTGCAGCATTCTCCAGAACGTAATACAAAATTTCAAATGGACGTGCTTCTAGAAGTTACTACTTATCATCTGATGTTGACCGGATGGGGGGGGGGGTCGTTTATAATTCCGTGGCCAACGTTAGATGATTCATCTAGTGTGGGTGATATGATCATTAGAGCAGTTTGTATCGAACACGTTAAAAAATAACGCTGAAACTTACCGTAGCTTCCTCGTAGCGTTGGGCGATGAGCGTGGAGCAGAAATATTCCTATTATGGGATGTAGAAATATGCGATCCATCTCCAGGTTGTATAATAGTATATATGTCCAAATCATGTTGTTTATCGAGTTATTGGTAACGGATTGCTATCCATTGTGTCTAGCTTGAGTCCTGGGACTATTAGCGAGTGATCGGACCGAATTGGAATGAGCACCAGCTTCCGTTTCCTGTTTCCGGTTTGGGCGATCCGCCGATCGGCCACCAGATGGCGCTCTTGAACCGTTGGAGAGTTGAGAGGGGATCAACAGTAGATCTCAAGTCTCCGGGGGAGAAATATGATTGCGATCACAGATTTTTGAAATATTGATATCAAAGACGTGGTACGGCGTCTTTGGCAGAATGAGCATGGCGGGGAATGACGTGGTAAGGCGTTTTTGGCGACCATAGTGTTAAACAATATTTAAACGTGTTTGGAGGTGGGTGTTCTGCGTCTGCCCCCCTGTACCAAACAAGCAGGCCAACTGCACTCTAAAGGGCTCTTGTTCGCGCGTGAGCCCGTTCTAATTGCACTCCTGTTGGGTCGTTCGTTGGGTTGGTCAGTCATTAACTATGGCTTCAGTGGATAACCCCGATCATTGATATTTTAATTACAGATACCCCAGTATTACAATTTAATTCAATACAATGCGTGCCTCCTCCCGGTCACCAGCAACGACATGTATCAGCCAAATGCACATCGCAACATTGACTGAGTGGAATCCCTGTCTATTCACATAATTTGTGATGGAGCTTTGACAGCTATGGGTGGTACAGTAACAGTCCATTGCTCGAGCCATCTCCAATATATCACGATCGACTGTGCCGGTGGCCAAAGACCCGAGGGTGGAGAGGACTTGAATGTGTGCATGGGGATGGCATGTGCCTTTTGTTCCACACTTAAGTTGTGTCCCAAATTGCTCTACAAATCAAGGAGAATGTGTCTCGGGTATAGCGGACTCTATAATATTATGTTCTCTCTGCAAATAGACTGCCCTATCTCTGAAAACAGTTCTCCGCAGAGCGCAGTCAGTGCACTCCGTAGTATTCCGATAACGCTATATATAAACCATGCTGCTTCATTCGGAAAGAAAGACTTATTCCAAATGCTATTTATAGGGTTTGACAATAATTACGCTACTGTCATATTTTACAATTAACTATAATGAATTACGGGTCATACCGAACACGCCAGTGTAATGCACGAAAGCTTATTTCCGTGCTGCAGACCCTGCAGTCTTCCTATTCTACCGCTGGGTGCCAGGTACGCACGGTCTGACCTGTGCGTATATATACGCGCAAAGTCAAGCACACGTTCAAATTGATAAGTCCTACACTTTGCTTAGAAATGATCGTACGCACGTGTTACGCACATATCTGTGCGTACGCACCATTGATAAATGAGGGCCCAGGGCTCTTTGGTAGGGGAATTCACTGGCAGCGGCGCAGCTGACTTGTGCTGTTCAAGTTGGTCATGAGCAGTAAAACTCCTGTTTTTATACAGATTGTGTATAGTAATACTGTGCATGATCATTACACTAGAGGTTCCAGTAGTGGGCAGCTTGAATTGCCAGGTCCAAAAACCAACGCTTTAAGGAGATCTTTTATTTTTAGAGCATTAACTCTTTGGAATAACCGGCCTCAAAACCTCTGCTGCATTTACAGTAGATTCACTTTAAAAAATATAATCATAAATTGTATAACACTGTAAAGTATGTTTTTTGTTTGTTTTCTGTTTCTTTGCTTGCATGTAATTTTAGCCATCTTAATTGTTAGTTTCATTATGTATTGTGTGTTGAGTACTGACTTTTAATAATTTTGTTTTGCAATAATAATTGTTTTTGTATTTTTTTGTATTTTTATTTTTTTTGTGGACCCCAGGAAAACTAGCTGGTTGCTATGGCACCAGCTAATGGGGATCTGTAATCAAATCATCCATTCATACAGACCTTCACTCTTTCATCTAGCCTTTAAGGAAGGTGTGTGGATCTTTAGAAACCTAAACTCACCTGTTACCTCTCTTATGTTGGAATGACTGTTGTTTTGTCTTCCAGAGTGCCAACTATGACAGCATCCAGCAGACGGCTCAGAGCATTGCCAAGCAGGCTCATGATCTTGCCTATGACCCCAATTACATGTCTCCTTTCGCACAGTTCGCCTGTGCCAATGGCCTGAATGTAAGAGGTAAGGATGCTGATTCATTTATCCTTATTCCCTTTTTAGATACAATATCGCTTCCAGGCATTGCTGGTCAAGATGGCAGCAACAGTTTCATATATTAGATCTTTACAATGTAGAGGGTAGCTTGTCTCCTCCACCACCAATAGCCATCTATTGTGGGAAAACGGTGCTAATATATTTGTAAGATGTCCAGGTAGGTTGCACCTTCAGCAGTGTCCTTGAGCTGCACCTACCAACACCCAGGATATGATTCAATGCATCCCTTGCTCCATGCTAGCGAGTCCACAGGGGAACCTTTGGGGTCAGCAGGGGAACCTCTGGACTCAGTAGGCTGACTGGGGAACCTCTGGGCACAGCAGGGGAACCTCTGGACTCAGTAGGCTGACTGGGGAACCTCTGGGCACAGCAGGGGAGCCTCTGGACTCAGTAGGCTGACTGGGGAACCTCTGGGCACAGCAAGGGAACCTCTGGACTCAGTAGGCTGACTGGGGAACCTCTGGACTCAGTAGGCTGACTGGGGAACCTCTGGACTCAGTAGGCTGACTGGGGAACCTCTGGACTCAGTAGGCTGACGGGGGAACCTCTGGACTCAGTAGGCTGACTGGGGAACCTCTGGACTCAGTAGGCTGACTGGGGAACCTCTGGACTCAGTAGGCTGACTGGGGAACCTCTGGGCACAGCAGGGGAACCTCTGGACTCCGTAGGCTGACTGGGGAACCTCTGGGCACAGCAGGGGAACCTCTGGACTCAGTAGGCTGACTGGGGAACCTCTGGACTCAACCAGCTGACTCTTCTATTCTCTCTGTTTTTTACAGGAGGGAAGCCTGATGACATCACTGTACTGCTGTCCATAGTGGCTGAATACACAGACTAAATGTGTGTATGAGTGTATGTATGTATGTACGTATGAGTGTGTGTGTATGTATGTGTGTGTGCCTGCGTGTTTCCAGCTCCCGTCCTTCCCTTCAGTCTTCCACCCTCATTGCTCTCAGACTTCCTGCTTCTTGCCAGCTGACCGAGGCAGCGTCGCTCCCGCCCCCGCCCCCCAACGACATACACTCCTCTGCCAGACAAGTCCCGCTTACCTTCCTCCATATTGTTCCTGAGAGCAGGCATGTTGAGGGGATGCTGTTATGTTGTACAGGCTGGTGCTGCTCAACTCACTATACAGATGAGAAGAACCTGCAAAAACCGGGGAAATACCCAGCACTAAATACATTATTATTAGTCGACTAATAGTCATAGAATTTGTTGATTAATTGACAAATCTGTAAAATTATGCAATAATGCAGAAGGACCCTTTAAAATCTAGAGCTTACCAGACTTGTACTTATCATTTTTCATGAAATAACTTATTCAGCATGGAAGAAAGCTTAAGCATCGACTAACAAAGTTATGGTCAAGTAAGACCAAAGCCACCGACCAGTGGACTATGAGGGGACAGCCCTAGTCTCTTTATTCAGCAGCCAATAGCATTTTCATGTTGTCTGCTCACTAAAGACACAGTTCATTCACATTTTCTTGTTTTGAGAGTGCTGGCTATATTTCCCTTGTTTTGATTTTATGTTTGTGTCAAGTCAATCATGGTCAGTCGTCACAAATCCTTCAGACTCTTATATTCCACTGCATGACGTCTGCCAGAGATGCACTATCCACTATTATTGATCTACTAGAGTCACATCCTCGTTACTTTTGCTTTGATTGCTGATAATCACAGCTCTTAGTATCAGGTTTTAGTGGGAAAGTCTCTTATACCAATATATTCCCTTCTTTAGGTTGGTATGAGCCTTATAGCACCAGCGCCAGGATGGCTTCATCCTTAATTGTCAAATGTACCCGGAAGATACTGTGACTGACTGCTGAGGGCTAACTGTGCAGTCCTGTTAAGAAAGACTGGTATTCTATAGGTTATTCTGGGTTTCTGGAGGGTAGAGGTAGTGTTTGTGTTGTTAAGTGTGTTAGCTGTTGGCTTACCTGTTTTATGTCTATAACCAGTTGTGTGAAAATGGAGGTATGGATGTTAAGTTGTTGGTGGTGGTGGTGGGCTTACTGGGCTGGGTGAGGAAGAGGGGGCTCAGTGTCTGGGCCTGGGAATGTTGGAAGTGCTCGCTGCCGTTTACCAACTAACCTGAAGGAAATCTTTGGTTGCAGCCGTCTAGTAGCGAGGCACCGATGCCACTGCTTCACTGCCAAATTCCAATAGGTTGTTATCACAGGCACCATTTTGGGTCTCAAATTTAACTGAAGGGAATAGGAGGGACACCGAATGGCCGCCAGAGACAACGAAATTCTGTACTGGGTACCAATTTGATCCATTACTTTTATAAACTAGATAGGCTCAGATCGTGGTCATTGGAGATAAATGACAGACATTGTCCACTTTTCTCCGAAAGGGAGATCTAACATAATGATAATAATACAAATTTTAAATAAAGAAAATAAAACGAGGTTAAGAAATTTGGGCACAGAGTGAGCTGCCATTAGGGGCAGAGTGGCTAACCATGAGTGAGTTACTGATGACTGAGTGAGTTAGGAGTTGATTTGATTTCGATCATGGCTCTAGATATCGATATGCCAAGAAATTAATTCCTAATTACATTGAGTGTTTGGTGATAGAAGTGCTCTTAAAAAAACGAATCCTAATCAATCCCCTAATTCAGCCTCTGAATAAAGTGTCTGTGAAGCTCGGGTTTAATGTTGAGTCACACGGCTGAGGGTAAAGCAATGGTCACTCAGTGCACACGTCCTCTTAAGTTGTAAATATTGTTCCTTGTGATTTCAGGGGGTATGTAGTGGCCTTCACATGGTCTTTGCTGAGGTTGTTAATGTAGAAGTTTCATTATGTTGCTATTGTGGACAATGCACACAGAATACTTTACTGAATCTTAAAGCAAGCTTTATCAATCCCTCTCTTCCACTGGTTCAGAGAAGGTATAGGCTTGCTGAGTGCATGTTCTTCCACTGGCTCAGAGAAGGTAGAGGTTTGCTGAGTGGATGTTCTTCCACTGGCTCAGAGAAGGTAGAGGTTTGCTGAGTGGATGTTCTTCCACTGGCTCGGAGGAGGTAGAGGCTTGCCGTGTGTATATTCAGTAGTATGGTAGTTGTGCATCATGTCCGCAGAAGGTCCTTGGGTGTGTGTTCTGTCTGGTTCATGGCTCAAAAAGAGGGGATATTTGGGGGCAAAGAATGTCTACTACAGCTTTCTGGTCACATGGTGTATTTGTGAGTAGTTGTATTAAAACTGCTCAAAGCTTTTTTTTTTTTATATATATATATTTTTTACTTTAATGATCATCCTCCCAGCAGCCATTGTTTTGGACGATGGGTCATTGGACACTTACCATTCGCATCCATGCGAGTACTGTAGAGGAATTTACCATCTACAGCACGTTCAATCAGCTCATTCTATTCTGGAGCTCCACCTGCTCCGACTGCCAATGTTTGAAGCCATTCAAAATTGTCCATCTATCCCACAATGCAAAGCGTCTAGCATCCTCTTTGGCTGTTAGAGATAACATTTTCTACCAAACATTAGAGCTGCTGTGCTACCAAATATATACAGCTAACGCTAGATGGTCTTTGGTAGCTAATGGTAGCGCTAATGCTAGCCAACAGGAAAAGAGGATGTGCTAAATATTTTGCATTAGGAGGACCGAGTGACATCTTTAATGGGGCAGCCATACTTAATACAGTCCCCTATTCACACATCTTGTAGACTGCTGTCAAATTCACCCAACCATGAAATAGTGAGAAAACAAACGGTGTCTCCAACCCTTGACTTCAGTTTGAACCACGAATCAGACCGTCACACGTTTAGAGAAGTGTGTGTTGAGTGTGTGAAAGAGCAAGCTGTTGTTTGAATGCATGTCATATTTAACATTGATACGTGTTATCTATCTCGCAAAGCTAAAGGCTAGCGTCTGGGAATGCTTACAACCGCTATGATAGGTCAGGTATGAAGTGTAAAGAAGATTTATTTTTATAACTTGTCATTTTTGTTTTAGAAGAGTTAAGGTTTGAAGTGTCTTCTTGCGTCTGAGTTTCAGGACAAACTAGACAGTCGGGGGGGGGGGGGGGGGGGGTCATCCTGAAACGGAATAGGGCTGGATCTCGTTCGCTTCTCATTCAAACCCTCGGATCGTTACGAGGGTCACTTTGTGCGACGGAGCAGAGGCTGCTGCGACAAACTGCCGTGCGAATTACGTGTAATAAGCATTTATTTGAAAGAGTCCTTGTGAGAGATCGCCATGAATTTAAAACTCACATTTACACCTCAGGCTGCAGTGCATTGTACGTTTACTCAACATAAAAGCACATTTCGATTATCACGTTATTTTCTCAATGTGTTTAATTTTGTTTAGTAAGTATGTTCCATTGTTGCCTCAGTCTTAAAAAAAAATAACAACAAAAGGCAACACAGTGCATTACATTGTGGGACATATTTGGGTATGAAGTGAAAGGATTTTATCACTACCTGCTCCCTCGGGGGTTGAGGGTGTACTGTAGTGCACTGGCTAGGCACAAAGAATGCCTGAATGGGATCCAGCCTAGGCTGTTTTCCCATGCACCATTCTGTGTCCCAGCCAGGTGTAATGGAATTGCCCTATTTCACTATGATATTACTATGTAAACAAGCCATAGTAACTGGAACTGTAGTGAAATGACTTTATTGACACATTATAAAAAATCCTCTTCATTTTCAGTTGTAGTCGTTGTTGTGAAACCACCTGATAGACATCACATCTAAGCCTTGTCTCGTAATTTACCAAACATAAATAATTCATTATGACCAGTAACTTCTCATCCTCCACCAGGCGGGTCTGTTTACAGAGCAGCGTCATAGTGAAATATGGTCATTCTTGATGTTCTGAAGAATTCCTCAAATTAAACTTGGGACTTTGGTTGTTATGGATTTCTCTCAGCCATACCAGTTGATGTTCTGTGATTATGAATGACACTTGAGAGGCTGTAATATGAACACTTTTAGTTTTAACTGAGACATTGTGCTTGTTTAAGACCCCTCCCCCCAGATTTATAGTATCTGCGTGTGTGATCGGAGTGTGTGATCTCGTGTTGATGTTTTTCAGTTCTCTCTCCCTCCATTTTTACTCGCTGCTTCTGTTTTGTAATTCAAACTTGTGTATGTTATGTCACCTCGGTTATCACGATTGTAAATGTGTGTATTTAAATGTGTGTTGCTGGATTTGTATTCATTCACATCGATCAAAGACCCGGACGGTTCTGCCCTGGTGCTGTTAGAGTCCCGCTCCGTCTGTCCTGATCATACCGATACCACTACTTTACTTTAGTTACAAAGAACGCGCACCAAAGATGACACTCAACTTTTAGGTCTGTTATCTTTCTCTGTTAGAACCAGGATTGGGGTCAGTTCATGTTCAATTCAACTAGGTCAAACTGTAAATGGAAGTCGGACCTTATTTGCTAACAACGGATCATTCATTCTAGATTATTTAAAGCCCCAATCAGGATTTCCTTTGGGGGGGGGGTATTCATAACTGTATATTCTTGATTAGCTTGATTTGTAGATGGAAAATAAGCTTTTTGGAACTTTATTAAATCCAAATATAGGTCTGTTTTACTCCAGTGGTTACAAACAATGTTGTTAAACAAACCTTTTTCACCTGCAAAATACAATTAAATAAAAAGTATCTGGAGCTTAGTATTACCTCTTATATCAAGAGAAATAGAGTATCCATTCCTGTTTTTGGTGGTGGGGCTACCTATTTGTTTACTTCTGGATTCCGGATTGGGCCTTACATTCGCTGGTTAGGACAACCTTCTCATGCCACGAGATTTAAAATGTTTGTGAAATTTGAATAAAGTCTGTTTCCTGAACTGTAATTCCTGATTTGAAGTGAGGATGAATTTACCCGAATCCTGGTAACAATCAGCAATATTGTAAGCACAAATAATAATAAGTACCTAAGAACTATTGAGGAACTATACTGCATGTTAATGAAGCATAGGAACAAATATTATTTAACTGGTAGTTCACTTTTAGAGGTAATCAGGTAGAACATGGCGATTTGAGAGTCAGATGGATAGTTTATTGAAGGTGTCGTTGGAAGTGAAGTAGGAGCCGTTCTGGAAGGATCCCCCTGAGACATCAGGTCTGAGACTTGAGCAGCTGATGGTTATTCCAGGGTCAACATATTGTTCCTCATTAGTTGCGAGGTACAAGATCATTATTGTGCCCCCAAGCAAAACTGTCCTACGTTCGGTATGTTCATACATATACCATGTGTCATACATATACTTTCTAAGCTGTTTCTGTCCCGACCTTCAGAGCAGTGTTTCCTCTATAGTATTCTGAAGTCATGGTGGTTGGATGTGGATCCCTGTCTATTCCTGTTTAATTCAGTTGTAAATGCTGAACAAATGCAGGCCTTTATAACTGGGAAAGACGAACGCCATTAATTTTCAGCCATGTAGTGACTGAGGTGGTCTATAGGGGGCGCACTTGCTCAGAGACTCATGAAGATGTCTCTTGTGTGCCTAAAGTTCTTAGAACAGTGGTTGTTTGATGGTTGTGACTTATCTGTGAGAAGCTGCAAGGCAGGTTTAGAAAACCAAAGATGGAAAGCCATATGTCCAGGGTGGGGAAATTAACACTAACCATCTAAATGCTGGTAAATTCCAGCTGTGGCTGCTAAGTTTATCTACTCTCTTTGGCAGGTGAACAACCATAATTTGGTCTTTTGTTTCTATTCTAAAAAGTAGTTCAGCTCGTAAATTATTGGAAGTTCCTGGTGATTTTTGGAATTGATAGTACATTTGGGTGATTTTGGTAAACGTAATGATTGGTTAAGTTATTACGTGACCCAACTTCTTTTGTACTAGGTGATGTCATAATTTGTACACCAATGAGATGAATAGCTGCTTCATGATCCTTTCTAGTCACAGTGAAGAAGATAATCTGAGGTGGTTTAGCTTGTTTTGCCATTCTAACATGAAGGAAGTTGAGGGTAACACTTACTTTACAGTTGGTAAACTGGTAGGTCGGTCATGTGGGTGCAATTTACTGTACTTGTAATTGACCAGAATACCATGTACACTGGAAGGCACCATGACTGTCCACTGTGTCTGATGGATGGTGAGGTTAATTTCCTGCCCTGTGCACACAGGCCATGTCGCTAGGGCACTGCTGTTGTCCTGCCAGTATTGTCGGGTGTCGTTGGAGACCAATACTGTCACTGTAGTTTGATCTTCAAAAATATATATTTTTTCAAAACCATAGAAATTGAATATTTTAGATATATAATTATTACATATATGAATACATTCTATATCTATGGTTAAAATGTTAAGATACTGAAATCGCACAGCGGGTAGCAGTCGTTGAATTCCAACCACTCCTCACCCGGCACCTCTCCTGCAGGGTCTTTCAAATCATTCCTCTCCATCCGGGGGCTGGAGCAACACGGCAGTAAATATAGTGTTGGGAGTTCTACAACGGCTCCTAGTACCTCTGTACATGAAGTAATTGTAATGGTTTATTCCTTGTGTTGTTCATTGAGACCGTTTCCTGGATGCTATCTGGCCTACTGTATGCACAATGTGTTCAGCTGTTAGCAGATGTGTGTTCATTCTGAGTTGTCACCAGCCACAGCCTCCACTAGATCACCGTCTGCTCAACCACACTGCACTTCTGTATGAAAATGTCATTTTATAAGCAACGTTTTTCTTCTTCACCAGACACATAACATGTCCTGTCTTAGAATTCCTCATTGAGGAACCCCTAATAGCTATTTATATGGTCGCTGAAAGGCAAATGCTCAAAAATACAATGGTGACTCTTATATGCAAATGTTTTCTCCCTGAGTAAGAAGGAATGTTTGGTGCATAGAGGATAAACTAATTTCATGTGTAGACGAGGATTAAAGGGATACTTAGGACTTTTAAGTTTATTTAGATATTCATCTTCACCTGATACTTGTAATATTGTAGGGTGGGAGATTATACTTTTATATCCTTCAGTTCCATAAAATTGCTTGTTGGCATTCCACATCCAACCCTTGGTAGTTACTTGTAATATTGTAGGGTGGGAGATTATACTTTTATCCTTCAGTTCCATACAATTGCTTGTTGGTATTCCATATCCAACCCTTGGTAGTGGCTAGTGGCACCTCTTAGTTCACTGCTTACAATGCTAACAAGTCATTTTAGGGGAAATGTGGGATAGATTCTACAAACATGTTTCCTGTCTGGTAAAGAAACAACCAACAAAACTTAAAAAGGTGTTGGTGTCCCATTTACTATTGAGAGAATAGATCACTGGCGAGCCAGGATATCCCTTTTGAGGTGTGAGGCTTTTTACAAACATTTCCACAGCATTCTATTTTGGAATTTCTAGAACTCGTTTCGGTGACCAGCAGCCACTGTTCCGTCATCATTAGAATCATGTAGAGTTCTCATAATTCTAATCCCATGGGTTTGATGGAGCACCTCAAAGGATTTAAATTGTGGGGGAGTAGACCTGTGATGTGGAGGCATGGTGTGGGGCTCAGACCTGTCGGAGCCAGAGGTCTTCCCTGGCACCTCTTGCTTGTATCGTCTCGGTCCTGTCGCTCGGTGTTTAATGTTGATATTTATCCCTATCGCTCCAGTGTTTCCTACTGGTTATCTGCAGTGTGTAAGACATGCATTCAGCAGTGACATTTTTTTTAAAGACTGTACTGTCAATGTTGATGTGCGAGTTTGGGGATCTTATTTGCGGTGGGCCTGTCTGA
This sequence comes from Notolepis coatsorum, assembly GCF_963971535.1. Taxonomy (NCBI): domain Eukaryota; kingdom Metazoa; phylum Chordata; class Actinopteri; order Aulopiformes; family Paralepididae; genus Notolepis; species Notolepis coatsorum. The sequence goes on from NC_140175.1 coordinate 50,177,531, forward strand.
TATTGTGGTGGGCTGCCACAAATAAATCCATGTATGGAAACATCACGTTCTCCTTGTCCTCTTCCTCTGAGGTCATTTTTCAAAAGGTGCTTCTGCTGTCAATACAAGGTATGATTGTCTTACTTCCAGCAAACTGTTTGTGTGTTTGAGAGATACACTAGTGTGTACTGTGTGTACCAAATGCAGGTCTGATTTCTGTAAATATGTTTTGAAAGATGTAAAATATTTAAATAAAGAATCTAGTATTTATACTAATTGCATTTGTTGTTGTTTTTTGTAAAATACACATATTTTAAGGTATTTCTACTTTACCAGGCAGATAACTGACTACTGGCATGTGTCTTAGCTTGGTGGGCCTCTAGGATGGTATGTGTCTTAGCTTGGTGGGCCTCTAGGATGGCATGTGTCTTAGCTTGGTGGGCCTCTAGGATGGCATGTGTCTTAGCTTGGTGGGCCTCTAGGATGGTATGTGTCCAGGGGTGTAAAGTACTTGAGTAATTGTATACTTAAGTACTGTTTTGGAAGTACAAATCTCGCAAGTCCAACAATTTTAATTAGTATATTTGTTTCTCTGGCCGAACTAACGTTAACTTTATTAATCCTGCGTCCGCACTTTATTTACAAACAGCCAATCAAATCCCCATCAATGGAAAATTAACCCGCCCATACCCATGCTGATTGGTCCTTGTGCAAGACTAGAAAGTGGGGATCTTTGATTAAACACCTGCTATCAGAAGAATAGACAGTCAGAGTGACGAGCTACAGAAGATGGCCACAAATGATAGTATGAGTGATGAAGAGGATGAAACGGAACATTTCATTGCCCCGGAATAAAAAAAAAGTTTTTGTTTTAACTTTTTAGTACTTAAGTACATTTAAAAGTAGAAACTTTTTTACTTTTACTCAAGTGTGTTTTTAGCTGGATACTCTGACTTTTACTTGAGTAAGATTTTGAGACGGTACCCATATAATTTCGGGGTACTTTTTTTAAAAAAAATTACGATTATTTAAATTTTTCTGGCCACGCAGGACCGAGAGAGGGAGAACGGTAGGAGAAGTAGGGAAGACATGCGGCAAATGGTCACCGGGTGTGGGAAGCGAACCCGGGATGACCGCTTTGCGACTTAGCGCGCTATATGGTGTGCTACTGGAGCGCCCCCATTTCTGGGTACTTTTTACACCCCTGTATGTGTCTTAGCTTGGTGGGCCTCTAGGACGACCCTGTGTTGTATTAGACACCGACATGTTATGTTTGTGTAGCAGAGGGCGGCTACGTGGCGTAGTGGGCAAGGCGCTCGCCACGAAATCTGGAGACGCTGGGCTTGCCTGTTCGAGCCCAGCACTCCACATTTGCTTTCAGTTTAGCTGGTCGTCCGTACTAATACACATTGGCCGTATTAGGGGGTGGGAAACTGATGGGTGGGGATTGGGCGTTGTCGACAGCGACTCCTACAGGTCGGTTGGTGCGCCTGCGCAGTAGAATCAGGAAGTGTCGGGGGCAGCGTGAGCCTCCCACGCGTTACTCCTCGCCACTGAGAGATCGAGCTGCGCAGGTGAAAAGATGCGACTGCTGTTACCTCAAGTACCGGAGGGGACTTGTGCTATGTATGACTTAGTCCACATTGCAGCCGGCTTGTGGGAGGCAAGAAACAGTGTTCGTGACAGGGGAGGGTTGAATTGGATGTTACGAAATTGGGATGGGAGAAAAATATAGAAAATGGGAGAAAAAGTTGATCAAAAAAAAATGTTTGTGTAGCAGAGTAGCCCTGCCTGAAGCCTAGTAGCCTAATATCTCCCTCTGCCCTCTGCCTAATACTGTATGTCCCTTGGCCTGAAGCCTAGTAGCCTAATATCTCCCTCTGCCTGAAGCCTAGTAAGCCTAATAATACTGTGTGTCCCTTGGCCTGAAGCCTAGTGAGCCTAATATCTCCCTCTGCCTGAAGCAAGCCTAGTAAGTGCAATGTCTCCCTTGGCCTGAAGCCTTGTAAACCTAATATATCTCGGCCTGAAGCCTATAAGCCTAATAGCTCCCTTGGCCTGAAGCATATAAGTAATATCTCCCATGGCCTGAAGCCTAGTAGCCTAATATCTTCCTTGGCTTGGTTTCCTTTGCAGGGACCCAGGTTAGAATCCAGGTCGGTTATGCTCATGTAGCCGGTGTGATCTCGCTCTGCATTGTGTTTGTTTCGATTCGACCCCTGTTAACACATCCTGCGCCATAAACGTCATACAACGTGTTTCAAGGTCATGCTAATTCTGCCATTCCACGGCGTACGACGTTATTGAGATCATATTTCATTTTTTCGCCATGGTATTCAGAATGCCCTCACGGAGCCTGGTCTGATGCAGTGGGAGCCTGCACAACTCTGCAACGCTTCAATACTGCCGCCTGGTGGATGATCGGCGAGTTACAACCGGAAATGGATCTCTGGTGATCTCGGTGCACCGGGCAAATGCGTCCGGCACTCACATATTGTTGCGGGACAATATGTGAGTGCCACGTCGTGTATATGGATCGCTGCCATAACTCAATAATCGATATGATTTGGGCGTTTATTATTATTATACAAACCGGAAATGGATTGAGTAGATCACCGTCAAATAATTGGGATCATTTTCCTCCAGTCTCATCGGCGAACGGTAAGAGGACGCTGACGTCATTTTCAGCGTGAGTGTTTATTTATTAATAATGCAAACTGCTCTGATCAATATGTCACCCATACTACATAAAGCATTTACTGACTCACGGAATTATAAGCAACACCCCCCCCCCCCCCCCCCGTTCATCCGTGCATGATCAGTCATAACGTTTAGGATCATGTACAGTTGAAATTTTTAATATAACGTGTATCGGCAACAAACGGCAGTTGATAATCTATATATGCGTTTATGCCTATAACTCACGTTCTAGGAATTACTGCAGAAAACGATAACATTTATATTCTAGACGGTATTTTCGTATGAATCTATGAATGAAAAAGTATAACGTTCCTACATCCTGAATGATAGATAATCGATGTTGAATGGGCCATAGTAATGTCAATTTAGCAATACAATTTAAAAGGTTATAGCCCTGCAAAGAAGGTGAACATCTCCATAGGCTTAGACTGGTGGCAGTGATCATACATTGATGGATAGAAGCGTGGCAGGGAATGTGTTAAGGGATCGCCCTGAGTGGGAGTTGAACCCCGGTCTCCCACGCCGCGGGCGGCATCACAGACCACTGTACCAAGAGGTGAATTCACTTCTAAGTACTGGGTCTGGATGCCTCTGGGGAGTGAGTTTACTTACAGTACCGCTTAACGTCCACAGTCACTTCACTATACAAGTCCCTCGTGACTGTGGATAGACATGCGGTACCTCCGTTACACTCGCACCTAATTTCATTTCAAACATTTATTTAAACTCGAAAGGCAACAGGTTTCCCTCATTTACAGTCACGTTTAGTGTACATACAGAATTAAGCAAAAAATGTAAAGGCATATAAAATCACAACAATAAGACGAGTAAGGATTACAATCAATTAAAACAACTTGATTGGCAATGGTTGGAGATCAAGGTTTTAAACTGAAACGGAGGGGAGAATCTCAAGCTTTAACTCTTTGGTGGCCACGTCCTTTCCCCATCTGTACTCAATGGCACCAGCGTTATTGACCATTTTAGCGATGTTTGCAGACCCATCGTGTGTTCTGTATTATAGCTATGGAGACAATAGTATGGCTCATTTGACATTGTTCATAGTCCATTACTGACTAATCAGTTAATTTCTACACACTGTAGTTTGTAGTTTATTACACGCTAAACATCGCCCATTTCCAAAATAATCCAGTCTTTTTCCATAGATCGCAAGATATGACGCGCTATTAGGGAGGTGTAGTCTGACGTCACTGGTTGTTCCACCCGTATAGGGATTTATCATTGGGAAAATGGATTATCGGCTATTGTTTTTTTTTTTTTTTTTTTTATCTTTTTCCCCCTCCTTTTTCCTCCGATTTTCTCCCATCCCAATGTTAGTCGTTATGCCAATTCCCAATCCCCTTCCTGGTCGCTGCGCACTTACCCCCCACAGTCGGTCTGGGAGAGTGGAGGCTACCACGTGCTTCCTCCGACACACGTCCAGCCAATCAACCGCTTCTTTTCACCTGGCAGCGCGGATTCTCACTGAGAGGGCGTAGCGTGTGGAAGGATCACACTATCCCACTTAGATCCTATCCGCGCTTAGCAGGCGCCCCGACCGAACTGTAGGAGTGATTATCGGCTATTGTAACAATTCTGCCGCATGAACATTGGCAAGCTTTCCATTTTTGCACAAAATGAGTTCCCTTCTACCACTAACATGATTGTTTAAGCATTTTTGGTTGAAACAAAGGTAGTTATAAGGTTTTTAATTTGTCGTAAAAAAAGAACTACAATTACCACTAGGCAGCCTGTTCAGTACACAGCGCTATTGGTCTGTTAGGCTGTCGCCTTATCCCCATCACGGGTCATAGTACCAAGCTAGCTAGCTAACGTTAACGTTACCCCGCTAAATGCTATTACGTAGCATGTCTACTGTCGTGAACCATTTTAAATCGGGGCATGTAGAGGAGTTTTGGGAACAAGTAAAATGTGCAGGTCCTCTTCTCAGACCTGTGGGGCAAAGCACTGCACGCATCATGCCGGCTAGCAAGCTAGCTAGCTACACGTCACGGCATGTTGATAGCACGATAGTAGCCCCTTTCGTGACTGTGATGCACTCGGTCACGAAAGGGGCTACCACGATAGCTAACTAACGTTAACGTTACAAGCTCAAACACCTTATAACTACTACTACTGTCGTGTCCATAAGTTCCCTGGCAGAATACTTTGTTTGTGAGGACAAAGGTATACAAAGAGGAGAGAACCATTTTAAATCGGGGCATATTAGGAGTTTTGGGAATGCCGACTAGCAAGCTAGCTAGCTACTAACGTTATAAACTATACACAATATGTACAATGACACAATGATTTACATTAGTATTTACAGTGATTTAATATGCAGCGAAATAACGTTATATGATTTAAATTATAAATACAAATATGGTAACGTGGTTGTGGCTTTTACAAATAGTGGTTAGCTTTAGAGATAAATGGCTATGATCACGGAGCACCAGTGTTGGGTGATACAGATACTAGCCACAGATTCATGGTCAGTTATTTTCCCATTGTACGAATTGTTAAGCTTATGGAATGTAAGGAAAATCTGATCCTAGGTCTGTGACTGACTACAGGCAGGAGGCTACACTGTGGTGACATCAGTCAGCAGCGCCAAAATAGCAGTGTAGTTTCCCAGCGAACGAAAACAAATGTTATTTTGCTACCTTTACGATTAATTGCGAATATTTTCATGTTGAGCTATAGATTGTGGATAAATAGGCACAGAAAGGTACACCATGCCAACGTTAATGCTTTATTTATCTAAAACTAGCCGATTTAGAAATGGTCAATGGGGAAATATATTGCATTCCACAGAGGGTGGAACAGGAAAAAACGAAAATGACGTAACCACTACACCTCTCTATAAGCCCAAATCGTTCTGGTTGATCGCCTGAAACCCCAACTACTCCCAAATCAAAGGTATATACCATGTACATATGTGCCTTCACAAAATCATCAAGGGGGGGGGGTCGTTTCAACTAGAAACTGCCATCGTGTTTGTCGAGCACGACACTGTGATCGTTACAAAAACATGTTTCAGGTTCGGTAAAATAGACATAGAATACCTTACCTTAGCCAGAAGGTATTCCAAAAAGAATAATTCCCAGTGATCGCATCGCCATCGCGATTACCTGTGTATATGTCTATACTCATCTATACGAGAAATAGGCTTCAGGCAAAAAAATCTTGAGGCGATCGCTGTGTCTGTCTCAGAGGAGGAGGAGCCCTTGCAAAAAAAAAAGAGAATAGGTGTATCCACACCAAGCCATTCCAGTTCAAAAGGTAGGCGATACTGCCACCTGGTGAGATTTGATCGTTATTGCAATTCCAACGTAGGCAGATGAGCCAGGGACACCTAGAGGGCTCCGGCTGACTGTATAGAACAGGGATCAAAGGAAGAAGATCAAAGGATTTAAAAAGGAGATATTAAATCTTTGGACGTCAAGCGTTGGCGGCGAAAACACGAGATATTACGTTTTTGGCCGTCAATGAGTTAAGGACTGTTGGAGTTCATTCCATGAGCTAGGGGCATCATAGCAAAATTCTGATTTACCCTGTTCCGAGCAAACTTGAGGGACCTTAAGGACCCGCCAGTCACTAGAACGGGTTCCATAGGTACCAAAGTTCCATTCCAATAATGATGTAGTATAAGGAGATAGCTTACCAATAATGGCCTTAAAAATGAACAAATGCTAGTGTTTGTTTCACCTCTCCATCAGCAAGGACCAACCAACTTCATAAAGGACACAGTGATGAGTGTCGTATCTATCATTAGTGATAAATCTGAGGTCAGAGTGATATACAGAAAAAACACAGATTCTAGAGTGCATGAGGTGGGAGCCTAAATACGGTATTCCAAGATGTTGCAGATTCATATCCCTGGTTTGGCTGGAAAAATCTATGTGGGAGAAGTAATAATTAACACTCCCCTCCCATATGACAACTGGCTTCATCTGATTCCTCTGCTGAGCAGCAGGGTGCTTCATGCGGTGGTCAAATTCTGCACTCTGGCACTGATTTGTGGACCGAATACTTTTACAGATATCCCCCCATGTTAATATGTTAGAAAATGCTAAATAATCACTTTGTAAATGTGTTTTGAAAAGCGCTCTATAAATACAGTTGTTTTATTATTGTTATTATATTCAGTAGGAGAGGCATCCAGACCAGGTCAGTATTGTACCTACAGTACTTTAAAAAAGCTTTCGACACCATTGATCATGATATATTATTCAATAAATTAGAAAAGTATGGTATTAGGGGGATTGGGTTGAGCTGGATGAGGGGCTATCTAATAAACGGGAAACAATTTGTGCAAATAGTTTAACATAAATCAAACTATATGGATATTACTTGTGGGGTACCACAAGGGTCAGTATTAGGTCCCAAACGGTTTATATTATACATAAACGATATATGTAATGTATCAAAAATACAGAAATTGGTCTTGTTTGCAGACGATACAAATATCTTTTGTTCTGGGGGAAATTAGCAGGAGATTTTGGGGATGATCACTACAGAAGTGAATAAATTAAAATTGTGGTTCGACAAAAACAAATCACTAAATCTGGAGAAAACAAAGATCATGCTGTTTGGAAAACATAACACAAATGTACAGGTAAACCTGATGATAAACAATAAACATAGAAAGAGTTTATGAGAATACACTTGGAGTGATCATAGACTACAAAATAAGATGGAAACCCTGTGTAAGCCATGTCCAAGCTAAACTGGCTAAATGCACTGGAATTCTAGGGAAAACTAAACACATATTTGATCATAAATCATTACACACTTTATACTGTTCACTGTTTTTACCGTATCTGTCTTACTGTCTGTCTGGGGAAATAACTACAAGTGCACCCTACAGCCAATATGCATATTACAGAAAAGAGCAATAAGGACAATAAACAAGGTAGGATATATAGAACACACAACCCCACTGTTTCTTAAATCAAACACCTTGAAATGTATGGATCTGGTCACATTTAAAACAACACAAATCATGTACAAAGCCAGAAATAACCTGTTGCCAAAAAATATACAAAAGATGTTCAGGGAAAGCGAAGGTGACTATAATCTGAGAGGAGAGCTAAACTTCATATTTTCTTTTTTTATACTCAAGTGTCAGAACCAAAATGAAAAGTATGTGCATGTCAATCTGTGGGGTGGACTTGTGGAACAGTGTGGAGTGGAGTTAGAGCTAAAACTGAGTACAAACATAAATTAGTTTAAAAAGATGTACAAAAAATCGTTCTTAACTCTTTCACAGCCATACCCGATTATAGTCGGGTTATCTCACTAACGGTTGAGCGCCAGAATCCTTTGATATTTTCCTTTGATCCCCATTCTATACGGTCAGCCGGAGCCATCTAGGTGTCTATGATTCATCTACCTACGTTGGAATTGCAATGACGATCGAATATCACCAGGTGGCAGTATCGCCTACCTTTTGAACTCTGATAGAAAGGGAACAGGAGAGGCAATGAATGAAATAGACTATCGAGACTCGCTCTGAGGGGGAGGAGCTACTGCAAAGCAATCGCTAGCAGATCTGCTCGCCTCAACCTCAGGGATTAAAGCAAAACAAATCTCCTGACTGAACTTTTTTTCAGGCCAAGTCATATTCTTATTTTAACCTCCACTGTATTTTTTTTTTAATAGCGTTTTAAGGGAGCCTACTTGTTTCGGTTTTGTCTATAATCCAATGTACAGTCCCCCACCCACCCAACCACCTCCAATGTACAGCCCCCCCTCCACCCAACCTCCTCCAATGTACAGTTTCTTCATCAAATGTATATACTCTCTTTCTTTTTTAATCCTCTTTTTCCCCGCCAGATTTTTTCTATTTTTCTCCCCATCCCAATTTAGTCGTTATGCCAATTCCCCCCCTCCCCTACCTGGTTGTTGTGCGCATGTTCCTCCTACTGGTCGGTACAAGGGAACCCTGAAGTCCACCACATGCTTCCTCCGACACATGTGGAGACAGCCAGTGGCTCTTTTTTCACCTGGCAGCGAGGACTCTCATTGGTGAAGCGTAACGCGTGGGAAGTCACGCTGCCTTCACCATTTCCTGCCTTTCGCCGAGCAGGCGCCCAGACCTGACCTGTAGGCGTCGCTGTCCACAACGCCAGATTACCACCCACGACTTCCCTCCCCCTAACTCAGCCAAACGAGTTAGTATGACGACCGGCCCAAGCCGTGGGGCAATGCTGACTCCGGGAGTCGAGACTGCAGCCTCTTGCATTGGTGATGAGCGCAATCTCCGCTACGCCACCCGACCGCCTATACTCTCTTTTTTAGACTCTTATTGTATCACAAACAATACTGTATTTGTAAATCTCATAAATGTATAGATGTAGCAGTATTGTCTATCTGTATGTCATATTTATGTTATGATGAATTGAAAATGGGGGACCCTGATGTAAACAAGAGGAAAGTCTTTCTCTGGTCTGCATCCCCTTAAAAATTGTGTGTATTGAGCTGTACTGTATTGTACCCATTCTGCAATCTGTTAATAACAATCAATCAATCAATATTTAACAGATTGCAGAATGGGTACAATACAGTACGGCTCAATACACACAATTGTTAAGGGGATGCAGACCAGAGAAAGACGTTTGTCTTGTTTACATCAGGGTCCCCCATTTTCAATTCATAGTGACATTTATGACATACACAACATTTATGGTATAGGGACATACATGACATACTACAGGTATATAGTAATGTTACATTTGTGACATATACGATATGCAAATATACAGTACTGTTACTAACAGAGATTATATACATTATGATGGGGACGAGACTGTACATTAGGGGGGGTGGGAGAAAAAAGATACATACGGTGGGGAGATAATATATGGTGGGGAGGTGACTGTCTACAGATACACCTGTGTGATGTTGCTACGGAGTTAAGCTAATAAAGGATACTCGTCACAACCACAGCAGAGGACTCACGTATTTGTACTGTGAAGTAACACGACAATGACAAATGTGTTGTTTCTGTTTTTCTTTTTGACATAGTTGCGGAACACGGAACAAGTTAACAACTCACCACTGTCTACAGCCCCCGCATCATACTGTAGCCTAGCCAGTCTCTTGAAACACTGCTATCTTCAAACTTCCATTCCTCTCGAAACTTTCTTTTGTTGGGTGGTGCCGCTCATCCTTTTCGTCTGAGAACACCGTGGTGGGTTTTCTTTTTAGTGACCGTCTTACTCCTTCCATTAACGTTATTATGCTAACGTTAGCTAATCGGTATAGCAGGCGTGCGTAACGTTAGTGCAAGCAGGTGGTGGATGTGACGTCGGTAAACAAGGAGAGAATTGACACGCGAGGGCTGAAAAAAAGGCGACTGTTGTAAGACTCGTGTTTTCTGACATGCGTTTCTACTATTAAGTATTATTACATTTTCATATAACAGGCTGACGGACTCCGGTAGAGCCGTCGCACCTCCGCTAACCCTTCAATAAGCTTTGTGGTCCGGGCATAAATGTGTCCATAAATCCATTTATTTAGATCCAACAGTCTGAATGTATCTTGCGATTATTATACATTTATCTCGAGTCGCTGCGTGCGTCCTGCCATTATTGCTCGCCATGACTCTGCTTGGCGCAGCCGCGGTAGGAAAAAAAATTGCCTTTTTCATGATATTTGACGCCTCCGATTGGCTCAATTTAGTTTCAATCTGTATGCATCTACAAATCATATTATACCAGGTAGCTAATTGACGGGAAATCCGTCAGACTCTGAATCAAAATGCCTGAAACCTATAGTGTCCCGTAAACACGTATGTAGTGGCTACTGGGACATAATTCACGGCATTCTAGCCTATTGTAGGGCTGGGCGATATGGCCAAAAATGATATCGCGATATATTTTGGCTATATCGCGATCAGTGATGCCGGTAACGCGTTACTAAGTAACGCGTTATTGTAATCTGATTACTTTCCCCCGAAAATAGTAATCTAACGCGTTAATCTTTAAAAGCCAGTAATCTGATTGCAGTTACTTGTCCAAGTGGCTGTGCATTACTATTTCGTTACTATCTCATCATAAATTCATAATGCAGGCGGAATGCAGTATTTTATTTCGTTTTCGACAGTCAAAAATACATTTTTGAGCTGTTTTTCTTATTTGGGAGTGACGTGGTGTGGCAGTGAAAGGGTTACACAAGAATGTGTCCCGACTCCCGCGGCGTGACTGGACTCTCTGTCTGTGAGTGACTCTGCTTTGGCCCAATCACATTCCCCATCCACAGTCTGCGAATCAGAGGCAGAGTAGGGCGGGTCTTCACAGCACGTCATGTGACATATGCGCCAATCGTGTGACAGCAGGGCTCCGTTGCATTCGTCTGAGAATTCCACCCCAAAACGCTTGTCTAAACTAAGTGAAACCGCAAGAAGACTAGAGAGACATTTATAAAAACAATTTAATAGTTACAGTTGATATAATTGAATAGTTCAGCCTGCATTTGTTAGATGTGAATGGATACACTGGTTTTGTAAAACCACTGGCTGGCTGCTCTAATGCTCTCCCACAGTTCTCCAGGTGGGAGAACACGAGTGACAGAGAGAGGGGAGAGAGACACATACACACATACACATACACACACACACACACACACACACACACACACACACACACAAGCACAAGCACACGCACACACGCACACGCGCGCACACACACACACAGAGAGAGGGAGAGAAGGGATTATATTATAATAATAATAATAATAATTATTATTATTATTATTATTATTATTATTATTATTATTATTATTATTATTATTATTATTATATTAGAGATGTAGGCTGTCTGGGTGGGGTTGGAGAGAAAGAGGCATGGGGAGGGGGTGAGAGAGAGAGAGAGAGAGAGAGAGAGGGGTGAGAGAGAGAGAGAGAGAGAGAGAGAGAAAAGCTCTTATTTGCCAGATTTACAGTTAATTTACATGTTAAAGAGAGACTGATTGTATGTTTATAGAGAGACATTTATAAAAACAATTTAATAGTTACAGTTGATATAATTGAATAGTTCAGCCTGCATTTGTTAGATGTGATACACTGGTTTTGTAAAACCACTGGCTGGCTGCTCTAATGCTGTGAGCATCATAGACTGTTGCTTTACCATACTTGATGGTACAGAAGCTGAAGCACTAGTTTAACAATTTACGTTATGTGCAGAGAAACAAGTTAAAAACAATTTATGCACTTTCAATAAAGCGTTTAAAAAAACCTGTTGGGGGAACAACGACGACTTCGTAACCTAGTTACTTTCAAAGTAACTAAGTTACTCTGATAATCAAGTAATCAGTAAAGTAACTTGGATTACTTTTTAAAGGAGTAATCAGTAATCAGTAATCGGATTACTTTTACAAGTAATCTGTGGCATCACTGATCGCGATACACGATATATATCGCGATATTTTTACATTTCCTCTAAATCACTTAAAAATGCTTGATTTAACCCTTTGATGCATACAGTCACGCCAATATGATGATTATAATAAGTCCCTGCAACATATGTTTGCATTATTAAACCATGAAGATGCTTTAAAAAATAATTTAATGAAAATGTGCTAAGAGTAGTCTACTGACACACTAATAAAAAAAATGATTTACATCTAAGACAATTTATATAAAAACTCTTGGGTGCCTAAGACTTTTACACAGTACTGTGTTTTCTATCCACTTTAGCCAAACACACACACACATATATATGTAATATATATATATATACACACCCTACTGTGAGAAAATAATAATCACACACAAAGGTATAATGGCTTATAGCAGACTTAATGATTTTAGAATATTTCAGATAATGAAATTAAATGTTTATATCAACTATCCAGTTAGTATTTATACTGTCTGTAACGTTTGGCTACTTTAAATCATTGAATGTAGAGAGAGAGCGAGAGAGAGAGAGAGAGAGAGAGAGAGAGAGAGAGAGAGAGAGAGAGAGAGAGAGAGGGGGCGAGAATGAACAAGAGAGCCAGCCCCCCCCCCCCTCGGGGTTTGTTCTAGGTTCGCGTTTTGATCGTCTAAGCTGCCGTAGGTGATGACGTCACACTCTAATGTAAACAGGAAGCGATGGAGATGGAGACACACAGAGATGGAAATTGAATGATATACAGAAATGAATAACTAATAAATATGAAGTTATGTTTAAACTGCTGTTGTCAAGCGTTGTCAATATAACCCACCTCCTTTCCTCACGAATGGAACTAGTCTTGTGGAGTCCGCTTTGACCGTTTACCAGGGTTAGCAGCTATCGCTAGTTAGCTTAGCATAATCCTAATGGATACCTTGGTTAGCAGCTACCGTTAGTTCATTGCTCGTGTCAATTAAATTACATGTTATTAAAGGTCCGCGCTGGTCTGTCTAATGAAATTACAACCGCAACATTATATCGCACTGTACAGCCCTGACTACACTAACGTTAGCCTATAGCTCCGCCGTCCCTTCTCGAGGAAAGCACTGCGAGTGTCTCGGCCGCGGGCGGCGCCATATAAACTAAATACTCGATGTTCGCGATATAGTACAGTACTACATCTCGGGTAGAACAATCCGCGATACATCGAGTATACTCGATATATCGCCCACCCCTAGCCTATTGTGGTGTTTACTAGATCTCCCATGACCCTTAGCGGGGGATGACGTAGTTAAAGAGAGATGAGTGAAAGATGAATGGAAGTGTTGTTTGTGCGACAGTAGAGTGCGTAATAAAATAGTGTTTTTGCATCGGAACACGACTCCGTCTTCGCTATCATTACCGCATTCCTACATTGGTGACCCTGATTTTCTCTTGGACGTATTTCGGAGATTATATCGAACATGTCAACTGAACAACAGAACGCAGATCGCAGATCTTTGCACGCAGTTTCACTCAAGCTGCCCGAGTTTTGGGAGCAGAGTGCCAACACTTGGTTTGCGCAAGCCGAAGCCCAATTAGCTCAAGGATATTACCGCGGATGCCACCAAGTACTACTATCTGGTAGCAGCTAGGGATGCACGATATTGCTTTTTTGACACCGATACCGATAACTTTATGCTCCTCAAGCCGATATCCGATATTTATTGTATTATAAAAACATTTTTATGTATATATTTTTTTTGATCAAAACATTTTTTTTCAACATGAAACAAAACATATCACAATACAATAATAATACATAAAAAGACTTCCCAGGACAATAACTTAACACCAACTTAAATGTGACCTAACCAGACAACAGAAACAAAAGCCAACAGTTTTGACTGATAAAGTGACCATATTTATTTTTCCAAATGAAAATTCACAATCCGTCAACAGCTTGTGGGTGCATCCAACCTAAGACGCTCGAAGCTTTTTGTTCTTCTTTTTTCAAAGCGGAGCCTTGAAAAAGAGGCTTTGAGTGGACACATCACCACCTCACATCACCACCACAACAACGGGTCACCTGCGGCATCACCACCGCCACGGTGTTGGGAGCCCGCGACGACGGCGCGAGCACGCTTGTACCTATTGGCGAGTCGTTTGCTAAATTAAAGAAGTTTGACAGAAATGACCCAAGGGCTCAAGCCGCTAGCTTTTAAGCAGTCCTTGGTGGTGCAAATTAACCTGGCTACTACGGAGCAATAAGTGACTGCGTATTCAACCAAGGGTTGCATCACAGCCACGAAAGGGGCTAGCTTTGCTTAGCTCCTCGCGTCGTTGTGGGCTTCTAAGTTAACACAATAACACACCGTCGTGGTGGTGGTGATGCCGCAGATGACCCGTCAGGCTGGATGTATTGCAAGTTGTTGCCCTTTTCCCTCCTTGTGGAACTTCTGCATTGCATTTATTACAAATAGCAAGCAAACTTTTTCCTCTGAAAATCCGAGTACCGACGCGGCCATATTTGTTGTTAAAACGTCCGCGCTGCTTCCAGAAACTTGCGTGGCTACGTCACAGCCAAGAAAGGGAGCGCTGGATTTGTGTAAAACGCCCTGTTCCTAAATCACACGCTGTCAGTCGTACCACAGTACTGACACAACGGGAGGAGCCTACAGTCGAAACAAACGCACTTCATTCCAATTCACCCACACCGCATTTTTTTTTACCAAAAAATATATTATATTATCGGAGCTATTAATAACGTTATCGGGTTTATCGGGATGACGTCATAATTGCTGATATCGGCCCGATAATTATCGTGCATCCCTAGTAGCAGCCCTCACGAACTCAACTGCAGCGAGAGTGGTGAGTTGCTGGAAAACCCACCTACACATGACAAATATGTTGCTATAAAAACACACCTTAAAGAGGCTTTCGGTCTGTCTGAATCTGACCGTGCTCACCAGCTTCTCTCTCTACCTGGACTGGGTGACTCAAAGCCCTCTGAACTGATGGACCACATGTTAGCTCTGCTGGGTGACCATGGGCCATGTTTTCTATTTAAAGAACTTTTCCTGCAACAGCTGCCAGACTATGTTCGTTTACTTATGGCTAATTCCATCAAAACTGACTTTCGCCAGCTAGCTAGAGAAGCGGATGTATTTTTCTCAGCTGGGAAGAGGGGTTTGTCAGCATCGGCCTACACCATTGATGAGCAGGGGTTCCAACCACTCTCTATCTCTGCCGCGGCTATGCCCGTCGGGGTTGTGTTTTTACCACACAAAGTTTGTGAACAAAGCTAAGAAGTGTCTGCCACCATGTAACTACAGTGGGTCGGGAAACGCACTGGCTGCCACTCATTAGCAGCCGTGAGTGTTGGCCATCCTGCAGGCTTGCTGTACGTCACCGACTCACTCTCCGGCCGCCGTTTTTTATGTGACACGGGTGCCCAGGTGAGCGTGTTGCCGGCGTCCACTCAGGACTTCCACTCAGCGAGACGGGGCCCCGCCCTTGAAGCTGCCAATGGCAGTGCGATCCCTACATTTGGCAAGCGCACCGTGGCATTATGTTTTGCTGACCAGCGTTTCACCTGGGATTTCGTTTTGGCCAAGGTGTCCACTCCCCTCCTAGGCGCTGACTTTCTCTGCACCAACAGTCTCTTGGTAGACATGGGGAATCGCCGGCTCGTCAATGCTGAGACGTTCGGCTCCTTGGCATGTGAGCGCAGTGACACGGCCACAATGACACTGTCCAGCGCCGTCGCGCCCGCTGATGATTTCTCCCGCCTCCTGTTGGCGTTCTCGGACATCACAACACCCACCTTCTCGTCCGCTGCCACTAAGCATGGAGTTGTTCATTACATCTCCACGGAAGGCCCACCAGTACATGCTAGGGCTCGTCGGCTCGACCCACACAAGCTCACCATCGCTAAGAATGAGTTTGCCTCCATGGAGGCACTGGGCATCATTCGTCGTTCTGACAGTCCTTGGGCCTCGCCACTCCATCTCATTCCAAAGGCTAACGGCGGCTGGCGTCCGTGTGGCGACTACCGGCGCCTTAATGACGCCACTACACTTGATCGTTACCCGGTTCCACACATACAAGATTTTTCAGCCCACCTAGCTGGCGCGTCTGTTTTTTCGAAGGTGGATCTGGTGAGAGGATACCACCAGGTGCTAGGGATGGGAATTGATCAGATTTTATCGATACGATTCCATTATCGATTCTGCTTATCGGTCCGATTCTTTATCGATTCCCTTATCGATTCCTGCTACATTTATAATTTAAAGAAATAAATTGGAAATGCAACAGAACTAAGCTGGTTAGAATAACAACATGCAACTTGACATTTCTGATTGTCATTTATCATTTATTGTTGAGCCCCCAAGTCAGAAAAATACAAAAACTGTACAAAATAAATTAACTATATACTTAAATAAAATAATGTATTTGAGAACTAATTTAATCTATTGAACTGCAGTTGCATTCAACAGGTCGTTATTGCAAAAGCGAATTCGTTAGCAACATGCGTGGCGCTAACGTTATTGTTTTTAAATGCGCAACTGTCAGAAAAACATGGCATCGATAAGAGGAATCGATAGTCACGGAGGCATGCGATTCCAAGAATCTGACAATTAGGAACCGTTCCCAATCGATTCCGATTCTCGATTCCCATCCCTACCAGGTGCCGGTTAGCCCTCAGGACATCCCCAAGACGGCAGTTATAACCCCATTCCGACTCTTTGATTTTTTTTTTTAATCTACCTTTTCTCCCCATTTTTCTATTTTTCTCCCGTCCCCAATTTCGTATTGTCCAATTCTACCCTCCCCTGTCTCGAACGTTGTTAGGCCATGCCTCCCACAAGCTGGCTGCAATGTGGACGAAGCCTTGCATCACGTGTCCCCTCCGGTACTCAAGGAGGCAGCCGTCGCATCTTTTCACCTGCACAGCGCGATCTCTCAGCGGCGAGGGTCTGCGTGGGAGGGACACGCCGCCCTCGTCGCTTCCTGATTCTACTGCGCAGGCGCACCAAACGACCTGTAGGAGTCGCTGTCCACAACGTCCAATCCCCACCGACCAGCTTCCCACCCCCTAATACTGCCAATTGTATTAGTATGAACGACCAGCCAAGCTGGTAGCAACGCCGAGAGCTGGGCTCGAACCCAGCATATCCTGCATTGGTGGCGAGCGCCTTGCCCACTGCGCCACCTAGCCGCCCAACTCTTTGAATTTCTGACGATGCCTTTTGGCCTAAAAAATGCTGCTCAGACCTTTCAGAGGTTAATGGACGCCATGCTGCGCAACCTGTCTATCGTGTTCGTCTACCTAGACGATATCCTGGTAGCCAGCACATCCAAGGCAGAACACCTAACACACCTCCGTCTCCTCTTCAGTCGCCTCAGAGAGCATGGATTAATCATCAACCCAGCAAAGTGTCAGTTTGGACTGCCTGCCATGGACTTCCTTGGCCACCACATCACTACTGCTGGGGCGGTCCCATTGCCAGTAAAGGTGGAAGCGGTGCTGCAGCGGTCATCGGTTCATCCCTCAGGCTGCCCACCTAATGCGCCCCCTATATGGGGCTTTCAAGGGCAAGACTCCCAAGCATGCCATTGCCTGGTCCGACGACATGTCAAAGGCGTTCTCGGATACCAAGGAGGCCCTTGCGAGCGCAACCATGCTGACGCACCCCGTGCCTGAGGCTCCCGTGGCGTTGACAACTGATGCTTCGGATTATGCCGTTGGAGCCGTTTACGAGCAGTTGGTCAATGGCATTTGGCAACCCCTGGCGTTCTTCAGCCGACAACTCCGTTCCAGCGAACAGAAGTACAGCACCTTTGACCGTGAGCTCCTCGCCCTGTACTTGGCAGTCAGACATTTCCGTTTCCTGCTGGAGGCTCGCCCTTTCACTGTTTTTGTAGACCACAAACCATTGATTTTTGCTATGGCGAAGGTGTCAGAACCGTGGTCTGCCAGGCAACAATGCCATCTGGCTTTTATCTCTGAGTTCACCACTGACATCCGGCATGTGGCTGGGAAGGACAAGTGGCTGACTGCCTCTCTCGTGCCGCCATCGGTGCTGTCCACCTGGGCATTGATTACGCCCGTATGGCTATGGATCAGGTTTCAGACCCAGACATCCAGGAATGCTGGACGGCGGTTACTGGCCTCCGGTTGGCGGCCGTCCCCTTCATTGATGATGGCACGACGCTGCTATGTGATATATCTATGGCGCAGCCAAGGCCAGTGGTTCCACATGCATGGAGACGACAAGTTTTCGCACCCGGGCAGAAAACCATCACAGCGCCTAATGGCAGCGAAATTCATCTGGCCCAGGATGAAGGTTGACATTGGGGGTTGGGTCAAGACCTGCATTGCATGCCAACACGCGAAGGTCCATCGGCATGTTAAGGCCCCGTTGGAGCGGTTCAATGTCCCTGAGAAGCGTTTTGACCACATCAACATGGATCTGGTGGGACCCCTTCCTCCCTCCAGGGGGTACACTCACCTTCTGACGATGGTAGACAGCGCCACCCGTTGGCTGTCCCACTCACTGTGACTACTACAGCTGATGTGGCCCGCGCATTCATCAGTACCTGGGTCGCCCGGTTCGGTGTTCCCTCTGATCTTTCCTCTGACCGAGGGGCCCAATTCACTTCGGCGTTATGGACTTCCATTACCCAGCAGTTGGGTGTCTCCCTCCACCGCACTACGGCCTATCATCCATGCTTTCACCAGTCGATGAAAGTTGCTCTTAAGGCCAATCTCCGGGGTGACAGCTGGGTCGACAGACTTCCTTGGGTGATGCTGGGACTCCGTACTGCACCTAAGGAGGACCTTCTTTCATCTTCGGCTGAGCTGGTATACGGCCAACCCCTCCGTGTCCCAGGGGATTTTCTTCCCTGTGTTACGGCCTCCTGGTCAGCACTGGAACAGCGGGATGCTCTGCTGGACAAGGCCAAGTTTTTCTTGCCCATCCCTACCTCATGCCACGGCGTTCCGAAGGTGCATGTCCCGCCTGATCTGCAAGCAGCGGGGTACGTGTTTATCCGCTGCGACGCCCATCGAGGCCCCCTACAGCCACCCTACGATGGTCCTTACCGGGTTGTGAAGGCAGGCGATAAGACCTTTGTCATTGACATGGGGGGGGAGTGAAGAACGGATCTCGGTGGATCGCCTGAAGCCTGCTCACCTGGATTTGGACCGCCCCATTGAGTTGGCCCAACCGCCCCGCCGCGGTCACCCCCCTGGTAGGGCAGTCCCGACGCCTACTCTAGCTCCGGCGGATCCCCGGACCTGCCGTCCGAGGCCTGTTAAGTGTCAGCCTACTGCTTTACCACTGCCTCGGCCTCCTGTGCCTGCCCAGGGGTACCGGAGTCGTTTTGGGCGGGTCGTCAGAGCCCCTGGACGTTTTTTGGGGCCAGTTCTTGTGAATTCTGGGGGGACGTGTGTAGTGGCTACTGGGACATAATTCACGGCATTCTAGCCTATTGTGGTGTTTACTACATCTCCCGTGACCCTTAGCGGGGGATGACGTAGTTAAAGAGAGATGAGTGAAAGATGAATGGAAGTGTTGTTTGTGCGCCAGTAGAGTGCGTAATAAAATAGTGTTTTTGCATCGGAACACGACTCCGTCTTCGCTATCATTACCGCATTCCTACATGTAATTACATATAAACGAGTAATCACGATCGCCGATGGGATCATTGGAATTATTCTTTTTGGAGTACCTCCCGGCTAAGGTAAGGACCCCCTATGTCTATTTTACCGAACCTGAAACATGTTTCTGTAACGATCAAAGTGGCTTACTTTACCGGACATAAACCAAGCGTTTTCTAACGATCGGATTTTCGGGGTAAGCTGAAAGTGTTTTTAAGGGGATGCAGACCAGAGAAATACTTTCGTCTTGTTTACATCAGGGTCCCCCATTTTCAATTCATCATAACATATATGACATATAGGTAGACAGTACTAACTGTTGCATCTAGACATTTATGACATACCAGATCTACAAATATACAGTACTGTTTATGTGTATGTCGTGGGTGGGGGTATGTGTGTGTCTGTATGTGTGTTGATGTACCTACAGGACCCTGAGACTGTGTTGTGTATTAGACTCTCCTATCGCAGTACTGCGCCATGCTGTCCCTTCTTCCCTCTTAGATGAGGTCCATGGAGCCCCGGTGGGAGCGTGGGGAGCCGTCCTGTGGGGATGGTGATATGTGCAGAGGCCAGTGACAGCAGGCGAGTGCGTGGCCACCAGGGGGGGATAACCTATTTGCAGTCGTACAGTCTACACATGTGTGCCGCTGGAGGGAGCAGGAGATGGATTGGCTGGCGTGGAGGGGCGGTGCCCGGAAGGACGGGGCGCTGTTGAAAGGAGGATTCGTGTTTGGCAGTAGGCAGAACAGAGTCGCACGGACGACACCAGGAACGCGGAACTGCGGAGTTACGCTACCCTTCTCTAGTGCCTTGTTCCACGGAAGACACTTACTGCTCCAAGCCTGCTGTGTTCACTTTCTCTCTGGGGAACGAGTGGAGCCGAAACCAAGAGAGAGACATTGTAGCCACGCTACACGCCGTGAGTAAACACAAAGTATCGGTATATCTGCGCCGGATGAATGTACTGTTTCCCGAGCTATCAGTAAAAGGAATATATGAACTGTGCTATAAGGAACTTTGGATAATACAAACTGACATTACATTTGAACAGAATTGAGAGCACCGCATGCTGAAACGCTGCTACTATTAACATGGGCCCGTTCGTTGGAGAGCAGTACAACGGGGCGGCCATTTGACTAACAAATGAACGTAGGAGCTCGACGTGTGTAATTAACTGTGCTATTTCCTTGCCGCCAGGAGGACACTACCGCATTACCCTGGTCTGCTCTCTACTAAGAAGTACCCTATTCCCCGGTCCCAGTCGGAACACTTTTCAGCCCGGGCCGTGGGAGAGAGAGGGAGGGGGGGAGAGACCCTCCCCGCCCACGTGCCTCCGGGCCGCGTTATATCCTTTTTGTCGTATTGTCTACCAACTATGACCAGCGCTTTTCACTGCCCCAACCTAGGCTAGGATGTGGGAGGAACATTCTGGCCCCAGACCTAAACCTCATAGCACCCCATACCCACTACCCTAGACATGCCCCCTTATCTTTGCTGTGTGCCACCAGTGTGTATTGTTCCTAATAGTACTTGATTATGTGCTGTGACTCCCTGAGACCAGATGTGTGGTATTTATATTCTCAGGCTATGTTTGTAGTGTAGTGTGCACTGCAGTGTGATTCTGGATTAGTTTGTGACCATTTTCAGACCTGGGTGCAGTATCGGCACCATTTCCCACGTGTGCAGTGCTTCAGGGGCAGAACCGATAGTGGGGGTGGGAGTAGCAGCTTGGGGTTGGCCTACAGTGCAGAGAAGCGCTTCCTCTTTTATTCACCCTAGGCCTACGGGCACTGGTCTTTTAGATTAGGTTAGTTAGTAGTAATTTATCTAGGTTTATGAACTTGTATAGCGCGTAAGGAAGTTCCAAGTCAGTCAGAAGATCCTTAAGAACTTCTACTCATGCACAATAGAGAGCATCCTGACTGGCAATATCACCTCCTGGTTTGGGAATAGGACCGCACAAGACTGTAGCAGACTACAGAGAGTATGCCGTTCGCCTGATTGCTTTTACCAAACTGTTCGCGTTCCCGCTTTGCGCTCTGATTGGCCACGCACGTTTCTGGTCATGTGACATGTGCGCCCAATCGTGTGATGGCAAGTTCTTTGACGGTTAAGCTTAGGCGCTCTTTCGAAGTTGGTTAAGGTTAGAGTTTGTCTTAGAGCATGGCGATAGAACGCCAGCCCTGATTCCAAACTCTAACCTTAACCAACTGCGAAGGAGTCGCCTAAGCTTAACCAGTGATAAACTAGGCGTTAGGTCTTTGCAGGCTGTTCGACACGGAAATGGGCTAAGACACTGCTTGTCGCGCGATTGGGCTCACATGTCACATGACCAGAAACGTGCGTGGCCAATCAGAGCGCAAAGCGGGAACGCGGAAACACGAACCGTTTGGTAAAAGCATAGACGCGGCCCGTTCAGCCGAACGCACAATTGGAGGGGGGCTTCCCACTCTCCAGGGCATTTACAACAAGCGGTGCATGGGCAAGGCTAAGAGAATTATCAAAGACTCAAGCCACCCAAACAACTGCCTCTTTGAACTGCTGCGGTCAGGCAAGCGATACCGGAGTCTCATGGCAAGCACAGAGAGACTCAGAAGAAGCTTCTATCCCCAGGCCATCAGGATGCTCAACGAACAATAACAATATGTAACAACCATCAAATGCACTCACAGCACACACATCCACACGCACACACTCACTTTAAACATACAACTCACTGCAGCACCCACTTTAACCACTTTAGAACACCTAAGCACACTTTATATTTATTGGTAAAGAATTTGCACTACAACCCATACCTCATTACACCTTACTGTAAATTGTACCTAAATTGTACCTCATCCTTTGCACTGTATAGTATATTGTATGGTAACTCAGTTACTTCTACTCTACATTGAGCATTGTATATATGTATATACTGAACATTTTTGTCTACGTACTTGACTTCTATTTTATACTTGCTATACTTATTTTATACTTATCTATTTTGCCTAGCACAGTCTCTGGAGCGTAACAGAAAGAAGCATTTTGTATAAAAGTATTCTGTACTTCTGTATGACAACTAATAAAGAAACTTGAAACTTGTATGCTATATATATATATTTCCTGTAATAAAGTATTTCTTATTGTTTCTTAAGCATTCTCCCGTGTCTGTTTGTGGTCTTGGGGAAATTCATGTGTGGTAGGTCAGCTGAGCCCTTTGGGAAGTGTATCCGTGCGTTTGCACACTTTAACCCTAGATCTGGATGCTTCCCATGGGGGTCTGGTGACATGTACAAAAGGAGTCTAGAAAGAGAGTATACATTTGAGGGGGAAGAAACTGTACATTGGAGGAGGTTGGGTAGGTGTGGTGGGGGGGTTGGTAGGTGGGTGCGACACTGTAAATTGGAGGTATTCACTGACCTTTGGGAAGTATTTTGACATGTACATGGGTACCTTAGTGGTGTAGTGTATCTTGTAGACCAGGCCCATTGCAAGTTGCTGTCCTCTGTCGTCTACTCTAAGCCATCCTAGGTTGTCAAAGTGGGCAGGGGTGAGGCGGGTTCTAGGAGTAAGGTCAAGTAGTAGTCTGACCACCAGTCTACTCCTTTTTCGAACAGGGTAAACTATGATTTGTTTATCTGTTTCTCTTTTTGTTGTATTTTGTATGTCAAATGAACAGATATATTTTTGTTTTTATACTTGATATACTTTATATCTTTCATTTATTCATTCATTCATTCATATTGTCCCTGTAAAATCAGTTCTTTAAAGTTCAGTTGACACAAAGCTGCTGGTGCCTTGATTGTGATTATACCCTCACACTATGAGCCGGGGGATTACGCCACATACTCAACAGTCCAGATTTGTTGCAAATTAGGATAACCTCAATTCTACTCTTGTAGCTTTGTCCCCACATATCTCAGGTTTGTCACTGAACAAAACCCTCAGAGACCCCCACCAGTGGGACTGTCTTTCAGAGGCTGTAGCAGGAACAGTTTTAAAGCTAGAAGATACTGGTATAGCAAACTAGACAACCTAGGGAATCCATAGGTACCAATCATGTAATATACTCATGGTAGAACACTTTAAATGTCTTGGAGTTGAAATATTCCCCACTATAGGCCAGACGGTGGAGTATAATTACTCCGGCTTGCGAGACAGGATCACAGATGACTTCAGCAGGTGGTCAAAATTAAAAGAACTCATTACAGGCCCGAGCGTCGATAGTTAAGATGAATGTTTTGCCCAGAATTAACTTCATCAGCTCCATGTTGCCGTTACCCCCCCCCCCCCCCCCTGCTGGTTACTGGCAAAAACTGCACTCTGCTGCATATAAATTCATTTGGAACAACAAACGCCCACGATTAAAAAGATCCACTGCACAGAGAAATAAATCCGACGGGGGTTTAGCCTTTCCAGACTTCAAATATTACTTTCAAGCGTTCTCTTTAAGACCACTGATCACCTGGTTTGATTCTCAAGCAGCGGTATCCTGGAGACCATTGGAGGAGAAGATAGTGGCCCCACATAGACTGCAGGATATAGTATACACCAACATATCAATTAAGCAATGCAACTTAAGATTTGGCCCTCTTATTACACATGTGATCCGGATTTGGCGTGACACACAGAAAACGTGTACTAATCACCATAAATGGCACATGCATTCTCTCCTATTTAATAACAATTTACTCCTTATTGGACAACAACCTATCAGACACCCTGGTTGGGAAAAGAAAGGCATACACACATTGGGGGATATCTTCGATGACTCTGGTCTCCGCTGTTTTCAAGATATATCCAACAAATTTGACCTCCCCAAATCATCCTTTTTCTTCTATTTACAAATAAGAGCAGCTCTGAAGGCTCACGGCGTCCCATGGGATGCTCCACTTGAGCACCACAGGTTTCACACATTATTTTATGACAAGGAGACGTCGAGAGGCTTCGTCTCTGACTTTTATCGCCACTTACTTATGTCCTCATATAAGGTCCTTCCCCTAGACACGGTTTGGAGGAAGTATTTCCCAGAGCTGGAGGTAGATTTTGATTGGGATGCAGTCTGGTAAAATGTTCGACTATCATCACGCAACCCAGATCACCAACAGATTAAACTTAACTTTGTTCATAGGACTTACCTGACCCCTAGACCAGTGGTTCCCAAATTCGGGGTCGTGACCCAAAGGTGGGCCGCGAGCAGCCACGGGAGGGCCGCGAGAGAAAAAGTAGGCCAGGACAGTGTTTCTAGTTGTATTCTAAAATTCTATTCTATTGTATTCTAAAATGTGACTATATGGTTTTATATTAATAAATAAACAAAAACGAAAAATCTACTTATTTCAACGAACATTTCAAACTAAATAACAGACTATGCACATAAAACGCTGAAAACAACCGAAGCAACAATAGTATTTTAATGAGGCTATTCAAGTTCAAGTTCTTTAATAGTTGTCATACAGAAGTACAGAATACTTTCATACAAAATGCTTCTTACTGTTACGCTCCAGAGACTGTGCTAGACAAGATAGTATCAAATAACATAATAACATAATATAGCATGAATTTAGAAGAAGAAAATGAGGTCACAGTGTTCGGTATAGACATATGTACAATGTTCTGAGTTACCATATAATATACAATACACAATACTATGCAGTGTACTAATGTACAGTACTATCTAGTGCAAAGCAGAAATGGGATGAGGTACAATTTTAGGTACAATTTACAGTAAGGTGTACGAGTTGTAGTGCAATCCTTCATCCATAAATATAAAGTGTGGGGAGTGGGTGCTACAGTGTGTTTGTTTAAAGTGGGTGTGTGCTATAAAGTGTGTGGAGTGGGTGCTACAGTGTGTTTGTTTAAAGTGAGTGTGTGCGTGTGGATGTGTGTGCTATGTGCGTTTGGTGGTTGTTGTTGTGTAGTGTTCATTCATTGTTCGTTTAGCAGCCTGATGGCCTGGGGATAGAAGCTACTTCTGAGTCTTTCTGTGCTCGCCTTGAGACTCCGGTATCGCTTGCCTGACCGCAGCAGTTCAAAGAGGCAGTTGTTCGGGTGACTGGAGTCTTTAATGATTCTCTTAGCCTTGCCCTTGCAACGCTTGTAGTAAATGTTCTGGAGGGTGGGGAGCCCCCCTCCAATTGTGCGTTCGGCTGAACGTGTCACTCTTTGTAGTCTGCTTCTGTCTTTTGCAGTGCTATTCCCAAACCAGGAGGTGATGTTGCCGGTCAAGATGCTCTCTATTGTACATGAGTAGAAGTTCTTAAGGATCTTCTGGCTGACTTGGAACTTCCTTAGGCGCCTGAGGAAGTAGAGGCGTTGTCGTGCCGTTGTCGTTATTATTATCATTATTATTTTGCAACAAGTTAGCCCTCTCATAAATAGCACATATAAATGAATAACTAACTTAATAGGATTTAAGTGATATTTGGCTTAAAAAATCAGTCGCCTGGCCAAAAAAAAAAAAAAAAAGCCTGACGATGTGCATTGGGCCGCAGCTCTCTGACGCCTTATTTTCTGGGTCCCGGCCTGAAAAGTTTGGGAACCCCTGCCCTAGACGATTGAACCTAATGGGTCTCAGACCTGACTCTCGATGCTCCTTGTGTTCAAACGGTGCTATTGGTACATATATGCATATGTATTGGGAATGCCCTCCTGTTGAGACCTTCTGGGAAAATGTTACCACTCAATTATCAGAGATTTTATCTCTGACCATACCGACACTGCCTTCTGTACTGTTGTTGAATGATGTTTCTCAGTTATCAACCTCTGTACATGTAAAGAGACTAATTTTGGCGGGTTCTACAGTTGCCAAAAAGTTGATAGCGTCACGCTGGATTCAACCGGATAAAATGTGCCCGAAGGTATGGATTCTCACCTATCTCGATGTGATTTATCTAGAGATATCTACTGCGCGGGTCTTAGGTGTTAATGAAGCCAGCATCGCAGTCTGGATGGCTGTGGTGGATAAGATAAAGGAACGCATATAAATTTGTAGTTTTCTGGTGTTGAATGAAGTAGTGGATGTATAGCCCACGTTGGGGTCTTTTAGTCTATTTTCATTCTGATTTAATTACCGGACTGTCATTATTGTTATTATTATTTCTGTTATTGTCCTGTGAGTTATTGTTGATTATTACTGTTACTGTATTGTTTGTCTTGTAAAAAAAGAGAAAATAAAACATTTGATAAAATAAAATAAAAGTACCAATCATGTCATGCTAGTTTGTCTGGGCTAAATAATGCTCCAAAGTTAGTAACGGTTTGGTGAGGGAAAAACTGGAATGGCCATTTTCAAAGGAGTCCCTGGACCCCTCACCTCAAGATATCTGAATGAAAACAGGTTATTAGAATAGATTAGATTCAAATGTATTGTCATTATACAGCACAAGTACAGTACAATGGAAATTTGTTTGGCATCCAACCAGAGTGCAAATGTATTAGTAAAGTGTAATAGTCTACAGACATTCCCACATTATGCTAATCCCATGCAGTTTTGGTTTTGCATGCAGTACAAATGTGTTTTGCCCATTTTCTTTTTTTACTTACTTTTTTTTTACTGTATGAAGCACATTCTCAGGGGCTCATACAGAACCAAGCATTTCACTGTAATTTACATGTACCTTATACGTGACAAATAAAAACTAAAAATGGTGTATTTGACTATTTCTGCATAGTCCCTAAAAAGTTTTGAGTTTGGCTGGAAAGCTATTGTGGCTCCAAAGAGCCCAATTGTATTAATGTGTGATGTTAGTCCCCATAGTGAAGTGAGATTTTTTATTATTTTTTTTACTGGACTGTATAAAATGATGTATTGTGACTTCTAGGATAATCACAACCTCATGAAATGTCACAACCACAGACTAGAGATCTATTCAGATGATCTATGGCTTCCTTGGGTATATTACTATATTGACAATACGAGGGGGTTCCAAACTATTTCCAGAACAGTAGTACTTGTCATCCAATTGCTGAAAAATTCTATTAAAATCTTCAAATGTCAAACGTTTTTTATACCAAATCACGGTGTCACACTCAACCTCAAGACAATCAACCTGGACAATCAGCCCTTATACACTCTAAACCTTCAACATTTTAATGGGCGCCTAACCAAAAAACTACATTTATTAGAAATGTATTACTAGAAAACGACTATTCTGGCACACTACTGACACACAGTACTGAGCTGCATCTCAAATTAATCTTTAGGTTCTCAGTTTTCAGATTATGAATACCACTTCTATGTGGCATCTACTGTTGACCTGCTATGTCCCCCTAGACCCCCCCCCCCCTTAAAAAAGGCAAAGATATGTCAATGGATCATCTCAGAGGTATACTCAGGGCGTGAAACTGTACTTATCAAGCTGCCTTGTGGGTTCAGAATTTCAGTTGTTTTTAGAATAGATAAATTAATTGAACACTACTTTACTCCCAGACGGGGTGCAAAGGTTTTTTTCAATACATGAAAGAAAATATGATTTGAGAGATATTTGTAAATGTACTGTTCAAAAAGCTAAGAAAGGGATTAAAAGGAGGTGTATTTCTATTATTGGGGTTAACGTTAGGTTATGGCTATAACCAAGTTCTGTGAGTATTGGTGACGCTCGGCGTCACTACTGCACTGTACCTCGCTCGTGCACGCGCACTGAATAAAAAATTCCACAATGCACCTTTACATCCCAACATCCGTCTGGCCACACCCCCATCAGCTTACCTACATAAGCAGGGGTGGGGCCACACACTCGCCTCCTTCTCAAGCTTTCACCACAAGGCGAGATCAAGGGCCGCAGTGGCGTCTGACGCCGAGCGTCACCAATACTCACAGAACTTGGTTATAGCCATAACCTAACGTTATGTATCGTATGGCTCCGCTCGTCGTCACTACTGCACAAGGGAGGCCGAGCGAGAGCCATCGGCCGACAAATGTACCCCGCTGAGGCCCCCCACAACCATCAGATCAGGGAGGACCGAGCCCCCCCGACCCCCCCTAATGGAGGGCACCCCCCCTATTGGAGGATCACGGGAGGGCGACGGATCCGACCGTGCGAAGAGGCACTCAAGCAACTCAACGCACAGGGTGAGCAGACCGTGGCCTGACCCCACGACTACACACACGCACAACCCGCATGCCACCCGGGAACGAACGGAAGGAACAACCTCGTTACTGCCCCCAGAATCACAGGGTCAAGAACAAACCCAACCCCGTGGCAAGGCCGTAGCAGCGGAGCGCGAAGGAAGACCCAGACCCACTGAAGGGACTGGATCCCCTGGAAAACGGGGGCCCGGAGAGGTCAATGACGCCAGGCATCAAGACCCCACCAGGCGGTCACTTAGTGACACCGCCCCCCACATCGCCAGCGTATTCGGATAAGGCCCCTCCAAGAGCGGGCCCTTTCCCCCCAATAGCACACCGCCTGGTACACTGACCCTGCAGAACAGGCAGTCAGCATGGCCGTAAGCACACAAAAAGGTTAACCAACGGAAGCAGGCAGCGCACCGGGGAAACCAGGCAACAGGCTGTAACCTGAGCCTGGAGCACTGCGGACGAGACAGGCGCCAAAGGAGTTTAGCTGAGAACAGCCCCCCCGGCGGAAGGGGCGTATGCTGGCGTTGTTGCATGACCAAGCCTCCATTAAAAAGAAACCACCCAGAGGGGTTGAGGCAGAGAAGGCCGACATGATTGGCAGATGTCATGAACGTGCAGGGGCACACTCAACCGGGTAACCCGGGAGTTGACACTGCTCCAACACACCAGGGAATCAACCACCTTGTCGTTACCCTATGCGGTGGTTGTTCCTATAACCCCTCAAGAAAAAACTCCAAAACACACCTGCGGGCATAACTGGCTATACCGCAGTACAAGTGTTTCAGTTTTCAAAAAAGGGTTATTCCAGGCCTACGGGTCGACAAAACATTACTTCGGACCGGGCCCGGCGGCACGGGAAGCACAGGGTTGCCAGAGAAGGTCCAAGACCACCCCAACAGCCCCTTCTTCGCCACGCGTGAGAGAGGAGCGAAAAGAATGGAGCCAGCCCCAAGCACACCGCACTTGGTATTCCCAGGCGGTCTCCCAACCAAGTACTAACCAGGACCAAACCTGCGTAGCGGCCGAGATCGGACGAGATCGGGCGTGTACAGGTTGGCATGGCCGTAGGCCATTACGACAGTGCAGAGTACAATATGTACCCAACAAGGGTCTCCATAGCGCCTAACCCTGTGACACCCGGACCGACCTGGCATCTTTCCCCCCGAAAAAAGCACAAGTCCCTCGGGGTACCAGAACAGCAGATCTGCATCCCCGGCGGACAATGGGTTAACTGACCTGGACCAGCGTGACCAGACCAGTCCTGTGTAGGGGTGGGACGATACATCGATCCAGATCGATACATCGATGTAATTATCAACAATCGAATCGGATCGATGCGATGTAATAAGATCGATTCATATCGATACATTCTGGTACTATTTTGAAAATCCTGTGGCGAGTCTCATATCCGCCCAAGAACAACAGCAGTAGCTCCGTGTGTGTAGACGTTACAGCATAGCATTCTCCCTTTCTGTGTGTGTGTGTGCGCGCGTCTTTGGAAAGACCAGATGAGGTCAGAGGAGTTTGATGTTTAACTGTTATTTAAACATAAACAATATAATACATAATAAATGTAGGCCTATACATGATCATGCAACATCAACAAATTGTTGTAGGAACGGTTTGGGAGAGGGAGGTTGTGAGTTTTGAGTTCCAAAAAATGTAGCTTAAAGTTTAAAGCTCAATATATAAAAACGTGGCACTTTACAGTGAACAGGAGGTCTATTTGTATTAAAAACAATAGATTGATTTTCCTTTAAATGTCTGGAAGAGCTCAAAAATACAAATGTCAAATGATATTTTCATTACCTTTTTTTTGTTGATCTAAATGTTACTGATTGTGTTAAATGGGCATATGATATCATCTCATATCGATCGCAGGCACCTGAATCTAATCGTATCGTATTGTATCGTGAGAGACTTTGTGATATCGGCAAATATCGTATCGTTGTCCAAAGAATCGATATCGTATCGTATCATGATGAAACTGGTGATTCCCACCCCTAGTCCTGTGTCCTAACCACGCCGACATGCCCACTCCAGGAGAGGGGGTAGGTATGCATGTCGATCTAAAACATGAAAAGAGGGCGCTACCCAGACGGTCCTCATTTAGACCGTGCTCAGTGGCCCACCCCAAGGGCGTGAGACCCCTCTACCTATGTTCAAATCTATTCCGTTAACATCCCCCAGATATGAACGAGAATTCATCGAGACAACCTAGTAAACTGGCGCTCGGAAGAGACAAAACCCCATCCCAGTTGCCCTATAAAAACGCTGTTTTAACAAGCAACCAAGGCGCACTTAGCCCCTGTGTGATCTAGCAAGACACCAAACATTGTTCCTCCAAGTCGCCTGGGAGAACGACACGGAGCCGTCGTGCTTCATGTACCTTCCTCTTTTTATTCAAAAAAGAAAGAACACAGACTGACATGAATCCCTCGTGACGCAGGCTGAGGTAGGGCTGGGCGATATAACGATAACGATAAATATCGCGATATATTTTAATAATCGATATCGAATATCGAAATTAAAAAAAAATCGAAAAATCGTTTTTTTTTATTTTTTTTTTATTTTTATTTTTTTACCTGCAACAGGGCAGTTTTAAAACCAGAGACAGTGGACAGACTTGTCTTTCTTGCCTGCAACTTAAAGTAATGGCTTTGCTTGTCCAAATGACAATACTGACCAAATTCTGATTTATTTTTCTCTTGTCCATTTATTTTGTTTGCTTTCTAATTTAAAATACATTTTGAAACCGTCTGTACACAGTAGGCTATGTGTGCTAGCAGAACTAGACTCCAGTCACGAGTCACAGTGCACATGTGCGGTGGTTTGTCCACCAAAAAAGCGCCAAAAGATCGAAAATAAACTAGCAGAGCCAGAACTGTTCAACTCCTCTGGAGCCACAGCCAGCAGAGAAGCCGGTTTACTTTAGCTTTTAAACCAGCTGCAGCCTGAGAACTGGAGTGTGAGGGGATGTAACACTAAAGATGGCGGCAATGACAAAGAATTGCTGCAAAATAAACATACATCTGCTGCTAAAAAAAAAAAAAAAAATTTAATTTTTTTTATACTTATAACAATTCGATAATTATCGATATCGAGAAATAAAATAAAATTATCATATCGTTATCGCGATATGATTTTTTTCCATATCGCCCAGCCCTAGGCTGAGGGTAAGAATTGTTTACATTTTTACATCCCACCACCCTCCCATAGGGAGGAGGCGGAAATCCCCAGAGAGACTTCCCACGCGAGCTGTATAGATTGAAAAGAATATATTGCAACATTGAGCCATGTAAAATGTTGGTTTTAGGGCTCTCAGAAGAGGAGGCACTGAACCCATACACACTCAATAATCGAATTGAATCGAATACACACACAATAGAGCAGGACTCCTTTTTGGAGTTCTATTCACCTTGACAATCTGAGGAGGAGGCTCTGCACTCTGAGGAGGCTCCCTCACATGGAAGGAGAGTCCTAACTCACAGAAGGCCCGAGTATGAGCTTCGTGAGGAGGAGCCCTGACCCCTCCCTGAAACAGATCCATCATATGGACCTGAACAGCTCACGGAAGTCTTACCAACAGAGACGCGCACAGTGACGTACTCTGTGGCGGGGGAATTTCTGCGGTGCACACGCCCAATATTCCAGGGCGTGGGACCAGGAAACTCCCCCCCCCCCCCCCCCTTACCCTGTAACGTGCCGAACAGCAACGTGACAGGAACCTTGAAGGACAGGAAGGTCTTAACCCCTGCCCATCAAAGAAGGGGAGGAAAGGATTACCAGTTCACCCCTTTACGACCCCACACCCATGATACGATGTAACGACAAAAAAGAGTATGACACAGTCATAGTCAGCTACATGAAGCGTCTAACAGCTTCACACAGCTCATGTGCCAACCTGCTATCTGATTTTTACTAAGGAAAAAACACAGAATAGAGAGGGCCCCCTTAAGAGCCCTGGTACCAGACTTACACATGTGCTTCTGTGGCCAACCCAACCCAGTTGTAGATCACAAGATACACACAACCCTTTACCACCACAAAAAATGGCAATACACTCTACAGAGGAACGCCGTTTTTCATAATGAGAGAATACACAATTCTCGATTAGTATCGGCCACAGGCCTTGCTAAGCACACACGAAAAGTGACCAAACAATCTTTTCTTTTAGGAAAATACAGTTCCTCAAGCAGTTTTAGCACAACCCCAGCAATCAAGCCAAGGGTTACATCGTATCCCACCACACAGTGACACAATATATTGTAAACAACATGTCTGAGAGGAGGGTGAGGAAGTCCCCAGGGAACCGGGGGGAACGCCCCTCCTACCTTACCCTTAATACGGCCAGTTGAACAGGTAAACCTGTTAATATGTGAACACACTGTTCATTGTCATTACAGGCTGAGAAAAGAATTCATTCTTCACTCATATGTCACTAAGCATAGCTTTATAGGTTAGTTTAACCCCCTTAGTTGTGAGTACATGGTACATGAACACACATGATGTTTCTCAACACAACAAACCAGATAATTTTTACATCCGTAACAAACAACCCGATTTGCATGGAGAAGCTAATACCAGTGACGAGACAATTCACACACAACTCGCGTTGTATCCTAAA
Source organism: Notolepis coatsorum (assembly GCF_963971535.1). Classification (NCBI taxonomy): domain Eukaryota; kingdom Metazoa; phylum Chordata; class Actinopteri; order Aulopiformes; family Paralepididae; genus Notolepis; species Notolepis coatsorum. The sequence goes on from NC_140175.1 coordinate 50,210,923, forward strand.
TGTAGTGCAGCAACACTCGTTTTGGAAAACATCGTTATTTACAAAACATTTAGAAGGGAAGGAAGAAGACGCGTTTTAAGGTCTGGTCAGGACCTTCCTACCGAGAGCGCAGATCAAGCGAACTGCAGTCTCTAACAGGGCACCGATAGTAAACACAGCATCCTGTGTTTGACGACACGGGCAGCGTCGCTGCTCCATCCCACCGCTACGGTTCTCCTTGTTGACGCAGTCCTCGCCGGCCGGCTCCGGGTAGGTTCGACTAACATCCTCTGTCAAAGATGACGTCGTAGTCAGAGTGTTTAAGGCATGTTATAGTCACAGAAAACGTTCAACAGTGTAGCATTAAGCTAACAGCCGTTCGGCTGATAGCAGCAAGCTAACGTGTACTAGCCTGGTAAACACAGCGAGCTAACACCGCAGCTAACAGCTACGCAGCTAACAGCTGACTGGCTAACACAGTAGGCCACAACTAGCACGCAAGCTAAGCAGCTATCTGCTAAGCAGCTACCACCCGAACTTGTACACAAACGATATAACAAGCCACACTTCAGACAGGCCGCCGTTCTGAAACCCTCCTCACCTTTTAAGAGAGAAGAGAAAAAGAGATGTCAACACAGTTTACAACGGTGATTTTACCAGACATCCGGCGGAGCCAGCACAAGTCCCATCTGGGCTGTAGCCGACTTGAACATGGATCTCCCGATAACGAACATCCATGCCCACATTTCCTTGTGAGGGTATACTCTCATTTGTATATGAAAGATGGGGCCTACACGGTGACAGAGAAGCATCCACTCGTCCAGAGAATCCTGGGATCACCAGTTACTGGTCGTGGCCCACTAGTTGACTATAATGGGCTTCAAACCAAGATCCTCCGCCGTCGCCTAAAAGGCTGAACAGAAGGACCCTAATCTGGGGCCGGTTTTCGTAAACATTGTCAGCTAGCCCCCATAGCACTAACAGACAAGTGGTGCTCGCAAGCAAACATTACTCACCAAACCTGGAACCCACCGCTTCTCACAACAGTCGGTGCGTCCTACAGTCCAGCTGTGTTGCTGGAGGGTCTTACCCCATCCAGCCGCAGCAAGGAGGATTGTAGTTGGGAGGCATGTCAGCGGCGTGAACTCCTAATACGAAAAAACCGGTGGAGGTGTAGAATGATCATCATCTCCCAGACACTCCAGTAACGAAGACAATATCGCCGTATTTTCTCGAAAAATAGTGAGAGAGAAAATAAAGATATGATGTCAACGTATCTCTTGTTTTCCAACTTTCTTCAACTAGCAACCTCGTCAAGTGGGGATCTACCGAAGGCACTTCCTTGTGGTGAAAGCGAAGAAGGAGGCGAGTGTGTGGCCCCACCCCTGCTTATGTAGGTAAGCTGATGGGGGTGTGGCCAGACGGATGTTGGGATGTAAAGGTGCATTGTAGGGCTGGGCGATATGGCCTAAATATGATATCACGATATTTTCTGACCTTTCGGCGATACACGATACACATCACAATGTTTTTCTTTTTTCCCCCAAACAATTCATTATGAGGCTTACCAAGACAGTATTTGAGTTTGCAAGCTAACATTAAAGACAAAATAAAATACCCATGCATTTAGCATTTTTATATTATATATTAGATTTAGATTATTAGATTATATATTGCATATATTTAGCAATGAGATATTATATGATTTAGATATAAAATATGATGAATTGAAAATGGGGGACCCTGATGTAAACAAGACGAAAGTCTTTCTCTGGTCTGCATCCCCTTAACAATTGTATGTATTGAGCTGTACTGTACCCATTCTGCAATATGTTAATAAAGTTTTAAATCAATCAATCAATCAATCAATAGCATTTTAGCATTTTTATGAAACTACTGTATATTTGTATGTCTCTAAATGTTTTGATGAATTGAAAATGGAGGACCCTTATGTAAAAAAGCCTAAGTCTTTTTCTGGTCTTCATCCTCCAGTCCACTGTTATTGTATTGAGCTGTACTGTATTGTACCCAATCTGCAATCTGTTAATAAAGTTTTCATTCATTCAGACGGCAAACAGAATAATTTTGATTGACAGTCGAGTCTGCCAATTACGTTACACCGCTTGCACCCGCCCTGCTGTTCTTAACACCAATCGGCAAGCGCGTATGCATTTTTTACTTCCGCTATATCCGCCATTGATTTTGACGAGAGCTCAACGACAACAACAACGTCCCTGCGGTCGACGTTTAGCTTTTAGCTCCGCAGGATGACTAAACGAGGCATAATGATTTTACTGCAACAAATGTTATAATAAAAGCCTTTCCATACATCTGTCTGATTGAAAACTTAATTAACAGACCGCAGAATGGGCACAACTCAGCGGCGCACGGGCTGAGATATGAACGAGTAATGCTTGCTATCTACTGTATCTAGGTCGACCTCGGCCGTTGCTAATATGTTCGGGTAAATACGCTGATGTTATTGAACGTGTAACTATATAACGTTAATGCCACAAAACGAATGCATTTGTTAATCATAAGTAGTAACTTTGATGCAGTAGTGTGTGTGTGGGGGCGGCGTTGTTCAAAAGTTTGAACGTGTGGACCAGATTGACGCGACACAATCCTCTTGGGCAAAACATCACGATATCCACGATACGTTTAAAAAGTGTATCGTTAATGAACTGTACCCGATATTTATATAATATCGTCATATCGCCCAGCCCTAGTGCATTGTGGAATTTTTTATTCAGTGCGCGTGCACGAGCGAGGTACAGTGCAGTAGTGACGCCGAGCGGAGCTGTACGATACAGAACTTGTGGAACAATGCTGATATACAGTTAAGAATGAGTAATTCGCTTTTGGTTTTTAAGAAAATGGTTTGTAAAGCTATTTTTGAAAACTACAAGGGTGAATAATACTGTTTTTTTTGCTGTTTTCTTTTAGAATACTGTTTTGGAGTCTTAATTTTTGTAATTTTTGTTAAGAATATAGGACCGGCATATATAAGCATTATGCTTCAGTCTGTACCTTTTCAGTCACTGTAAAATCAAATATTGTTAAATTATGGTGTATATTGTATTGTGTGAGATGATGACTGAATAAACTACTACTACTACTACTACTACTACTACTACTACTACTACTACTACTACTACTACTACTACTACTACTACTACTACTACTACTACTACTACTACCAGTGTCTAGAATTGATAGATTTACCAGACACACTCCTTCCTTCTCTATTAAAGGCTAATTACATGATGATTAATCTAATAATTAAAGGTGCTAAAGATAACATTAAACTACTACATGTCACATTAGAGCATCAGCATGTCATTTATCCAATCAGATGCATTCAACGTGGGGAAATGGGAAGTAGGGAAGGGTTACAGTGGGTGACAATATTGTCACAAGGAAAGATGAAATTACATACCTAGGTTCCATCCTAGAGGCAAATCTTTCCTGTGACAAAATGGCATCCAATGTCATCAAAAAAGTCAACCAACTAACTAGATTCTTGTACCGGATCTCCTCTCTGGTAAACAAGAATACCCTGAAGACGCAGGAGCACTCATTCAAGGGTACTACGACTATGCTTGCACCTCATGGTACCAAAGCACCTCAAAGGCGCTAAAAACAAGATTACAAACATCACAAAACAAACTGGTCAGACTACTACTTGACCTTACTCCTAGAACCCACCTCACCCCTGCCCACTTTGACTACCTAGGATGGCTTAGAGTAGACGACAGAGTACTACAGAGCAACTTGCAATGGGCCTGGTCTACAAGATACACTACACGACTAAGGTACCCATGTACATGTACATGTACTTGTTCACCCTCTACACGGCAGACTTCAATTACAACTCTGAGTCTTGCCACGTCCAAAAATATTCGGACGACACAGCGATTGTGGCGTGTGTGAGGAAGGGACAGGAGGGAGAGTACAGGGACCAGGTGGGAGCCTTCAGCGACTGGAGCGAACGGAACGGCCTTCTTCTGAACGCAAAAAAGACCAAGGAGATGGTACTGGACTTCCGCAGGTCGAAACCACCTCTGCAACCAGTCAGCATACGGGGAAACAACATTGAGACGGTGCAATCATACAAATATTTAGGAGTGCACCTAGATGATAAGCTGGCCTGGGCTGCTAATGCGGAAGCACTTTACAAGAAAGGACAGAGCAGGCTGTTCTTCCTTAGGAGGCTCAGGTCTTTTAATGTGTGTGGGGAAATGTTGTACATGTTTTATCAGGCAGTGGTGTCAAGTGTGCTCCTCTACGCCGCTGTCTGTTGGGGTGGTAATACCACGGCCAGGGATACCAGACGGCTGGATAAGCTGGTCAAGAAGGCTGGCTCAGTGGTAGGGAGGAGACTGGACCCACTGGGGACCGTGGTGGAGAGCCGCACTCAGAGCAAGCTGCTGGCCATCATGGGCAATATCAACCACCCTCTCCACCACACCCTGGTGGGGCAGAGCAGCAGTCGCAGCGGACGGCTCATCTCCCTGCACTCACGGACTGAGCGGCACAGGAGGTCCTTTGTCCCCACAGCCATCAGACTGTACAACAGCGTATTATAGTTACACCTGTTTTTACACCTGTTTTTACACCTGTTTTTACATCTGTTTTTACACCTGTTTTTATACACCTGCTTTTATCTAATCACGCTCCTATTTTAATTTTAATTTTAATATTGATGGGTATGATTTGATGTATCTATCTACATGTCAAAATACTTCCCAAAGGTCAGTGAATACCACGACCACAACACCAGAGGGAGCTCCACAAATCATGTTAAACCCAGATTCGGCTCAAACAAGGGACTAAACACGTTTCGCAATTATGCCACATCAATGTGGAACGCACTACCCAAAGCTGTAAAGGAATGTGAATCACTACCCACTTTCAAAACCACTCTCAAAGAGCACCTACGGGAGACTGCAATTCGAAACTGGCCCCTGTAAATGTCCTAACCCAACCCCCTCCAATGTACAGTAAATGTCCTAACCCAATAATACACGAGACCCTCTTCTTGGAACCAAGTATGGTTTTCGTCAATTTCCAATGTACAGTTTTGCCCCCCCGCAATCTGTTAATAAAGTTTTCAATCAATCAATCAATCAATCAATCAATCAATTACATGCCTGCAACATGCATACAATAACATTCATTTTGGACCAATTATTTTTTATGAAAAGCAATCATTTTATTCCGTACCTTTCTGTGGATCTATTATTTAATTGTATTGTACTGGTCCAGACAAGAGTGAGAAACTAGAGAACTGTTTAACAGGCTGCTGTTGTCTGGAGAAATAATTCAGAGCAAGCAAGTGGGCGTGTTGGTGACGTTTCTGTCATGCGACTGGCGCGAAACCGGAAGAATACAAACATTCCGACGGCGAAGAAGAAGACATGTATTTTTTTACATGAAAACTTCAACGAAGATGAAGAACTGGAGACACAATGAGATTCGGGAACTTCTGTCGTTAAGGGCCGACGCCGAAATTGCCAGACAAATCCACGGGACGGCAAGCGATTCGCTTGTTTACGACCAAATTACGAGCCTGCTACGTGACCGTGGTGTGATCCGAGCAAAGGCGCAGGTTGTCAACAAACTAAAGGCACTCAAAAAGCAGTACTTTGAGGTCGTTGACCGCAATTGCCGGAGTGGTAACGACCGCAAAACATGGCCCCATTTTATTTTGTGCAAAACTATATGGGGGAGTGACTCTGCGAACCCTGTGGCTTTGGTCGAGAGCACGGAGACGCCATCTAGGCCTACCTCGAGTTGCCCCGAGACGCCACACAGCGACGTTAAGACTCCAGTCCACGAAACTGATGTGGCGATCAACGCTTCCGTTTTAAGTACAGGTAAGATTATATTTGAAATTTGTATTGCTCATGTTTTATTCTGTTGCATGATACAGAGCACTACAGAAAGAAACATAACCTTCGTACTGTCGTTACTAACGTTCTGTCTATACTACTATTTACTATACTACGACCTACTATGCTAACATGTTTATACTCTGAGTGTACCATTCAAATTCGACACTGCTAGACAAACAATACTATGTATAACTAATATTAAAACGTACCCGTGGCTGCCTGAGTTGTACCCTTCCTGCTGACTTGTTGCTTACAATTTGTAAGACATGTGTGCAGGTGTTGTGCCGAATTCGGACTCCCTGCCAGAATCCCACTCCCCTCGGGTGAGCGCGCATACACTCTACCAGCCTGATTGATTGATTTAAAACGTTATTAACATATTGCAGAATGGGTACAGTACAGCTCAATACATACAATTGTTAAGGGGATGCAGACCAGAGAAAGACTTTCGTCTAGTTTACATCAGGGTCCCCCATTTTCAATTCATCATAACAATGCCTACCCAGCATATAATACGTTCTTTGTTAGAACTCAACTCGTTATTATTGGTGCATAGAATGAAGAAATACGGCAACGTTTTGACTATATTTAAAAGACTTTGACATTGTAAAACGAAATAAGTGTGGAGTTTCGAAGCTGTAAGCAGAATACAAGTCACAGGAACACCCCCTTCCTACTGTATAAGAAAGAATTAAAAACGCATTGCAAGGAGAACAGCGGTTATTTGTTGAGTTTATGTGTATACAAAACCCTTGCAATAAATGTGTCTTAAATGAATGAAAAGTATACATGGCACCTGCATGCTGCTCTGGATACAGGTAGCAGCTAGCCCCTTTCATGACTGCGGTTTGCAAGCCTGGGGCTTTTGTGACCGCAGTCACTTGTTTATGGGACGTGACCACTTTAGAAAATACCAACCAAGCGTGAATGCGTGGATGACGTTGTGTCAAAAATATATCAGATATGAATTTCAAAGATACCCAGCGTATGGGTTTAACACAGCTTTACGGTGGGGTCTGGTTTGATTGAATTGATTGAAAACTTTATTAACAGATTGCAGAATGGGTACAGTATACAGTACAGCTCAATACATACAATTGTTAAGGGGATGAGAGACTTTCGTCTTGTTTACATCAGGGTCCCCCATTTTCAATTCATCGTAACATATATGACATTGACATACATGACATACAGATAGACCGTACTGCTACATCTATATATTTATGACATACCATATTTGTAAATACAGTACTGTTTGTGATACAAAGAGAGCCCAGAAAAAAAAAAGTATATACATTTGCCGTAGAAACTGTACATTGGATTGGGTAGGTGGGGGGGGGGGGGGGACGCACTGTACAACTATACAAACAAAACTGTACATTGGAATATTGACAAGACCATACTTGGTAATTTACTGTACATTGGAGGGGGTTGTGTTAGGACATTTACAGGGGCCAGTTTCGAATTGCAGTCTCCCGTAGGTGTTTTTTTGAGTGTTTTTGAAAGTGGGTAGTGATTCACATTCCTTTACAGCTTTGGGTAGGGCGTTCCACATTGATGTGGCATAATTGCGAAATGTGTTTACCGTACTTTTCGGACTATAAGCCGCTGCTTTTCCCCCCATTTTTCGACCCTGCGGCTTATATAACGGTGCGGCTTATATGTGACTCGACGTGACCAAACCCGAAAATGTAAAAATCAAAATATAGCTTTTTTGACTGCATTGAAATGTTATTTATCTGTTCCCTTATTTGCTAAACTTAATACAACTTGTAAATTAGTTAATTCTTGTTATTTGTCCGACAGTATTGTGTCCCAATGCTAATTACATATGGTAATTAAACATTAAAACACCTGCGGCTTATAGTCCAGTGCGGCTTATATTATGTACACATCATTCAATTTAGCTGCTGCGACTTATAGTCAGGTGCGGCTTATAGTGCGAAAAGTACGGTAGTCCCTTGTTTGAGCCGAATCTGGGTTTAACATGATTTGTGGAGCTCCCTCTGGTGTTGTGATCGTGGTATTCACTGACCTTTGGGAAGTATTTTGACATGTACATGGGTACCTTGGTCGTGTAGTGTATCTTGTAGACCAGGCCCATTGCAAGTTGCTGTACTCTGTCGTCTACTCAAAGCCATCCTAAGTTTTCAAAGTGGGCAGGGGTGAGGTGGGTTCTAGGAGTAAGGTCAAGCAGTAGTCTGACCAGTTTGTTTTGAGATGTTTGTAATTTTGTTTTTAGCGCCTTTGAGGTGCTTTGGTACCATGAGGTGCAAGCATAGTCGTAGTACCCTTGAATGAGTGCTCCTGCCAGAGTCTTCAGGGTATTCTTGTTTACCAGTGAGGAGATCCGGTACAAGAATCGAGTTCGTTGGTTGACTTTTTTTATTACATTGGATGCCATTTTGTCACAGGAAAGATTTGCCTCTAGGATGGAACCCAGGTAGGTAATATCTTCTTTCCTCGTGACAATATTGTCACCCACTGTAACTGAGAAGCCGTCGGTCTTGCTGTGGTGCTGTGGTGTTCCACAAGGAAGCATACTAGGACCGCTACTATTCCTAATTTATGCAAATGACATGTCGTCAGCTTGTGACTGCAACTTGTTCCTGTTTGCGGACGACTCAGCCCTGCTGGTCTCTGACAAAAACAAGTTACAGGTTGAAAAAGCCCTCAGCTCGGAACTAGGCAAAATCTGCATATGGCTCGCCGACAACAAACTATCATTACACATGGGCAAAACAGAGTCCATTCTCTTCGGTTCAAATAACAAACTCAGCAAGACCGACGGCTTCTCGGTTACAGTGGGTGACAATATTATCACAAGGAAAGATGAAATTACCTACCTGGGTTCCATCCTAGAGGCTAATCTTTCCTGTGACAAAATGGCATCCAATGTAATAAAAAAAAGTCAACCAACGAACGCGATTCTTGTACCGGATCTCCTCTCTGGTAAACAAGAATACCCTGAAGACTCTAGCAGGAGCACTCATTCAAGGGTACTACGACTATGCTTGCACCTCATGGTACCAAAGCACCTCAAAGGCACTAAAAAACAAATTACAAACATCTCAAAACAAGCTAGTCAGACTACTGCTTGACCTGACTCCTAGAACCCACCTCACCCCTGCCCACTTTGACAACCTAGGATGGCTTAGAGTAGACGACAGAGTACAGCAACTTGCAATGGGCCTGGTCTACAAGATACACTACGCGACCAAGGTACCCATGTACATGTCAAAATACTTCCCAAAGGTCAGTGAATACCACGATCACAACACCAGAGGGAGCTCCACAAATCATGTAAAACCCAGATTCGGCTCAAACAAGGGACTAAACACATTTCGCAATTATGCCACATCAATGTGGAACGCCCTACCTAAAGCTGTAAAGGAATGTGAATCACTACCCAGTACCCACTTTCAAAAACACTCTCAAAAAACACCTACGTGAGACTGCAATTTGAAACTGGCCCCTACAAATGTCCTAACCTAGTTGTACAGTAAATGACCAAGTAAGGCTTTGTCAGTATTCCAATGTACAGTGTAAAATGTGTGTCCCCTACCCAACCCCCCCCCCCCACCTCCAATGTACAGCCCTCACTAGGCCTGCCACGATAACACATTTTGCTGGGCGATTAATTGCCCCCGAAAATATCGCGATAAGCGATATTATTGCGACCGGTTAGAGAATTTTTTTTGAGAAATTTATTTCCCAAAACTTTTATTTTGAAGCCCACCGCTCCGTCTTTTCCGGTTTTAGACTTTTATTTTGAAGCCCACCGACCGGACCGGAAGTATTGTTGTGATTATCCTAAGCAGAACATATGAGCCGACAACTTGTCTCGTCCGGTTGTTTTTGAGCTAATAACAAATGTTGAGATTGTTGGTGAACAACTAACTTTAGGTTAGTTTTAACGTTAGCTACTAACGTTAGATGCAGCTACTACAGGCAATCAACGATGAGGAGGAAGCGTCAAAGCAGTATATAATAGAATAGCTGTGGTGCGTAAGCACTGCAGCACGACTCGAAACTACCGGAGTGTTATAATAAATTAATTCATGTTTAACTTGTCCCCGTGTCCAGTCCTTTGACTAGCCCCACCCGTTCATTGTAAACAATGATGCATGTAATTGTATTAACGTTATTCTGTGTTGTACTTGTAGCTATGCTATACGTTGTATTTCGTTTGTTAGTTATTTAGCTAATGTTGTTAGCATGGAATGAGAATCAACGCTCTATCTTTCATCTTTATTTAGCAGTCCAGTTTCTCCGGGCAGTAGCGAGTAACTACTTGGGTCTAAAAATAGCTAACGTTACACTACAAATAATGCTACTTGGTTAAAAGGAGCAACACTATTGAGAAATGTAGTTAAGCTGTGGCGTTGCCCCACGGAGCTCCCGTGCTGTACTCTAGTAACGTCAGCGGCCCGCCTCCCAACACGGACAGTGACTGACAAGCGGCACTGGTTCCGCCTCATTAAAACAAACGCGCAAATAGCAATTAATCGCGCCCGTCAAAATCATTGCATTCATTTTAATTATCGCAGCAATTAATCGATTTATTGCTTATCGCGGCAGGCCTAGCTCTCACCCACCCACCCAACCCCACCCCACCCACCCAACCTCCTCCAATGTACAGTTTCTATGCCAAATGTATATACACTCTTTTTCTGGACACTTTTGTATCACAAACAGTACTGTATTTGCAAATCTGATATGTCATAAATGTATAGATGTAGCAGTACTGTCTATCTGTATGTCATGTATGTCATATATGTTATGATGAATTGAAAATGGGGGACCCTGATGTAAACAAGACGAAAGTCTTTCTCTGGTCTGCATCCCCTTAACAATTGTATGTACTGAGCTGTACTGTACTGTACCCATTCTGCAATCTGTTAATAAACTTTTCAATCAATCAATCAATCTGAGTTTGTTATTTGAACCGAAGAGAATGGACTCTGTTTTGCCCATGTGTAATTAGGGCTGGGCGATAAAACGATAACGATAACTATCGCGATAAATTATTTCCTCAAAATAAACATGAAACGTGGTCGCAAAGTTTCGATATATCGATTTTCCAAGCTTGGATATGAGCACGCACTAACAACCAATCGGTGAAGGAGATGGCCGAGAGCGAAGGAGACCAGGAAGGAGACCCAGAGGTAGCACTCACTCAACAACAAGGCTTGCTAGGCTAACTAGCTTGCACGGCGATGTTTTATATATTTACGTGCCGAGTATGTGTGCGGCGTGAATTCTGAGGCCACGTTCATAGTAGTGTGTGGTATACAGTGGACGTCGTTTCAATATATTGTGGCGGAAGAGAGTATTTTAGTATCATATTGAGCACATTGTCATGGAATACACCGCTTAGGAACAACAGGCTGGCTAGGCTAACTAGCTTGCACGGCGATGTTTTATATATTTACGTGCAGAGTATGTGTGCGGCGTGAATTCTGAGGCCACGTTCATAGTAGTGTGTGGTATACAGTGGACGTCGTTTCAATATATTGTGGCGGAAGAGAGTATTTTAGTGTCATATTTATTACATTGCCATGAGATATTCCGCTCGTTGGCTAACTTCTAACGTGCGCGGACTGATGCTGACATCAACTCGACTCGAGACATTCGCAGCAGCATAATAAGACAACAGGCTGGCTAGGCTAACTAGCTTGCACGGCGATGTTTTATATATTTACGTGCAGAGTATGTGTGCGGCGTGAATTCTGAGGCCACGTTCATAGTAGTGTGTGGTATACAGTGGACGTTGTTTCAATATATTGTGGCGGAAGAGAGTATTTTAGTGTCATATTTATTACATTGCCATGAGATATTCCGCTTGTCGGCTAACTTCTAACGTGCGCGGACTGATGACGACATCAACTCGACTCGAGACATTCGCAGCAGCATAATAAGTTAATTAAACTTGACATACATTATATCGACGATAATTATCGATATTGAATTATATGAAAATAATTTTATAATTTTATCGCGATAACGTTTTTGGTCATATCGCCCAGCCCTATGTGTAATGATAGTTTGTTATCAGCGAGCCATATGCAGATTTTGCCTAGTTCCGAGCTGAGGGTTTTTTCAACCTGTAACTTGTTCTTGTCAGAGACCAGCAGGGCTGAGTCGTCCGCAAACAGGAACAAGTTGCAGTCACAAGCTGACGACATGTCATTTGCATAAATTAGGAACAGTAGCGGACCTAGTATGCTTCCTTGTGGAACACCACAGCTTACTGTGAGGGGGGGGGGGATAGGGTACCGTTTACCTCCACCATCTGCTCTCTCCCCTCCAGGTAGGATTGCATCCAGCTCACTGATTGACAAGCTAAAACCAATTGCTTTTAGCTTGTCAATCAGAATGGTGTGATTGACAGTGTCGAAGGCCTTTTGTAGGTCCAGCATGACCATGCCGCAGTATTTGCCCGCGTCCACCTCTTGTTTGATGTGGTCGTTTAAATAGAGAAGACATGTGTCAGTGGAGTGGGATGTTCTGAAGCCAGATTGGAATTCGTAGATTAGATTTTTTTCCGCAAGGTATTTTTCGACCTGTTCGTATACAATTTTTTCCATGACTTTCGAGATGGAGGTAAGGATAGAAACAGCTTGGAAGCTTGGAGTTGCTAATAAACAGTTTAAAACATTGTTAGGAAAAAAAAGTGGTACTCACAACGAACTCTGGCAAGATGGCGTCTTCTTCTTCTGCAACTTTTTTTGCGCAGTGATTTCTGGACGCACCAGGCATGCGACAAAAAAAGTTGCAGAAGAAGAAGACGCCATCTTGCCAGAGTTCGTTGTGACTTGTGAGTACCACTTTTTTTTCCTAACAATGTTTTAAACTGTTTATTAGCAACTCCGAGCTTCCAGACCCCACCGTAAAGCTGTGTTAAACCCATATTGTACCCTGGGTATCTTTGAAATTCATATCTGATATATTTTTGACACAACGTCATCCACGCATTCACGCTTGGTTGGTATTTTCTAAAGTGGTCGCGTCCCATAAACAAATTACTGCGGTCACAAAAGCCCCAGGCTTGCAAACCGCAGTCACGAAAGGGGCTAGGTAGCAGCATATTATCGTGTGGGTGTTCCTATGACTTGTATTCTGCTTACAGCTTCGAAACTCCACTTATTTCGTTTTACAATGTCAAAGCCTTTTAAATATAATAAAAACATTCCCGTATTTCTCTCTGCTTTATCGTTTTATGACAGACATCTGATGAGTGTATGCGCCCGCCGCCAATAATAACGAGTTGAGTTCTAACGTATTACATGCTTGGTAGTAGCCCCTTACGTGACTGCCAGCGAGCCTGGGTCTCTACGGCAGTCACTCTCACCTATACTGCGACCATTTGCAACTTATGGTACCGAGCGTGATCACATGGAGCGTGCTGGGTCAAAAATATATCATATATGAATTTCAAAGATACCCAGTGTACAATATGGGTTTAACACAGCTTTACAGTGGGGTCTGGATTGGAAGCTCGGAGTTGCTAATAAACAGTTTAAAATATTGTTACTCGACGAGTGGTACTTACAGACCGAACGTCCATTTCCGCCGTTGGTGTCACAGCGCATGCGCACCAGGCAGCCTAATAGCGGCAGAAGAAGAAGACGCCATCTTGGCAAAGTACGTTATGCGAGTACCACTCGTCGAGTAACAATATTTTAAACTGTTTATTAGCAACTCTGAGCTTCCAGACCCCACTGTAAAGCTGTGTTAAACCCATATTGTACGCTGGGTATCTTTGAAATTCATATATGATATATTTTTGACCCAGCGCGCTCCATGTGATCACGCTCGGTACCATAAGTCGCAAATGGTCGCAGTATAGGTGAGAGTGACTGCCGTAGAGACCCAGGCTCGCTGGCAGTCACGTAAGGGGCTAGCTGGGTAGGCTGATAGAGTAAATGAGTGTCCAAGCGAGGGGGAGTCGGATTCTGGCAGGGAGTCCGAATTCGGCACAACACCTGTTCCTTAGAACCAATTAATCTCAATCCACAGTCACTTAATAGTTAATACACATGTGCCACTCAGAATCATTCAATCAAGTAAACTATTCATAGGTGTTGTTTCTCATTAAGGCTTACCTAATACCTATTATAAGGCTACTAAATGAGATCTCTTTTCTTTTGGACAAAAATGGAAACCGTTTTAGTGACACTAAAGGACAGTCAAGGAGCGATCACATTAACAGCTACCAAAGACACAGTGGAAAGACTAAAACATGGTGAGTAAACAAGTAAAGTGTAAATCAAATGTCATGTAACAATTATTACTGTAGGAATGGACTTTGTTATTTGATACATCTGCTTTTTCAGATAGAACGTTTGTGGCTCACATACTGAAGCAAGCCAGAGGTGTGGGAAAGCAAGGTAATCTCTTATCATTTTAAAGGCAAATAAATGACTCATTCAGATGTTTATATTAATAACACTTGTACTGTGTTTCTCCATTCATGTAATAATTTGCAGCTACAACCCCACCGGCACTCACCCAGTGCCCTCCAGTAGCCAGGCCACCTTCAGGCAACACTCGGGGCCCTCCAGTGGCCAGGCCACCTTCAGCAAACACCCAGTGCTCTCCCCCAAACATCCACATTCCATGGCTCAAACCCGCATCTCCACAAAAGCAGTTAGGTCTGTACAAACAAGGTACATTAACTAAAATTACAACTAGGGATGTTCGATATTGGCTTTTTTACCGATATTGTCCAACTCTTAATTTCCGATACCGATATCAACCGATACCGATATATGCAGGGTCCCCCCCCCCCCCCCCCAAACGGAATAATTTCAGGTAATTAACATTACATATCTCTTGTCGTGGAATTAACACAACATTATGCATACTTTTGACTATAAATAAAATCAGAATTTGTTCTTACTTGCTTGCCTGGGTAAATAAAGGGTAAATAAATGTAAAAAAGATAATTGAAAACCGATACGATATTTTCCGATATCACATTTTAATGCCAATATCGGACATCCCTAATTACAACCTAAATAAAGCAAAAGAAATGTTGTTGTGTCAATAACACTTGTGTCTTTACAGACTTCACACACAACACCATCATGCTGCTCCTGGAACTGACCAAGACCCACCAACACCTCTACTACCTCAATAAAAGGGCCTTCTACAGGAAACTGGAGGAAGAGTTCCGAAACCATGGCTACCACTTTTCTAATGAGAAACTGCGCAAGAAACTGGGTAACATGCTTATCACCTATAAGAGGGCTAAAGACCGGAGTCAGACGACAGGAGAGGGGACCAGAACATGGGAATATTATGTGGTAAGTGCAGTTTGTTAATGCATTTCCAGTTGTAGCTTATTTTCCAGTTGGAGCTTCTTTTTCTTAACTGTGCTCTTCCACAGATAATGGATGACCTATTTGGACCCTGTGGGGTCTGGAAGGCACCACCAGGCACCATTGTGTCAACCCCTTTATTCCCCAAGAAGGAAAGTTCGAGTGCCACATCCTCTGGGCAACTCCCCAGCTTCCCTGAGGAGACGCCTGGTCCTGGTGCTCCAGAGGTCCCTGAGGAGCAGCCTGGTTGCACCACGACCCTGCCCAGCACGGTCGACACAGCATCGATGCATCGGAGAGGACGCATCAGTCGTCCGTCTTTTGATGAGAGTTACGAGGTTCATGCGGAGAGACGGACTGCTGCGTTGGAGGCCATGGTGCGGCCAGAACAGGACAGACGGAGAAGACTAAAGGAGAGAAGGAGAAGAGCATTTGAAACACAGCTTTTAACTAGTCTCAACCAAAACACTAACCAGCTTTTAACTAGTCTCAGCCAAAACACTAACCAGCTTTTAACCGGTTTCAACCAAATCGCTAACCAACTCCAAGAGATCAGTAGCCAGCAGAAAACAATAATAACACTCTTGTCATCACAGTCACCAGATAAATAACATTTAATTCATGCCACTTTTGAGTATTTATTTAAAAAACAAATTGGTTGTCACGGTTCCTGCCTGGCTGTGCTCTCTCTCTCTCTCGTCCTTCCCCCACAGCCTGCCTGGCGTGTCACCCTGAACTCTGGCTTTCAAACAAGGACCTGCTTCGACTCTAGCCTGCCTGACTATTCTCTGTGCTCTACTCCTGGAACGTATGATGACCTGCACCCGTCTTGACCCCTGCCTGGCTGACTTAGGGGTGGGAATCACCAGAGGCCTCACAATACGATACTATCACGATACTTGAGTCACGATACGATAGTATTGCGATGCTAAATATATTGCGATATGCTGAGTATTGCGATATTAACACTTTGAGTGCCACGGGTCCGGTGCCCCGGAACCCCGTTGCGTGCCACCACCCACTTCAATGACTGAGCTCTCATATTTGCGAACGCATAAACTATATCTTAAATTATGGCTATGTGTCTAATATGGCCGTCGCTTATCAATGACTTGTTTGCAGTCAACATTGTCGAAACGGATTGTTTTTTAATCCGTTCATTTCCGTTTATACCGTTTCTTGAAAGTTTCAGAAATGTTCAGAAGATTCTGTGATAGTCGCCCTTTACTGGAATACACAAAACACGTTGTCATTTTTCGGCCTATTTATGAATCGTTTTCAAATAAACGCTAGATTATCGATAGTATATGTGTACTTATGCACGCTATAGAAGCGGGGTGAAAAATCTATCTTATTTCCTGATCACACACACATACACACATATGGCACACGCTGATATATAGGTGAAAATAGCTCGGATTATCCCAAGACTGGTAAAATAGATTCCTTACCTCAGATCAGATGTTCTCCAAAAAGATTATTCCAATTCCTGATCGCCATTCCAAATATCGATCGTGTTTATTGATCCAACGCTGGGTACTGGAAACACACATTGTCCGCTGTTCTGGTGGTGGGCGATTACTTGGATTGTCTCCGGTTACTTGTCTGACAAGTAAAATGTGGAAGCAGGACCTTTTTTTTTCTCCATGCGTTTCATTCAATCCAATCCAAAGGGGTCCGGAGACGATAGGGGGCGGTATTTTCCCTGTTCGAGTTCAGACAGATCCCCACTGGTAACGTGAGGCTAGATTGATGAAAAATGAATGGAAATCGATAATTTTAAAAATAACGATCAAAAACTAGATCTCTCGTCTCTCTGGCACTCAACGGTTGGCATGAACTAACGAGAAATCTCGTCGTTGGCGCTCAAACTGTTAATATTGCGATATATTGCGATTTATTACCTTTTTTTCTTTTTATCCACTTTTTCAATTTTTCTCCCATCCCAATTCCACTGTGCCAATTCTTCCCTCACCTGTCTTGAATGTTGCTCGCATATGCCCCCCACTGGCCGGTTGTAGGGAGGATAGAAGTGTCCCCTCCGATACACAAGGAGGCAGCCTTACATCTTTTCACCTGCCAGCGTGGACTCTCATTGGCGAGGTGTAACGTGTGGGAGGCTCACACTACCCCCGCCATTTCCTGTCTCTGCTGTGCAGGCGTCCCCAACCGACATGTAGGAGTCGCTGTCCACAATGTCCAGATTACCACCCATCGACTTCCACCCGCTAACTCTGCCAATTGAGTTAGTATGACGTAGGGCTGGGCGATATGGCAAAAAAATCATATCGCGATATGATATCATATCGCGATATGATATCATATCACTCGATATCGATAATTATCGAAATAGTTATAAGTTAAAAAAAAAAAAAAAAATTTATTTGCAGCAATTCTTTGTCGTTGCCGCCATCTTTAGTGTTACATCCCGTCACACTCCAGTTCTCAGGCTGCAGCTGGTTTAAAAGCGAAAGTAAACCGGCTTCTCTGCTGGCTGTGGCTCCAGGGGAGTTGAACAGTTCTGGCTCTACTAGTTTATTTTCTATCTTTTGGCGCTTTTTTGGTGGACAAACCACTGCACATATGCACCGTGACTCGTGACTGGAGTCTAGCTCTGCTAGCACACATAGCCTACTGTGTACAGACTGTTTCAAACTGTATTTTAAATTAGAAAGCAAACAAAATAAATGGACAAGAGAAAAAGAAATCTCAATTTGGTCAGTATTGTCATTTGGACAAGCAAAGCCATTACTTTAAGTTGCAGGCAAGAAAGACAAGTCTGTCCACTGTCTCTGGTTTTAAAACTGCCCTGTTGCAGGTCACACATTTTTTTTTTCTGCTTTTTTCTTTCGATATCGATTATTAAAATATATCACGATATTTATCGTTATCGCCCAGCCCTAACGGCTGGCCCAAGCCAGAGGCAACGCCAACAGCCGGAGTCGAACCCAGTGTCTCTTGCATTGGTGACGAGCGCAATGTCCGCTGCGCCACCCAGCCGCCCTCGTTTATTACCTTTTTTCAACTGCAAAGTAAACTTTCAACATGTTTTATCTAATAAAATAAAGTTCAGTTTGTTCATCTCACTTCAATCATTTTTATTGCAGAACATGGTATTTTCTCAAGCAGACGGATGTACACACTGTAATCTGTGTTGCATGTACCTGACAAACTGAACTGTTTGTAGTCATATTCCAACTTAACTGAATGCACATGTGTGTGTGTGGACTACTGTACTATTACAGGTATTGAAATAAACAATTTAAATATTAAATATCGATACTTGGCATCCCTGTATCGATACAGTATCGCCACGCAAAGTATCGCGATACTACCACGTATCGATTTTTTCCCCTACCGACTATCCTGTACCCGCTGACCCCTGCCTGTCCGACACTCTCGCCCCCGGACTGACTGTAAGAGCGCTTCCCCCGTGTATCGACCCCTGCCTGGACACTTGACCATTCTATATTAAATATACCCATATTGGGTTTGAACAAGACCTGTCTGCATATTGGGTTCAGTACACAGTGATAGTTGTAGTATCTGTGTCGAAGCATTTTTTATTTCCTTCTAGCCAGGGAATTCTAAAACAAAATGTTGTCCCACAACATATGGCAGTGGTTGGTTGGCCACAGGAGTCTTGATGATGAAATGCACTGTTCAAAGTCAATGCATGTAAATGTAATCCATGTCTGGTGACATACTCAATATCTGCATCACATCACCCTGTGGGATATGGCCCACCAGCTCACAAAAAAAATCAAGTGTAGAAGTCAATCAATCAATCAATTTCTTTAATGACCACCCAGCCAGGCTGGTGGAATTTGGTTTCAGTGCATAGCATAGCAGTTCCAACATAAAACATAGAACATATAACATCACTTACAGCGTACATAAAAGAAAACACAATTACATAGATACAGTTCAGAGTTGTCCATGTCCATGTCAGCAGAGGTAAGTAAGTAAGTAGAAAGCTTGATTGTGATTGCACAATACAGCACGAGATTGGTTCGTGCAGCACCTAAAATAACGATACCTACATACCCACTCTACCACACAACACATCCATGATGTACCTATAGACATACTAGGGGTGTAACAGTACACAAAAACCACGGTACGTTATGTACCTCGGTTTTGAAGTCAAGGTTGTTGTTCCACTCAGGGGTGATGTAGTGTGCAGTAACTAATTGTACTTGTAGGGCTGTCAACGAATATTCTATATTGAAATTAATAATCGACTTGTAAAAAAAAAAAAAAATTATAATAATTATTATATTAGATTGTGAAAAAAACAGCCCCCGGTGGGCGGACGTTAGTGGTTAACATACCGTTGTATTCGTTCGGTACACTACACAGCCGTTCGGTACGGCACACACTGAAACTTGTTCGGTATGGATACGTGTACCTTTACACCCCTAATACATACATTTGTTGTACCCATACTCACTGACACACCATGACCACCCATTCATGTACCCACTCATATCCCCTGCTA
The DNA here is from genome assembly GCF_963971535.1 of Notolepis coatsorum. Lineage (NCBI taxonomy): Eukaryota > Metazoa > Chordata > Actinopteri > Aulopiformes > Paralepididae > Notolepis > Notolepis coatsorum. The sequence goes on from NC_140175.1 coordinate 50,230,626, forward strand.
CATATGCACTTATTCACAGGAACATTAAAAAGGTTTAAAAAAGCATTGCAAAATCAGTAGAAAAAAATATTGCACATTAACAAATACCATTATTGCTCATGTCCCAACATCCGTCATATTGCACATACAAGTATATATTATAGTGAGGTAGATGTAGAGGCAATAGGGGGGGGGGGGTGATTGTTCAGTGATGGCTCTCGGGAAGAAGCTGTTCTGAATCCTGTGTGTGGCATTGGCAGAGAGGTGATGTTTCCAAACTGAAACAAATGATATCCCTATGGTGATTTGCACCTATGTTCTGGTGTACTGCTGGTGGCTCATCATCGGCTTCTACCTGATCTTCATCCTCTTCAGCTTGGTCAGTGGGCTCTATGCATATGTTGTGAAGGATGCAACAGGCAGAGACTGCTGTGCTGATGTTCCTGGTTTCCTTCATATGCAAACATCTAAGCCTCCTGAACTTGCTTTTGAGGATGCCGAAGGAATGTTTTATCGCCACATGAGCAGCATTCAACCGTTTGTTGAAGTGCCTTTGCCTTGCAGTTAAATGCCCGTTGTCCCTGTAGGGCTTCATAAGCTGGGGCATTAGTGGGTACGCAGAGTCCCCAATGATGTGCATTCCATCAGGCACCAGGGACTGGGGATCTGCTTCTAGCAGCCGGCCAACCTCTGACACCCGAAATGATCGTGCATCACGCCAGCTACCAGGGTCGCCCACACAGACATGACAGAACCGCCGCTGGCTGTCACAGTACCCAGTTAGTATTACTGAATAGAACTGCTTTCTATTCAGGTACGCCACTGGGTTCTCACAGTGTGGTCTCACAATGGGAATGTGGCATCCATCGACAGCACATACTGTGTTCGGGAATCCTGCTGCCCTAAATCCTACCTCTGAGGAATGCAGGGCTTGCCCTGTGGGCCAGGAAATGTGGTGTGACAGGTGTGCATTTACTAGTGCACAGAATTCGTGCAGATGTTTGGACACAGTGGATTTGGTGGTGTTAAACCTGTCTGCAACACCCCTGTAGGACTCTTGGTTTGAAAGAGTCCACAGACAGGCAAGGACACTGTGAGTAAGTGGCAACTTGGTGTGCAGTTTGTTGTTGTAAACGGGGCCAAGAGCCGTCATCAGCTCCTGAATGGTTGAGAAAAGAGCAAAGGGGAGTGAATGGTGTAACAGCATTGGCTTTAATACTGTAATAGCATACATAGAATGTCTGCTGATTGTATACATACCTCCACGTGCCCACGGGAGAGTCTAAAGTGACTTTTAAAGTCTGAAGGGCTATAGTTTGGGACCACTTCTTCCACAAATTGTTTGATCTTGGGAACCGATCTAGAACAGAAGGCAGACACATAGCAACTTCGGCATAATGATTACTTTAAGGACAACTATCTAGTGTAGGCTAATACAAATGACAACAATGTAATGGACTTGCATTGGCGACATTTTAAGTAGCCTGGACCTTGTTGAAAATGTATTTACAAGTATGGCATGCACCATTTGATTGATCTGTAAAGTGCATCATTTAGGAAATGTGTCGTGATTATACTGTGTAAATACACCACTATCTTGTCGATAGGGCAAACAAAATAATATGAGGGGGGCAAATGTGTAGGAGCTGACTATATTTATTAATTTGATAGAGTAAGAGCAAGATTGCCCCCCATTTCGCAAGAGGGGTGATTGATTACATGATGTAGAATCGACCTATTACTAGAAATGCTTTGTACAACCACAACACTAGATTGAACGCTTTTTTTTTTTATTGCAAAATCACTGAAATAACACTTGAACCGCTACAGTGCTACAGCGAATTACCTCCACGGACGACGTCCGTCTTCAGTTTCTTCACGCAACATTTGTCGGACTTCGATTGCATCCAATTCGTCGGCAACGAAGAACGCAAACGCGATATCTTCTGCCATTACGAGACCAGCAGAATAGTCCACAGTCCATGAAGTGGCCACCTCGTTTGTTTTCGAGGCGAGCTGTGTGATTTTTTTTCGTAGCCGCAGTTTGAGAAGACGCTCTCTGATTGGCTAGCCCGCATACAGTGAAGACCCTCTCTGATTGGTTTAGCTCCGAAGGGCTCTTCCGCCTTGTACATCCATAGAATACTAGATAGCTTGCCCGCGCTGCCGGCCAATGGAGAGCGACGTCACTGAACCGCCGCCATCTTGCTCCAGTTAGCCTTGAGTGAGAGTGAGTGAGCTGCACAGACAAAAATACTCATAACTTGCTGAAATATTGACGGATTTACAAACGGTTTGGTTTATTACAAGCATTATTAACGTGGCTATGATTCAAGCGGTTTGTAAAAAAAAAAAACATCTTTAATTATTTTTTTTATAAGTATGCAGTATCATAACTACATCTTTGATGTCTATAGCAAACCAACCCGTTTGTAAATCCGTCAATATTTCAGCGAGTTATGAGTATTTTTGTCTGTGCAGCTCACTCACTCTCACTCAAGGCTAACTGGAGCAAGATGGCGGCGGTTCAGTGACGCTGGTGACTCCGCCTTAAGCTATCTAGTGTTCTATATATATCTGCTTCGAACTGGTTATGCTTTGGCCAATTGGCCCTCTTCTTTCGAAGTGGGTTATGCTTAGTTAGAGTTTATCTTTAGAGCAGGGCGATGGACCACCAGCCCTGATTCCAAACTCTAAGCATAACCTACTTCGAAAGAGGGCCAAAGCATAACCACTTCTTCTTCTTCTTCTTCTTTAGAATTTCCGGCAGTGTAGACTCATCGTGGCGTATTACTGCCCTCCGCAGTTCTTTTGATTGAGCTCTTCTTCTTCTTCTTCCTCTTCTTTCTTCTTTTGAATTTCCCGCAGTGTAGATGCAACATGGCGTATTACTGCCCTCCTCAGTTCTTATACTACGCTAGTAGTATGGTTTCCATATTATGGTCTCTGGTAAATCAACTTTTTATTGTTTACACTCTTCTTCTTCTTCTCATCTTCAAAACACATTACTATCGTCTCTGTCTCCTTCTTCTCTGCTCCTCTTGTCTGTCTCCTTCTTCTCTGCTCTTGTCATACAATATTGTCAACACCCAAAAAAAAAAATCACCCCCTCAGGCTCCGAAGCAGACCCAAACACGGAACAAAAAACACCCGACAGCCCACAAGTGTGGCCTCCACCCACAGCCGACCGCTCCAAAACAGCACCCAACCAGAACAAAGCAAAAACCAATGAACAAGAAAACATCTACAAAATGCAAACAAATGCACATCAAACGCCGAACAAAAACCACTCGGAGCACACCCGCCACCAGGCATGAGAAACAACAAGAAGCGACAGAGAGCCCCGGTGGGGAGATCAGGGGCCCCCCCGCCACCTCCCACCGCCCCCCATGTTCGGCCACATGCCCTCCGGCGACAAATGTGCCGTGAACAGCCTCCACCCAACATCCACCACACGCCCATTCACATTCCACAAACACCGCGACACCCATCCATCTCCACCCCATTCCAGCTGAACACCACTCCAAAGCAATCAACTGCAAGCAAAAGCCACACCCGGCAAGCCACCAAATGTCCACATCCACTTCAGAGCCAGAGAAAACCTGAGTCCCGATCTTGATCCACCTCCACCTCTCCAATCACAATCACGCTCTCAACATGGCGTATTACTGCCCTCCGCAGTTCTTATGCTTCGCCCACACTTGAGAAAGTTTACACTCTTCTTCTTCTTCTCATCTTCAAAACACATTACTATTGTCTCTGTCTCCTTCTTCTCTGCTCCTCTTGTCTGTCTCCTTCTTCTCTGCTCCTCTTGTCATACATCACAATACAAACATCATCTCCTCTCTTGAAGGGCCCCCCCAAGAGGGGGAACCCTCCATCTCCGTTCGAAGCAGAAAATATATACAAGGCGGACATTTCTATCCCAGAGCCCTTCGGAGCTAAACCAATCAGAGAGGGTCTTCGCTGTACGCGGGCTAGCCAATCAGAGAGCGTCTTCTCAAACTGCGGCTCGCCTCAAAAACAAGCGAGAGTGGACGATTGCAGCCGGGGGAGGAGTCAGGAAGTCGAACACTTCGTCTTCAGTTAACGAAAGCCTGCTCGCTTAGTCTCGCTTGATTGATTGATTGATTGGTTGAAAATGGTAACAGATTGCAGAATGGGTACAATACAGTACAGCTCAATACACAATTGTTAAGGGGATGCAGACCAGAGAAAAACTTTCGTCTTGTTTACATCAGGGTCCCCCATTTTCAATTCATACAGATAGACAGTAGGCCTACTGCTACATCTATACCATTAAAATTATGACATACCAGATTTACAACTACAGTACTGTTTGTGATACAAAAAGAGTATATACATTTGACATAGAAACTGTACATTGGAGGAGGTTGGGGAGGGGGGGGGGTTGGGTGGGGTGCGGGAAACTACGACTGTACAAGCAAAACTGTACATTGAAATATCGACGAAACCTTACTTGGACCCAAGAAGAGGGTCTCGTGTATGTACATTGGAGAGGGTTGGGTTAGGACATTTTACAGTTAAGTGGCCAGTTTTGAATTGCAGTCTCCCGTAGGTGCTCTTTGAGAGTGGTTTTGAAAGTGGGTAGTGATTCACATTGCTTTACAGCTTTGGGTAGGGCGTTCCACATTGATGTGGCATAATTGCGAAACGTGTTTAGTCCCTTGTTTGAGCCGAATCTGGGTTTAACATGATTTGTGGAGCTCCCTCTGGTGTTGTGGTATTCACTGACCTTTGGGAATTATTTTGACATGTACATGGGTACCTTAGTCGTGTAGTGTATCTTGTAGACCAGGCCCATTGCAAGTTGCTGTACTCTGTCGTCTACTCTAAGCCATCCTAGGTAGTCAAAGTGGGCAGGGGTGAGGTGGGTTCTAGGAGTAAGGTCAAGTAGTAGTCTGACCAGTTTGTTTTGTGATGTTTGTAATCTTGTTTTTAGTGCCTTTGAGGTGCTTTGGTACCATGAGGTGCAAGCATAGTATATATATACCCTTGAATGAGTGCTCCTGCCAGAGCTACTCCGCATGGCATCGTGTTCACGTTCCCACACATACACACGCACGCGCACACACACACACACACACACACACTGCTGAATAATTCAGTTTGCATATATACTCTATATTGAGGCAAAACAGAATTACATATATTGAGGCAAAACAGAATTATATATACAGTATATATTGAGGCAAAACAGAATTATTCGGCAGACGTTTTATCATGTAAGATGTGTGCAATGAGATATAGCCGATAATAATTTCGGCTAATTATAATTTCGAGAGTGCACTGATAATGTTTGACCAGCTAATTATCCTTTGGATTTTATGTGGGGGGTATAATGAGAACAGGTAGAAATACTATAACACTCACTCATTCACACAAATTGATGTGAATCAAGTCTTCATTTATTATTCTATTATTATTATTATCATCTGGAGTCTCAAATCGCTGTAGTGCGCGTCTGTGTAGGATAAAGTTGCTGCTGCATCGTTAATGAACTATAAATTTATATGGAATTCGTTAATCTATTCTATCTATTTCAATATATCACGCGATTGGGTTAACTGTGAGCCAGAAGGCTTAGTGAAGTACTGTACATACGAGCGGTAATGCTCAGATTGCTCATTGAGTCATGACTATAAATGCAAAACGTAATTGACAGTTCATGAAGTTTATCTTGGAATAATGATGGATAAGATAACATTATTTGAAGAAGCTCTTGGTACTGATAGACGGGACCCTGATGTAAACAAGACCAATGTATTTTTCTGGTCTGCATCCCCTTAACACTTGTTTGTATTGAGCCGTACTCTGTATTGTACCCATTCTGCAATCTGTTAATAACGGTTTCAATCAAACGTCTCATAACTTCCTTGTGGGTGGTGACAATTTTTCTGAGCCAATGGGCGCTTTGCACAGACGATAGCAAGTCGTTTCCCATCATGCATTTGCGTCGAGCAGTCACTGGTGAGGTACTGTGGCGCCTAGCTCTGAAGACTGCACGTGGCTCGCTCCCGTGAGATTTCCGCGGCTCGCCTAGTCAGATTTCCAGAGCAAGTCGAACCGTCATGCAACACGCTTGGCATGGCGATAATAAAAACTGCGCAGACCTGCGCAGGCCTCGCCAATTTCGAACAAGCCTACTGCCTTCCACCTGACCTGCGAAAGGACCCAGGTGCAGCGACGTGGGAAGGGGGGGTGCTGAGGGTGCTGCAGCACCCCAACCTGTTGGCAGGGAGTTGTAACTGCAACGGCAAAATGTTAACACATCAATAAAAAACGTTTCTTTTTTGAGTTAGGATTTTACTGTAAGCAAAAACATGGTTGTTTTTAAAATGGTTGAAATCCACCCCTGTTTTTTTTTTAAATGATATTTTCTGTGTATCTGATTCTGACCTGACGCACAAATGCAGCGCACAGTCACACACACACATCGCATGACGTGGATTGGGCGCGAAGGATCACGGTTGAGGTTGAACACAACAGTAATGGGTAACTTACTACTTGCGTCTAAAACATTTCTAAAAAAAGATTATGATTTCTTTAACACTATGGTCGCCAAAAACGCCTTACCACGTCATTCCTCGCCATGCTCATTCTGCCAAAGACGCCGTACCACGTCTTTGATATCAATATTTCAAAAATCTGTGATCGCAATCATATTTCTCCCCCGGAGACATGAGATCTACTGTTGATCCCCTCTCAACTCTCCAACGGTTCAAGAGCGCCATCTGGTGGCCGATCGGCGGATCGCCCAGACAGGAAACAGGAAATGGAAGCTGGTGCTCATTCCAATTCGGTCCGATCACTCGCTAATAGTCCCAGGACTCGAGCTAGACGCAATGGATAGCAATCCGTTACCAATAACTCGATAAACAACATGATTTGGACGTATATACTATTATACAACCTGGAGATGGATTGCATATTTCTACATCCCATAATAGGAATATTTCTGCTCCGAGGAGACTGGGGTAAGATTCAGCGTTATTTTTTAACGTGTTCGATATAAACTGCTCTGATGATCATATCACCCACACTAGATGAATCATCTAACGTTGGCCACGGAATTATAAACGACCCCCCCCCCCATCCGGTCGACATCAGATGATAAGTAGTAACTTCTAGAAGCACGTCCATTTGAAATGTTTTATCTCGCGCCGATTGCTATCAAACTGTATACAATCATCAATATAATGCATTTAGGGCTATAAATAACGTTCTGGAGAAAGCTGCAGAAAACGATAAAAACATACTTATACTTTAGACCGTATTTTAGTATGAATATGTGAATGAAAAAGTATAACGTTGCTACACCCTGAACAATAGATACTTGATGTTGAATGGGCCATAGTAATGTCAATTTAGCAATACAATTTAAAAAGTTATAGCCCTGCAAAGAAGGGGAACTTCTCCATAGACCAATAGAGCTGGCGTGGGATGGTTTATTAAGAATATAAGCCTGGCGACCAAAGTGTTAATGACCCCAAACAAAGCAAAATGGATATACGGTATTTTTCCAAGGCATATAAACAAAGTAATTTAGAAGCTGCACCGGGCTGCCCCTGGGCATAACTACGGCAGGGGCGTCATTTTGGTATGGCACTCGCCATACCTTGGCAAATATAAATGTAAAAAAAAAAAAATTTTTGATTTAGAATTCGAATGTCAACATTATGAACGAAGCTTCGAACTATTCGGTACAGCCCTATAGCATGTTTTGATATTGTCAATTATCTCACTTTTACTAGGTGACTTTTACTGTTACTAACTGAAATATGCCCAAAAAAAAGGAAAATGGACATGGGGAATTTTTTTAATCAAAGGGCAGCAGAGACGAGTGATACAGGGACACAGGTAAGGTCTGGCTTAGTGATTATAATAGTGCAGTTCAGCATTCAGTAACCCATACTTTTTGTGAATGTGTTTTTGATACTACATTCTGTTGAACACACACCTCAAAACCGTACCTAAGGAAAATTGGCTCAATTGCAAGAAAAGTAATAGACAGTTATGATATTACATTCTGCATAATTCGTATGCAAAATATTGTGGTTCCCTGCTTTAGTCTGTTGACACATTTCTATACTAAAAATGCTTGTGTAGTCCTGTGTCATACCTAAATGTCATATAACTGAATTGTATAGAAACAACCCACCAAAAGTGACTATTGCACAACTGATTTGACAAAAAGAAATCCACCTTCAAGCCCCCCCCCCTCCTCGCCATACCTTGCCTTTTACTGAAATGACGCCACTGAACTACGGATCACCTGAGGCTGTATGTTGCTTTATCTTGCCATACAAGGGCTTGCTCTAAGTCTAAGAGGACATGATGAGAGTCAGAGTTCATCAAATCGTGGAAACTTTTTAGAGCTACTGTATGTACAATGAGGCACATCACATCCAAAACTGGCTAAGAACAACAATGCGCCAGGAGAGTCTGCTTCACATTGAAAGTGATCTCACACGGCTGGATTCGCCTGTTCGAATCCAGCTCACAGCTCCGGGGTTGTCACCAGCTTGGCTGGCCATTCACACTAATACAATTGGCAGTATTAGAGGGTGGGAGAAGCTGGCGGGGTGGGTCCGGGTCGTTGTAAACAGCGACTCCTACAGTTCGTTTGGGGCGCCTGCTAAGCGCGGATAGGATCTAAGTGGGATAGTGTGATCCTTCCTCACGCTACGCCCTCAGTGAGAATCCGCGCTGCCAGGTGAAAAGAAGTGGTTGATTGGCTGGACGTGTGTCGGAGGAAGCACGTGGTAGCCTCCATGCACTCTCCCAGACCGACTGTGGGGGGTAAGTGCGCAGCGACCAGGAAGGGGATTGGGAATTGGCATAACGACTAACATTGGGATGGGAGAAAATCGGAGGAAAAAGGAGGGGGAAAAAGATAAAAAAAATAAAAAAAAGTGATCTCACAGACAAAGTTAAAGCAGAAAAGTTCATTGATGCCAAGAGGAAACGTCGCATTTTGCTGCATTTGCGCGCTGCGTGCGATATTGACTCCCCTCCGCCTATGACGTTATTATGACTTATCTCCGCACCCCCAACTCTGACTGACTTCCCGCGTCCCTGCCCAGGTGTGATTTTGAGTTATTTTACAATTAGAAGCGCGTGGTCACGAAAACGCAGAGCTGAACAAATGATTCATGGTCTAAAAACTCGACTATTTTGTGGCTTTCAAGTTATGCTTTATTTGTCACACACATAAGGTACATACATTACAGTGAAATGTTTGGTTCTGTATGACCCCCCTGATTGATTGATTGAAAATTTTATTAACAGATTGCAGATTGCACCAGTTTCGAATTGCGGCCTCCCGTAGGTGCTCTTTTAAAGATTGCATTTTGTTTTTTACTGTATGAAGCACAAACAATGTATAAAATCCAATGCTTTGGACTGTCCGTTATGAGTTTTTGGAAACCATTGGAATAGATTGAGTGCCTCCAGGCGGGTCTCTCCAGTTTTTTGATTGAATCGGTTTCTGACTTTGTCTACAGTTCCTGTCGCACATAGTACAGCTGTGTACAGTTCCTGTAGCACAGAGTCGGGTTCACATGGCTAGCTTTGTGACTACTGTTCAACTTCTCGTTGCTATTGTTAGCGTCGTCATGTCGTTCTCCGCCAAAGAAGAGGAGGAGGGAAGATACAACAACGGAAAGGCTCTCAAGTTTCTTTATTAGTTGTCATAAAAAAATACAGAATACTTTTCTATGAAATGCTTTTTTATGTTATGGGAGTGTGCTAGATAAAAAGTATAAAATAGAAAGTCAAAAGTACGTAAGCAAAAAGTGTTCAGTCAATATACATATGTACAATATACAATACAGAGTAAAAAAGAGTAACAGTGAGTTACAGTACAATACAGTATACAGTACAATGCAGAAATGGGATGAGGTACATCTTAGGTAAGGTGCAATGAGGTATGAATTGTAGTGCAAATCTCTTTACCAATAAATATAAAGTGGGTGCTACAGTGAGTGTTTATTTAAAGTGAGTGTGCGTGTGGATGTGTGTGCTGTGAGTGTAGTTGATGGTTTGTTACATAGTGTTATTGTCGTTGAGCATCCTGATGGCCTGCGTGAGGATAGAAGCTCCTTTTGAGTATCTCTGTACTGGCCATGCGATTCCGGTATCGCTTGCCTGACCGCAGCAGTTCAAAGAGGCAGTTGTTTGGGTGACTAGAGTCTTTGATTATTCTCTTAGCCTTTCCCCTGCAACACTTGTTGTAAATGTCCTGGAGAGTGGGAAGCCCACCTCCAATTGTGCGTTTGGCTGAACGGGCCACTCTCTGTAGTCTGCTACGGTCTTGTGCGTTGCTATTCCCAAACCATGCAAATTGTGCATGAGTAGAAGTTTTTTTTTTTTTTTTTTTACTTACATTTTTATTTTCAGTTTTGAAACAACTGAGACAATACACTTCAACATACAAAACTATAAAGACATAATATCAAAAATAAATAAAAAACAAATAGACAAAAATGAGAAGAAAAAAGGGTGACATGGGTCCTTCGGTCCATTCTATCTTTACAATGTTTATTTACATTTCCATTTATTTTCTTGTTTCCTTTTCATTCTTCTGTGATGTCGTTTCTTTTTCTTCCTATATTCCTCCCACTTTTCCCATTTTGACTCAAATTTCTCCTCTTGCAGCCTCAGCATATGCGTGATTCTCTCCATTTACTGTATCCCCTCTATTATCTCTGTCCATTGTTCCTTCGTCTGTGCTTCTACCCTGTACCACAGTTTAGTCAATGCTTTCTTGGCTGCTACTAATAGTATCTTAATCAAATATTTGTCTTCTCCCTGAAGTTCCCTAGGTATAGCACTAGACCTGTCTGGGGTATTTCATATCCTACTATTTCATTTATTATCTCTCCTATCTCTTCCCAATAGTTTCTTATTTTCTGACATTCCCAGAATATGTGTGTGTGGTTCGCTACTTCTTGCCCACATTTTCTCCAACATGGCTTTTGTGTTGGCATGTAATTGCCCTGTATTTCTGGTGTTATAAAGAATCTAATTATGTTTTTCCACCCAAACTCCATCCATATCCTTGGATATGCCATTCCTCCTTTCTCCTTTGGTAGTTGTAGAGTCACATATCTGATCCTTGGTCTTTCCCCCCCCAAATGAATCATGATATCTGTCTATCCCATTCCCTGAATTGTTTTTGTGGTATTAATATAGGTAAAGACTGAAATGGGTATAATAACCTTGGTAATATGTTCATCTTAATGATTTCGATCCTTGAGCTGAAATCTAGGGGCATTACTGTCCATCTTTCTAGGTCTCTTGATTTTCTGATTAATCTGTGTATAGTTTGCCTCGTATAACCCCTCCACCCCTCTTGTAATGTTCACCCCTAAGTACTTGATCCTGTCCATGTCCCATTTAATTTTGTATTTTTCTTTGATCTCTATCGTTGGAGTGTAGTTCAGTGCTAAAGTATGTGTCTTCGTCACGTTGAGTCTATACCCTGAGTAATATCCCTATTCTGTCAGTAAATCCATCAGTGTCGGAAAGCTTGTGTCTGGTTGTCTCATATATACTATCACGTCGTCTGCGAACAGTCCCAATTTATGTTCTGTTCCCCTTATCTCCACCCCTTCGATGTCTTTGGTCTGTCTAATTAGTTGAGCCAGTGGTTCGATTAATACATCGAAGAGCGTCGGCGAAAGACAACAACCCTGTCTGGTAGCTCTCTCTAGTTTAATCCTGTCCATCAGACTGCCATTTATCTTAATCCTTGCTGTCGGTTCTCTATATAATGCCCTAATTGTTTTCATAGCTTTTTTGTCTAATCCAAATTTCTCCAATACTTTATATAGAAATAGCCAGCTTACACTGTCTAATGCTTTTTCTGCATCTAGGCTAAATAATACTGCACTTCCTCCTTCCTTTTGTATCTCCTCTACTATCTACACCGTAGTGTTGTCAAAAATATTGAAGTATCGATACATATCGATACTGAATATTTAAAACGGCTTCGATACTCATTTCCCGAAATACCGATACTTTCTGCAGTATATGTACCAGCTGGCGAGTGTTCTACAGCAAGTTGTTGACGCGCTGTTCCGCCTGCTCCGAGTCCAGCCCTCCCCCTCACAGAGCAGTCTTCAGTTTGTATTTGTAAACAAGAGCTTTTAGCTGAAAATTATGGCAAATGCAGAGCCTCCGCAACTTGTGCTTGTGGATAAAGAAAACAGCAGAAGTGCTGTTTGGAGGTACTTCGGGTTTGAAGTAAACAACGAAGGACAAGCTAAAGCTTCCCCAATGCTATTTGCAAGCGGTGTTAGAGCAGTGCCAGCGCGGATCTCCATAAAGAAATGAAAGAGGTTCGTGACAGCTGCTCTTTCAACGTCACTGTGACTGAAGCATTAAACCATTAACTCTAGTTTAATACATGATACGTTGTCTACTGATGGCGCATAATATCAACAGCTGATTCGTTGTAACGTTACAGCTACCAGCTAACGTTAGCTACTGCTAGCAGTTAGCTCCCTTAGCTTAGCTGGCCACCGTTATAATTACTGCATGGAAACGGAGTAACGTTAACGTGTAAACGTTATGTCGAGGTCATACAATACTACAGTCGACATAAGGTTAACGTTACCCCGTTTCCATCAAGTGTTTAAATAGCAGCAATCTTGTTGAAAATGTAACGTTACTAAAATGCTCCGAGCATAGCCTCTCTCTCTGTCTCTCTCTCTATCTACCGCTACCTCTCTCTCTCTCTCTCTATCTACCGCTACCTCTCTCTCTCTCTCTCTCTCTCTCTCTCTCTCTCTCTCTCTCTCTCTCTCTCTCTCTCTCTCTCTCTCTCTCTCTCTCTCTCTCTCTCTCTCTCTCTCTCTCTCTCTCACTATCTTTAAATAAAAATCGAAACTGTTACTAACTGTTCAGTTTGTGAGCTACATGCAACACAGATTAGTGTTTACATCTGTCTGCTTGAGAAAATACCATGTTCTGCATTTGCAATAAAAATGATTGAAGTGAGATGAACAGTTATTTTTAAATGTGTGATCTAAAGATAAACAAAGGGTTTTAAAAGTGTTATATTTATCTTCTCTTATAGTACCAGACTCGAAGCTGAGGAGAATCAACCAGCAACAAAATCTAAATTTGTTTATATAAAAAAAAAAATATATATATATATATATATATATATTTTTTTTTTTGGGTATCGAAATGGTATCGAAGTATCGTTACTTTTCAAGGTATCGTATCGAAGTCGAAATCCCAGTATCGTGACAACACTACTGCACCGTCTTCCTTATGTTATCCTGTGTCTGTCTTCCTTTAATGAATCCTGTCTGGTCTTCTATAATTAAGCATTACATCACGCGCAGGAGTGGTTTGTGACCAATAAACCATGCCTAGGGGTGGTCGTTAGGCCCGAGGCGCAGCCGAGGGTCGTTAGACCCCCCTAGGCATGGTTTATTGGTCACAAATCACGACTACAAGTGGTGTAAAGCTTTTATACAACTGCCAGATTCATCCAACCTTATTTCTATACAATAAACACACATTAATCGAAGATTTATTGAAAAAACCATCCGCCAGAAAAAGTAGTTCCCACAACTACAAAAAAGACAAGTTGCCTCCATGTGGAAGCAGCTTGAAGTGCATCCAACCAAACTAACACATCCAACTGTGTATTATTGGAATGATTGAGAGAAGTTGCCTCATGTGGAAGCAGCTTGAAGTGCATCCAACCAACTAACGCATCCAACTGTGTATTATTGGAATGATTGATTGAACATTTTATTACCAGATGCAGAATGGGTACAATACAGTACGGCTCAATACACACAATTGTTAAGGGAATGCAGACCTACTTTCCATAGAACTTCATTCTTAGATGCTTCTATATAAAGTAGGTAAAACAAATTAAAACGTTTTCTTTGCCCTATAGGAAAAAAACGTTTTCTTCGCCCTATTTTTTTTTAATTTCTTTTAGCCTAAACTTAACCAGTTGGAAACCAGGGGTACAGTAATAAAATTAGCAATCAACCAATCAATCAATTCAATAGACCATGCTCACTTAAAACAGCGCTGCTTCTCTCTCAGTCTGACTCCCCCGCTGTTGCAGACAGGAGTGTGTGTGTGTGCGTGTGTGTGTGTGTGTGTGTCACAGTGTGTGTGTGTGTGTATGTGTGTGTGTGTATGTGTGTGTGTGTGTGTTTGTGGGTACGCCAGCGTCGGACAGTGTGAGAGTGAACGCTGCAGTCAGTGGGAAGGAAGTAGAAATTTAAATCAATCAATTAATCAATCAATCAATCCGCGATTTTTCTTTTGTTCTAGATTGACTCAAGACCCATCAATTACATCATCCAACATTGTTTAAAGGACTAACACATTCCCCTTGACAGAATCGCTTCATATTTAGTCGTTATGGTGCTATCAACATATCCATTTGTTGTCCGCGATCTTGTTTTCTCCCGGAGTGAGCCGGGGAGTGATATGTGATTCGGTTGTGGGCGGGTCCTGAGCCCAGGACCGTGGATTGTTGCCAATAAAGACGTGTAAATGGCCAATCAGAATCGAGAAATTTGCATGCCGTTGTATAATATGTCATAAATGTCTAAAATCTTTTGGATATTATTGATGTATACATCTTGTAATGTACATTAAGTATGGACACTGGTCTGAAACGGCTACATAGTTCTTTTGGAATTGTAGTAATTATGGCTTCTTTCCATGAAGGTGGCATTGTGCCTTTCATCGTGTGTCTGAATGCTGCTTCTAATATGGGGCTCAGTTCTTGTCTAAAAGTTTTGTAGAATTCAGAGGGGAATCCGTCGCTACCTGGTGACTTACTGTTCTTTGCTTTACTGATCGCATTCCCCACTTCCTGTTCTGTAATCTCTGCGTTTAATATTTCGTTCTGTTCCTTCCCTATCGATGGTAGATCTAATTTTTCAAAAAATTTCTCTATCTCCTCTTCTCCTGCCGCTATCTGTTGTGTGTATAGTTTCTTATAGTATTCTTCAAATGTCTTCTCTATTTCAGCTGGTTCTCTTAGTATTTTGTTTGTGTTCCTGTCCCTTATTGTGTTCAGTTTTTGTTGTGTCCTGATTCGTCTAGCTAAAAGTCTGGTCGCTCTCGGTCCTCCTTCATAGTATGTCTGCTTCATGTATCTAGCTTTCTTCTCTATTTCTGTCGGCAGTTCTTTCTTTATCTTTCCTCTAACTTCCTTTACCTCTCTAAGTGTCTTTTGGTTCTTTGAGCTTTGGTGTTCTTTCTCTAATTATTTCAGTTTCTTTATCAAGTTCTGGTATGTCTCTATTCTGGCCTTCTTGAGTAATGCCGTCTTTGCTATCAATTTTCCACGTATTACTACCTTTAGTGCATCCCATAAAATGTTTGGGTCTACCTCTCCATTATCATTTTCTTCTCTGTATCTAATTATGTCTCCTTTTACTTCTTTAACCAAACCTTTGTTATTTAATAGTCCTACGCTCAGTCTCCAAACTGTATTTCTCCGCCTACTTTTAAGATTCACTGTCAGATATATTGCGCTATGGTCTGATATGTTCGTTACCCCTATCCTGCAGTCTTCTACCCTGTATCTGTCCCCTGTTGTCATGAGAAAATAGTCTATCCTTGAATATGTTGTGTGTGGATGCGAATAATGTGTGTATTCTCTGTCTAGTGTGTGCATTTCTCTCCATATATCCATGATTCCTAATTCTGCCATTTGTATATTCATATTGTTAAATGCAAGTAATAATATGATTGAATATAACTGCACTTTAACTGTTCCACAAGAGGGCGCTATATGCGTAAGGAGACGCAGCTATAGCAGCTGACGTCAGGTAGCAGGTATAAGAGGGAATGTTCCCTCCCCCTCTGTCGCTCTCACTCTAGCTCTCAAGGAGAGCAGGTCTCGTGGTGGAAATGTACATATGAAATAAACCACGGCAGTTAGGGCTAAAGAGGACCTCGTTGTCATGACCAGTTATTTTGCTCCCCAGGTGACTCTGTCAACCGGTTATGGGCCCAGATCACGGAAGAGCAAAAATAACGATAGCTAGTTAGCTGAAAAAGTTTAGGCTAGTTTAGCAGCGGGAGAACCGTGTGACGCTAAAGCTAAGCTACCGGGCAGCTAAGCTAAGCTACCATCAAAAGATGGCGACAAGAGGCAGGAGCAAGTGGCCCACGTTTAACGGAAGGGCAGAAGAATACGAGCTCTGGGAAGAGCGGATGTTGTGCTGTATGCACGAGTGAGGCTGAAAAAGACAATCTTGACGGGCCTCACAGGAGAAAAAACGGAGGCCGCGCAAGCCCTGGATACAAAGCTGAATGCTGACGCATACTGCGAGCTAGCACCACTCCTAGACAACACGAGCTTGGGGCTGATATTCCGGGACACAAAGGACAAAGGCAGAGAGAGTCTAAAAGTGTTAAGAGAACACTACATCGGCAGAGGTAGGCCCCGGATTGTATCCCTGTATATAACTTTGACCGCGCTGAAGAAAGCTAACAGAGACTGTGACTGAATACATCATCAGGGCGGAACAGATCATCACAGTGCTCAAGAGTGCAGGAGAAGCACAGAGCGATGGACTAATGATGGCGATGGTTATCAGGGGACTACCGGAGATGTATAAACCATTCACACTGTTGGTGACACACAGTTCAGCGGACATGGGGGAGTTCAAGGCCAAGCTGCGGAACTTCGAGGCCTCAGAAGACCCAGACCCGGTCGCCGAAGAGGCGGGAGAAAGGGTAATGAAGGCCCGGGCAGCGCCAAAGAAAAAGGCCGGACCCCTGACGGAGATGGCGTGTTGGCGATGTGGAGAAAAGGGTCACCGAAAAGATAAGTGCATAAAAACCGTTTGGTGTAGTTTCTGTGGAACTTCGGGACACACGGACAGAGTGTGTAGAAAGAAGCGCGAACAGAGCGCTCGGTACGCGCACGTGCAAGATGGTGGCTGTGTGCAAGATGGCTGCAGCGGTGGACGTGAGGCAAGTCGAGACAACGCCCGGAGAGCAGCGGGAAGAGAGGATTTCACCTTCGGGGTGCAGACAGCATACGTCACCCAGTCAACGCAGCAGCAGCAGGTCCA
Source organism: Notolepis coatsorum (assembly GCF_963971535.1). Classification (NCBI taxonomy): domain Eukaryota; kingdom Metazoa; phylum Chordata; class Actinopteri; order Aulopiformes; family Paralepididae; genus Notolepis; species Notolepis coatsorum. The sequence goes on from NC_140175.1 coordinate 50,247,707, forward strand.
AAGGAAGGGACTGATCGTGGACACAGGTGCGTCGTCCCACATTATCAACGAAAGGAACCTATTCAAGAACTTTGACGGCACCTTCGAGCCGGAGAGACACAGCATGGAGCTGGCAGACGGGAAGCGCACATTCGGGTTGGCGCAGGGGAGAGGAGACGCACAGGTATGCCTCATAGACAGTGAGGGGCGCCGGTGTTCAGTGACGTTGAAGAACGCCCTCTACATACCCTCGTTCCCACAAGAACTATTCTCTGTAAAATCTGCTACTGCAAACTGTGCCAAAGTGTTCTTCAATGAAGGTAAAGATGTTCTTGTAGAAGAGCCTGACGGTACGAGGTTTAACATTGAGGTGTACAAGAGAATGCCTACTGTCACCGCAGCTTCAGTATATCCTCGTAATTACAATGACCCATGATCTCATGCCATGTCTGAATATCATGACTGACATTACACATATCATTTTCGTTACATTCTGTTTGTAGATAATACATGCACATTAACGGTGAAAAGCATAGACCTAACAAAGAATGTGATGTGTGTATAAAGGGAAAGTTCACTCAAACAAGGAACAGAGGTCCCACGGAAAAGGTAAAGACACCACTTGAGCTAGTTAACACAGATCTAGCCGGTCCAGTAAATAATGAGTCCATAGGTGGTTTTAAATATGTGCAGTCTTTCACAGATGTGTGTACAGGGGCAGTGTTTGTTTACTTTCTCAGAGCAAAGAGTGACACACTCCAGGCCACAGAAAAATTCCTTGCAGATGTAGCTCCGTATGGCAGCATAAAATGCTTAAGGTCCGATAACGGAACAGAGTTCACAAATAGAGAGTTCCAATCACTGCTGAGAAGGAACAAGATCAGACACGAGACGTCCTGTCCTTACTCCCCGCACCAGAACGGGATAGCAGAGAGGGAAGGACGCACTCTTTTTGAAATGGCTAGGTGTAAGCTAATATATGGTAACTTATCTAAGTCTATGGCATTATGCGGTACAAGAAGCCGCTTACACCAGAAATCTGTGTTTTAACAAGCACACAGGCACTGACAGGAAAAAGGTGTGATCTAGCCAGGATGCATAAGTTTGGGTCAGTGTGTTATGCTTACCAACAGGACAGAGGAAAGCTTGAGTCCAGGTGTGAAAAAGGACTTTTTGTAGGGCATGACAAGGGCAGCCCCGCTTTTCTAGTCTATTATCCCGGTAAAGGGAAAGTGCAAAAGCACAGGTTAGTAAAGTTTGTCACAAAGACAACATGTGAGAACGAGACACAGACACAGGAGCCAGAGCTGGACTCCAGAGTAGGGTGTGAGGAAAGAGAGACACCACAGCCTACTGAGCACAGACATGCAGACAGACGGTCAACAACCCCCAGAGGATGATGACGGGAAGCACCCTAGGGTGACGTCACGTCAGGGGCGTAACTCCCACGGTGGACATTGGAATGTGTCCCCCGCATTTTTTCAGAATGCAGTTATGTCCCCCCCCCTTCTGACTACCTGTCCTATTATTATGCAAAGAGGAGTAGATGGGGGTCGCATTCTTGCCCTTATCTAGAGCTAAACCAGCAGCAGTGACGACACCAGCAGTGTGTGTGTGTGTGTGCAGTGAGTGGTGCGTTCCTGAAATCAACTGGGATTGCACTCGCTATTTGCATATCAATAGCGCCGGTCGTCAGGTGTGTTAAATACGACCGGCGCTATTGATATGCAAATAGCGAGTACTTATCTGGGCTTGCACTTAGTGCACCCCCGTCCCATGAAGAACGCATGCCTACAGTGTGTGTGTGACATAGAAGAAGAAAATTATACTTAAAAGAATAATGTTTACCGATTACTCATCAGATATTCTAGACTCCAAACGTTTCATGATCGCAAATTGTTTTAATTGTTCTTCATTCTGTTCCCCCCGTTTTGTTGATAGATTATATGAAGACCAGAAGTCAAATGTATTCTGATGCCGGCAATGTTCATTCCACTAAAAGATAAAATAGGTTTTCTTGGTGTGAGAAACTCTTTTAACTGGATTGGAGATAAACATCACATTTCATTTTCTGCAGATGAAGTGGCAATTAGAAATGCTTGAAAGTGCTCTTTAGTTCACAGATGAGTTGGACCCTGTTTTTTTGGCACGTTCCTCTGGTTATTGCAGTGATCTCATGTTGAAAGAAGAATTTCAGCATGAGTTCATTTACTGCAGTGTTGTGTTTTGGGGGAATCAGGAGTAAGGATTTTGATTTGCTTCTTTAGAATTCTATGCTGTAGCTTTGTCACAACAATCCCACATTTGATTCACATGCTGTACACTTTAACAAGTTTGCTTGACTCCCATTTCTAAGAGCAATTTGCCATAGCAAAGACCATTACGTTACAAACTGCAGTATAACTCTGGTTAAAAAGATAAAAACCCAAAATATTTACATGAGGGGAAGACTATGAATAATTTGACCAATAATAAACATAACTTCTATTGATTGATTGATTGATTGAAAAGTTTATTAACAGATTGCAGAATGGGTACAGTACAGTACAGCTCAATACATACTGTAACTGAGGGGTACAATTCCCTGACTGTATTACTAGATATGATACTTACTACCACTACCTTTGTACTTAATATTCGGCCACCCAGTACACGGCATAAATATATTATCATAAACACTCTCACGTAGATGAAACGGATCCAACACAAATGTACGAAGTCGAAACAGGTCTTTATTTCTACACAGCGATGGTGTGTAGAACAAGCACTTAATCACTTAATTACATTTATGAATTGAAATAGTATGCACTTTTATGGCAAAGAGTATTCGTCGGTATATCAATAGAGAATGTCCAATCTCTGAAGGCGCAGGTGGTAAATATACGACCTGGAATAGTTAAGGAATAACAGCAATGATACTTTAATGATTATATACTAGATACACTAGAGGGGGTTAATCCGGTCGCTTGTAAGCCGACAGGAGTAGGAGGGGGGGGGGGGTAGAATCCGGCTGCCTCGTCCGGCCAAGGGTATCCCAGGTGAACCCACTGTAGTGCCGTTCAATGCGCCGGCGATCCTTGGACCACAGATGAAAGCAGGTGGACTCTTTGTGGGCCGGCTCTCTCCGGTCCACGGGGGAGAGACGTGAATCGACCTCGTCTTGCAGAGCGTCTCCTCACCTTGCGTCCTCTCCAGGGGGGGGGGTTCCAACACACGGCAGTGTCGGGGGTCTTTATCCATGGAATAATCAAAGTATACAAAGCATAATCCGTGCCTGGGAAGGCGGGCTGTCGTCGGTGGAATAATCCGGTATACAGGTCCACTCGCTCGTCGGCTCTGGGGCTCCTCGGGTGCAGCTTCACATGGGGTAAACCACCCTGGGTAAGCAGCCAGTTCTCTGCCCGAAACGATGGGGTACTGACTACGGTAGTATTCTCACCGCACGAAGCACTATATATTAACAGACTATTATTAGCTTAATAGACTACGTCCAACTCGACGATATAGTGCCAAATATGACTATTCAAATATTAATATACACGATGTCTCAATACCGATGGTAGGCGAACTTGGCCTTACTCCCACACGTGGCGTCGCAGGGAGGCTTTACGTCTGTGACTCTATTGGAGGGTAAGAAACTGGACTGAAAAGAAAGTCCTACTTTAGTAGCGCATTATATATACGCACTATGAACAAATAGTCCCATTAGTGGTGCGGTAGCCAGATTCCTACGCGGAACTAGGACTTGTTCGTACATGTGGAGCGGTACGTTTGAACTGGGTCTGAGGGGTATGGCAGCCTGGCACCAAGGTCTCGACCAATAGTAGAATGGAGACTATTATGGGATGTTCAGTAGGCTAGAATGGATATTCAATGCATATTGTACAAGGAATATACAAGGGATATCAGGGAATATTAGAGAATATACAAATACAATTAAATATATATATATAAATAAATATATATATTCGGTTTAATCTGGCCCTTCACAACACATACAATTGTTAAGAGGATGCAGACCTGAGAAAGACTTTCGTCTTGTTTCCATCAGGGTCCCCCATTTTCAATTCATCATATGACACACATGACATACAGATAGACAGTACTGCTACATCTATACATTTATGACATACCATAGCTTTTGTTGTTGTTTGATTGATTGATTGAAAACTTTATTAACAGATTGCAGAATGGGTACAATACAGTACAGCTCAATACACACAATTGTTAAGGGGATGCAGACCAGAGAAAGACTTTCGTCTTGTTTACATCAGGGTCCCCCATTTTCAATTCATCAGGATTTGTTGTTGTCATATTCAATGGAAGTATTGTAACATCCTTGTATTGTAAATACATTTCACAATGGGAGCCATCAGAGATGAAAGGCGTTCCTACTGGTTTAGAGGAGGATAATTGTTTTTTGGTTGTTTGAACCCTGGAGATCTCTGAATGCAATGGAAATTCTGTATGTATGAGCTCAGTGTGTCGTTTACATGGAGAAATGGCGCCACCGCCTGGGAAAATGCGGTATTGCACCCCTGGTATTAAAAAAAAATCAAGATAGAGGGGGGGGGGGGGGGGGGGGGGGCCTAACCCCCCCCAGCGACGTCACTCGCCACGCCCACAAATCTGTCCCCGGCACACCTGGAGAGAGAGTTACGCCACTGCGTCACGTGCCTCATGCAGTGGGAGATATCCCTCCCGGGAACATAATCCCCCAAAGTATCTGAAAGACTATGCCCAGAGAGAAAGTGACGAGGATGACAGTACACTTACCAGCATAGATTACTGACCTTTAAAGAGGCCATGATATCCCCTGAGTCAGGAAAATGGGAGAGAGCAATGGATGAGGAGATGAGGTCCCTAGAGGACAATCATACCTTTACTCTAACAAGTTACCAGAGGGTAGACAGACAGTGGGAGGCAAATGGGTGTACTCAATCAAGGAGGGTATTGAAGGGCACGACAAGTACAAGGCCAGGTTTGTAGCTAAAGGCTACAGTCAGAGGGAAGGAATAGACTACGGTGAGACATTCTCCCCTACAGCCAATCTGACCAATGTACGGGTAGTGATGCAGAAGGCAGCTGAAGACAACTTGATTTTACACCAGATGGATGTGAAGACAGCCTACCTGCACGCACCCATTGATAGAGATATATATATGGAACAACCTGAAGGTTACGAGAAGAAAGGAGAGAAGCTAGTGTGTAAGCTAGAAAAATCAATTTACGGCCTGAAACAGTCTGGGCGAAATTGGAACGAGATGCTTCATACACGTCTAATTGAAGATCACTTCATACAGAACCCAGTAGACCCCTGTGTTTACACAAAGGAGTCAAAAGAGTCAGGAAAAGTGATAATTGTGTTTTGGGTGGATGATTTAATCATCGCAGCAGACAACACTAGAAACCTAGAGCAGGTGAAAGGTATGCTCTCCACCAGATTCAAAATGAAAGACCTAGGTAGGTTAAAACATTTTCTAGGCATGGACTTCGAACAGTCTGCCAGTTGTGTAAAAAATATCCCAGAAGAGATATGTGGAAAAGATCCTGAATAGTTTTGACATGCAAGAATGTAGAACTAGGGAAACACCATGTGATCAAAAGCTAGACTACCAAGAGGATGCTCAGAAATTGACAGATGTAAAAATGTACAGAGAAGCTGTAGGTAGCCTCATTTATTTGACAACATGTAATCGCCCTGACCTATGTTTTGTAGTGAGTAAATTATCACACCATTTTGCTGATCCCACAGAAGAGCACTGGATTACAGCAAAACATGTTTTTCGTTATCTCAAAGGCACAGCAGATAAACAGCTTTGTTTCAGAAAGAGCAGCAAAGGCTTAGGGCTTCAAGCCTATAGTGATGCAGATTGGGTGGCACAGACAGGAGGAGTACCACAGGGTATTGTGAGTATGGGTACAGACAGCTCACTGGTTTCATGGAAAACAAATAAACAGCCCACAGTGGCACTATCAACTTGTGAAGCCGAATATATGGCTCTAGCTTTGACAATACAGGAATGTATTTATCTAGAACAACTGCTCGAAGTAATGGATACCTATGTATATAAGAAAACTGTTGTTTATGAAGACAACCTGGGAACCATTGCACTTGCTAGAAACCCTGTGTGCCGACAGAGGTGTAAACATGTGGATATAAAATATCACTTCATTAGATCTGTCATCAGAGAAGAAAGGATGACACTTGTTTACTGTCCTACAGACGACATGGTTGCAGACGCTATGACCAAGCCTGTCTCATAATTGAAAAGATTTGCAGGGGTCATGTTTGGTGTGTAAAATATTGCCTGTTATGTAATATTGACTGCCATGTTCTTTTGATGTTTTGAACTGTATTTTTCTTGGAAAAGTTGTACAGTATACACGTCATTCATAAGTGGGAGTGTTAAATGTAAGTAATAATATGATTGAATATAACTGCACTTTAACTGTTCCACAAGAGGGCGCTATAGGCGTAAGGAGACGCAGCTATAGCATCTGACGTCAGGTAGCAGGTATAAGAGAGAATGTTCCCTCCCCCTCTGTCTCTCTCACTCTAGCTCTCAATGAGAGCAGGTCTCGTGGTGGAAATGTACATATGAAATAAACCACGCCAGTTAAGGCTAAAGAGGACCTCGTTGTCATGACCAGTTATTTTGCTCCCCAGGTGACTCTGTCAACACATATATTTGCTAATGTTTGTCCTCCATTTCTTTGTGCTTGTCGTGTCTATGTCATAGTTCAGTACTACATTAAAATCACCTGTACAGATTAGGACCCCTTCCCCTTCCATCGCTATGATATCAAAGATTGTTTCAAATAGATATTTCCCACTTTCTGGTGGAGCATACACATTCACTAGTGTTACCATTTGACCTTCCATTTTCCCCTTGGCCATTACATACCTCCCCTCTTCATCCCTTATTTCCCTGATCATTTCAAACTTCACTGTGTTCGTAATTAGTATAGCTACTCCTCTTCTAAGGTTCTGTTTAAAAGAACTATAAAACAAATTCTCATACCCGAATCTCTTCAGCTTTTCATGTTCTTGTGATATTAGATGTGTTTCTTGTAAAAAGATAACCTGCACCTCTTCTTTCTTAAGTTTCGTCATCACCTTACTCCTTTTGATCGGATTATTCATACCATTAACATTCAACAACATCATTTTGATACCCTTAACTCATATTTCTTTTCCAAATGTTCTCCCGTTCTACCCATGTCACATAAAATAATATTTGTGGTTGTAGCCTCTGCTATCCCTGTCTGATTTACATACATATAACCATAATAAACATTAATATCAACATTAACACTTGGTACTTCCATGGTAGTCGTATCCCTCTTTCCCCCACTGGCGGGTGGGGAGTAGTGGCTCTCCTAGTGAGAGGGCTCCCCCTAGTGGCTAAAAGATGCACACTATACATGTCCAACTTGTTCTGTGTGCGACCTCCGAGCTCCCGGTCAAAAGCTCTACATTAGTCACTTTCATGTTCCCGTCTATTTGTATTATGTGTCACGTGTAATCCTGTGGTTCTTTCATGTCTGTCTCAATATATCTCTTGAATCTCCATGTCCTTTTTTTTTATAACTTTTGGTATAATTATCTCGTATGTACTTTACCATCTTCTCATTGCATAAGTCATTTTCATGTTTACATTTACTTGTATTGTGTGTGTCACATGTATACCAGTCTAATGTGTATTGTACTTATCCTTCCTTGGATCACCGTGTCCCCTCTCGTCTCCTCTCTGCTCCCCTTCCCCGTGTCTTTTCGTCGTTCTTCTCAGTTGATCCGCTTTGAATCGGTTCAGATCTCCTTCACCTTCCCCTCCTCTCCTCGTCCTCGTCCCTCGACCCTGGTCCATCTTCTCGCCTTCTCCAACCTCTGCATCAGCGTCGGTCTCTCTTCTTCTCCTCCCGGCACCTTCCATCCTCTCCTGTTCATGTCCCTCGTCGCTTCCCGCACGTCGTTGTACACCTTTATGCCTTCTTTCCAATGGACCTTCAGCGTGGTCATTGGTGATTGAAATCTGATTCCTTTCTCTTTCAGAGTCTTTTTTATCTGAACATAGCTCCAACGTTTTTACAGCCACCTCTGTTGAATAGTCATGGTCGAAGGTTATCCTCTGCCCCTCCACCTCCATCTTCGTCTGCCAGGCTGCTCTGAGAATGTTTTCTTTGACTTCGAATTTCAAGAAATTAACTATAACTGCTCTCGTGGTCTGTTTATCTGTGGCTTCGGCGCTAGGGTCCTGTGTGCCCTTTGAATCTCTATCTCGTCGAGGTCTGACATTTCCAATTCTCCTCGGATTAGGTTGTCTACATATTTGGTCATCGAGTCTCCTTCTATCTCTTCTCTCAGTCCCCATATTCGTATATTATTTCTCCTTGACCTCCCCTCCGTTTGCTTTTCTCTCAACATGTTTTGTTGTTCGAGCGTCGCCATTATAATTCCTTGTATTTCTGTATTCCATTCCTCCGTTTCAGCTGTCCTGTCTTCTAACATCCTTATGTCTTTCTCTTGTTCCTGTAGTTTTCCATCAATTGTCTCGAGTCTCTTATTTATTTCTTCTCTGAGCTCGTCCTGACCCTTATTTAATTCTTCCCTGAGTCTGTCGATATTGTTCTGGATATTCTGCGTGTTAGCTTGGATGCTAGTCTGTATGCTAGCTTGTAGCTCCACTACCCAAGTGGGTACCTCTGCTCTGTCGCCCTGCGTCATGCTAGCTTGAATTACCTCCTGCGTCACCTCCTTGTGTCAATAACTTTCCTCCGTGTTTGTACTTCTTCTGGGGTCGCCTTTCTTTCGCTTTTTCTCGTGTTCATCCTTCCTTTTCTCTTATATCCTTGAATTGTCACTTTTTATTTTGTTTTAGATATTTTAACTTCCTTTTTCGTTGTTCTTTGACCGGGAGCTCTTTACAATGGCCGCCTACCCAAACAGCTCAAACCGGATGTCCGAGTAGAAGTTCTTAAGGATCTTCTGACTCACTTTGAACTTCCTTGGGCGCCTAAGGAAGTAGAGGCGTTGCCGTGCCTTTTTCACTACACTGTCAATGTGTGTGGTCCATGTAAGTCCTTGCATATGTGGACTCCAACCACTGCACTTTCACAGTCTTATTGTTGTCTCACTGTTCTGTCCCGTCTTGCACTTCACTTATAATTATTTATTTACTGTTGTATTGTTCTTAATTTGTGAAAAAAGCATGCACTGTAATGTCAAATCACGTTCCATTTTGTACCTGTATAAAATGGCAAATAAAGTAATCTGAATCTGAATCCGAGGTACTTAAAGTTATTCACTCTCTCAACCGGTGCCCCGTCGATGCTGAGGGGGCTGTAGTCCCTGGCCCCGTCCTCCTAAAGTCCACAATCATCTCTTTTGTTTTGCTGACGTTCAGGGAGAGGCCGTTCTCCTGACACCACCGTGCCAGATCCTCTACCTCATAGGTGTCAAACTCATGGCCCGCGGGCCAAATGTGGCCTGCCACGTCATTTGATGTGGCCCCCCAAGAGCTCTGGTAAATTTTTTTTTTTTTTTTTTTAAACATTAATCTTGGGTTAAAAAATTGCGGCGTTAAAATAATTGTGGGTTAATGCGTTAATAAAGCTTTAACTTTGACAGCCTTAGTTATTACACATTCTTACACATACATGTATGTTGAACATCTGAGGTATTGATGAAGTAACAAAGGAAAAAAGCCAAAAGCACTTACTCCTCAGACATTATTTGACAATTTTACAGCCCAAAATACAAAAAAGATCCAGGCGGAATAGGTAACAAAGGGTTGAAGAAATATTGTCTGAACTGTCCGATGCAAACTGGCTGTGTGACATAACCGAGCATCTCGCTCAATTGAATAAGAAGCTGTAGGGACGCAAACAAGTCCCACCCAAAACTTGACCAATATAGTTGTGAACTGAGACAACCCTTATTTTGTTATTTTTGAGTACAGTTACAGTTGTGTGTTCATGCAGACACATAATAGCAATTTCATTACGAATTGAAAATGGTGGACCCTGATGTAAACAAGTCGAAAGTCTTTCTCTGGTCTGCATCCCCTTAACAATTGTGTGTATTGAGCTGTACTGTACTGTACCCATTCTGCAATCTGTTAATTAAAGTTAATTAATTAAACTATCTTCCATTAGTTGGATGTATGGCTTCTGCAAGGTTGTGTGCAGCCATTTGTTTTTGTAACATCTGCTACATCTGTCCCACGTGTTCTTTGCAGCTCAGTTGTTAGTTCTGCCCCTCTTGACTGTGACAAAAAGGTTTTGAACAAACTTAATGTCATAGCTTGTATTTGATGATCTTCTTCTTTGTTATTTACTTGAATGGTTTGATCATTGATTAATTGAGTAATATGGGGTTCTGATAAACTAAAATTATTTGTTAAAATAACATAAGCTAACATATATTTTTACATCTATGCAAATGCATATGCAATATGTATAACTTGAATAAGTAATAAATACAGAAACAACATGTTTAACAATATGTAAATGAGTAGCTACATTTATTTTACATTACATTAACATTTATACGGTCTTTGGCCCTTTGAGGGCAACCATAATGCTGATGTGGCCCTCTGTGAAAATGAGTTTGACACCCCTGCTCTACCTGTTCCAGGTAGGCCCTCTCGTCGTTTGCAGAGATCAGGCCCACCACTACTGTGTCGTCAGCAAACTTGATGATTGTGTTGTTGTTCCGCTGTGCCACAGTCATGTGTGTACAGTGAGTAGAGGAGGGGACTCAGAAGTCAGAACACAGCCCTGGGGGGCCCCTGTGTTGAGGGTGATGGATGAGGAGGTGCAGTTGCCTGCAGGGATGAGGGACCTGTTCAGTGAGATGGACAAGGATTTCAAAGAGCGAGAGCCCATTCGGCTGTGTGAGCAGCGGGAGTACGAGGAGCGGCTGCGGAGAGATGCGTGAGAGGAGAGGGCGCAGGAAATGGCCGTTCTTCAGGACATGACTTCTCTACTCAGAGAAATGGCTCGACAGACGCTTGCCGGACAGCCTCAAATACCTACTCGGCACACACCTCCTACTGCTCATCAGTAATGAGTAAAGGAAAACAGTTACAGGATATAAATAATTTACTCAAAAGTAGGACACATTTCTAGTGAACTATGGCCACGACACCTTGATGCATTCAAAAAAAAAAGTACTACTTGTTTTAGGTGAAGCAAACTAAAACCAATGCGGAAAAGAAATCGATTTAATTTTTTATACATAGGCCTATATACTGTATCAGTACAATACTTAATTTGAAGCAATAAATAATGTTACTAAACTACCTTACTGTCTGTAATGTGGCAGAACAATACAAATTATTTAAACCCTAGCCCTCTTTCTTACTTACCAATGATGATGTTGATTGGTAGAGTCCTTCCTCAGCACAATCCATGGTGTTCCTCATACTAGCCCCGACTAGTTAGTTGGACACAAACCAACACAAAGTCAATGTTCAAGTTTTAAGTTTTGTTTGATTTGTCACATATAAGGTACATGTACATTATAGTGAAATGCTTGGTTCTGTATGAGCCTCCTGACAGTGTGCTTCATTCAGTAAAATATGACAACACTATACAAAATATACAATATAAAAAAACTAAAATGTACAAAATGCTAAAATTAGGTATTGCAAATCTTTTTAGGAATAAATAGATAAAATATGGTGTAGTGTTAAAAGGTGAATGTTTAAAGTGAGTTGTATGCAATGAATGTAGAATGGATGGGGGTTAGTGTTGCATACTGTGGAGTCTACATTGAGCATCCTGATGGCCTGGGGATACAAGCTCCTTTTGAGTCTCTCTGTACTGGCCATGAGACTCCGGTAGCCTGACTCTTGCCTGACCGCAGCAGTGCAAAGAGGCAGTTGTTTGGGTAACTAGTCTTTTTTTTTTTGATCCACTTTTTCTCCCATTTTCTATGTTTTTCTCCCATCCCAATTTCGTTTGGTTATCATCCAATTCAACCCTCCCCTGTCACGAACGCTGTTTCTTGCCTCCCACAAGCCGGCTGCAATGTGGACTAAGTCATACATAGCACAAGTCCCCTCCGGTACTTGAGGTAACAGCAGTCGCATCTTTTCACCTGCGCAGCTCGATCTCTCAGTGGCGAGGAGTAACGCGTGGGAGGCTCACGCTGCCCCCGACACTTCCTGATTCTACTGCGCAGGCGCACCAACCGACCTGTAGGAGTCGCTGTCCACAACGCCCGATCCCCACCCATCAGTTTCCCACCCCCTAATACGGCCAATGTGTATTAGTATGAACGACCAGCTAAACTGAAAGCAATGTGGAGCAGCGAGCCCAGCGTCTCCGCATTTGTGGCGAGCGCCTTGCCCACTACACCATGTAGCCGCCCGGGTAACTAGTCTTATTATGACTATTCTCTTAGCCTTGGCCCTGCAACGCTTGGTGTAAACGTCCTGGAGAGTGGGAAGCCCAACTCCATGGTGCGTTCAGCTGATCGAGACACTCTCTGCAGTCTGCTGCGGTCGTGTGCAGTTCTTTTCCCAAACCAGGAGGTGATGATACCAGTCAGGATGTTCTCTATTGTGCATGAGTAGAAGTTCTTTAAGATCTTCTGACTCCCTTTGAACTTCCTTAGACGCCTAAGGAAGTAGAGGCGCTGCTGTGCCTTCTTCACTACATTGTATGTGTGGTCCATGTCAAGTCCTCTGATATCAAATCAAATCTATTTGTATAGCCCGAAATCACATGGAATTGCCTCCATGGGCTTTACAGGTCAAGAAAAAACTAAAAATATGTCTGTGAATACCGGGGCCAGTTGGTCAGCACAGACTTTTAGGATGCATCCGGGGATGTCGTCCGGTCCTGCTGCTTTCCTGGTATTCACTTTCTTGAAGGGCCTCCTCACATCGTGCTGTTATCCTGAACACAGAGTCTCCGTCGGCAGTGGCTCTACTTTCTCTTGTAGTGTGGCCTGTAGGCTATTGTTGGAACTTATAGCCTCAAAGCATGCATATAAGTATTGAGGTAATTTGCCAAGGAGACATCAGTGTTCACCTTGGGGGGGACAAGTTCCTGTCTGTACAAGCTGACCAAATGTCACTAAAATCTACTTTGTGTGCACTGTGGAGTACATTTCAGTGAGCTTCAATCAGCTTGTACAGACAGGAACTTGTTCGCATTGACTTTGCTTTGGCTTGTGGCTAACTATCAGATTACCAATCGACATCATTAGTAAGTAAGATATGTGGCTTGGGGTAAAACATTTTTTTTTTTTTAAGTTTTATCTATCTCTTTATGCCACTGGGCTACTAATATGTTGATCATTTATTTCTAAAACACAACATTGGTGCAATCTGATCATTTGACATTCATTCTCCATAAAACATTTGACCACACAGCTCATAAAAACGTGATTTTAGTTACATGTCAAAACTATTTTGATTAGATTCAAATGTATTGTCATTATACAGCACAAGTAAGTACAGTACAAAAAAGAAAACCGAATCCAACCAGAGTGCAAATGTAACGGTAAAGTGCAATAGCGATATACAATGTACAGGTGATTAAACTGGAGTGTATAAATGAGTACTACTGAGTAATAGTGTTAATCAGATGTATGTATGTACAGGTACAGTGTACATGTATATATATCGTATATATATATATGTAAAAAGGATTATATGCAGGTATATTCAGATGGATATGGATAAATATACAGTATATATATATAGCATTATTGTACTCCCTTTGCTGTCGCAGCCCCTGAACTGTGGAACAGCATCCCCCACCTCCATTAGGCTTGCCCCCTCGACAGATGCCTTCAAGTCTAGACTCAAAACCCACTTCTACTTATTAGCGTTTCCCGATGTACGCTGACTCATGCCCTGTTTGCCTATGTGTTTGCTTGTGTGTCCTCCCGTAAAACTAAGATGTGATTGTAGATGTATCTACCCTCTGTACAGCACTTTGGTTGACATGTGTCATGTTTAAATGTGCTCTATAAATAAATCTGATTGATTGATTGTACATGCTATCATACAAAGTTATACGGGTTATATGCAAGTAAAAAAGGATATAAAAAGGATTATATGCAGGTATATTAAGACAGATGTGGATAAATATATATACGCTAAATATATATACTGTATATACAGCATTATTGTACATGATATACAGAGTTATATGGGTAGACTATAGTTTATAAGCTGATTAAACATAAATGGTTAATAATTTAAAATGGCATATCAAATTTAATACACTATACTCGCTACTGAATGTGTATTTATGTTGCAAATGTGTTTTTTCAAATTTCGCCAAGCCTAAATGTGCCATAGCTTTCTATTTTGTTCGAACCCCCTCTTATCAATGAAGACCACGACTAGCTCCAGGATCCATTCAGCTCTCTCTCTCTCCACAGCATCAGCTGCTAGTTTGGCCGCCAAAGCCCGAGATCAACTAGCAGAATTATTGACAAATGGACCGCCGAACCATTTGCTGTGCCAGCACACAAATACAAGTCAAGTCAAGTCAAGAGTTTTAATTGTCACGGCATACAAGTATACAATGAAATGCGGGTGGTCTTGCCCGCGACGATGTGCAATACAGTGGTACAACATATAATAGAATCCAATAAAAAAAAAACATTGTGCAATAAACAGGTAACAGGTAACATGGTGTGACATCTCGGTATCTGTACATAGTATTTACAGAGCATATAGGACATGCTAGGTAGCTTTAGTAGTGCAATACACTGTTCCTGGTGTTATACTAATTTAAAGTGGCCTTTCCTCTAGTCTTGGCCATGTGTGTGCGGCGTGAGTGTGTGCTCGCTCGTGTTAAAGTGGCTGCTAGTGTGTGAGCGTGCACAGCGTGCGTGTCGTGTGTGTGCTTGTGTGTGGATAGTTCAGTGTTCTGTGGCACTCAATGTTCATTGTTCAAGGCTCTGATGGCCTGGGGGAAGAAGCTGAGCCTAAGCCTCTCCGTCCTAGTAGCTGGGGTTCGCAGGCGTCTGCCTGACCTCAGCAGCTGGAACAGGCTGTTATTGGGGTGGTGGGGGTCTTTCATTATTCTGCAGGCTCTGGATTTGCACCTCTTGTTGTATAGAACCTGCAGGGGAGGTAGCGCAATACCCGTGGTACGCTCGGCTGAGCGCACCACTCTCTGTAGGGCCTTCTTGTCCTGTGCCGTGCTGTTTCCATACCAGGCAGTGATGTTTCCGGTCAAGATGCTCTCTACAGCTCCTGAGTAGAAGGACTGGAGTATCTTCCCCGATACTCTGAACTTCCTTAACTGTCTCAGGTGGTAGAGGCGCTGCTTCACTTTCTTTACTACTGTGTCTATGTGTGTTGACCTGAACAGAGTCTGGACAGGTTTTGCCTTCTGGAGATGATTATCCCTCACTCTCAAAGAGTTAGGTCAATGTATATGTCAAGAGAGCGAGAGGGAGATATTGATTGAAAGTATGTCATTACAAGTCTTGTTTCACAATATCTCTGTTTGTTCTCATAAGCAGGTGCAAGTTATTGTTTTTAAATATTGTCATAGCCTATCCCTGTGTTTTTACCTCTGCTAAATGAGAATTAAATATTTATAATAGTTGATCTAGAAATAATTTTCATTGAAATTGTGTTTTTATGGTTTCATTCTTTGCTCATAAGGACCAGGAGTGGAATTTTATTCAGAAAATAGTTTGACTCATTTATGTTTTAAATATGCTAGAAACAAAATTATGGTGTATTTCTTTCTTTGAGGAGTTAGGGTGCAATGGGGGAAAATATTTTCAGGGGTGCCTTGGTCAAAAAAAGGTTTGAGAACCACTGCTCTAGGCTACACAGTAGATATCCATCATTTAAATGAGTGGTCACTGAAGGCCAATAGGCCTGCTATAGCCACGACTACAGCTGGCAGTAGAGGGTAGCAGAGGGCTGTTATGGTTTCAATCTGGTAGCTAGGTAGGCTAGTAGTATATAGCCAAAGTCTCAATAACGAGAAGTCGTTTCACTCCACCGACATCTTGATAATGAGGACTAACAAGACCTGGCCCCTATCTCTTTGAATGGGGAATCAAAAGGATTTTGAAAGCTGTCGTGCATATCATAGTTTTCCTTTCATATTTTAAGTACTGACAAATTACTGATGACACAGAATAGTTCATTTCCACTTAGACAGCTTCTATGCATGCACCATCCAGTGGTTTCTGCCACAGTCCTTAGTTACCATGGCAATCACTAACTGCTGATTCCCAGCCTTTTGGCAGAAATTGTGATTAATCTTAAACTTTTTTAATCATCCCATGAAAGCACAAATGTGTTTTCCTCCATTTTACCCCTTTGCACCTAGTTTTAATATGTGCCCAAATGTTCCTTCTTATTGTTGTATAAAAAATCCATTGTTTTCTCTTCCTCGAAATCACACCTCTGAGTGACATTATGTCTGCACACATGGCTTAGAATTATTGTTTCAGACAAAAAAATCCGATGTTTCAAAAGTATACATTTTATTGAAATAAAATAAAGTAAATGTGTTTCCATAATTAATAAATTATATTCCATTAAAAAAATGCTCGGAACATAAATTCATTGTATTTTTGGTTATTTACCAACCACTTTTCAGTACTGTTTGGTCTCACCACCAAGAGTGACTTGAAACTTCCTCTCTTAAAGGTGTATGACATAACTTAAGTACCATTTAATCAATATAGAAACAAATAATATGGAAAATAATTAAATATTAAACTTAAATAATCGAATACATTTATAGAACCATGCAAATTAGATTTTGGCTACTTTTTGTATACTGTGTGACTGTTTTTGTAATGCCTATTTCTTATTTAAAAAAATATATGAGGGCCGACAGGTATTCACCGCCTACTCAACACATGAAAATTCCTCCACACTGGAAAGCCGTAAATCAACTTGCCGGCTCTTTCCACAGCAAAACGGTAGGCAAGGCACCAATCTATGTTGTTTAGTCTATCTGTTCAGTACTGCTCAGCACGGTTTCAAGATGCAGTTCTGAGAGAATTGTTGAGTAGATACACAAATGTTCTAGAATGTCCTATATAGGTTTAAGAGGGGAGGTCGCTTATAAGCCCTTGGGTTTTTTGACCTTTCCTGCACATTTTAACTGTTCTTCTATTTACTTATTTTATCCCAGAATGTATGTTTGTAAGTGCGAATAACAATAAACAAATAAACATCACAAATGTTCTAGAATGTTTGGTTATGACATCAACACAAATGTTATAGATGTTTGATTATGACATCATACTGTGAATGTTCTAGAATGTTTGATTATGACATACTGTGACATCACAAATGTTCTAGAATGTTCTATTATGACAAATAAGATGGTTCAATGACTTATCTAAATCCAATCAATATTCCTAATGTCGTTTCAATGTAAGGTTATATAAAAAATAAACATATAAACATGCATATAATACAATAACCTAAATATATAGCTTTGGCTCCTACAAAATATATAATAGTTTCATTGGTGCTGCCATCTTTGGTGTTATGGGCTGGCTTATGGGTTTGCTCAGTGGTCCGTCTCATTCTGAAACTGTCTCTGGTACAGCAACGTCTATACCAAAGGTAACCGTATTTCTGGCAGACGTTTCTGGTCATGTGACATGTGCGCCCAATAGCGTGACGAGTTGTGTCTTTGCCCAATTCCACGTCAAACAGCCTGCAAACTACCTGGCGTTCTATCGCCATGCTCTAAGTCTTAGACAAACTCTAACCTTAACCAACTTCGAAAGAGTGCCTAAGCTTAACCGTCGAAAGAACTTGCCTAACCTTAACCAACTTCGAAGATTGCCTAAGCTTAATCAGTGTAGAAACTGGCGTCGGCCAATCAGAGAGCGTCTGCCAGAAATGCGGTACAGCAGTCTACTTTGCTGACAGCAGAGATTGGAGAGTCAGCTGACAGCTGTGTGATGCTAGCAGCTTAGCCTGTACTACCTACATACTCGTTAGTTATTCAGCGTAATTGAAGTAACGTTAGCTGCTTTGCTTTCTTTTGGGATTGTAACTACTGAAAATACTGGATTTTTTTTTCATTATGATGAATGCGAACATTTTGGCAATGGTGAAAGTAGCTAGTCAGATAGCCTAACGTTACTAGCATTAGCTAGCAGGCAAAGCCGATGTTCTGTCTGTCAGGCAGGTTGCTACAGAGTACAGAAATACATTTTTTAATGGATATTGGTTGCTAAAGTTGACCAGTGGACGTCGTCTCAGGCGTGTTAATGGATGTGTTTTTAACGAGAGTAAAAAGCTTTATTAGTTGACCCAGTGTCTGGGAGGTTTTGAGATTTTGCTGCAAGCTATATTAATGTGAGCTAACGTATTGAAATGGCTAAAATCGAGCCAGGGAATGGGCTCCATCCAGCAGAGTCCAGCCGGAGTCTCGGGGCCAACCTCACAGATGAAGGGGAAGACAACTCCGCCGGGTCGGACCGTGAAATGAACGGCTACGGGGAGCCAGAGGAGATCCAGACAGACAAGTATGGCTTCATAGGAGGAGCCCAGCAACACTCTGGAGACAAGTAAGTCGATTTTCATTGAACACACAAACTGTCAATGTGGCAGGGATTGATGGATGGGCTGAATTAATCTAGTGTTGTTACATAGACCTGTTTGTGACTTGTTTTGCACAAACTACAACCTCTCTCTCTGATTGATTGTGCGGCACGGTGGTGTAGTGGTCAAACACTGTCGCCTCACAGCAAGAAGGTCCAGGGTTCGATTCCCGCTTGGGACCAGGTTTCCATGATGCCAGTTACCCAGGTGGGGTATTTCCCAGGCCTTTCTGTGTGGAGTTTGCATGTTCTCCCCGTGCTCGCAAGGGTTCCCCCCCCCCATAAGATAAACCCAATGGAAAAACATGCACAACAACAAGATCGCTAATGCTGTGGCGTCCTTGACGAAGACGGACAGGAGCACTTGGATTGGTCCCCTGGCGCGGCTCACGTTGCGCCTGTCTGCTCCCGGCTGCCCTTGGGGGGAAGGACGATGGGATGGGTTATGCCGACTTCACGTTACGTGGGAAGAAGCGGAAGAACCAGCTTCCGACTGGGAAAAACCATTCACGTCAGCCTCCTAGTGGTAATTCCTACTAGGACATATGGGATTTTTTTTATAGACCCCGATATCTCCCACTTCACGTCACGAATTGCGGAAGTATGGATGTGGGCGTTTCATCGAGTCAACGCGTGAAGGCTTCCTAGTTGTAGCAACGATATGTCCTCTGGTTCTTCCGCTTCTTCCCACGTAACGTGAACGCGGCATTAATCGCAGAGACTAACCGCATTCATGCATCTGCATGCGTGCCGATTGATGACCTCTGAGCAGGTCCTAAATTATAATTATTATGATTGATTGATTGAAAACTTTATTAACAGGGGTGGGTGGGGGACACTGTACAAGCAAAACTGTACATTGGAATATTGACAACCATACTTGGTCATTTACTGTACATTGGAGGGGGTTGGGTTAGGACATTTACAGGGGCCAGTTTCGAATTGCAGTCTCCCGTAGGTGTTCTTTGAGAGTGGTTTTGAAAGTGGGTAGTGATTCACATTCCTTTACAGCTTTGGGTAGGGCGTTCCACATTGATGTGGCATAATTGCGAAACGTCCCTTGTTTGAGCCAAATCTCTCTCTCTCTCCTCTCCTCTCTCTTTCTCACACACACACACGCACGCACGCACGCACGCACACGCACACACACAATGTCCATATACTGACTGGACTGGATGAGCAGGAAGGCCGGTTATCGGCTCCAGTCATCAGTAGATTGGCAGCAGTGGCTGTTTTCCTTTGAATGCTGGGATGAATTGCCTGTCTTATTTACACAAGTACTTTTTACTTTACTTTACACTGTACATCCCTAGCGAGGTCTAAGTTGTAGAACCTGGCAGCTGAGCAGGACGGCATCATTGGCCTGGTTTAAAATCTATCCGTTTGTATCATCCCTCATCATTTTATTATTTATTATGGGAGGCTGTTTCTTTTTATTGCCTATGTACATTCTATTCTCTTCAACCACTGTGCTGTTTACAATGACGCAGGTTCCCCCGCGTAGGATAGTAAAGTTTTCTTATCTTAAACCTAGTTTGCTCAGGGTTGTCAGTTGTCTCAGGTTTTAAAGATTGTAGGATACAGGTAGACTTGAGGTTGTTGCTGATCTCACACACTGGGCAGCACTCTCAACAACAGGCAACACAGCGATTCAGGGTTGAAATCTATTCACATTTCCTGACATCAAGACGTCCCTTTGTGACTAAAACAAGCATAATCAAATTCATTTTATTTTTTGTTATATTACAAATTTTAAACCATTAAGGGAATAGCTGTGATGCAGGCTATTTTCTTTCCTTAAGCTGAGCTATTCAATTACCAAGCATATCTTGCCTACATTGGACTGGTTTTACTAACTTTAATATACCTGATATGTGGACTGTGCAGCTGTATTATCTAGGAAAAGTAAAATATTTGATCCGGACTTGGTATTGGCAGATATATTAAATGACCTGAATCGGGATCAGGTGCAAAAAAAAACGGATTGGGACATCCATATAGTCATTATTGTGAGAGGTGAATCGGCCTGTACACCTGCATAAAGCCTTGACTTTCCTGGTTGTCTGTGATGAAGGAGGGGTTTGTTTAGACAACAGTCAGGTGGGGCATTGTTAGTGACCCCAGTCCCAAGTCTTTTCACACACGCATTTGTAAACTACACAAAGGCTACACGTTAAAGGAAAAATCCACCCACGAGATACTTTTACAGTCGACAATTGTTAATGTTCAACACGTTCCGGATTGAAAGTTGTAATGTACCATTTTGGTTTTCTCACTTTCTCTCATCCTGCCGAGTGAGTCCACCTCAGAGAGGGATCCTACATCAGTTAGTGAATAACTACATTTCCCAGAATTAGTACTTTTGGCAAGCCCAAAATAACTAAATAAATAAAGTGATTTGTAGCTAATAGCTGACTAACCACAGGGGCGGAGAATGCTTCCTGCAGTACCTATCATATTCTCTTGACACCAGTTTGCCTGCCCTGTTGGCAGAGTGTGTTTTACCACTAGATGAAAATGTAACCATTATGCTACATTTTGTATAATTTATTTTCTATACTAGACATGAGGACAGTTTAAAAGCGATATTCGACTATTAAAAATGACGTAGATATTTGACTATAGCTGATGGGTTTGTTTGTGTCAACTAGGGCTGTCTTAAATACTTCGAAGCTTCGTTCGATGGCACGAGCTTCGAACATAAAAAAGAATTATTATTATTTTTTTTTGCCTCAAATCTTGCGCCTCCATTCCAATGAAACGAAAGTAAGCGGCGCCTCGACTCCACCTCTCTACAACAAGCACATGGAGATTATCTGTGTTGAAAACAACAAGGACATGTGCAGCAGACATGTCGACGAAGAAGTCATCAGACGTGTGGTTACACTTTAAAATATGCAAAGACAATGCCCAAAAAGCTGAGTGCCAGATATGCCAGAAGAAAATGGCATATCACAACTCTACAACAACTTTGTCAAATCGCCTAAAAAACGTAAGTATCGTTGTACACGACGGCGACGCCACACAAAACATTAATAAGGCTATGCCTATGCCTATGCTGCTATGACTAATGTGTTACCAAGTTGGCTAATTTAATTGTAATCATCTGCTTTTGTAGGTGCATTGTCTGATATAATTATAAATTATAAATGAAATATAATATAATTGTTTGCTTGATAGACGAAGGTTGCAACATAATTATGTAATGTCATGTTGTTGGCTGTGAGAGCAGCCCCACTGCACCCAGGCAGCGCAGCCGAGTGAAACCTTGTTGGCTGCGTCACAGTCACGAAAGGGGCTACTTAATTAATCCAATCCACTTTATTTATAGAGCACATTTAGAAACAACAAAGTTTACCAAAGTGCTGTACAAGTCCCAC
The DNA here is from genome assembly GCF_963971535.1 of Notolepis coatsorum. Classification (NCBI taxonomy): domain Eukaryota; kingdom Metazoa; phylum Chordata; class Actinopteri; order Aulopiformes; family Paralepididae; genus Notolepis; species Notolepis coatsorum. Next base: position 50,269,640 of record NC_140175.1, read on the forward strand.
AACATAAGATAAAAAAATATATATATATATATCTTTTTAATATATTTTTTTCTCGAAGCTTCGAATTAAAATCGAAGCTCGGCCCCGAAGCTTCGATTGCCAAAAAAAGCTTCGAAGGTCAGCCCTAGTGTCAACTGCACTGATTCAGCCACTGATTTAGAATTTTCTTTTCTTATATGTTCAATAAATTGAACAAATTGGATTTTGCTTCCTTATTTATTTGACTATTAATAGAAGCCCTTCATTAGGAGTGCACTGCACACCATATTTATCTATTTGGGTAGTTTGGTAACCAATTAACCAAATCTTTTTCTAATATTGATACACCTTCAGATTGCCATCCCTATTCTATACACCAAGCTTATAAATCTTCATCCACCAGCAGCTGTGATGTTTTCATAAAGCCAGGGAAACCACTGTGTCCAGACCCCAGAGATGTTTTCTAATATTATTATTTATTATGTATCTCTGGTTCAGGCCTCTAGTGAGATATCCCAGATATCCCGACCCCTACCCACTACAGGCTCAAACTATTCTGGTGTCACTCTTAAGTTTCACTGGATGCGTAAATTAGGCAGTGGTCTTTGTCTGTTGTGTCCTCTGGTCGCAGCCCATCCTAGTATTGCGTAATGGGTCTGTTTCGGGCCTGTGGGTAGATTAGTAGTGTGTAGGAGTCTGTAGAGACTGAAGTAGGGGAAAGTTCTCTCCTAGTTTCCTGTTTTCCCTCATGTCCACCGGCCACGGCCAGTGATGCTCCGGCTGGGCTGAGGATGGACTTCCTGTACGGAGGAGGAAGTGACGTAAGCCAGCCAGGCCCCGCCCCCCGTGACAAGCCTCTCTCATCATGAATACCAGGAAGTGAGGAGAATTGTGCTCTATTCAGGCTCCCCTCTGTCTGCCTGTCTAACTATCTGCCTTTCTGTCTAACTGTATCCGTCTATCTCTTTTGTATTATTGTATATTTAATTATTTATATGCGTCCACATGTTTATATGCTGGTAATACTATCATTAGTTCCTGCTAATGTAGTTTTTTTTTATCCACTTTTTCTCCCATTTTCTATTTTTCTCTCATCCCAATTTTCATATCGTCCAATTCAACCCTCCCCTGTCTTCGAACGTTGTTTCTTGCCTCCCACAAGCCGGCTGCAATGTGGACTAAGTCATACATAGCACGAGTCCCCTCCGATACTCGAGGTAACAGCCATCGCATCTTTTCACCTGCGCGGCTCGATCTTTCAGCGTCGGGGGTCTGGACTTTGGAGGGGCCCCGCCCCCGTCGCTTCTTGATTCTACTGCACAGGCGCACCAACCGACCTGTAGGAGTCGCTGTCCACAACGCCCGATCCCCGTAATACGGCCAATGTGTATTACTGTGGACGACCAGCTAAACTGAAAGCAATGTGGAGAGTGGGGCTCGAACAGGAGGCATCCTGTTCGAGCCTAGTCTCCAGCATTCGTCGCGAGCGCCTTGCCCACTGCGCCACGTAGCCGCCCTAGTTCCTGCTAATGTAGTTAATCTCCTAGTTAAGGTCGTATTCAAGAACGCACCATGAAAATGGATGCAACAAAGCCTGTCAAGCCGCACCACTAAACAGGAGAATGGAGGTAACGCAGCCTGTCGAGCCCCACCACTAAACAGGAGAATGGAGGTAACACAGCCTGTCGAGCCCCACCTCTAAACAGAGAATGGAGGTAACACAGCTCGGCTATAACATGTTCAGGTTTCTCATAGTCGGAATATGATCTTATCCCCTTTGTAAAATAAAAATAATTCAGGATAAGCATACAATATATATTATATATATTAGGCTTGGGCGGTATCACTTTTTTCATACCGTTATACCTTGATTATATAATACCGCTGTGTACGGTATTGAACGGTATGGGGGGGGGGGGGGGGGGGTCAACCCGTGGCAACCCGTGTTACCAAGTAAACAAGTCGCGGAGATGGCCAGTTAGCCCGCAGCATCCGAGTGCTACTATCATTAGCTCTCAGAATTGAGCCACTAGCCAGAAGCCCGCAGCATCCTAGTAATACTAACGTTAACTCTCAGAATGGTAGCCAGGAGCCCCGCAACACCCTAGTACTAGTAACGCTAGTATTGTGTATTCAAAAACACACCGGACTGCGACGTAACGTTTTACAGTTTATTTGCTTGTTCCACCAGTCCACAACAACACACACTCGTTACCACAACGTTTTACGGTATTTTCACAGCACTGTCGCAACATTACCGTAAAAGCGTGACCACCGTTGTGATACACATACACAACAGTTAGCTCTCAGAACAGCCAGTTAGCCCGCAGCAACGGTAAGCGTGTCTCGACTCTCCCTCCTGTGTACTCCTCCTGTGTATAGAGAACCAGCTCTGCGGCTCGCTGCCTCGCTCTACTAGTGACTCGAGGACTGGTCTCGCCCTCTGCTGGCGCGTGTGTGCAGTGCACTACAACCAACCACTGTTAAAACAACGTTTCACTGTAATATAAACTGAAATGGATCTGTGATTTTGACGGTATTGATTTTCAATACCGTCGGTATCTCTAAATACCCCGGTATAACTTAATACCGTCATACCGCCCATGCCTAATATATATATACAACAAGCAATATAGCAGTGAGAGGGGCACCATGACAGGCAGGTTGGGGATGTTACTGGGCTGAGAAACAGTTGCAGGAATCAGTAAGAATGTTCATAAGAGTGCTTGAATTAGGGCTGCACGATTTTGGGAAATAATCGAATTGCGATTTTTCTGACAGATATTGCGATTGCGATTATATGTGCACATTATTATGTGCGATTATAATAAAAAAATATTTAAGCAGCCCCACAGATGCGGCTTGCATCTGGCCTACGCGGTGGGTCTGTTCGGGACACCGAGCCTGAAAATGTTTATTTTTACCTGCATGGGAATCGATACTGGTACCCAACGGTACCTTTTTTTTCTGTACTTTACTCTCCCTCTCTGAAGTCTAAACTTCACAACACGCAATCTAAAACCCCTTACCTCCCTCTCCCAAATTGACTACAACAATAACAACAACTTGCAAAGGAGATCTTGTATCTCAATGGGACTTGCTGGTTAAATAAAAAATATAATAATAATAATAATAATAATAATAATAATAATAATAATAATAATAATAATAATAATAAAAAATTCTATGTTTTTAGCGATTTGCTAATTGCATCATTTCAAATCACGATTTCGATTTAAAATCGATTAATCGTTCAGCCCTAGCTTGAATGCTGATTTAGGCATAAAGGTGACTAGTATGAGTGTTTTCTGTAGGTTGTTCCAGTCACTGGCAGCAGCAGCCCTGAATGAAGTTTGACCAAGTACAGTGTATGTTTTAGGGCTGACCTTCGAAGCTTTTTTGGCAATCGAAGCTTCGGGGCCGAGCTTCGATTTTAATTCGAAGCTTTGAGAAAAAAAAATAAAAAACTATTATATATATATTTTTTTTTCGTGTTTTATTTTTTAATAATTTTTTAAACATAACATACAATTAGATATACAAGCATTAATTAACAGTACACATCCAATGAAATCACGATTTAAAAAAATTTAGCATACGAGATATACACCTAATACTTGCTATCTAATACCCTACATACATATGCTCTCGCTCACTCCCCCCCCCCCGGACCCCCACTTGGATAATCCATCCATTATCATTCACTCCTAACCAGGCACTACTATTCATATGCTAGCTTTTATTCTCTCCACCACTTCTAACCACATTGCAATTTTGGTTTCACTGACACCTAGAGTTCTTGCTGTAGATATTTCTAGATAAATCACGTCGAGATATGTAAGAACCCAAACCTTCCGACACATTTTTTCCGGTTGAAACCATCTTGATGCTATCAGCTTTTTAGCCGCTGTGATACCAGATATATATATTTTTTTATCATTTCTTTTTATAATTTTATTTTTATTTTTTTATCTTATGTTGTGGGACTTGTACAGCACTTTGGTAAACGTTGTTGTTTTTAAATGTGCTCTATAAATAAAGTGGATTGGATTAATGAATTAAGTAGCCCCTTTCGTGACTGTGACGCAGCCAACAAGGTTTCACTCGGCTGTGTGATTTAATTCAAGGTGGATCGCTGTTGTCGTTTGAACAACTTCAGATTTCATGGGAACTACCAATCCCCCAAATCAAGAATGTTTAAGATGAATGAAGTAAGATTTTGATTATTTGAAATATGGCCTGTGTCGACTAAACTATGCACAGAATTATGTCAGTCTACAAGGTCCGGATTCTACATGGTCATACTGGACCTACAATACTGCGGCATGGTCATGCTGGACCTACAAAAGGCCTTCGACACTGTCAATCACTCCATTCTAATGGACAAGCTAAAGGCAATTGGTTTTGATAGCTTATCAGTGAGCTGGATGCAATCCTACCTGGAGGGGAGAGAACAGATGGTAGAGGTAAACGGTACTCTATCCCCCCCCCCCCTCACAGTGAGCTGTGGTGTTCCACAAGGAAGCATACTAGGACCGTTACTCTTCCTAATTTATGCAAATGACATGTCGTCAGCCTGTGACTGCAACTTGTTCCTGTTTGCGGACGACTCAGCCCTGCTGGTCTCTGACAAGAACAAGTTACAGGTTGAAAAAACCCTCAGCTCAGAACTAGGCAAAATCTGCATATGGCTCGCTGATAACAAACTATCATTACACATGGGCAAAACAGAGTCCATTCTCTTCGGTTCAAATAACAAACTCAGCAAGACCGACGGCTTCTCAGTTACAGTGGGTGACAATATTGTCACAAGGAAAGACGAAATTACCTACCTGGGTTCCATCCTAGAGGCAAATCTTTCCTGTGACAAAATGGCATCCAATGTAATAAAAAAAGTCAACCAACGAACTAGATTCTTGTACCGGATCTCCTCACTGGTAAACAAGAATACCCTGAAGACTCTAGCAGGAGCACTCATTCAAGGGTACTACGACTATGCTTGCACCTCATGGTACCAAAGCACCTCAAAGGCGCTAAAAACAAAATTACAAACATCTCAAAACAAACTGGTCAGACTACTGCTTGACCTTACTCCTAGAACCCACCTCACCCCTGCCCACTTTGACAACCTAGGATGGCTTAGAGTAGACGACAGAGTACAGCAACTTGCAATGGGCCTGGTCTACAAGATACACTACACGACCAAGGTACCCATGTACATGACAAAATACTTCCCAAAGGTCAGTGAATACCACGATCACAACACCAGAGGGAGCTCCACAAATCATGTTAAACCCAGATTCGGCTCAAACAAGGGACTAAACACGTTTCGCAATTATGCCACATCAATGTGGAACGCCCTACCCAAAGCTGTAAAGGAATGTGAATCACTACCCACTTTCAAAAACACTCTCAAAAAACACCTAAGGGAGACTGCAACTCGAAACTGGCCCCTGTAAATGTCCGAACACAACCCCCTCCAATGTACAGTAAATTACCAAGTATGGTCTTGTCAATAATCCAATGTACAGTGTTGTTTGTACAGTTGTACAGTGTCCCCCACCCACCCCTCCTACCCACCCCCCCCCCCCCCCACTCCTACCCAACCCCCCCCCCCCCACTCCTACCCAACCCCCCCCCCACCCACCCAACCACCTCCAATGTACAGTCCCCACCCACCCCTCCTACCCCCCCCCCCCCCCCCCCACCCACCTCCAATGTACAGTCCCCCCCCACCCTACCCAATCCAATGTACAGTTTCAACGCCTAATGTATATACTCTTTTCTTTCTGGACTCTTTGTATCACAAACGGTACTGTAATTGCAAATCTGGTATGTCATAAATGTATAGATGTAGCAGTACTGTCTATCTGTATGTCATGTATGTCATATATGTTACGATGAATTGAAAATGGGGGACCCTGATGTAAACAAGACGAAAGTCTTTCTCTGGTCTGCATCCCCTTAACAATTGTATGTATTGAGCTGTACTGTACTGTACCCATTCTGCAATCTGTTAATAAAGTTTTCATTCATTCATTCATTCAGGTTGAAAAAACCCTCAGCACGGAACTAGGCAAAATCTGCATATGGCTCGCTGATAACAAACTATCATTACACATGGGCAAAACAGAGTCCATTCTCTTCGGTTCAAATAACAAACTCAGCAAGACCGACGGCTTCTCAGTTACAGTGGGTGACAATATTGTCACAAGGAAAGACGAAATTACCTACCTGGGTTCCATCCTAGAGGCAAATCTTTCCTGTGACAAAATGGCATCCAATGTAATAAAAAAAGTCAACCAACGAACTAGATTCTTGTACCGGATCTCCTCTCTGGTAAACAAGAATACCCTGAAGACTCTGGCAGGAGCACTCATTCAAGGGTACTATGACTATGCGTGCACCTCATGGTACCAAAGCACCTCAAAGGCGCTTAAAACAAAATTACAAACATCACAAAACAAACTGGTCAGACTACTACTTGACCTGAACCCCAGAACCCACCTCACCCCTGCCCACTTTGACAACCTAGGATGGCTTAGAGTAGACGACAGAGTACAGCAACTTGCAATGGGCCTGGTCTTCAAGATACACTATACGACCGGGGTGCCCATGTACATGTCAAAATACTTCCCAAAGGTCAGTGAATACCACAACCACTACACCAGAGGAAGCTCAACAAATCATGTTAAACCCAGATTCGGCTCAAACAAGGGACTAAACACGTTTCGCAATTATGCCACAACAATGTGGAACGCCCTACCCAAAGCTGTAAAGGAATGTGAATCCCTGCCCACATTCAAAACCGCTCTTAAAGAGCACCTACGGGAGGCTGCAATTCGAAACTGGCCACCGTAAATGCCCAAAACCCCCACCACCTCCTAATAGACAGTCTCCTCCCCACCGCATGTATATATTCCCTCCCCGCCGTATGTATATTTCCCTCCCACCCACCCCCTCCTAATGTACAGTCCCCTCCCCATCATATGTATATACTCTGTCAGGATCTAGGGGTAACAGTACTGTATATTTGAATACCGCTTATGTCACAAATGTATCAGTACTAAATACCTATATGTTTCTATGCCATAAATGTCATGTATGTTGTGTATGTCATAAATGTCTATATGAAATGAAAATGGGGGACCCTGATGGAAACAAGACAAACGTCTTTCTCAGGTCTGCATCCCCTTAACAATTGTATGTATTGAGCCGTACTGTATTGTACCCATTCTGCAATCTGTTAAATAAAGTTTTCATTCATTCATTCATGGTCCGGCAATGTAGACCTTGTAGACTCCACTACAGACCAATTATCAGTGAATGTTCATGCATTTTTAAGAAGGGCTACTTCCACAAAAAAACAAAGAACTCACCAAAATATCTCAGTAGCACCTTATCTAAATGTTCTATTTCATATAATATATGAAATAGAACATATAATATGTAGAAATGTAGAACAAAATAGGAAATAAAATGTAGAAATGCATGCAATAAATAAATATGAATCTCCATATTATGGAGATTCATATTTATTTATTGCATGCATTTCTACATTTTATTTCCTATTTTGTTTATTCATCCCAGTATCTTTCTTTCTTATGTGTGGAATTCTACAAGGCATGTAGGTGTATATGTATTTGAGGATGATATCCCTCAAACAGGCAATAGTGATGATATAATTTGGGAAGTGCTGAGCTGGGTTACTTTCCTCCAGTGTATTTGTCCCCCGGCCCCACCCAATGGCCACGCACGCACGCACACACGCACGCACGCACACACACACACATGTTCGAAGCTTGTGCCATCGAACGAAGCTTCGAAGTATTTAAGACAGCCCTAGTATGTTTTTGGAATCTTTAGGAGAATGTGTTGAGCAGAACGAGTGTTGTATGTGGCAGATGTAATTTGCAACGGGTGACGGGTGACAACCCAAGGAGGGTTTTGTAAATGAGCATGAACATGAACTGAAGATCTGCAACCAGGCTCTGACAGAAAACATCAAGCCCGATGTATGGTCCCTCTCCAACATCATCCCGGTGCCCAAGTCTGGAGATCTGTCTAAGCCAGACAATTATCGTGGCATTAGCCTGACCTGTCATATAAAAAATGTACAACGGTATGATACTCAACCGACTTCGGGACGCCATTGACCTTCACCTGAGGGACAACCAAAATGGCTTTAGGCAGGGAAGGTCCACCGTAGCCCAGATCTTGGCCTTAACTCATTCAGCGCCAGGGATTAGTCGGGTCCTTGTGGCTAACGTGCCACATTTCCATAACATATTTTCACTGTGCGTCACTATGTTTGGAGAGCTATATCTATATTCTATATTATAGCTATTGAGTCAATACTATAGTCATTTGACAGTGACTTTCTTCCGTCGAACATGCAAAGCGATAAGCTTTTCATGCATACATTCGCGCGTTATCCCATGGTGAATATAAGGTCGCTTTCACATATAGTTTTGGTGGACTCGGTGCGGTTCTGGGGGTGAAGTTGCAACATTGTTGCATTCTTCATTTGGTTCGCCTGCGTTCACATAGAAATCTGTGAGGCGCACCGAACCTTCTGAACAATGTCACGCGGTCGAAAAGGGCGCTTGTCTATTGGACAGTGGAAATGTGTGTGTGGCTGTGAGCCCGTGTGTGCACGCGCGCGCGCGTGTGTGTGTGTGTCTGACAGTGTGTGGACTGCGAGTCCCAGCGGAGGCGAGTTTTGACATGGCATTGATCCATTGTTCTATTGAAGCACATTACCACCATCCTCTCAATAATAATCACTTCCTATATTTGGTTCGCGTTTGGTCCGATGAAGCCGAACCGAGACCGACGTTTTCAGGCGGACCAGAGTTCGCCTGTTTGGTCCGCGAACCGAGTTCGACACGCATTCACACAAACCCGAAAAACCGGACTATCGAATTCTGGTCCGAAAGTCCGGACCAAACAGCCCCTGTGTGAAAGCGACCTAAGTATAGTTTAGGAGTGATCCGGGATAATTCATGAAACGCTGAGTTATAGGGTGCTACGTGTATTCTACTATAAGCATTGGCGTTTCTTGCCTGGACACGCTACTATTTATATTATATATTGAAATTCTTTATTAGGAATAACCCCTTGAGATGAACCATCTCGTTTTCAAGGAGGTCCCACTGGGATTACAAAATAATCATACATTTATGACAAGATATTTTACAGACCGTTCAGACAACATCAATCAGACAAACGAAAAAAAAAAAAAAACTAAACAAAACAAACAAAGAAAACACAATAGTAACAACTACAATAACTACAACAGTACACATAACACATTATTTATCATTGCGTCAATTAACTGTGATAATGATGAATGGTCAAAACATGATTAGTCAAAACATGAACAGGTAATCTCAAAGTGAGAGGAAAGAGCAGTTTTAAATAAGTGAAAAGATGTTATTGAACGGATATGAACAGGTAAGATTGTTCCAGTCAGAAGGAGCCTTAATAAGAGTTTACCCAAATCAAAAGCCCTGGGTAGATAAATCCATCCGTGAGGCTCTGAAAGCGCGCACCTCAGCCTACAACGCCGGGCTTGTGACAGGCAACATGAATGAACACAAGGCGGCGAGATAGAACGTCAGGAGAGCAGTAATGGAGGCAAAACAGGCTGACTCTAGCGGTATGTGGCAGGGCTTCAGAATGATGACAGATTACAAAGGCACCTCCCTCAAACTGAACAGTGACATCTCCTTAGCAAATGATCTCAATACCTTCTATGCGAGGTTTGAGGCTGTGAATAACAACACCAGCCTACAAACCACTGCAATGGAGGGGGGGGGGGGTGGGGGGTCTGCTGATGGAGACTCAGTGTTCAGAATAACAACATGAGGTGAGGAGGACCTTTATGAAAGTGAATATCAGGAAGGCAGCAGGACCGGACGGCATCCCCGGCCGCGTCCTAAAAGTCTGTGCCGACCAACTGGCCCCGGTATTCACTAACATATTTAACCTGTCCTTAGAACAGGCTGTCATCCCCACCTGTCTGAAGAAGTCCACCATCATCCCTGTACTCAAAAAATCTACGCCCGCTTGCCTCAACGACTACCGCCCTGTAGCTCTCACCTCCATAGCCATTAAGTGCTTTGAGAAGCTAGTGAAGGGCTATATCTGTTCCTCCCTCCCCATCAACCTGGACCCCCTGCAATTTTCATATCGCCCCAACAGGTCCACGGAGGACGCCATAGCCCATGTGCTGCACACAGCAGCATCACACCTGGATAAGAGGCAGGGGAACTATGTGAGAATGCTGTTTATCAACTACAGCTCAGCATTCAATACCATAGTCTCCTCCAAACTCATAGCCAAGCTCAGGGACCTGGGCTTGAACTATGACCTCTGCCAGTGGGTCTTGGACTTCCTGACGGATAGACCCCAGGTGGTAAGAGCAGGCAACTGCACCTCCTCATCCATCACGCTCAACATAGGGGCCCCCCAGGGCTGTGTTCTGAGTCCCCTCCTCTACTCCCTGTACACACATGACTGTGTGGCACAGCGGAACAACAACACAATCATCAAATTTGCTGATGACACAGTAGTGGTGGGCCTGATCTCTGCCAACGACGAGAGGGCCTACCTGGAAGAGGTAGAGAATCTGTCGCAGTGGTGTCAGGAGAACTGCCTCTCCCTGAACGTCAGCAAAACAAAAGAGATGATTGTGGACTTCAGGAGGTCGGGGGTCAGGGACTACAGCCCCCTCAGCATCGACGGGGCACCGGTTGAGAGAGTGAACAGTTTCAAGTACCTCGGAGTCCACATATCCGAGGACTTGACATGGACCACACACATTGACAGTGTTGTGAAGAAGGCACGGCAACGCCTCTACTTCCTCAGGCGCCTAAGGAAGTTCCAAGTCAGTCAGAAGATCCTTAAGAACTTCTACTCATGCACAATAGAGAGCATCCTGACTGGCAATATCACCTCCTGGTTTGGGAATAGCACTGCACAAGACCGTAGCAGACTACAGAGCGTGGCACGTTCAGCCGAACGCACAATTGGAGGGGGGCTTCCCACTCTCCAGAACATTTACAACAAGCGGTGCATGGTATTGGGTAAGGCTAAGAGAATTATCAAAGACTCCAGCCACCCAAACAACTGCCTCTTTGAACTGCTGTGGTCAGGCAAGCGATACCGGAGTCTCATGGCAAGCACAGAAAGACTCAGAAGAAGCTTCTATCCCCAGGCCATCAGGATGCTCAACGAACAATAACACTATGTAACAACCATCAAATGCACTCACAGCACACACATCCACACGCACACACTCACTTTAAACAAACCACTCACTGCAGCACCCACTTTACACACTTTAGAGCACCTAAACACACTATATTTATTGGTAAAGAATTTGCACTACAACCCATACCTCATTACACCTTACTGTAAATTGTACCTCATCCCATTTCTGCTTTGCACTATATAGTATATTGTATATTAGTATATTGTATGGTAACTCAGTTACTTCTACTCTGCATTGAACATTGTACATATGTACATACTGAACACTTGTGTCCACGTACGTGACTTCTATTTTTACTTGCTATACTTATTTTATTTTATACTTATCTATTTTTGTCTAGCACAGTCTCTGGAGCGTAATAGAAAGAAGCATTTTGTATAAGTATTCTGTACTTCTGTATGACGACTAATAAAGAAACTTGAGAAACTTGAAACTTAAACTTAAATGATTTTTTGCCAACTGATGTAGACACAGTTGGAACTTCAAAATAAACCTGGGAGCAATGTCGTAGTCGATGTATGGAAGTGTAAGGTTCCAAATACTGTTTAAGATACTGTGGGTACTGAAATGAATACATTTGAAAATAAATTTAATAAAATTAAATAAAATTCCAAATCAAATGTATATAATATAGGTATTATGTTTCATCATGAATGCATGAAATGGGGGGGGGGTCGCAGGGCTCGAGACTAACGATGTCCCGTTGTCAAGTCAAGTCAGTTTTATTTGTATAGCACATTTCCAGGCAGCGGCAGCTGACACCAAAGTGCTTCACAAGCAAGTTGATAAAAACAAATTAGTGTGAGGCAAGGTATAAGATTAAAAGAAAGAAAAAAAACATAGCAAAGCAATGAAAGCAACAAAAACAAACAGTATGGTGCAAGATATAGGATTAAAAACATAATAAAGCAATGAAAGTAATAAAAACTGGTAGGACACAGTAAAACAAAGAGGATAGAAGGGCCAGGGGTCTAGTGGTGGTTAAGTAGGGGGGAAGGCCAAGGAGAACAGGTAGGTTTTCAAGAGTGATTTAAAAGCCTGTACGGTCTGGGCAGTCCGTACGCTGAGGGGGAGGCTGTTCCACAGTCTAGGCGCTGCGGTGGAGAAAGCTCTGTCTCCCCTAGTTTTGAGCCTGGTTCTGGGTACCACCAATAGCATCTGGTCAGCTGATCTGAGGGATCGGTGAGGGGTGTGGCGGTGCAGGAGCTCGGACAGATAGGAGGGAGCCGTGCCATTTAATGATTTAAAAACATTTAGTGCTAATTTAAAATCGATCCTGAAGCTAATAGGCAGCCAGTGGAGCGAGGCCAAAACTGGGCTGATGTGTTCGTATTTTCTTGTTTTGGTGAGGAGGCGCGCGGCTGCGTTCTGCACCAGTTGTAGGCGGCGGAGGAGGGACTTGTCAATGCCCGTGTACAGAGCATTGCAGTCAGGGAGCGAAATTAGACCCCGCCGCCCGCCATTGGCGGGCAGTTTTTACCTTTGGCGCCTCCCACTGAGGGGGGGGAGCGCCGTGCGGCGGGCAGCGCTGGCACCTTATAATCATGTAAAAAAATAAAAATCTGCTGTGTGTTTTGGTTTTGCGACAGTCGCAGTTTTTGGCAACCCCGTCTCTCACGTTGCGTCATCTCGTTTGCTTGTTTACCCATGTGACATCAGCTGCACGCTGTTCTTCTGCACTGTAGGGAGCTCAGCTAACGTTACGCCCACCTAGCTAACGCGAAATGTGATAACGTTAAATAACGTTACTCACTGATACAGTATGTGGAACCATATTAAAGGAGTAAGCCGGCCGGTAAAAGCACAACCCACCGCGGAAGAAGTGGCAGCGAGAGCGGGACCGTCTAATAAAAGAAAGTTTAGAGACTAGTGGACATTTGGAGATACCGTTACTGGTGCCTCAAGAGACTGGCTCCAGTATGATGCTGGGGCTGGAGTGATGACTTGTTCGGTGTGCCGCAAGTATGCAAAAAACAAAAACAGAAACAACACTTTTGTTATTGGGACCACATCTATGAAGCTAGAAGCAATTCGTGACCATGAACAGAGCCAGTGTCACATTGGCTCCATGTCTGCGTCGCAGATTGCATCGAAGCCTCTCCTTTCAAGACCCTCTGTGGCCAGGCTAACAGCCATGTCAGAACAGACCAGCACAAAAATGAAGATTATGTTTCGGACTGTACATGCCATTGGAAAGAATGCAAGACCCTTTACAGACTTCGAGTGGATGTGCAAGTAAGTGAACATGTTTATTCTCTTAAATTATTAGTATCACTAGTATCATGACTACTATGAAACCTGTTAATGAAGCACAAATGCATGTAGAGTATTCTTTTTGTAATAACGTGAGACTCACAACTGTGAACTGATCTGGTCATTTATTTCAATAAAATAACTCATTATACAGTATACTGTTATTATGTACTGAAATGTTTGAGAAGTTCCAGGCAGCTATATATTAGATAACCTTATTCATTGTATTGAATTAATTTATTTGTTTGTTGGATTTTTGCAGTTTGGATGAAAAGAAAGGCATTGCTGTGGGCTCAACATATAGGAATGAGAAGCAGGCCAGAGAGTTCATGCACCATGTTACAGAGGCTGAGAGAAACCTAGCCAGAGAGAATTTAAAAAACATAAAATTTCTCTCCATCTTGTCAGACGGCTCCACAGACAGTTCTGTGAAAGAGGAGGAATTAGTGTATGTCAGATACTGTCACAACGGCAAGATTGAGACAACATTTGTTGGCATCAAGTCAGTGGAGAAGGCAGACGCGGCACACATAACCAATGCCATCACTGTCATCATGGATGGAGTGTGTGAGGAGTGGGGGAGCAAGTTGGTTGCTCTGGCAACAGATGGAGCGGCTGTGATGACCGGAGCCAAGAACGGTGTGGTCAGCCGGCTGAAGGGGGACAAGGCCTACATCATCGGGATCCACTGTATGGCACACCGCCTTGAACTGGCCTTTGCCGATTCCATCCGCTCCAATGTGATGTTCCAGAAAGTAGAAGACCTCATCAGTGGGCTCTACACCTTCTACCACACCAGTCCACTGAACAGGGCCAACCTGCTAAACAGCTTCCAGGCTCTTGGGCACACAGCACTGGTCCCCACCAGAATTGGCGGGACCCGATGGGTAGGACACCTACTGCGTGCCCTGGACCATTTCCTGCGTGGTTACCAGGGGCTTGTCCAGCACTTGGAACAGGTATAGTGGCTCTAGATTTCTATGCTAAGTAGTACTCCAAAAGTTAACATATGTAATGTAGTAGTAGTAGTTTATTTAGTCATCTCACACAATGCAATATACACCATCATTTAACAATATTTGATTTTACAGTGACTGAAAAGGTACAGACTGAAGCATAATGCTTATATATGCCAGCCTGTCCTATATTCACCCAACTCCTCGTCCAATCAACAGTCATCTCCCGCCTCGACTACTGCAACGCACTGCTAGCTGGCCTCCCGGCCACTGCCACCAAGCCTCTTCAACTCATTCAAAATGCAGCGGCCCGCCTGATCTCAAACCTACCGAAGTCAGCCCATGTCACCCCACTTCTTAGGGACCTGCACTGGCTCCCCATTGCTGCACGTATCCGCTTCAAGGCCCTCGACCTAGCATACCGTGCGGCAAAGGGAACTGCTCCCGCCTACCTCCGGTCAATGGTCTCTAACTACACACCCTCACATTTACATTTACATTTACATTTAGTCATTTAGCTGACGCTTTTATCCAAAGCGACTTACAAGTTCTGTGCGACAAGACAGCAAGAAGGGTATAACTCTATCAGCTGAGTAACAATGTTCATCAAAGTGTTGCGTGTTACAGTGTAGGTTAGTTTATTAGGACAAGTGCATGACATTAAGGTTAGTCAGGGTTAGATTTTTTTTTTTTTTTTTATCATTTCAGATAATGGTTGAAGAAGTGAGTCTTTAGTCGACGGCGAAAGATTGGACGGGATTCGGCTGTCCTAACTGGGATGGGTAGTTCATTCCACCATTGTGGGGCAAGGACTGAGAATAGGCGGCTTCTCTTTGATGACCCTCCGGGAGCTTGGATAGGAGTAGATCTGAGGCGGCCAGAAGACGCAGAGCGTAGGGGTCTTGAGGGTGTGTAGTTAGAGACCATTGACCGGAGGTAGGCGGGAGCGGTTCCCTTTGCCGCACGGTATGCTAGGTCGAGGGCCTTGAAGCGGATACGTGCAGCAATGGGGAGCCAGTGCAGGTCCCTAAGAAGTGGGGTGACATGGGCTGACTTCGGTAGGTTTGAGATCAGGCGGGCCGCTGCATTTTGAATGAGTTGAAGAGGCTTGGTGGCAGTGGCCGGGAGGCCAGCTAGCAGTGCGTTGCAGTAGTCGAGGCGGGAGATGACTGTTGATTGGACGAGGAGTTGGGTGGCTTCTTTTGTCAGGAAGGGGCGTATCCTTCTGACGTTGCTCAGGAGGAATCTGCAGGTTCTGGTTGTCGCTGCGATGTGAGCAGAGAAGTTCAACTGGTCGTCGAGGACAACACCAAGGTTCTTGGCGGTCGGCGACGCGGTCACAGCTGCATTCTCGACTGTGATGGAGAGGTCGGTCAGGGGGGAGGATTTGGCCGGCAGGTGGAGCAATTCTGTTTTGCTTAGGTTCAGTTTGAGGTGGTTGGTCGTCATCCAGGCGGAGATGTCGGACAGACAGGCCGAGATCCGCTCAGAGACGTGGATATCTGAGGGAGGGAAGGAGAGGAAGAGTTGAGTATCATCGGCATAACAATGGAACCCCAACGCTCTGCGTCTTCTGGCCGCCTCAGATCTACTCCTATCCAAGCTCCCGGAGGGTCATCAAAGAGAAGCCGCCTATTCTCAGTCCTTGCCCCACAATGGTGGAATGAACTACCCATCCCAGTTAGGACAGCCGAATCCCGTCCAATCTTTCGCCGTCGACTAAAGACTCACTTCTTCAACCATTATCTGAAATGATAAAAAAAAAAAAAAAAAAAAAAAAAATCTAACCCCGACTAACCTTAATGTCATGCACTTGTCCTAATAAACTAACCTACACTGTAACACGCAACACTTTGATGAACATTGTTACTCAGCTGATAGAGTTATACCCTTCTTGCTGTCTTGTCGCACAGAACTTGTAAGTCGCTTTGGATAAAAGCGTCAGCTAAATGACTAAATGTAAATGTAAATGTATATTCTTAACAAAAATTAATACTCAAACAGTATTCTAAAATAAATATAAATAAAGTAAATAACAACAAACATGCTTAGAATTAGTAACATGTTTCAATGTTTTATGCATTGATCAAATCTGCCCCCCCCCCCCCCCCCCCCACAGCAATTAATTGTTTATTTGTTTGTCTTTGTTCTTAATGTATTTCAGATTCAATCTCCTGATGCCCAAAATGTTAGAGGTGCCCAGCAGGCCAAGGCCAGAGGCTACTACAGTATTGCCAGGGATGCTGCTGTTGTCCGCTTCTGTGGCTTCCTGCATGACACACTCACACACCTGAGCAACCTGTCTGCCTGTCTGCAGAGGTCCACTGTCACCATAGCGGAGGCACACGGCTCCTTGTGCTCAACACAGGCAGTACTTAAGAAGTACAAAACCAGGTATGTTTATTTAAGCTGCAAAAGAAATGTGTACCTTAAGATAATTAAGAGAAATGATTGTGTGAGTGAAAGGTGAATTCAGAAATGTAAATAGTAGATAGTAAAATTAGTATTTTATCTTCAGACAAGGGCCCATGATGAAAGCCACAATGGCCAACAGCTATGAGGGAATTCCACTGACCAGAAGTGACAGCAAGTGGAGCAAGACCATCGTCACCTCACAGGAGAAAATGCTTGACAAGCTACAGGAGAGTCTGACCAACAGGTTCCAGGACATCAGTGACGGGTTGCTGTGTGCCACCAAGGTGGTCAGCTTCACCAACTGGCCAGAGTCAGCAGACGTAGCAGCAGGTAGGTTGCTTTCTTTATGTTTAATACAGGGCAGTGCAGTCAGCCTGGTTCATGATCATATTATTATAGTTTGAATATTTGAGAATTAAAACTATGCTTTCTGTAATATTTATACAATTCTAGATTTTGGAGAAACTGAAATCGAAACACTGGTGGACCACTTCAAGCCAGTCCTGGAGACCTCTGGAATTTTTGCAGAAAGGATCCCTGACCAGTGGACTGTCCTGAAGGCACTGCTGTATCAGGAGGCCCAGTCCCTGCAGAATATGTCCTGGCTCAGGGTCAACAGGAGCCATCTATATTCCTGCCCTGATTTGCTGGCATTGGTCGACCTGGTCCTGTCCTTCCCTGCATCCACAGCTGAATGTGAGAGAGGTTTCAGTATAATGAAACAGGTAAAAACAGACTGGCGGTCCAACCTAAAGTCTGACACACTGTCAGATCTCCTGATGGTCCAGCTGTCCTCTCCAGAGATCAGTGAGTATGACCCCACAAAAGCTGTTAATCTGTGGCACCAGGACTGCGTCAGGAGTAGGAGACCGGACTTTATGGCCGGACGTGACCAGGCAAAGAGGGTGGAGATTGTGGACTCTGATTAGGACATGATTGAGAAATGAGGTGGTTTAAGTTTTATTTATTTTTTATTTATTTTACACATTTTATTATGTTTTTTTTTTTTTTTATAACGACCAGGACCCACCCCTAACACTGCCAATTGTGTTAGTATGAACGACCAGCCAGGCTGGTAGCAATGCCGAGAGCTGGGCTCGAACCCAGCATCTCCTGCACTAGTGGCGAGCACTTTGCCCACTGTGCCACTTTATTATGTATAAATAATGTTCTGTTATGTTTGAGAACCCAGCATCTCCTGCACTAGTGGCGAGCACCTTGCCCACTGTGCCACTTTATTATGTATAAATAATGTTCTGTTATGTTTGAGAACCCAGCATCTCCTGCACTAGTGGCGAGCACCTTGCCCACTGTGCCACTTTATTATGTATAAATAATGTTCTGTTATGTTTGAGAACCCAGCATCTCCTGCACTAGTGGCGAGCACCTTGCCCATTGTGCCACTTTATTATGTATAAATAATGTTCTGTTATGTTTGAGAACCCAGCATCTCCTGCACTAGTGGCGAGCACCTTGCCCACTGTGCCACTTTATTATGTATAATGTTCTGTTATGTTTGAGAACCCAGCATCTCCTGCACTAGTGGCGAGCACCTTGCCCACTGCGCCACTTTATTATGTTCCGTTATGTTTGATGTTAACATTAGGTTACAATTTAAGTTTAAGATTGACATCTTGTATTGATTAAGTAATCAATCAATATATTAAAATAATTTGCTTCAAATTTTACTCTGGCCTCTTATTTAAGTGTATTCTTCAACATAATACCTTATCTACTTGAAATGTACTGATTTTTTTTTTATATGTGACACAAAAATGCGTTTTTTTTGGCGGGTAAGAAATATGCTTGGCGGGTAGATTTTTACCATCTACCAGCCACTGGCCGGTGAGTCAAAAAGTTAATTTCGCTCCCTGATTGCAGTAGTCGAGGCGGGTGGTGACAAAGGCATGTATCACCGTCTCTAGGTTACTTTGGGAGAGGTATTTTCTTGTCAAAGGTATGCCTTTGTTGTCCCGGGGACGATCAAATGTTGATTTGGGACTAACAGAAATCTTTGCTGGGACGCAAACGGGACGGAGAGGATTTATTTTTTCACAGGAAATGTCAATTGGCCGACTGTCAGTGCGCGCATATATTGCTGTCAAATGGTGAATGTCTCGTGCTGACTAAATTGACAGAGTTCACTGAAGTCTAAACGTAGCGTGATTTGCCAAATCCAATGACTATTTCCGCCTCCCAATGCAGCCATACGCTAATCCAGCATCAAGCTCCTACCCACCTCATCAGCCAGTTGCGTTGCAGCAGCGTCGCACCCCAAATGAATCTTGCATCAAAAAAGAAAAACGTGTTAACAGGTGAGGGAAATCTCTCTTACCTAGGCTTTCTCCACTGGTATTTAACCCTGGTTGACACAGTGAATGACAGCTGGTAATGACAGTCGCACGGCACGAGACCACTGTACAAGAACCGCGAAAAGATCAGAATGTTATAAAAATAAAAATAAACGCGCTATACTGTGGCATCCTCTCACTGAAGAGATCACCGCAAACATGCTGCGCTATTTGAAGAGGATAAACACAGACCCAAAATGACCAACAGGGAACTGCATCCAGCAATACTACCCCTGAGTCTAAGGTAAGGACACATTTAAATCACAGAAATGTAATGTTAGTCTATTGGAACTGTATACAGTTATCGACGCGTTCTAGTTATAGCTGCTTATTGCTAGCTAACGTTACTGATTAACGTATCAGACTGCCACTGATTAATCCATAGTTCACTATTTTATTCTTATTTTTAATATTATTATATTGTTATTCCTATTTTAGTCCTATTGACCTAAATGTTTATTGTTGTTCAATGTGAGCGATACATAGTCTGCTCTGCAGTGCCGAATTTCCCTCTGGATTATTAAAGGATTTCTATTCGATTCTATACTAACACGTAATGTTACTACCATTGCGAGTTAATTGGCATAACGTTACATTTATCGAAACGAACGCGGAGAAATAGACGACAGGCTATAGGCAAACTTCACTTCAGCTACACAATGAATCCATATTCAGTGAGGAGGGCCCGCTGGAATTTAGCAGCAGTTATCAATATCGACCAGGAGGACAGCGCGATCTAAGGGACATGTTTCATTACTAGTCAAGTGTCATTACTTTAGTTATCAAAGGTGGAATCTCTGGACGCAATGACATTATATAGTTTAAAGCTAAACTACGTTTTTCTTTCTTGTTAGAAGAGGGATAACTTATTCAGTTAGATTTGATTTGATCTTTATTTATCTAACATTTTCAACCATAAACACACATTTGTAATAACAAAAAAAACAAACGAAATAAAATACAAATACATTTAAATATGTCAAGTCAAGTCAAGAGTTTTATTTGTCACGGCATACGAGTATACAATGAAATGCGGGTGGTCTTGCCTGCAACGATGTGCAATACAGTGGGTACAACATATAATAGAATCCAATACAAAAAATTTGTGCAATAACAGGTAACAGGTAACATGGTGTGACATCAAAATCGGTATCTGTACATAGTTATTTACAGAGCATATAGGACATGCTAGGTAGCTTTGGTAGTGCAATACACTGTTACTGTTGCTAATACTGATTTAAAGTGGCCTTTCCTTTTGGCAATACGTGTGAGTGTGTGCCCGCTCATGTTGAAGTGTTAAAGTGGCTGCTAGTGTGTGAGCGTGCACAGCGTGCGTGTCGTGTGTGTGCTCATGTGTGCTTATGTGTGGATAGTTCAGTGTTCTGTGGTACTCAATGTTCATTGTTCAGGACTCTGATGGCCTGGGGGAAGAAGCTAAGCCTCTCTGTCCTAGTAGCTGGGGTTCTCAGGCGTCTGGCTGACCTCAGCAGCTGAAACAGGCTGTTATTGGGGTGGTGGGGGTCTTTCATTATTCTGCAGGCTCTGGATTTGCACCTCTTGTTGTATAGAACCTGCAGGGGAGGTAGTGCAATACCCGTGGTATATATTTTCCTATGGAAGGAATAATCAACATGGCTCCAATTGGTTTACTATAACAGCACCGTGACCAAATATCCCTATACTAGCACCTTGTTAAACACTTTTTTTTATATATATATATATATATATATATATATATATATATATATATATATATATATATATATATATATTTATTTTTAATTATTCTTGTGAAATCTTTCCACCTGGGAGCCTTTTGACTAAATCAATTTATTCTCCCCTTCTCTGAATGGTGTTTCTTATGGCAATAACAACTATAGACGACACAACCAAAGTAAAGAAACGACATTTGATTTTTGGGACGGTTACATTCACTTTGGGACGGTTAAAATTGTATTTCGGGACGGTTCTCGGACGGTGGTGAAAAAAGTTAGTCTGGAGCCCTGGGGGGTCGTTCTTTTATGCTTTGATGGCCATTGGCCACTACAGAAGCTGATCAGCTGGATGGATATGAAAACATTATTGGATCAAGCTGAAATTGATGTCAGATAGTCCTTACCTGTGGTCGGGGGTATTCCAAAAAGAATATTCCAATTGTCTGATCGCTATTTCCAGTATTGGTGTCCATCTGGTCCTGGACATAATTTGGCACAACTTATGGATCGAGTGTGCCAGATGTGTTTTGAAGTGAAGCATCGGATGAAGCGACTTACTCGGCTCTGTCTAAATATAACGCCCGGAGACATTCGAGTGTAACACTGGTTTGAAAGGGTGGGCGACACTGCCATCTGGCAGGATGCAGCCGGTATTGCACTTTGGCGATCTCAAAATCCTTTCCTATGGCAACACCGAGGTCAGTGGATGAATAATGAATACAAATATCGAATAAAAGAAAAAACGACAAACCCGAGATATCTCGGGTCTGGAGTCCAATGCATGGTGAGTTAACGCGACTTATCTCGGGGTTGGCGCCGAATGTGTTTCAAGTTTCAAGTTTCTTTAATAGTTGTCGTACAGAATACTTTTATACAAAATGCTTCTTACTGTTACGCTCCAGAGACTGTGCAAGACAAGATAAGTATGAAATAAAATAACATAGTATAGCATGTAAATTAGAAGTAAAAAATGTGGTCAGTGTTCAGTATAGACATATGTACAATGTTCGATGCATAATAGACGTAACTGAGTTACCATAACAATATACTATGCAGTGTACTAATATACAATACTATATAGTGCAAAGCAGAAATGGGATGAGGTACAATTTACAGTAGGTGTACGAGTTGTAGTGCAAATCCTTTATCAATAAATATAAAGTGTGTTTGTGTGATCTAAAGTGTGGAGAGTGGGTGCTGCAGTGTGTTGTTTGTTTAAGTGAGTGTGTGCGTGTGGGTGTGTGTGCTATGTGCAATTGATGGTTGTTGCATAGTGTTTATTGTTCGTTGACCAGCCTGATGGCCTGGGGATAGAAGCTTCTTCTGAGTCTTTCTGTGCTCGCCTTAAGACTCCGGTATCGCTTGCCTGACCGCAGCAGTTCAAAGAGGCAGTTGTTCGGGTGGCTGGAGTCCTTGATGATTCTCTTCGCCTTCCCCCTGCACCGCTTGTTGTAAATGTTCTGGAGGGTGGGAAGCCCCCCTCCAATTGTGCGTTCGGCTGAACGTGTCACTCTTTGTAGTCTGCTACGGTCTTGTGCAGTGCTATTCCCAAACCAGGAGGTGATGTTGCCAGTCAGGATGCTCTCTATTGTACATGAGTAGAAGTTCCTAAGGATCTTCTGACTGACTTGGAACTTCCTTAGGCGCCTGAGGAAGTAGAGGCGTTGTCGTGCCTTCTTCACAACACTGTCAATGTGTGTGGTCCATGTCAAGTCCTCGGATATGTGGGCTGTGTTAAGGAGGATTATCGACGAGGTGAAGAACAACAACCTGTCAGCGGTCCTATGTTTTATTGATTTCAAGAAGGCATTTGACTCAATACACAGATGCAATATGATAAGAATTAGGAATGCACTGAATGGGAAATTATTGGCCGAAACCGATACCGAAAATAGGAAACAGTTGGCCGAAAACCGAATGCCGAAAGGCCGAAAATGATTAATATAAATATATAATGTATTTTTTTTATTTATTTTTTTTAGCTACCTGATTATGGCAAAAGCCATGATTATGGCTAAACTTAACTTAAATAATATTAATAATTACTATTATGGGCCCATAAAACATTTATTCTGAACTTTTGAATGCATACATTAATTCCAGACTGACTGCTGAAAGATTGTACAATTTAAACTTTCTCTTTGCATACAACAAAATGTGCATTAAAGTCAAGTGCATTTTCTTTTCTCTGTAGGATAACTACAACAAAGTGCATTCAGAACAAAGCCAAGGTGCTTTAAAACTGCATAAAGATCTGCATAAAGACACACGAGACGGATAATAGCTTATAGCAGACTTAATGATGTTACTGTAGTGGCTACTGTCATAATTCATGGGATTATGGAAGGACTGTTGTATTTACTACATCTCCCGTGACTCTTAGCGGGGGATGACGTAGTTTACGAGAGACGAGTGAAAGAGGACCGGAAGCGTTGTTAGCTAGCTTAACGCTAACGTTAGTTTAAAAGGTTTTAACCGCGACGGGCATATAGTAATGGCGAGGATATAAAGCATGTTAAAGACGCATTTATTGGATGCGTTGCTTGCAGAGTTTACATAGAAACAGCGCGACTCCCAAGAGGAGTTAGTTATGACGGAACGCTGCAGAACGCAGGAAGAGCTGCCAAGCTGCTCACGTTATACGCAGTGGTGCAGTCGTAATATGGGAACTGGTTACACGCCACGTGCACGCGCGCTCCCGCGCACGCGCATACATGTTCCCTCAGGCCATGGTTAGACTAGTGTATTCCTGGTGTTTTTTTATACGTTTTTGACGACGTTTGATGTCCCTATTACACAGAAATGCGTTTTTTGGCGTTTTTTTGTGGATACGGCTGAAACGCAAAATTGTGTTTGCGTTTGGAGATACGCAAAAAAAACGAATCGACAACAGCGTGTAGTCAGCACGGAGCCGTTGTTGCGAAAACGCCCATGCGCAGTAAGGCTGAGCCCGAACGTTCGAACGTTCGTTCGTTACGCTGACATTCGGACTTTAATTAATAGGTTTGAACGTTCGGTGAAAAAAAAATAAAGGATGCGCACGGGGTTGAGGTGATGTGAATGCGAGGCGCTCGGCTCAACCAGTATGGTCTGCCGGGCTGCAGCGGGATACTATTTCTCAACCAGAGCTCTATTTTGATTGACAGGCGATTCTGCCAATTACGTCACACCGCTTGCACCCGCCTCTGCTGTTACCACCAATCGGCAAGCCTCAACAGACTTACCGTAGCTACCGGGGAGCCGTAGTTAGCTCCCCGCCGAGGAAGTAATCGGTAACAAGGTTTCCGTAGGTGAACCTGCAGAAGGATCATTAATGAATACCATCCTTTTTCGGCCACGGAGCGCGAGCTTCATGGCGGGAGGTGGTTGCGTTGGAAACAACAGCAGGCACACGCCTCGGCTCCTCAACAGACCCGTCCACCGTCTACCTCGGAACGGTGGTAGGGCGGATGGGCGGCAGGCGTGTTGGGAGCCCGGCCGTTCCGAGGTAGACGGTGGACGGGTCTGTTGAGCCGAGGCGTGCGCCTCTCCTCCCGGCTCCCCTCCCCGTCGACCAAGAGTGAATACCTGTTATTGAACGTGTAACACTAACTATATGACGTTAATGCCACAAAACTAATGCATTTGTTTATCTAGCCCCTTACGTGACTGCAAGGGCTATTGTTTATCATACTTTGATTCAGTAGCTTGTTTATTTTCTTCTGAGTGCTTTGTTTAATTACATGTTTACATGAACAGCCACCACTGTAAACAACATGTTTTTCACCAATAGACTATGCAATGCCGCCCTCCGTAGGATCTATAATAATACAATAAAAAAAAATTATTATTAAAAAAATGAAAAAAGAAAATGTATTAAAAAAAAATGTATTAAAAAATTTAAAAAATCGAACATTCGTTCGATAAACCCTGGCGAATGTTCGAACCCTAAAAACAGGGTTCGGGCTCAGCCTTAATGCGCAGTAGATACCATCTGCGTGCCCTTCCGGTGACAACAGTGTGTGTGTTTGGGACATAGCTCCGTGTCCCAAATAGCTTCAGCTACCATGTGTTGTCAAGTTATTGTTATAAGGACCCCAGTCCAAGCTACAACAGTCTGCATTCCCTTAACAATTGTTTGTATTGAGCCGTATTGTATTGTACCCATATGCAATATGTTAAATAAAGTTTACATCCATTCATTCTGCTAGCATTACCGATTTCATGAGCAGCTGGCTAACGTGAGCTATCAGGATTCAGACCCTGTTAGCTCAGAGCTCCTCTTTCAACTTAACAAGCATTAAACAAAATGGCCCAGTCATCTATTCACCTTTGTTTAATACACAGTGTTGTCTCTAATGTTATCTAACTACTGATAGCTCGCGATATCATCAGTTTTGGTGCTGGCTAAGTAGCGTGAGCTAACGTTAGCTTCTAGCCACAATGCTATATTGTTATAATGGCATACTCCATTGACGTTAGCATGCAGCTAACAATGCTACCGATCGTTTTTTAGACTAAACTATCCGCTCTTGGTGGTCACTTGTGTTGATGTTAGTTTTGTTTCATCAACAAATGACAGGCAGAACACACAGTGAATGTATCTGTTTTGTTTATTGCACTTTTATTAGGCTTTGCTGAAAAAGAATTGCTGCATTGAGTAAATAGGCAAGATGGTGGCGCGGCATAGGCGCCTGCCTTATTGACATTTTCTTTGCTGGAGCTTCCAGGAAGTGTATTGGCACATTCGTTCTGATTGGTTGAAATTGCCTTCATGTTTGCCACCTACTGCCACCTACTGCTTTGGCAGTGTACTACATCAGTGTGCTCGGGTGACAAAAACTAAAAAAAAACGAAAGTGTGACTCGAGGCGCACGACGTCGCGGCGATACGCATATGACGACGATACGAAAATTATACGAAAGGTGTAACCGACGCCTCAGTTGCGCACAGAACAGATGATTATTATGCATAACAATGGAGATCAAGCAGCCCCCCACCTTCTCGTAGGTTCCTATTATTATGCAAAGTCTAGGTGAGAAGTGCCGGCCGCCGGCCGGGTAGCTTTCTACAACGGCCGGGTACTTATCATTGCGCGCACTTCTGCCCTGAGTGACCTACTAATAACACGCTGTGTAACCGCGTGTGTGCACGACTGCACCCCTGGTTATACGTTGCGCAAAGTCTGTAGCCGCGTTTTGATTACGTCATCACAACACTTTAGGTTACGAACGTTACGTAACCCTGTTCTTTGACATTCTGTGATATATTTTCGGTGCTAAAACCCTTTCGGCCGAAAATGACTTTTTAACCATTTTCGGCCGATATTTTTCGGTGGCAGAATATTCGGTGCATCCCTAATAAGAATCCTTAAGGCCTACGGGGTCCGTCCCAACCTACTCCGGGCCATAGAGGCAATGTACACGGGCACAAGAGCCAAGGTGGTAACCCCGGATGGCAACAATGAGGAGTTTGCCATCCAAACTGGGGTACTACACACAGGGACACTCTTGCCCCCTTTCTCTTCATAGTCATACTAGATTACGCACATAGGAAAGCCATCAACGGGCGGGACTGGGAGCAGGAGCTTGGCTTCACAGTTGCACCCAGGAAGTCCAGAAGAAACTCTGCTGTAGTCCTGACAGACCTGGACTACGCGAATGACATCTGCTTGATGTCTGACTGCGTGGAACAGGCACAGGAGCTCCTGAGAGGAGTGGAGGCGGAATGTGCCAGGGTTGGCCTTAGGCTCGATGCGGAAAAAGACTGAGGTATTACCTACTACTACTCCGTGAGGTAATCACCTATAACATCCCCCTGGACCATCCGCCTCTCAAGACAGCTGGAGGTGGTGCTCTCCCACTGGTCAGTGACTTTAAATACCTGGGTTCATGGGTAAACACATCAGAACAGGACTTCAAAGGGCGGTTAGGTGGCCGAGCGGAGATTGCGTTCGTCACCAACCCCGGAGCTGTGAGCTCGATTCGCCTGTTCGAATCCAGCTCACAGCTCCGGGGTTGTCACCAGCTTGGCTGGCCGTCTGCACTAATACAATTGGCTGTATTAGAGGGTGGGAGAAGCTGGCGGGGTGGGTCCGGGTCGTTGTAAACAGCGACTCCTACAGTTCGGTCGGGGCGCCTGCTAAGCGCGGATAGGACTTGAGGGGGATAGTGTGGTCCTCCCACACGCTACGCCCTCTCGATGAGAATCCGCGCTGCCAGGTGAAAAGAAGCGGTGATTGGCTGGACGTGTGTCGGAGGAAGCACGTGGTAGCCTCCACTCTCCCAGATGATCTGACTGTGGGGGGTAAGTGCGCAGCGACCAGGAAGGGACTGGGAATTGGCATACGACTAACATTGGGATGGGAGAAAATCGGAGGAAAATGGAGGGGGAAAAAAGATCAATAAAAAAAAAAAAAAAGAACAGGACTTCAAGGTGAGGAAAGCGCTGGCAGGGAGGGCCCTGAATGGCATGGCTAGTGTGTGGAACTCCAATCTCCCCCGACACATCAAGCTGAACTTCTTCCATGCGACTGTGGAGTCGGTCCTCCTATATGGCTGTGAAAGCTGGACCCTGAAGCCCACCCTGCAGACGTCTCTGGATGGGTGCTACACCAGAATGCTGCGTGCAGTGCTAAACATCGACCACAGCAAGCATGTTACCAACAAGCAGCTGTATGGGGGGCTGAGTGAGAAAGTGGCGGCCAGGAGGATGAAACTTGCCGGGCCATTGCCACAGACATAGAGAGCTTCCAGCTAGCAGGATGGTGCTGTGGGATCCATCACACGGGCGTCGATCACGAGGACGTCCCACGCCGACATATGTGGACGTGCTTAGGAGAGATGCAGGAGTGGAGAATTATGTGGAGCTTGCCGTATGTATGGACGACCGAGAAGACTGGAGACTCCATTGTCAAACTCGTCTGAGGACGACCAAAAAATTATGAACCAGTGCATATTGCGACGGGTATGCAGGGATGGCCAGTTAACGGAGGAGTAAAGGGTGCAGTGGTGAGTTTTGAAAGGGGCACTGGTGGCAAACAGAGTGGTAGAGGACATCAAGTGTGTGGAGAGAGGTCTTACATGCAGGTCTATAAAGAGCTATATATACTGTCACGTGTCACCATAATCAAACATGGGGAGTATTGTCATTTAAATCGGAGTGAGTTTAGCAGAGGAAGTGAAGGTGGAGCACATTTTGTACAAGAAGCCGAGTTTGGATTTGACCTTAGACTAATCTGGTGATGTGGTGAGAGAAAGACAGAGTGCTGTCTAGCCAGATCCCCAAGTATTTATACTCGGTGTATATCAGGGTTCGAAATTAACGGGGGCTTGGGGCATAATGCCCTTGAAAATGGACAACATGCCCTCGAAAATCAGTTAAGGGGGGCACAAAATGCCCCAGACCGTTTACTAATTATATATATATATTTATCCGGTAATGGAGCGTCTGTGTATCACGCGTACGGCGTAGATGACGCACAAATAAAAAAAAAATCATTTGGCGGAGCCAGGTGCTAGTCAGTTTGTGTACAAATGGCAAGCACAATCTAAATCAATCTTCATTACGACTTTAAAAACATAGCCATTAACATTACATAGGCATACACACATCTTGCCATAGCGTTAGCAGTTTGTACAATACAACGCACGTTTTAACTATGGTAGCACTAGCCCCAGCTAATACAGTCAATGAAATGTTATCGTAGCTACAAGCTAGCATAGGAGGGAATGAGAGTCTGAGAGGCGGGGTGTTTAAAGACAATGATATGTGTTTATTCAACATCCAAGAAGGCTAACATACAACTGTGTTTTACTAACTCCAACCGGGACTATTGCCGCTTTCGTGCTGCTTGTTGATGTTATGATCTCCTCCTAACGTTACCGGAGCTGAAGGTGCCACACGCTAAAATGTCCGTGGGGACCCGGCGCCAACCCATAGATGGTTCCAACTCAACGAATTATGTAATCCACCACAGTTGCACTCAATATTTAAATAATGTTAGTCTAAATAAATGTAGAGATACATAATAATTTCAAGCAGAAAACTAATCTTTCCATTAAGACCTGACAATCAGGGAATTTAAACATGGTTGACATTGTTTTTTTGTGTTTATATTATAGAAAGGAAAGTCTAGTGCTGGCTGAGCATATTGTTTGTTTGCACTAAGTTAATACTTTGACAAATGTAGCCTATATTTTTCAGTCAGTTCGGTCTTTGTGTGCCAAACATTATTTAAGGCTGTAAACACTGTAACACTGTAAACCTTTTTTTATATATAAATTTTTATGATAAACGGTAGGTGTGTATATATATATACACCTACCGTTTATCATAAAAATTCAGTGCCCCCGAAATACAAAAAAAGCCCCCGAAAATCAATTAAGGGGGGCAAAAAAAGCCCTTGAAAAAAAATGTTAATTTCTAACCCTGGTGTATATGTAGGTCTATTCCATCTGTAATCTGACAGTCTGCTCTAATCCATATGATCTGGTGGCAATGAGTGCATGTTCTTTGTGTTTGTTCTGGCAGGTCTAACTTGGGCCTACTATCTGTGTTGTAGAGTAACCCATGGTGACTGGTATGAACTCTGTTCAGCACATACTCCACCGGCTACATTGATCCCTTATGCCTGGCTGGCTATGTCTGTTTTTAATAGTTTTTCCATGAGGAGTATCTATTTTATCAGACGGGGCTCATTATGAGTCCGTCGCCCAACAGATTTGTATCTGTTTTGACGGACAGAAAAGTTCAGAGAGGATGAACCTTGGGGCGGCTGGGTAGCGCAGCGGACTAAGCGCCTGCCTACCACCGCAGAGACACTGGTATCGAATCCAGCTGTCAGCGGTACCTCCGGCTTGGTCGGTCGTCCATACTAACCAATTGGCAGTGTTAGCGGGTGGGAAGCCGGCGGGGTGTGTATCCTGGTTGTTGTAAACAGCGACTCCTACAGGTCGGTCGGGGCGCCTGCTCAGCGAGGGAGGGAACTGGGGGAAGTAGTGTGAGCCTCCCACGCGTTACGCTCCCCCAGTGAGAGTCCTCGCTGTCAGGTGAAAAGAAGCGGCTAGGGCTGCACGATTAATCGATTTTTAATCGAAATCGCGATTTGGAATGATGCAATTATCAAATCGAAAACTAGATTTTTTTAAACTTTCAATTTTTTTTGTTTAACCAGGAAGTCCCATTGAGATACAAGATTGGTTTGGGAGAGGGAGGTAAGGGGTTTTAGATGTGTTGTGAAGTTTAGACTTCAGAGAGGGAGAGTAAAGTACAGAAAAAATTATCAGTATCGATTCCCAGGTAAAAAGAAACATTTTCAGGCTCGGTGTCCCGAAAAGACCCACCGCGTAGGCCAGATGCAAGCCGCATTTTACAATAAACTTCTGTGGGGCTGCTTAAAAAAATTATTATAATCGCAAATGTAATCGCAATCACTATCTGTCCGAAAAATCGCAATTAGATTATTTTCCAAAATCGTGCAGCCCTAAGCGGCTGGCTGACTCCGCATGTATTGGAGGGGACATGTGATAGTATCCATCAACCCTCCCTAGACCGGCAAGTGGGGGGCAAATGCGCGCAACGACCAGGAAGGGGAGGGGGGAATTGGCATAACGACTAAATTGGGATGGGAGAAAAATACAGAAAAATGAGGAGAAAAAGTAGATAAAAAAAAAGAGAGGATGAACCTTTGGAGCAAAGCTTTTATTGCTGCAAACTGACTATTACAGCAGGCCCTCAAACCATGAACCCTCAGTTTACCAGCACAATGGGACCAAAATAGAATCACAGTGTAGAACTGCAGTGGATAGAATGTTCCATATCTGTCATTTTAATCTCAGTCGGTTCACTTTTGATAGATATAGGCTGCTGGCCTTTTTCAGTTAAACATCATAACCTGTGTCGATTGAAATGCATTTAATTATTTTCCACGTGAGCCTGTACACCAAAACTTTTTAAAATCAACATTGATTTAATTTCTCTCTATTTCAATGCACTGTATGAAATTGCACATCAGTAATTTCATTTAGTCATTTCACATCAGCCATCGAGAATTGCATCTCATTCTTGAGCTTGGACGCTGCCGTCGGACACGATGCAGGCAGTGGAGCAGCTTTTGTTGGTATCTTAGATTGATTGATTGAAAACTTTAACAGATTGCAGAATGGGTACAGTACAGTACAGCTCAATACAAACAACTGCTAAGAGGATGCAGACCATAAAAAGACTTTCGTCTTGTTTACATAAGGGTCCTCCATTTTCAATTCATCAAGACATTTATGACATACAAGAAGACATACAAATAACGGTAGAGAACAGCAACATCATAAAAAAATTGAAATCTGAAGGAGAAGAAACATTAGAGTACACTAGAGGGGGTTGGGTGGGGGGGGATTTTGACATTTACAGGGGCCAGTTTCTAATTGCAGGTGCTCTTTGAGAGCGGTTTTGAAGGAGGGTAGGGATTCACATTCCATCTTAAGTAGCATTTCCTCGATGGCTGATGATGATTCCTGACGGCATGGGCTGGACTTAAATTAGCACTTTTTCAACGGTTCAACCTGAGAAGAACACAGTTGTGCGGAGGACATGTGATAATTGGACATGTATCTCACCAACGAGTTCTGTGTCTTGTGAGCTCAGCCGCATCGGCACCCTGAGAAATTCCTCCAGGCAACATTACAGAGAGGAGAGCAGACCTCTAGCGAACTGCAGACACTATTTCCTCAACTATTTTCAACTTTTGTTTGGCCTGACTCAAGGAAAGAAGGAAGAAATGGTTGAGGAAATACTGTGCAGTTTGCTAGAGGTCTGCTCTCCTCTCTGTGACGTCACCCGAAGGTGGTGATTTACATGTCCAATTATCACATGTCCTCACGACGGAACGACAGGAATACGGTTGAAAATCGACAAAGTGCCCTTTTAACCACTACAGCATCTCTCTCATAACATCCTCAGTATATACAGGTGCAGCTCAATAAATTAGAATATCGTGGAAAAGTCTATATATTTAGCTGTATTGATGCAGTCATTTGTGCAAAAAGAGCCCCAACCAAGTACTGAGTGAACATACATGAACATACTTTTCAGAAGGCCGACATTTCTATATACAAAAGAAAAATACATCTATTTAAAAAAAATTATTGGTGATACAGAATTTTGGGCTTTCATGAGCTGTAAGACATAATCATCAAAATTAAAACAAATAAAGGCTTGAAATATTTCACTTTGTGTGTAATGAATCTATAATCTACTAGAGTTTCGCTTTTTGAATTGAATTACTGAAATAAAATAACTTTTCCACGATATTCTAATTGATCGAGCTGCACCTGTATATTATGTTGACCGTGTGTGTTTGTGCGTCTGTGTTCACAGGGCGGAGGACATTCCTATGGAGGTGTTGAGACAACGGGAGGCCAAATGGTTGGACATGCTAAACAACTGGGACAAGTGGATGGCTAAGAGACACAAGAAGGTCTGGACTGGACTCGATTTGGGGATGGGGGGGGGCTTTGATTGATTGATTGATTTTTTATTTTGACGATATATAAATAAACATGTGACAGAAGCACAGTCTCGAATACTACCAAGGACACAAAAAACACAAAAAAGCTCAGAGCTGGGTGGCGCAGCGGACATTGCGCTCGTCACCAACGCAAAGACACCGGGTTCGAATCCGGCTGTCGGCGTTGCCTCCGGCTTGGGCCGGCCGCCATACTAACTCAATTGGCAGAGTTAGCGGGTGGGAAGTCGAAGGGTGGTAGTCCGGTCGTTGTGAACAGCGACTCCTACAGGTCGGTTGGGGCGCCTGCACAGCAAAGTCAGGAAAATGGCGGGGGCAGTGTGAGCCTCCTACACGTTACTCCTCGCCAAATGAGAGTCCACGCTGGCAGGTGAAAAGATGTGACCGGCTGCCTCCACATGTATCGGGAGGGGACATGTGATGCAAGGCTTCTATCCTCCCTACAACCGGCCAGTGGGGGGCATATGTGAGCAACGATCAGGACAGGGGAGGGAGAATTGGCACGAGAGGTCAATTGGGATGGGAGAAAAATCACAGAAAAAAGCAGAAAAAAAAAAGCTCAGAGCTTATTTCAATTGTGGTCCTTGTAGGGGGGTAGGGGAACGAAGTGTTCAGACATGCATCATACAGACATCAGAAAGACACATGACATCACAACACATCACATAGACATAACATAGACACATAAAAACATGTAAAAGTGGTGTGATATCATCATGTTTCAAGTTTCAAGTTTCTTTAATAGTTGTCATACAGAAGTACAGAATACTTTTATACAAAATGCTTCTTACTGTTACGCTCCAGAGACTGTGCTAGACAAGATAAGTATGAAATAAAATAGTATAGCATGTAAAAATAGAAGTCACAGTGTTTAGTATAGACATATGTACAATGTTCGATGCAGAATAGAAGTAACTGAGTTACCATACAATATACTATGCAATGTACTAATATACAATACTATATAGTGCAAAGCAGAAATGGGATGAGGTACAATTTAGGTACAATTTACAGTAAGGTGTACGAGTTGTAGTGCAAATCCTTTACCAATAAATATAAATGTGTTTAGGTGTTCTAAAGTGTGGAGAGTGGGTGCTGCAGTGTGTTGTTTGTTTAAAGTGACTGTGTGCATGTGGATGTGTGTGCTGTGTGCATTTGATGGTTGTTGCATAGTGTTTATTGTTCGTTGAGCAGCCTGATGGCCTGGGGATAGAAGCTTCTTCTGAGTCTTTCTGTGCTCGCCATGAGACTCCGGTATCGCTTGCCTGACCGCAGCAGTTGTTTGGGTGGCTGGAGTCCTTGATGATTCTCTTAGCCTTACCCCTGCACCGCTTGTTGTAAATGTTCTGGAGGGTGGGAAGCCCCCCTCCAATTGTGCGTTCGGCTGAACGTGTCACTCTCTGTAGTCTGCTTCGGTCTTGTGCAGTGCTATTGCCAAACCAGGAGGTGATATTGCCAGTCAGGATGCTCTCTATTGTACATGAGTAGAAGTTCTTAAAGGGGAACTATTTTACTATTTCTTTCACTATTTGGGCACTTTTACACAATTCCTGTGAGTCTATGGAACACCTCTGTAATATATATATTTTTTTTATTCATTGTTTTGTATTTCTAATCAAGTCCTCAAAAACAGCATTTTTCTACCTCAAGATCTCGAGCCGTTTTGAGCCGTGTGGAGAGAGAGGCTGTGTGGGCTCCTGGTCAGGGTCCAGCCACTGTGTGGAGCTCATCTTCTATCTCAACATTAACATGCAGCGGTGTCTCTCTGACATCACAAATCGCGCACATTTTCAAATGACTCAGTTCAGTGAGGGTGAATATTGTGAGAGGAGAATTGGAAGAATGTGCCAATATGAGAATTTTGAGACATAGATCATATTAATATAAGTTCACATAGCTAGGAAACAATGCTAAACACTCAAAAAGGCCATTTATAAGATAGTTCCCCTTTAAGGATCTTCTGACTGACTTGGAACTTCCTTAGGCGCCTGAGGAAGTAGAGGCGTTGTCGTGCCTTCTTCACAACACTGTCAATGTGTGTGGTCCATGTCAAGTCCTCGGATATGTGGGCTCCGAGGTACTTAAAACTGCTCACTCTCTCAACCGGTGCCCCGTCGATGCTGAGGGGGCTGTAGTCCCTGACCCCCGACCTCCTAAAGTCCACAATCATCTCCTTTGTTTTGCTGACGTTCAGGGAGAGGCAGTTCTCCTGGCACCATCCCGCCAGGACCTTGACCTCTTCCAGGTAGGCCCTCTCGTCGTTTGCAGAGATCAGGCCCACCACTACTGTCGTCAGCAAATTTGATGATTGTGTTGTTACTCCGCTGAGCCACACAGTCATGTGTGTGTACAGGGAGTAGAGGAGGGGACTCAGAACACAGCCCTGGGGGGCCCCTATTTTGAGGGTGATGGATGAGGAAGTGCAGTTGCCTGCTCTCACCACCTGGGGTCTGCCCGTCAGGAAGTCCAAGACCCACTGGCAGAGGTCATAGTTCAAGCCCAGGTCCCTGTTCATGTTAACCTATACCGTTGCACAGGTAAGATGTGACATCACATGTGTGTAATTTGCATGCATTAGCATAGCATTGGTAGCATCAGAATCCCTGAGTAAGATGTCTCTTCTGCTTGGACCCATAGAAGACCAGCTGACTGGGTTCTTTTAAAGCTACAGTCCAGACTAGCTTCTACACTTTAGACCAGGGGTAGGCAACCTTAGGCACGCGTGCCTGCATAGGCACGCGGGGGCATTTGCATAGGCACAGGGGGCAGCAGTAAAAAAATAAATAAAAAATTATATATATTTTTTTTTTGCTTTGAAATATTATAGTGAAATATTTTGCACTGTTGTCGCATTTATTTTGTTGAAATCCTCCCACAGGTTCTTTTTACTACCACATATTTAATTGAGACCCTTTATTTGTTTATTATTTCAATTTAGCTGGAAATACATTGCTACATCATTCAGTGACATTTGCAGAGCCTTATAACAAAAACATTATTACGGTCACCATTGTGACCAGTGGGATTAATCAACTAATTTTATTATTTATTTTTCTATTTCATTGAACATTGCACATGTTAAAAGCCATATTTTTTACTCAAAATGTGAGTATTACCAAGTCAACTTGTGTTCTTAAAACAATGACAATAAACATAGTTTTATTAGGTTGAAATAATGTGGTTGTGTACTTATTTTTCTGGATTATTATGGATTGAAGACTGAAAACCTTAATGCACAGTAACTGAACTCAGTATTTTTAAGTTCTGGTAACTTATTATTATATATTTTTTACAGTGTAGTCTTGCGATCAATCAAAACTTATTTACACGATATACCTCACATTCACCCTCCATTCACATCCTGGTGTTCTCCATTAGGCCTGTAGGTGGAGCTATGACAGCCCACGTACAGTACACACCGATGGTGTGTGATGTGTCCAAAAATGAATGGGCAAATGTGAGTGAAATGATCACACTGTATGCAGCTGTTTGTCTGCATTGCATCCCCCCCCCCCAACTCAGATTTAGGGTTGATACAACCATCATAATAATATTGTTAATAATAACAATAACGATAATGATGTAATAATGTAAAAATTATCATTAAAAATACCTGATTATGAGAAAAAATATTTACGATGCATGGAATATTGTTGAGGCACACTAGTTACAACTATATTTCAAACAGGCACTCCATGTCAAAAAGGTTGCTGACCCCTGCTTTAGACTGTATTCACTTGTGTTCCTGATAGGGCTGCAACGATTAGTCGACATAATCGACGATGTCGATTATAAAAAATCGTCGACGAGAAATTGTTGCGTCGATTAGTCATTTATAAAAAAAAAAAAAAATCTTTTTTTTTTTTTTTTTTTTTTTTTTTTGTGCACTACCTATCTTTGTGAGAGTGGCTTCTCAGGGTTCCAGACAACATCATAACATGATGATCCCATAGCAAATTTTGGACATTGAAAACATTGTTCCCCTGCAGGAGATGATGATCAGACTAGACACACAATACATTACACACGTACTCCTCTCACTCACACACAGCGATCAGAGTAAGACACACACATACACACTCCTCTCACTCACACACAGCGATCAGAGTAAGACACACACACATACACACTCCTCTCACTCACACACAGCGATCAGAGTAAGACACACACACATTCACACTCCTCTCTCTCACACACAGCGATCAGAGTAAGACACACACACATTCACACTCCTCTCACTCACACACAGCGATCAGAGTAAGACACACACACATACACAAATTACACAGTACACACCTCTCTCACTCACACAGCGATCAGAGTAAGACACACACACAAATTACACAGTACACACGGACTCCTCTCACACACAGCAAACAAAAGTTATTTAAAGTACACTTCCACTTTAATTTGTATTATTTAATTTATTTATCTTGTTATGAGTGATTGCTGTATTGTTCTTCAAATACATTTTCATTTAAAGTGGCTTAAAGATCCAAATTCAAATGTTTCATGAGTCATTATTTTAATTTGCTATGGGATCATCATGTTATGATGTTGTTGTTTGGTCCTGACAAGAGTCTCAAAGTCTGGGGTGATGGTAGACAAGCAACTCTGAGGTCATGCTCAATGTCCAATCTGTTCCTCTGCTCTGTCTTCAGCTGGACCAGAGCTGAGAAGCCACTTTCACAAAGATAGGTAATAAAAAAAATTAAAAAAAAAAACGTTTTTTTTTTTTTTTTTTTTTGGTTTGTTGTTGTTTACATTGGTTTTCGATTAGTCGACTAATCGAAAAAATAATCGGCAGATTAGTCGACTACCAAATTAGTCATTAGTTGCAGCCCTAGTTCCTGAAGAGTTTGACTTGTAGATGGAAAATAAGCTTGTTTGTCCATTCTGAGTCCATCACAAGTCATTCTGAGTCCATCACAAGTCAAAACAAAACGGCTAAATGAACAAGGCCATCTACCATTGACCACCA
This sequence comes from Notolepis coatsorum, assembly GCF_963971535.1. Taxonomy (NCBI): domain Eukaryota; kingdom Metazoa; phylum Chordata; class Actinopteri; order Aulopiformes; family Paralepididae; genus Notolepis; species Notolepis coatsorum. Next base: position 50,307,068 of record NC_140175.1, read on the forward strand.
GAGGTGTACCCTCTTACTCGCATATTGTACACAATTTGTAAGTCGCTTTGGATAAAAGCGTCAGCTAAATGATTACATGTAAAATATAGGCCAGGGCCCTGTTCCTCGTACCTGGATAATTTTCAGGATAACTTGACATAAGTCAGACTTTCCAGTGCTTTTCGGTCCCCCGAAGCACGTTTGTCTAAATCACTATGGCAACAGATCAAAAAGTTTGAACTTGCTCCAGCGCAGAGTTTAGTTCAGTTAGCTTGATAAACTGGTCACGCCCTCGCAAAAAAATGCCATCGCCCTTCCTCACAGATCCCATTATACCATTCTGAATTATGTTTTTGTGCTTCGTTTTTCTAGAGGGGGCTTTTGAAATGTAAAATAATAGACCTAAAATGCTGATAATAAATCATATTCAGCCTATGGATTCACTTTGTCATAAATAATGCACGTCATACTATACGGTGCTCGCGAGTCGCGACACACACTATGTGGTTATTTTAATAACTGAGCATTGCAAATGTGAATCCCGCAGGATATTTTTAATGAATGAAACCTATCGGTCGTTTGGCTCTGATTCGTTCATATTTTCCGCTGTGGATGTATTTGCTTAACGGAGCGCCCGGATTGTGTTTCATTCAAGCATAAATTGAAGTGTCTTTATGCGTGGATTGTGGATGTGAATTACGATGAATCTTAATCTGTGGATTGTTGAATTGTATCACTGTCACTCACACGTTATTGTCATATTGTAACTGGGATTCAAATGTCTGAGGAGATGCGCTGTTTGACGGATTTGATGACGTGGACGTGACTTGAGAAAAGTGAATGAGCAATTGCAAGCCTTTGAGGTTTTTTGATGAATTAATTTGAGAAAATGCATTTATCTGTTCAAGCACTGTTATCTGATGGGACTTAAAATTTGCCTATAGATATGCATTTAACTTGTCGGCGAGGCTATTGAGCCGTACTGTATTGTACCCATTCTGCAATCTGTTAATAAAGTTTTCAATCAATGCCGTTAGTAAATCAGGATTTCTGTGATCGACACCTGCTGTCTTTTCAGGTGAGGCGGCCGTGCGCAATTATCCTCAGTATCAAGTCTGGTTAGAATTAACGAGAGTGAATCAGTGTTCGAGGAACAGGGAAAGCCTGATTTCAAACATTGGGTTAATTGAATCTGGCTAATGGGACTTTTGATCGACTTAGTTGAACCAGGTACGGGGAATAGGGCCCTGGTGTGCTCCAGTGGTTACAAACATTACAAAGGTAAGCACTCATTTTACAGCCTCAAATATCATGTAAAACTTGTGTATAGCTGTCGTATGCTGTCAGCTGTCGCATACAACATGGAAACAAAGCCAGGAGTGGGGTAATCATATTTCAACACAAGGCGTCATACTGCAGTCACAGCGTGTACCTTCTTTTTATAAACAAAGAAATGTTAGGTAACGTTGGGTGTGTTGGTTTTGTTGTTACCCAGGTGAAGTTGCGATGTCAGAAGGGCATTCCTCCGTCACTGCGGGGCCGAGCCTGGCTCTACCTGTCTGGAGGGAAGGTCAAGAGAGAACAGAACCAGGGCAAGTTTGAGGTTAGTTAAATATCACTGTAAAATAATGCTGTAAGTATTGCTATTAAATAATATCACTGTAAATATCACCCATCACTGTAAATATCACTCTTAAGATCACTGTAAATATATCACTCTTAAGATCACTGTAAATATCACTCTTAAAGAATCTGTAATATGCTGTCAAACAGTGACCTCTAGGCAAAAACCCCACTTGGCATAAATACCACTGTAAAATGTAACTGTTGATATCACTATAGACCTGTCTCTGTCCTGGTGGGCTGGAGCAGACTGTGACTGTGGCCTGTGTGTGTTGCAGGAACTGGACAGGCAGGCTGGAGACCCTAAGTGGGTGGATGTGATAGAGAGAGACCTCCACAGGCAGTTCCCCTTCCATGAGATGTTTGTGGCCAGAGGAGGTCATGGGTAAGCAGCCACAACCAGTCTGAACACAACAACCAGTGGCTCGTGAGGTAGAGCAGTCGCCTGGTAATCCGGAGGTTCCCGGTTCGATTCCCGGGAAGCGCGTCGAAGTGTCCTTGAGCAAGACACTTAACCCCTAACACTTAACCGATGAGCAGGTTGGCACCTTGCATGGTTGCCTCCGCCGTCGGTGTGTGAGTGAATGGGTAAAATGTGAGGAACAAATTGGAAAGCACTTTGGGTAAAAGCGCTATACCCAAGCACATATTGTTCCATAGCATACCCCTTCAGTTGATCATGACAAATCCTCTCATACCTTGACGATTAAAAAGCCTCCATAATTTAGTAAATAGTATTCCCATGGCATGGTGCAGGGATGTAGCCAGCTAGCGTTGATGCTATCCAATGCTAACAACATTAGCTAAATAGCTTACCAACTGAGGTAAACGTTAAATACAGACAACGTTTGCTACAATATTACAGTGGTATCCTGAGGTAACATTAAATACAGACAACGTTTGCTAGTCGAAAGGACTGGACACACACACGGACAAGTTATACATCAATAAATTAATTGATTACAACACAGGTAGTTTGAGCTGCCTCCGACCGCACCACGGGGCTATTATATTATATACGGCTTTGTACTCTCTCTCTCTCCTTCCGATTAAAATCCACAGCTCTTCCTCCTCCTCATCACCGGCTGCCTGTGAAGCTGCACTGGCGCCGCGGTGTGTGTGTGTCTCTCTCCGTTGAAAACTATAGCGTCGGCTCAAAACAAAAGCACAGAACCGGACACACAAGTTATCGAAAACAATGATCGACAACACTTCCGGCCGGTTTTCAAAATAAAAGGGCGAAAAACAGGAAAGACATTTATTTTGTAAATTTGTGGTACGCTTATTATCTTGAGACGTTTTCATTTTTACGGAAACCTTAAACCGAAACGAAAACGAAAACGACCTAAATCGTCTTAGGCGGCGGTTACACCTTTCGTTTCATTTTCATTTCATTTTCGTTTCATTGTCATAAGAGTTTCGCCGCGACGCGGCAGCCTCGAGTCACACTTTCGTTTTTGTCACCTGGGCACAGTGATGTAGTACACTGCCAAAGCAGTAGGTGGCAGTAGGTGGCGAACATGAAGGCAATTTCAACCAATCATAACTTGAATGTGCCAATACACTTCCTGGAAGCTCCAGCAAAGAAAATGTCAACAAGGCAGGCGCCTATGCCGCGCCACCATCTTGCCTATTTACTCAATGCACCAATTCTTTTTCAGCAAAGCCTAATAAAAGTGCAATAAACAAAACGGATACATTCACTGTGTTCTGCCTGTCATTTGTTGATGAAACAAAACTAACATCAACACAAGTGACCACCAAGAGCGGATAGTTTAGTCTAAAAAAAGATCGGTAGCATTGTTAGCTGCATGCTAACGTCAATGGAATTTGCCATTATAACAGTATAGCATTGTGGCTAGAAGCTAACGTTAGCTCACGCTACTTAGCCAGCACCAAACTGATGATATCGGGAGCTATCAGTAGTTAGATAACATTAGAGACAACGCTGTGTGTATTAAACAAAGGTGAATAGATGACTGGGCCATTTTGTTTAATGCTTGTTAAGTTGAAAGAAGAGCTTTGAGCTAACAGGGTTTGATAGCTAACACTAGCTCATGTTATCCAGTGGCAGTGCCAATCGGTAATGCTAGCAGAATGAATGGATGTAAACTTTATTTAACATATTGCATATGGGTACAATACAATATGGCTCAATACAAACAATTGTTAAGGGAATGCAGACTGTTGTAGCTTGGACTGGGGTCCTTATAACAATAACTTGACAACACATAGTAGCTGCAGCTATTTGGTTTGGGACAGCTCTGCTGTCACCGGAAGGGCACGCAGATGGTATCTACTGCGCATGGGCGTTTTCGCAACAACGGCTCCGTGCTGACTACACGGCTGTTGTCGGCGCGTTTTTTAGGGGTTCTCCAAGACGCAAACACAATTTAGCGTTTCAGCCGTATCCACCAAAAAACGCCAAAAAACGCATTTCTGTGTAATAGGGACATCAAACGTATTCAAAAACGTATAAAAACGAGCTACAAAAACACTAGTCTAACCATGGCCTTAGTCTGGACATGGCCTGAGTTATGTCAGTCCCTCCAGGATTTATGTCAGTCCCTCCAGGATTTTACAATCACAAGAATGAAAGCAAATTCAACCAAACCAACCAATATTTAGTGCCAATGTTCATTTTCTTTTTTCATGGATTCACAATTTTCACAATTTCCCACTATTTGTATAATTTGTATATAAATTTGTATACTATTTGTATAAAACTGAAAATGTTGCAAATTGCATTGCAATTTCTTTGAAAGGCTGCAGCAAAATCAAGCATTTTTTGTCGCAATTATCACACACAAAAAGTCTGGTATGTGTTGTGTATTTTCTCTGTTATGTTTATGACTTAGTAGTATGTGTTGTGTGTTATGTAGGCAGCAGGACTTGTTCCGGGTTTTGAAGGCCTACACTCTGCACCGGCCTGAGGAAGGATACTGCCAGGCCCAGGCTCCCATCGCTGCTGTGCTACTCATGCACATGCCTGCAGAGGTACATGCACACACACACACACACACATACACATTAGTGTCGGTGAGAGGCTTGTGTGTGCAAGAGATGTCTAGTAGATGAAACAAGGACACACAGTGTCATACATGTGAAGCATTCTCAGGTTGAACTGGTCTCACAGAACGTGCCATGCCTGTGAGCCGCCACTAGAGGCAAAGGAATCTACTTGTGGTGGGTCTGTCTGATATTGTGGTGGGTCTGTCTGATATTGTGGTGAGTCTGTCTGATATTATGGTGGGTCTGTCTGATATTGTGGTGGGTCTGTCTGATATTGTGGTCAGTCTGTCTGATATTGTGGTCAGTCTGTCTGATATTGTGGTGGGTCTGCCTCATATTGTGGTGGGTCTGACTGTCTGATATTCTGGTGGGTCTGTCTGATATTGTGGTGGGTCTGCCTCATATTGTGGTGGGCCACCATGTCACTTTATGTGACATCTTATCTATGCAGCAATGGTCCACTTTGACTCCACTTGACCTCAAAGTCATATTTCCATTTATTTTCTTAGGATGCTTTCTGGGGTCTGGTCCAGATCTGTGAGAAATACCTTCCTGGATACTACAGCACAGGGCTGGTAAGACTGCACACGTACACACACACACACAAATTTGTATTCATGTTTTTTTAAAGAGCCACTTCACACCGTGTTAAATTCCTGGCAGCGGTGCCTCCGGCTTGCTCAGTTGTCCTTACGAACACAATTGGCAGTGTTTACGGGTGGGAAGTGTTGTAATACAGTACTTTTACCTTACCACTAGATGGCACTATCAGTCAATACCACCCTCTGCTTGTAGACAGATATTTAGTACTTCCTGTCATGCTGTATGTTGTGTCTCAGTATGGTGTATGGTGCAACAAGGAATAAAGCTCTGGAAATATACAACAGGTTATGGGCCCAGAACATCGCTAAGAAGCTACACAGAGTTTTGTGTGAGATGAACAGTGTTGTGGGATTTCACAATGGATGACAAGCTGTTTATTGACCGGCTGAGCGGACCAGAGAACTGGGCAACATGGAAGTTTCAGATGGAGCACTTGCTGAAAGCTAAAGGACTATGGGGTATGCTAATTGAGACGGATACATTAGCTGCAGATGCTAATGCTCAAGCACGGGCTGAGTTTGATAAACGGAGAGAGAAGGCATTCTCTATGTTAGTGCTGAATGTAAGTACACCCCAGTTGTACCTGATAACAAGCTGCCAGACTCCCAAAGAGGCGTGGACCACGCTGAAAGGCCATTTTGAGAGAGATACTTTGGCAAATAAACTGTTTCTGAAGAAAAAGTATTTTCGATGTGAAATGAAGGAAGGAGATGGTTTAACTGAACATTTAAAACGGATGAAGGAGCTGACTGACCAGCTATCAGCAATAGGAGCTGTAATTGAAGAGGAAGACCAAATTGTAACACTTTTGGGTAGTTTGCCACCATGTTATGCTACAATTGTCACTGCACTAGAAACAAAGATTGACAGTCTGACACTGCAGTTTGTTCAGCAATCATTAACAAATGAAGAGCAAAAGCAAGTGAATGCTAATGTTAACTCAAGTAGTGCTACATCAGATGGTGCATCAGCCATGTCTTCACGTTTTCGAGGAAATGTGCAGAATAACTCCAGTGGTGGTCAGTCAATGGGAGTAGAAAGAGCAAGCACATGGAGGTGCTACGGGTGCGGAAAAGAAGGACATATTAAACGTGACTGTCCAAGCTTGAAATACAAAACTAAGAAGAAAACCCACAAGGCCAAAAACATGATGTATTACGATGATGAAGATTCATCTGAAAGTGCCTTTGTCGCCAGAGAGGCAACCCCGACTGACAGACCACAACATGCTGAGTGGTTAATTGATTCTGGAGCATCAAAGCACATGACATGTGATAAAAAGGTTCTTCAAGAATACCAGCAATTCTCAAAAGCACAGTCTGTGAGACTCGGTGACGGCAGGGTGGTTGAAGCCCTAGGACTTGGACATGTCAACATGAAAATGACTTTTAAATCAAGTGATGTAAAAAAAGTCACAATGTATGACGTGCTGTATGTTCCAAAGCTATCTGGGAATCTATTCTCAGTGGGAGCTGCTACCAAGAAAGGAAATACAGTGCAGTTCAGGAAGTCTCGCTGCTACATACGTGGGAAAGATAGAACTCTTCATGGAATGGGAACACAAAGAGCTGATGGGCTCTATCAGCTGGATGTTGAAGGAAGTTCATCTGTCTGTCATAGTGCATCAGTAGCAGCCAGCCTGTGGCACCAGCGCCTTGGTCACACCACCAAGCTGAAGGAACTAAAGTATCTGGTGAATGGAGTGGACTTCTCTGCAGAGAAAGAGGTTCTCTTCTGTGAAGGATGTGTGGAAGGCAAGCTGGCTAAAAAGCCATACAAGTCGATTGGAGAAATCCGTTCCAAACGCAAGATGCAGCTGATTCACAGTGATGTCTGTGGTCCCATGCAGACTGAATCTGTAAGTGGAGCAAAATATTTTGTGACTTTCATTGATGATTACTCTAGATGCTGCAAGGTATACTTTCTGAAACAGAAGAATGAGGTGTTACACAAATTCAAGGAATTTGAGAAAACATTCTCAAATGAGTGTGGGCAGAGTGTCATGAGGCTGAGAACAGACAATGGTGGTGAGTACACATCAAAGGAGTTTCAAGAATATTTGAAAGCTCAAGGCATCCACCATGAAATGACTGTACCTCACTCACCACAGCAAAATGGTGTTGCAGAAAGAAAAAATAGGACATTAGTTGAAGCAGCTAGAAGCATGCTGTCACATGCTAAGTTGCCGAAGATGCACTGGGCAGAGGCTGTAGCCACCGCAGCTTACATACAGAACAGGCTGCCCACATCTGTCCTGAAGCAAGAGACTCCCTATGAGAGATGGTATGGAAAGAAACCTGACATGAGTCACATGAAGGTGTTTGGCTGTGTTGCTTATGCACATATCCCAGATTCAGAGAGAAGGAAACTGGACAAAAAGGCTGTGAAGCTTCGTTTTGTGGGATATGCAAACAATGCCAAGGGTTATCGCCTGTATGATGAAGAGAAAAGGAGAATTCTAATCTGTCGAGATGTCATCTTTGATGAATCAAACTTCAACTGTAAACAGGAGGTAAAGGGCGAGATGACGATTAAAACAGGTGAGAGTGAAACACGTGAAGTGAAGAACGAAATAATCATTAAAACAGAGTGTGAAACACAAGATGATGAGGTCGATAGCACTGTCAGAACAAGCGGCAGAATCAGAAATGCTCCAAGGAGATATGGATATGATGACTTTGCTGATACAGTGACTGTTGATCATCATGCCAATATGTGTCGTGTGACAGAGCCAATCACACTGAAAGAAGCAATGGTGAGTCCTAATGCAAAGGAATGGCAGGAGGCGGCTGATTTGGAATATGAGTCGCTGCTGGAAAATGAGACATGGGACTTAGTGGATTTACCAAGAGAAAGGAAGACAGTAGGATCAAGATGGGTGTTCAAAGTCAAGCATCACAGTGATGGACGAGTGGAGAGATACAAATGCAGACTTGTCGCCAAGGGCTACTCACAGTTGTATGGTGCTGACTATGATGAAACGTTTTCACCTGTGGTACGATTCAGCTCTATTCGTACATTACTGTCCTTTGCTATTCAAAACAATCTACAGGTGCACCAGATGGACGTCGTAACTGCATTCCTTAATGGACACCTGGAAGAGGAAATCTACATGGAGCAACCAGAGGGCTACATCAAACCAGGGGAGGAACACCTGGTATGCAAACTGAATAAATCGATCTATGGACTGAAGCAGTCTCCCCGCTGCTGGAGCAAGGCTTTCACACAGTTCATGATGGAAATTGGATTCAAACAGAGCACATCAGACCCCTGTGTGTTTGTGAGATCAAGACAACAGCTTGAAATACTCGCAGTTTATGTTGATGATCTCATTCTGATAACGGAGTCGACTGAGAGCATGAACGAGCTGAAAATGGCTCTCAAGGAGCGCTACAAGATGAAAGACATGGGTGAGCTCTCCTATATCCTGGGCGTCTCAGTGATCCGAAATAAGAACAGTGTATTTCTTCATCAAAAGCAGTACATTGAAACCATTCTTCAGAAATATGGAATGGATGATGCAAATCCTGTAGCAACTCCTGCTGATGGCAATGTCAAATTGAGGAAAAGTGATGGTGTCAGTAAGCCAGTGCACCAACATACCTATCAGTCAATGGTAGGAAGTCTGCTGTATGCTGCAATGGCCACACGACCAGACATAGCTCAGGCAGTGAGTGCTGTGTCAAAGTTCAATGCAAATCCAGATGCTTCACATCTGACTGCTGTGAAGAGGATACTTCGATACTTGAAAGGGACAGTGAACCTTGCTCTCAAGTATGAGCAGTCAGACTCTGGAGCTTTGATTGGATTCTCAGATGCTGACTGGGCTGGTGATCAGGATGACCGCCGCTCAACAACAGGCAACATCTTTCTACTGTGTGGAGGAGCTGTGAGCTGGCTTAGCAAGAAACAGGCAACAGTTGCACTTTCAACAGCAGAAGCTGAGTACATCGCACTCAGTCAAGCTGCTCAAGAAGGTGTCTGGCTGAGACGACTACTGAGCGATCTCGGAGTGGAGGCTACGTCCACAGTGATCCTGGAAGACAACCAAGGAGCCATCGCAATCGCGAAGAATCCCGTGAACCACTCCAGGACAAAACACATAGACATTCGCTACCACTACATCCGTGAATGTGTGCAGAATGGGCAAATAGAACTGCAATATTGTCCAACAAATGACATGAAAGCAGACATCTTTACCAAGCCACTGACTAAACAGAAGTTTGAGTACCTTAGGGGAGAGATTGGACTTTTTCCTATTTAAATAGAGTGGTTATTTGTGCTTGACAGGTGAACGCCGAACGCTGCCTGGTCAAAGCAAGTCTGAAAAATGTGAAAAAGAGTTCCAGTAAAAGCATTGTAAAAAGAGAAAGTATTTTTTGTTGTTGTTGTTTAAAGATATTTTTTTCTTGATGTTTCTTTTTTATGAATGAGAGCATGGCTCTGTAATATTATTTAAAGGCACTTAATGCCATTGTAAAATTGAGTGGGAGTGTTGTAATATTATTTAAAGGGACTTGAATGCCATTGTAAAAGTAAGTGGGAGTGTTGTAATACAGTACTTTTACCTTACCACTAGATGGCACTATCAGTCAATACCACCCTCTGCTTGTAGACAGATATTTAGTACTTCCTGTCATGCTGTATGTTGTGTCTCAGTATGGTGTATGGTGCAACAAGGAATAAAGCTCTGGAAATATACAACAGGAAGTTAGTGGGGTATGAGTCCTGGTCATCGGGGGGGAAATAGCATGAACCTCTGCACGTTACGCTCTCCCAGTGAAATTCCTCACGGTCAGTTGAAAAGAAGCGGCTGGCGAGAATGTATTGGAGGAGGCATGTGGTCCCAGACCGACAGTAGGGCAGCACAATGACCAGGAGGGAATTGGCATAATGATTCACCACTTCACCAATATTTAACCTGAATCCTATCGTTCTGCTGTGGAGGTCATGTGATAACCTGCACATAATCCTATTACATATCTGTAGATACTATATCTATAACGTACATATCCCTACCCACTTACTAGTTATGCTGCTGGCCAGTATGACTACTAACCATACTGTCTTTAGTTTATACCTGTATCACTGTACTTATATTACAACTCTGTACATACATTTGATTAGCACTACACTCGGTAGTACTAATTTATATATCTATACCCAGTGAAACGGAGGGCTAGGGCCTCCACGGGTTGCGTTTGATAGAGCTGGCGGACACTATGGCGTGGTAACTCCGATTAAAGAATCACACAGAGGCGTGCTGCAGTTATTGGTTGTATTTGGGAACAGAAAGGTGTGTGTGGTTGTCTACAAGGGAATACAATACAGTATACATTAGTAAACGCAAAGGAATACAATACAGTATACATTAGTAAACACAGTAGTGGCGCACATAAACATAATGTCATAAACATGTGGTCTATAGCTGCAATAATATTCATTAGCAATACAGTGCAACCAGGGGAGGAAATTAGGCCACTTTACTCGCCAAATGCGAGTATTTTTTACGTTTGGCGAGTGATTCATGAAGACCACTCGCCAGTCTGGCGAGTATACAAAAAAAAAAAACATTCTGCAATCACTGCACTGGCAAACGGTGCGCGTCTTCTGAGTGCTCGCTTTAGTTGACAGTGCCACGAGAGCACTGCACAAGACCACCCGCGGACATATAATGTTTAATAAAAGTTTGCGCAGTACTGGCCAACCCGCGGACATATAATGATAAAAGTCCTGCGTTACTAGGCTAGCCATCAGGAGCACTCTCAAACGGATAACGTTAAACACAGCAGAAGATGGAAAACAGACAGACTGACCAACGGGGAACTGCATCCAACCCTAGTACAACCCTCGAGTATAAGTTACTAAGGACACATTTAAATCACAGAGGTGTAATGTTAGTCTACTGGAAATGTATACAGTGGTTAGCTTCTAGTTTTAGCGATAGCTGCTTGCTAGCTAACGTTAGCCCCGTGTGCTCAAAGCAGCCAGCTAGGTGTATCTGTTATGACTATAATGTTTCCAAAAAAGCACCGGACTACGACGTAAGGTTAGACATTTTATTTCATGCTCAAAAGCCCCTGGCTTGCACATCGCAGTCACGAAAGGGGCTAGCTAAGCTCAACCAGTGCACTGTGTACAACAGCACACCAACCCAACTGACGTTATCACAACACTTGACGGTACTGTCGTAAGACCACCGTGCTGTCTTAAAGGCACAGTGTGCCTACCCAGATGCATACACAACATTGACGAGGCTTGACAACCGAGGTTCAAAGTTAACTTGATTGATTGAAAACTTTATTAACAGATTGCAGAATGGGTACAATACAGTACGGCATTTTCAATTCATCATAACATATGACATACAGATAGACTACTGCTACATCTATATATTTCACATCTATCTATACACTTCACAACATACTTCGGTTTTTTTCTTTCACTGCCCAACCCAGTCCAACCCAGCATCTTTCACTGCCCAGTTCAGCCCAACCCAGTCCAGAATAGATACCTCTTTCATGTTAATATGTTTTATGCTAATATTGTGAAGAGTAGAGATTAATGTTTTATGCTAATACATATTTTAAAGAGTAGAGACACGGTGTGATTATTTTACTATGATTGAAAATCTATTTAGACGAAGACATACAAAGAAGTAATTATCACAATTAGCGATTTTTTTTGTCTGGTAAAAAATCAGTTTGGCTGGTAAAAAAAATCAGATACTCGCCAGTTGGCTGGTAAGCCAAAAAGTTAGTTTCCTCCCCTGAGTGCAACTAGTAACCAAGACATTCACTTAACCGGAGTTATTATATATAACCTACATAGCCTATGCAGGGGGATTACTCATGCAGTGCATGTAAACAATATATATATAGGCGGACTGTAAACCAGGTGTAAAGATACATTCTATTCACTAGAGGTAGTGAGTGAGTTATATAGCCTAGGCTAGCTCACGTGCGGCTAAGCTAACCACGCAGCATATCACTAGCAGGCAGCATAGGCTGGCTAACCTGCGGCTAAGCTAACGGCGCAGCCTCTCAAGAACAGAGAGAAACAGCGTCGACAGGAATAGATCAATGTGAACATACTGTAAGGGTAGAGTAAGCTGAAGGAATGAATTAGGCAGGACTAAACATAGGTACCGTACTCACGTGTCATTTACGCACACGTTCCTCAAAGGGACAGATCTTAATACTGCCGCAGTTTGATGCAATGGTGCCATCAAACAGCAGCACAGAGAACAGCTTGCGCACACGTTCGAAAGGAGAAACTCTTAAAGGGCCAGTAACGTTATCAGAAAACTAGAGTGCAACACTAGCTGGGCACATCACGCTGAATGATTACACTGGCATAAATCAATTACCCTTTCCTGTCAACAACAACATATTAAAGAGCTATTACAGAACAAAGTAGTCTTATTAGCAGGGCTTTCCTACACAGCCGCACCCAAAAGTCTACTTAGACCTTTTGAACTAAACAGGAAAGTCTCAGGGGTCCTCTGTATCCGGGAGACTCTGGAGCTGCACCGACCGGGACACAGGGCGCAGGTATGTTCTGTCCTTCACCTGGACAGCTGCGGTGCGGATGCGCCCATCAGTTCCAGGGTACGTCTGAGTGACCTTCCCAACAGGCCAGAGTGCCCGAGGAAGCTGTGGGTCAACGATGAGGGCCACCTGGCCGAGTGACAGTTTCTTGCTGTCCTTCCTCCACTTCTGCCTCTCCGGCGCCCTATCTTGGTGTGAAATGGCCCAAAAACAGTCTACTCTGGTGGAATAGAATGGGGGCTTGTAGAGACGTAGGCGACAGGGCGGAAGGGCGGCCATTTTAGGCATGTCAGGCTTTGCTCGCCGCAGATGACGTTCTCGGCAGGTGTGCTGATGCTTGCGGATTGCTCCTCTTCCACGTAGGACCCAGAATCGGGATCGAAGATCAGCGAATACCCTCTCAGGCCCGGGGTGGAGAAGAGTTTGATCATAATCTTGGACGATTGGGTGAATGTCATCCATCTCCAAGTTCTCGGCCCTGTGCAGCCTACCGCCTACTCTGAGGAGACATGTAGCCTTGTCATACTCAGGAGATAGAGAGCCCAAACGACTGTCTGGGGGAAGAGGTCGGTCAGACTTGAGGGCCTTGATCTCCTCTGGGAATGAGTCCAGCTGGGCTCGTTTAAGGAGGACCTTCTCAGTGTTGAGGAAGTCGGCTGCTTCATAAGGCTGATCGGTGGTCTGGGCATCAGCCGCACCGTGAAGGGACCTGACTGTTGCTTGGACGAGATCTTTCCGTGAAGAGAGGTCTTCAACGGCAGGGAGCGGAGGACTGGGAGAAGTCCTAGGTTGAGTTAGTCGAGTACTGGGTTGAGTACTGGGTTGAGTACTAGGTTGAGTACTAGGCTGGGTGCTAGGTTGAGTACTAGGTTGAGTACTAGGCTGAGTACTAGGTTGAGTGCTAGGTTGAGTACTAGGCTGAGTACTAGGTTGAGTACTAGGCTGGGTGCTAGGTTGAGTACTAGGCTGGGTACTAGGTTGAGTACTAGGTTGAGTACTAGGTTGAGTACTAGGTTGAGTACTAGGCTGAGTACTAGGCTGAGTGCTGGGTTGAGTGCTGGGTTGAGTACTATGTTGAGTACTAGGTTGAGTACTAGGTTGAGTACTAGGTTGAGTACTAGGTTGAGTACTAGGTTGAGTACTAGGTTGAGTACTAGGTTGAGTACTAGGTTGAGTACTAGGTTGAGTACTAGGCTGAGTACTAGGTTGAGTGCTAGGTTGGGTGCTAGGTTGAGTACTAGGCTGAGTACTAGGCTGAGTACTAGGTTGGGTACTAGGTTGAGTACTAGGTTGAGTACTAGGTTGAGTACTAGGCTGAGTACTAGGCTGAGTACTAGGCTGAGTACTAGGCTGAGTACTAGGTTGAGTACTAGGTTGGGTGCTAGGTTGAGTACTAGGCTGAGTACTAGGTTGGGTACTAGGTTGAGTACTAGGTTGAGTACTAGGTTGAGTACTAGGCTGAGTACTAGGTTGAGTACTAGGCTGAGTACTAGGTTGAGTACTAGGCTGAGTACTAGGTTGAGTACTAGGTTGGGTACTGAGTTGAGTACTAGGTTGGGTACTGAGTTGAGTACTAGGTTGGGTACTGAGTTGAGTACTGAGTTGAGTACTGGGTTGAGTACTAGGTTGGGTACTGAGTTGAGTACTAGGTTGGGTACTGAGTTGAGTACTAGGTTGGGTACTGAGTTGGGTACTGAGTTGAGTACTAGGTTGGGTACTGAGTTGAGTACTGGGTTGGGTACTGAGTTGAGTACTGGGTTGGGTACTGAGTTGAGTACTAGGTTGGGTACTGAGTTGAGTACTAGGTTGGGTACTGAGTTGAGTACTAGGTTGGGTACTGAGTTGAGTACTGGGTTGAGTACTGAGTTGAGTACTGGGTTGAGTACTAGGGATGGTCGCACCATAGGTAGGACTCTGGGTACTGTGTGTAGCTACAGGAGCCCCGTGTGAGATTGTAGGTTGCTCAATTGAACCAGGCATGTTGGGAGCTGGGTACCATGACACAGGGGGAGCAGCAGAGCGAGGCGTCGCCTGTGCTGGATGGTGTATCACTGGAGTGATGGCGGCTGGATTAGCCGGCGGGGGATGCATATTCTGTGGTATGGTAGGAAGGGCTAGAGGCACAGGTGCCACTACGTGGTGCTGTTGTCCAGGTGGTGGATAGGTCGGCTCAGATGCTGCTGCACGTACAAGAGCCCTCATCTCTGACTCTTGAAGAAGTGAGGTGACCAGTTTGGCTACTTGAAGTTCCTTCTTCTTAAGCCGCCTCTGCCTGTCCAGGCGTTTAGCGATAGCTTCCTGTGCATCTTGTGCTTCCTGCTGTAGGCGTTGTAAGCGTTGACGCTCCAGGTTGGCGTCGTAGTCTTCTTTTACCTGGCGCTGTAGCTCCTCAAGCTCCAGGGAGTGGATGTGCTCCTGGAGGATAGCTTCCTGGACTGGTGAGAGAGCATGTTGTCGGTGTACACTCCCAGATGAACGATGGGAGCCAACACCTGACCTTATGGTGGGTCTAGGAATTGACAGATGTGAGGACCTACTACCTTCATACGGAGCCCTTGCTTCACTCGCCGGGTATGAACGATGGGAGCCGACACCTGACCTTATGGTGGGTCTAGGAATTGACTGATCCGAGTACTGACTGATCCGAGTACTGACTGATCCGAGTACTGACTGATCCGAGTACTGACTGATCCAAGTACTGACTGATCCGAGTACTGACTGATCTGAGTACTGAGTTGAGGTTCATATCCCACTTCGAGGTCACGTAGGTGGCTTGGTAGGTGGCGCTCTCTCTGCGGGTGAACGGTGGTCTCTGTGGTGTCCTGGTCTGCCATAGCGTCTTGAAGGAGCTCTCTCCGGCTCGAAGGACCATGAAACGGAGGGCTAGGGCCTCCACGGGTTGCGTTTGATAGAGCTGGCGGACACTATGGCGTTGTAACTCCGATTAAAGAATCACACAGAGGCGTGCTGCAGTTATTGGTTGTATTTGGGAACAGAAAGGTGTGTGTGGTTGTCTACAAGGGAATACAATACAGTATACAAGGGAATACAATACAGTATACATTAGTAAACACAAAGGAATACAATACAGTATACATTAGTAAACACAGTAGTGGCGCACATAAACATAATGTCATAAACATGTGGTCTATAGCTGCAATAATATTCATTAGCAATACAGTGCAACTAGTAACCAAGACATTCACTTAACCGGAGTTATTATATATAACCTACATAGCCTATGCAGGGGGATTACTCATGCAGTGCATGTAAACAATATATATAGGCGGACTGTAAACCAGGTGTAAAGATACATTCTATTCACTAGAGGTAGTGAGTGAGTTATATAGCCTAGGCTAGCTCACGTGCGGCTAAGCTAACCACGCAGCATATCACTAGCAGGCAGCATAGGCTGGCTAACCTGCGGCTAAGCTAACGGCGCAGCCTCTCAAGAACAGAGAGAAACAGCATCGACAGGAATAGATCAATGTGAACATACTGTAAGGGTAGAGTAAGCTGAAGGAATGAATTAGGCAGGACTAAACATAGGTACAGTACTCACGTGTCATTTACGCACACGTTCCTCAAAGGGACAGATCTTAATACTGCCGCAGCCGCACCATCAAACAGCAGCACAGAGAACAGCTTGCGCACACGTTCGAAAGGAGAAACTCTTAAAGGGCCAGTAACGTTATCAGAAAACTAGAGTGCAACACTAGCTGGGCACATCACGCTGAATGATTACACTGGCATAAATCAATTACCCTTTCCTGTCAACAACAACATATTAAAGAGCTATTACAGAACAAAGTAGTCTTATTAGCAGGGCTTTCCTACACCCTGTTTAATCACCTGTACATTGTATATTACTATTGCACTTTACTGTTACATTTTCACTCTGGTTGGATGCCAAACCTTTTTTTGCTGTACTGTACTTGTGCTCTATAACGACAATACATTGAATCTAATATAATCTAATCTAATAATCAGACATAACATTTGCCAACGTGTTCTGTGTCTCGAGAGCTCCGCTGCACGGCCTCCCCACCCTGAAACTCCACCAGACGGATCACCCAGAGGACAGCAGACCTCTATTGGACTGCAGAAGCTATTTCCTCAACTGTAGTAGAAGCCCAACTCAAGGAAAGTTGAGGAAATAGCATCAGCAGCTAGATGTCTGCTGTCCTCCAGGTGACGTCAACCAGCAGGGTTTCTCAGGGGAGCGATGCAGCCTGGCTGTCGAGACACAACATGTAGGAACCTTTTATTATGTATGATTATCACATGTCATCTTCACTGCAGAACCACAGGATCCAGGTTCAACTTTGGTGAAATGCCACTTTAAATGAATGCTTGTACACACATGCCCACAATAACACGGTTGGACTATAAGGTTATACCATGCGTGTCTGGGGTGAACTTGCTGTCTGGGGTGAAGGAGGACGTTGTGGGGTTCAAAGGTCAAGGCCAGAGAGTAGAATGTTCTGTAAAGTCAGATTATACATTCAGTGTGTTAATCATTGTGTGTTTCACATGGCTTCGCCTGCTTACCGTCACAACTCTTTATTTTACTATGTTTCTCCAACCCGTTGTCTGGAAGAAGTTGGTGAACAAATCTGCTATATGAAAGAAGGAATTTCACCTAAAATCTATGTACCGGTATATTTCTTGTTATTTTACACTAACTTACTGAGTTTAAACTGACTTTATACCAACTGACTGACCGAATGAATTTACACTTTCTAATTTTAGCAAAAACATTTTTCAATCTCTACCATGCAGTTATGAAATACATGCAGACCATTGACAGTTGAGATAGATTTTCACTTTAAGCTGTGCAGTATGTGGTGTGCATTCAGTCTGATAATATCTGTAACTGGTTTATATGGCTGGTGTAGTGTTTCCAAGCGTGTGTGTTCCTCTACCATAATTGTTTAATGAAATGGCGCTTTTCCACTGCATGGTACCTACTCTACTCTACTCGGTATTTTCGGTTTTCCATTACCAAAGTACCTGGTACCAGGTACTTTTTCGGTACTTTTTGGGTACTATTTTAGTCCCTGCTCTGTCGTGGTTCCAAGCGCGAGCCAATCGGGTAGAACTGGTACTAGAAAAGTCACGTGAAACACTGCAGACCACTGATTGGTCAGAAGAGAGACGCGTCACTCGTTGGAGAGTGAACGAAAACAGAAAGCCGCCATCTTTAATGTCTCGCATAGGATTTCATTATGGTTGCAGCAGGCACAAGTTCAATAAACAAACGATAGTCACTGTGTATTCTGCCTCATTTATTGATTAAACAAAACCGACATCAACACAATTTGCCACCGAGCGGAGAGTTTAGTCTCGCAAAAAGATCGCTGACTTGTTAAGGTTAAGGTTATGTTAATGTTGTGCTAGCGTTTTAGCATGGCTATCGTACATAGCGTGATCAATATAACTCGCTATTGATTGTTTGTATGAGTAACGTTAATGCTAGTAGAATAGACACAACGTGAGGTAATCACCATCCATTTTAAACCGGTTATTACCTAATGCTAACGTTAGCAAATAGACGCGACTGGTAACGTTACAGCTTGTTAGCCTAATGCTAACGTTAACGTTAGCATAGACAGCCTAGCTAACGTTAACGCTTGTAGAATAGACACAATGAGAGGTAACGTTAGCGTTAGCAGAATAGACACAACGAGAGTCTCGTTAATGTTGTTATTGATTGATTGATTGAAAACTGTGTTTTACTCTGGCTTGCGCCTACTAGTTCACGGACATAGCTATGCTGGAGCTCTCACAGAGCTATGGAGCTCTCAGCTGTACACCAGCAGCCCCGCCTCCCCACACGGAGACAAACTGAGTACTTTATTTTAGTACCTGCAGTGGAAAAGGAACAAAGTACCAGGTACCTAAAGCGAGTAGAGTAGAGTAGGTACCATGCAGTGGAAAAGCGCCATTAATGAGCATGAGAGGGTGACTTTTATGAGGACTAGTAATAAAATCCCAATCAAATTAAACGGGTAAAGAGAAAAAAAAATTCTCTCTCTCCATTCCTCCCTCTTATTCTCTATCTCTGTTTCAATCTGTCCTTCCAACCCTGCCTTCTTCCCTCTCTATCTCTGTTTTTCTGTCTCTGTCTCCCTCTCTCTTTTATATCAACCCTTCTTTCTCCTAACTTCACTCTCTCCCTCTCACTTACCTTTCTCTGTTCTGTCCCATGCTGCGCTGTAGGAGGCGATCCAGTTGGACGGGGAGATCCTGTACGCTCTGCTGCGCAGGGTGTCTCCTGTAGCCCACGCTCACCTGAAGAAACACAAGTTGGAGCCCATCCTCTACATGACTGAGTGGTTCATGTGCGCTTTCTCCAGAACACTGCCCTGGGCCTCAGTGCTGAGAGTCTGGGACATGTTCTTCTGTGAGGGTGAGGACGACCTGTCTGTCCAGCGCTAACTCCTGCCTGTCCAGCGCTAACTCCTGTCTGTCTACCGCTAACTAACTCCTGTCTGTCCAGTGCTAACTAACTCCTGTCTGTCCACCGCTAACTAACTCCTGTCTGTCCAGTGCTAACTAACTCCTGTCTGTCCAGTGCTAACTAACTCCTGTCTGTCCAGCGCTAACTAACTCCTGTCTGTCCACCGCTAACTAACTTCTGTCTGTCCAGCGCTAACTAACTCCTGTCTGTCCAGTGCTAACTAACTCCTGTCTGTCCAGCGCTAACTAACTCCTGTCTGTCCACCGCTAACTAACTCCTGTCTGTCCAGTGCTAACTAACTTCTGTCTGTCCAGCGCTAACTAACTTTCAAAAACACTCTCAAAAAACACCTACGGGAGACTGCAATTCGAAACTGACCCCCTCCAATGTACAGTAAATTACCAAGTATGGTCTTGTCAATATTCCAATGTACAGTTTTGCTTGTACAGTGTCCCCCAGCCACCCCTCCTACCCAACCTCCCCCCCCCCCACTCCTACCCAACCTCCCCACCCCCCCACCCACCCAACCACCTCCAATGTACAGTACCCCCCACCTACCCAACCTCCTCCAATGTACAGTTTCTACGTCAAATATATATACTTTTTCTCTGGACTCTTTTCGTATCACAAACAGTACTGTATTTGCAAATCGGGTATGTCATAAATGCATAGATGTAGCAGTACTGTCTATCTGTATGTCATATATGTCATATATGTTACAATGAATTGAAAATGGGGGACCCTGATGTAAACAAGACGAAAGTCTTTCTCTGGTCTGCATCCCCTTAACAATTGTGTGTATTGAGCTGTACTGTACTGTACCCATTCTGCAATCTGTTAATAAAGTTTTCAATCAATCAATCAATCTGTCCAACTCCTGTCTGTCCAGCGCTAACTAACTCCTGTCTGTCCAGCGCTAACTAAATACTGTCTGTCCAGCACTAACTACTGTCTGTCCAGCACTAACTCCAGTATGTGTTTTCGAAAAGGAATCTTTTAGCACATATTGATAAATAGATGAGAACTATGTGCAGACAAAAGTGGTAAAATGGAGGGAAACCTTTATTTATACTTGTGAGGCACTGAGGTTTCCCTCATTTACAGTGACGATAAGAAGGAATGTGGACAAACAAAGGAATCAACAGGTACAGCATGATGGACAGTGGTTAGAAATCATGGGATTTCAGTCTCCGATTCAGCCTCGGCAGTGAAAAGCTGGTATCAGTGCAGCTACCAGAGAAGTGAGTTAAATGGGTTGTTTTCACTTCAACAACTCTGTTGTAGGGTAAATCTGTTCCAAACCTACTTCCAAGTAGAACAACTAACAATATATAAAGTTCATATTTTAAAATGATAACATCAATCTGTTGTCGTGTGTACAATTAGTTCTTGACATATACGACCATTTCCACTGCATGTTGTTTCAGTTTGTCAACTTGATATGACGTTAGCACAGCGCTGTACATCGCTAGCTAGCCAAAATGGCCAACGCTCGTTAGCTCGCAAGCTAGTTAGCTAATATTTGCTTCTCTTATCAAGACGGTTCATATGTGTTCCTAAATACCGTCGGAACTGATTGTACACACAACGACAGATTGACATTACAATTTTAAAATCTAATTAAACAGAGTTCTGCAGACAGGCTTTGTGACGTGACATAAGGTCAAAGGTCGGTGTTCCTCCATCTGATGGATTCTGTTTTCAGGAGTGAAGATTGTGTTCCGGGTGGGTCTGGTGCTGCTGAAATGCATGCTGGGATCTCAGGAGAAGCTGAAGCGCTGCCAGGGGCTGTATGAAACCATGGAGCGGCTCAGAGCAATAGAACCTCGCTACGTGCAGGAAGGATTCCTAGTAGGAGAGGTAGGACCACACATTATCTCTCTCTCTCTTTCACACACGCACATTCTCTCTCTCTCTCTCTCTCTCTCTCTCTCTCTCTCTCTCTCTCTCTCTCTCTCTTGTACGCACATCTCCCACAGATTTCATATGCTTGGCCTTTGCCATGTCTGTACAGTTGAATGAATGATTGGCTGCATTTCTACAGTGTGATTCTGGTACCAGCACTAATGCACTTCCCAATAGAGTGAATGCAGATATGTGTCAGTATGATTGGCCCCAATGGGAATTTAACCCCTAACCCTGGCAGTGTTGGTGCCGTGCTCAGAGCCCATTGAGCTACCCAGAGGAGACGCAAACAAGTACTTTCACCTCCACAGAGAAATTAAGCTGGAATGTGTTGAAGCTTGGCAACAGTAGCTCAGATGTGTGTGTGTCTCTCTCTCGGTGTACCCTATCTCTTTCTTTCTCCCCTCGTCTCTTTCTTACCTCTCTTTCTCCCCCTCTTTCTCCCCCACTACAACTATCTCTCCCTGTCTACCCCCCTCTCTTTCTCTATCCCTCTCCCTCATTCTCTCTCTCTCTATCAGATCATTGAGCTTCCGGTGTCTGAGAGAGACATAGAGAAGGAGCACCTGGCTCAGCTGAAACGTTGGAAGGAGATGCGAGGCGAACTGCACTGCAAGTCTCCTCCCAGGATGCACGGCGCCAAGGCCATCATGGCCGCTGAGCCCCCCAGTCGACAGGACCTGCGGCAGAGACCTACCATCGTAGTGGAGTCGCCCCTGGCAAGCAAGAGTCACGGCCAGGCCAGAGAGGAGAGCAAGGACCTGAAAAACACCAAAAAGGAAGAAAAGGAGAGAGTGACACCTCCCCTGCCAGAAGCAGCCAATCCCTACCTTTCTCCTACTGACCCTTCCTCCCAGCTCAAAGACACACCCCTCAAAGGTTCCATTGAGAGCTTGAGCAGCACAGAGCATGACACCTACCTGTAGCTGTCTGATCAGTTTACACTTCAGTCATTCCCTCTAGTGTGGACTAAGATGGAGTGGTTGTAGAAGAGGTGGTATAACATACTGCTGAGGAGGGTTTTATAGAGGAGGTGGTATAACATACTGCTGAGGAGTGTTTATAGAGGAGGTGGTATACTGCTGAGGAGTGTTTATAGAGGAGGTGGTATACTGCTGAGGAGGGTTTATAGAGGAGGTGGTATACTGTTGAGGAGGGATTATAGAGGAGGTGGTATATGGTTTAGGATTTCTTTATAGAGGAAGTGGTATACCGCTTAGGAGTGATTATATAGGAGGTGGTACAGTATACTTCTTAGGAGTGTTTATAAAAGAGGTATAACATACTGCTTTTACAGGTATCTTCTCTATGGCCTGGCTGTAAACATCAACCAGATTTATTTGACTGTACAATCTAAAATCTCACAGTTGTCCCTGATTTTAAACAGTTGCACATATTAATGTAGTGACAGTCGGGTATTAGGGGTTGAACATGGCTGTTTTTAATTGGCTGGTTTCATGTCCTAGTTTGAACAAGCACAACAGAAATGAACGCAGTTGCTTTTGGAGGTTTTGATGTTGCATAGTAAAAGGATTGTATCTTATCTGAACCTGTGTAGAGGCTACAGCCAGATATCCTTCCTGGACATTAAGAGGTGGGATCATCACACTTGTAAGTGTTGGGCAGAGAGGCCAGTTCACACACCAATCCATCCAGGCAATACTAACTATTCACCAGTTAGACTTGCACTACCCACATGCCATAAAGCCCAATGATTGTCTCTTATCTCCTCATATTTCTCTTGTTGGATAAATACTCCTGTTCCTCCACTACATGCAGTCCTCACAGCTCCACTGTTATTACCAACACCTGAGACAACCACAACCATCCATGTAGAACACACTCCATGATGATGGTGCTCTGTCTGGGAGTGGAGTCCTACATTAATGTAGCAGTACATTGGCACCATGGCTGTTGTTAGGCTGTTGTTTAGTACATGTAGAAGAGGTTTTGGCTACAGGGATGATGTAGTATTTATCTTCATATAACGGGACATGTAGGAGAATACACTTCCTTACTGACAGCGGTTAGTCTGTTGATATTTATAAAGATGTCTTTACTTCATTGTCAATGTACACAAGGCAGTTCTTTGCTCCCACTTACACATGCTGTGACCTGGGCTGGGAGAGGACAGTGATAGAAACACTAGTCATGGGATAAATTCAGGAGCACTTTAGCTTTGACTTTGTCTTCCTAATTGACTCCATGCGAGTCTCTACACAACCAGCACAGATGTATCCTCAACCAAGGTTGATCCGTTTTGCACGTCTAACTGAGTGTATGTAGAGTGAACAGAGGGGGTTTAACACACCTGTTTTGCACGTCTAATGGGTGTGTAGAGCTGAACACGGGGTTTAACACACCTGTTTTGCACTTTTAACCAAGTGTGTGTGTCTAGAGCTGAACACTGGGTTGGGGGTTATCTGTAGACCAGAGGCTCCTCTGTGGAGTTTACATTCACCCTAACACCTTATCCGGACTAGGACCTTAACTGTTGTATTAGCAGGTATCTGGAATACTGTATGTATTGTAGACACATTCATTTTTACTAATTAAGGATGGGGTGTTTAAAAAAAAATATATATATATATATAATTGACACACCACTCCTGTTCATTTCTAATGTTAATTTCGCTCTTTCACCATTATTTCCTGCTTGTTACTGATGACATCACCCCTCCTTCTGCTCTATAGACACTGTACTACAAACACTCTCATTGTTGGCCCTTTCCATGTCGACTCATATCCGGTCCAATCAAAATATAAACAGAAATGTCCGTTTAATGATGCATGGCACGTAGATTACCTCCCTCTTATTTGTTAAGAGGTTGTATGAAACAACCTTATCATGCCAAAAGTTTTTCAATGTTTGCATTTTTTAAGGAAATCTTCCTGAATTGTTTGAATTGAATGTGAATGTGAGCCCTGAACCTGGTGTGCTGCGGCCACGGCTTTGTGCTCACTGCTGTTGGCCACTGGGGGCGCTCTGAGAGCTGCAATCGGCTACCTGTCACCAGCAGGTCAGCCCTGGAGTCGGCCGAAGCCAAAACTGACACTATTCTTGTGACGTGTTATGCCATACAAACGACACAGTGCCACACCTCATTGGCCACGGTTGTCATTTAATGATAATCATCAGCTATTTGAATGCAATCACCTCTTGTTTGTGACCACAATGTCTGCAGTGGAGTTACTGCAATGAATGTACTTCAGACCGGCACTTTGGCTTTTTTTGCACCCGCGCCTACTTTTGGTGGAAAACACAGACGCCATTCCTATTTATCACTATTGTATTTGGCCTGTATGACAATGATCTACAGAATGCGTACATTGTTTGAAACATTTGTTTTGTTAGTGCATCAAGTTATGTGTTACTTTCCAGCACTGGCCGCCAAATTGCACGTTCACGTTAAAAAATTACACCTGATCCATTTCCAGGCTCCTTCAGTCTTCCCCTGTTTTCCTCTTCAATCTTCCCCTGTTTTCCTCTTCAGTCTTCCCCTGTTTTACTCTTCAGTATTCCCCTGTTTTCCACTTCAGTCTTCCTCAGTCTTCCTCTTCAGTCTTCTACTTTCCACTCCAGTCTTCCCCTTCAGTCTTCCCCTTCAGTCTTCCCCTTCAGTCTTCCTCAGTCTTCCCCTTCAGTCTTCCACTTTCCCCTTCAGTCTTCCACTTCAGTCTTCCACTTCAGTCTTCCCCTTCAGTCTTCCCCAGTCTTCCCCTTCAGTCTTCCCCTTCAGTCTTCCTCAGTCTTCCCCTTCAGTCTTCCTCAGTCTTCCCCTTCAGTCTTCCACTTTCCACTCCAGTCTTCCCCTTCAGTCTTCCCCTTCATCTTCCACTTCTGTCTTCCCCTTCAGTCTTCCTCAGTCTTCCCCTTCAGTCTTCCACTTTCCACTCCAGTCTTCCCCCTCATCTTCCACTTCAGTCTTCCCCCTCAGTCTTCCTCAGTCTTCCCCTTCATCTTCCACTTCTGTCTTCCCCTTCAGTCTTCCCCTTCGTCTTCCCCCTCAGTCTTCCCCCTCAGTCTTCCCCTTCATCTTCCACTTCTGTCTTCCACTTCAGTCTTCCTCTTCAGTCTTCCCCCTCAGTTTTCCCCCTCAGTCTTCCCCCTCAGTCTTCCCCTTCAGTCTTCCCCTTCAGTCTTCCCCTGTGGTATTTCCCCTTCAGCTGCAGAATATTACCCAACCGTGGCATTTAATCACTCTCTGAGTGACTTAAAACCAAGAGGTCATCACTCTTTCTGGGACTTGAGTCTTCAGCATGATTCACATCTTTCACATCGGTTTGTTTTGTCCTAAAGTTGTAGTTTGTGAGCAAAGCCGCCTAAACCCTGTTTACTCCCCAAGTTGTTTCCCCCCAAAAAGAGGCATGGTGATCACAAATCAGAGCAGATGATGTAATGCCGGTCTGAGGTATTCTATATTTGACTCTCAAATGAAGGAGAGGGAGTGCGCACGGAAACTCCCGTCACCAAACCAAAGATTATCTGGTTCTATTGTTTTGTTAGTTTTAAATATGTTTCAAATGTTTGTTGGATTCTATTTGGGAGATGACTGATTGTGTGTCTATTTTATGTAGCTGATTCACTGTCTGTGAAATAATTTCAAAATGGTCATGATACTACAGTGCATTGCTATTCAGTCAATAATTTCTTCACAGACTGGATATGAGAAGAAAGAATATATTGTAAAAGATTTGCAAGTTTTGTAAATCCAGTCTCTGAATAGATAGTATATTGAACCGTTATGTTATGAATGAAACTTGGGAGAGCGGCACCAGCAGGAACACTAAGACTTTACAGAGATATGAAGTATTTAGTTTATTTAGTATTGGACTGAAAAGTGAAGTAGCAGTTTGATTTGATATGCAATCAATGTCTAGCCTAATTGCATGTCCTCATCAGATAATATGCTTTTACATCATTTAATCAGCAAACCATATGAGAAGCAACACAACATTTTCTTCTATTCAATTTTCTTACCATCAGGAAGTAATTTAGTTGATGTTCACATAATATTCTTCTTGATGGTCATGCCAACACGTCAAAAATCATTCTAACTTCGAAAAATCAATTATCACAAATCTAGGAAAACCTTTTTTCCATCACTATTTTGATGGTTAGGTTAATAAACAAACTTTCTAGGTGAAGATAAGTGACAATCGTATCGCACATTGTGAAGAGAAGTTTGTTGGCATTTCTTTTGTTTGTAAGAAAAGCACTTTTGACTTTAGCCAATTCCTTTGAAGTAACCGATGCTGCAACAATGATGCTTGTATATTTGCATTTAGTACAATTGATATGTTTTTCATGTATTTAGCAGACGTTCGCTGTGTGTATATAGTGTATACTGGGATATCAGTCACACTGTTAAACTGCTACTGTTGGATGAAAACTATCGTCAAGTCATTTTCAGTAATATGATTTCTCATTGTCCAACTGACGATAATGTAGTGTTTTGGGAACAGCTGAATGTAAAGTTATTGTTGTAGTTTTGGTTATAATATTCACTCGATAGCGGACCAAGTAAACTTTAAAATTCAAGTAAGTAAAAGTTGTTACTGTGGACACATTAGTACGCAGGTTTGGGAATTAAGAATATAAATTATTTTGCCAATTTCAAATCTTAAAGTAAACACAGATATAGAAAGTTTGGAGAAAAGTCTGGAAATTCAACACCCCTCTATTAATTGTATTTCCCTGTAGTCAAAAGTATAAAACGTTGACTCAATAAATCTGCAAAGTCAGAAGATATCGTTTGATATCTGCTAAAATTTGTCATTTAAAAAAAATAAACCAGTCAGCTTAGTTTAGAATCCAGTCAGTGCAGTAGCTTCCCATGTAGCCAGTAGATGGCACTGTTGTGCTTTGACGCAGGACTTTAATTGAGCTCTTTAGAGTTGAATAAATTTCTAAAGTAAACTTTGAATTCTATTTTATTTGTTAGTGAGAGATCATTCATCCTCAGCTGTTTGTTCATAGGTTGGTGAGAAACCCTCATGCAAAATGTTTTTAACGCGAGTTGAAAAATGTATTGCCTCAGGTCCATTTGTGTATATGTGTTCATTCGATCGATTTGGTCTGAAAGCTTCTACTGCATACAATCTACCAAACAAGCCAAAACATATTTTCAAACATCTTCAACTCCACCCACAACGCTAAGCTTCTTCTCAGCTATTGTTGGCAGTGCAATTCATTGATGACACGGGATGCTATGTTCTTTTATGTTGGGAACGTATGTAAACCAAAAGAAAAACAACTTGGAAAATACATTTTTGGAAAATAAGTTGAGAACAATGCTGACTTTGGGACTTCACTCGTCCAGATACTGTATGTTGAATTTGTCAAATCGTATTTGCAAATAATCCTTAGTTTGTTTGAACCTGTTTGGAATACCAGATGGGTGGGTTTACCACAGAATGTTTAGGATATTTGAAAGTATACTTTGTTGTGATTTATGACTCAACCCATCTGTAACACCAAGAATGTTAAAACGAACACGATTCTCTCCAGCTACTGTTTGAGCCAGCGCTGGGTAGACAGCGGTTTGTTAATCAAACCAGACGGTGCTGCTTGTATCTAAATACTGTTTTTCTATCAAATCACATTTACAGGAATAAAAGTTTGATACTCTTGCACATTGAAGATTTGTCCTCATTCCTCCTTTATTCCTGTGTCCGGCACTTGTGTGCAAACGGTTACCTAATTTTCAACCTTGTTCACATTAGGTTTAGGTCACAGAACACACGAACAGATTTTTGTTGTTTGACACTATTTTGTTTAGAGTTCTATAACGGTGAAGAGAGTGACACCTCAGAATAGTCATTATACAGTATATTCTCTCATTTGGCTAACATCAAGTGAGGGATCCACAAGGAGCCACGGGGGCCCTGGACCTCACACTGAACCAAGTGCCAAGCTGTACATGTTTGATTGATTGAAAACTTTAATTAACATATTGCAGAATGGGTACAGTACAGTACGGCTCAATACACATAATAGTTAAGGGGATGCAGACCAGAGAAAGACTTCCGTCTTGTTTACATCAGGGTCCCCCATTTTCAATTCATCATAACATTTATGACATACGTCATACAGATATAAAAATCTAATCTAATCATGACATTTATGACATACAGATATACAGTACTGTTACATTTGTGACATACAAGATATGCAAATATACAGTACTGTTAAACAGAGATCCTAACCGTAAATGTATACATACGGGGGGAGGGAACTGTACATTAGGAGGGGGTGGGAGGGGGTTTCGGACATTTACGGGGCCCAGTTTCAAATGGCAGCCTCCCGTAGGTGCTCTTTGAGAGCGGTTTTGAAGGTGGGTAGGGATTCACATTTTTTTTACGGCTGTGGGTAGGGCGTTCCACATTGATGTTTTTTTTTTTATTTTACCTTTATTTTACCAGGTAGTCACTTGAGATCAAAGATCTCTTTTTCGAGCAAGACCTGGCCAAAATGGCAGCAAAAACAAAAAACAAACATACAAAATTACATAAAAGGCAAAGTGGGGCAAGGGGATACATTTGAGCTGCAGCAAATCAGATTGAATGGGATTGGGGGAGATTGGAGGGTAGGGTAAAAAGGTAGAAAGAGGATGGAAGGTGAGGCCCTGCAGGAGGTTGCTGGGGAGAGAAGGTCAGGTTAAAAACATAAAATATAACAGCACATTATGCAGTGAAGCAGCGACATTCTCCCATCTCATTCTTTAAAATGCCCTTAATTTGAACTTTAAAATCAGATATGGTAGTGAGGGCCTGCAGTTTCAAAGTTTTTTGAAGTCCATTCCAGGCAGAAGGAGCAGAGAACATGAAGGCCCTTTTCCCAAACTCTGTGCGGGTTCTGGGTACTGAGGCATATAAATAGTCCTGGGATCGTAAGCTGTAAAATGGGTTTGATGTGATGGTGAGGTATGAACCGAGGTAAAAAGGGAGCTGACCAATAATTGCTTTATAAATGAAGGTGTACCAATGAAGCAGTCTACGGGCAGTCAAGGACGGCCAGTTAACTTTAGCATACAGAGTGCAATGATGGGTAAGTGATCTATATCCAGAAATAAATCTTAATACACCATGGTAAGCAGTGTCCAACATGTGTAGTGAGGTTGAACAGGCATTCATGTATAAAACATCACCATAATCTAATACTGGTAAAAAAGTGGCAGCAACTAGTTGCTTCTTTGCATTAAAAGAAAAGCACGATTTGTTTCTGAAAAAGAAACCCAACCTCACTTTTAGCCTCTTGACCAGGCTTTCAACGTGTGGTTTAAAAGACAAGCTGTCATCAAGTAAAAAGCCAAGGTATTTAAAAGTCGACACAATCTGAATAGGAATGCCTTGCGATGTGTGTATAGAGGCAAGACAAGGCATTTTTGTTTTGGATTTAGTAAAAATCATCATTTTTGTTTTTTCCGGATTTAAAACAAGCTTTAGTTGCTGAAGTTGGGATTCTATTTCTTTAAACGTATTTTGCAAACTTTCCAGAGCTTTTGTCAACGTATTAGCACAACAGTAAATGACAGTGTCATCAGCATAAAAATGAAAGTTTGCATTTGGAACATTTTTGCCTAGATTATTGATATAGATTGTAAATAACAATGGTCCTAGAACAGAACCTTGTGGCACCCCCTTGTGGACAGATAAAACATCAGAATAAAAACCATCAGCCTGAACACATTGAGTCCTGTCAGCAAGATAATTACAGAACCAGCCAACAGCAGAGTCAGACAGTCCTACATTAATTAGCCTATGCTTCATTATATTATGGTCCACTGTATCAAATGCCTTTGAAAAATCAATAAAAAGGGAAGCACAATGTTGTTTCCTATCTAAAGCCCCAATTATGTCGTTTACTACCTTTGTAGCTAGACGGTGCTGCTTGTATCTAAATACTGTTTTTCTATCAAATCACATTTACAGGAATAAAAGTTTGATACTCTTGCACATTGAAGATTTGTCCTCATTCCTCCTTTATTCCTGTGTCCGGCACTTGTGTGCAAACGGTTACCTAATTTTCAACCTTGTTCACATTAGGTTTAGGTCACAGAACACACTTGAACAGATTTTTGTTGTTTGACACTATTTTGTTTAGAGTTCTATAACGGTGAAGAGAGTGACACCTCAGAATAGTCATTATACAGTATATTCTCTCATTTGGCTAACATCAAGTGAGGGATCCACAAGGAGCCACGGGGGCCCTGGACCTCACACTGAACCAAGTGCCAAGCTGTACATGTTTGATTGATTGAAAACTTTAATTAACATATTGCAGAATGGGTACAGTACAGTACGGCTCAATACACATAATAGTTAAGGGGATGCAGACCAGAGAAAGACTTCCGTCTTGTTTACATCAGGGTCCCCCATTTTCAATTCATCATAACATTTATGACATACGTCATACAGATATAAAAATCTAATCTAATCATGACATTTATGACATACAGATATACAGTACTGTTACATTTGTGACATACAAGATATGCAAATATACAGTACTGTTAAACAGAGATCCTAACCGTAAATGTATACATACGGGGGGAGGGAACTGTACATTAGGAGGGGGTGGGAGGGGGTTTCGGACATTTACGGGGCCCAGTTTCAAATGGCAGCCTCCCGTAGGTGCTCTTTGAGAGCGGTTTTGAAGGTGGGTAGGGATTCACATTTTTTTTACGGCTGTGGGTAGGGCGTTCCACATTGATGTTGTATGTTATATGTAGTCTAACATGTCTAGTTAATCTGTACAGTGTGTTATATGGTTAATCTGTACAGTGTGTTATATAGTTAATATGTACAGTGTGTTATAAAGTTAATATGTACAGATTGTTAGATGTAGTTCATATGTACAGTGTGTTATATAGTTATATGTACAGTGTGTTATATAGTTAATATGTACAGTGTGTTAGATGTAGTTCATATGTACAGTGTGTTAGATGTAGTTCATATGTACAGTGTGTTAGATGTAGTTCATATGTACAGTGTGTTATATAGTTAATATGTATAATCTGTAGTGTGTTAGATGTAGTTAATATATACAGTTTGTTAGATGTAGTTCATATGTAAAGTGTGTTATATAGTTAGTATACAGTGTGTTATACAGTTAATATGTACAATATGTTAGATATAGTTCATTTGTGCATTATATTATATAGTTCATATGTACATTATGTTAGATATAGTTAATATATACAGTGTGTGATATAGTTATGTACAATATGGTAGATATAGTTCATATGTACAGTATGTTAGATATAGTTAATATACATTATGGTAGATATAGTTAGTATATACAGTATGGTATAGTTAGTAGATACTAATTTCCTCTGTTCATTAGAAAGCTATCCGGGTGCAAGCTAGTCTAACTTAGCTCAAATTAATCAAAGCGGATATGGACCACTAGCCTAGCTTAATTAATGAATTATTAGTTAATATGAACAAGTATATAGTTAATATGTACAGTGTGTTAGATTATACAATTGTACATCTCTGCTGAACCAAATTATACTACAGCTATTAACTCCATGTCTGTCTCTTAGCAATAAACAAATAATTATAATAACTTTATTTGTATAGCACTTTTCATACAGAGGTTGCAGTTCAAAGTGCTTCACAACAGTAAAAAATACAGGCATAAGCGAGCATAAAAAGATAGACAGGAAGAATCACAGTGTTTCACATTAGGATCTAGCATCCCAATAGGCTCTCCGCTTACAGTTTTCAGTAACACAAATAGTAAAAATAGTTTAAAATGATTCAGTTTAAAAATAGTCAAAAAATTATAAAATAGAACGGACATAAAAAATACAGGCATGAGCGAGCATAGCAAGGTATGGCAAATCACAGTGTTTCACATTAGGATCTAGCATCCTAATATGCTCTCTATTCAGTAATACAAATAATCACAGTGTTTCACATTTGGATCTAGCAAATAATAAAAATAGTTTAAAATGATTCAGTTTAAAAATAGTCATCAGTAAAAAGTAAAAAGTGCAATAACCGACACATGAATTTGATAGGCAGGGTAAGAATAGTGCAGGTAAATACAAGTTGTGTCAGGATATCCCTGATGTTTCCTCTTGCCACTAGGTGGTAGCAGATATCTATCAGTGAAATGCCTGAGCAAAGAGATAGGTTTTAAGCTGTCTTTTAAAGATGTCTAGCGAGTTGGCTTCCCTGATGTTTTGGGGTAGTTTGTTCCATAGTTTTGGGGCATAGTTGATCCTCTTTTGACTGCTTCTGGGAGCCTCTAGTAGTCCAGCAGCTGATGATCGCAGTGTTCTTGCTGGTGTGTAATTTATTAGAGTGTTGGCGATGTAGCTAGGTCCCTGTCCATTTAGAGCTTTGTATGTAAGGAGAAGGACCTTAAAGTCAATTCTAAATGTTACAGGAAGCCAGTGTAAAGCAGCTAAGACTGGACTAATGTGCTCTCTCCTTTTGGTTCTAGTTAGCAGTCGGGCTGCAGAGTTTTGGATTAGCTGAAGCCTCTCTGTGGTTTTCTTAGGGAGACCTGTGAAAAGTGCATTACAGTAGTCTAACCGGCTAGATATGAATGCATGAATTAGCTTCTCAGCATCGTTCTGATTAATAAATGGTCGTACTTTTGCTATATTTCTGAGATGGAAGAACAATGTTTTCGTCACTTTGCTAATATGAGAATTGAAGTTCAGTTCTGAATCTATGATAACCCCAAGACTAGTGACCTCAGATTTGATCCAAGGGGTTAGTCCCCCCAGGTTCTTTATTAATGTTTCTTTTTTAGTTTTGGAGCCGATAATTAGAATTTCAGTTTTGTTCTCGTTTAGTTTCAGGAAGTTCTTACTCATCCATTTATTTATTGCCAGTAAGCAGTCTGTAATGGAGCTAATCGCTGTATCATTTGGTTCAGCAGATATGTACAGTTGTGTATCATCCGCATAGCTATGGAAATCTACATTATGTTCTCTGATGATATCACCCAGCGGTAACATGTAAAGGGAGAAGAGTAAAGGACCTAAGCAACTCCCTTGTGCAACTCCATAGTTGTTGTCGTATATATCAGACATGTGATCTCCTAGTTTAACATAGAATTTCCTCCCTCTGATGTATGTTTTAAACCAGCCCAGCACATGTTCTGAGAAACCGACATGGTTTTCAAGACGATCGATTAGAATATCGTGATCGATTGTATCAAATGCTGCACTGAGATCTAACAGGATAAGGATGGAGATCTTATTCTCATCAGAGTTTAGTCTGAGGTCACTGATTATTTTGGTGAGGGCAGTTTCAGTGCTATGATATTTTCTGAATCCTGACTGAAATTCTTCTAAGATGTTGTTTTCTTCAAGAAAGGAATTTATTTGAACTGAAACTATCTTTTCAAGTACTTTACTAATGAATGGTAGGTTGGATATTGGACGATAATTTGCCATTTCATTACTATCCAAGTTAGGTTTTTTTAGTAATGGCTTTACAACTGCTGTTTTAAAGACATCCGGGAAAATACCAGTCCTAAGGGAAGTGTTTATGATATCTAGCACAGGGCTTGAAACACTATTAAATACCCGTTTGAAGAAAGCTGTAGGTATAGGGTCAATGTCTGAGGTGGAGGAGTTACATTCTGAGACAGTTTTGCAGAGTACATCTAATGTGATGCATGTGAAACTTCTCATGGTTACATTGCGCGGTTTGCCGCAATCAGCTTTATTTCCATCATGAGTAATGCTGGCCCTGATCAAGGTTATTTTGTTGTTAAAGAATAGTGCAAGTTCTTCACACTTAACCGTTGATGACTGAGGAGGTGTAGGGGCAGTGTTGAGTAGTACATTAATAGTGGAAAAGAGGATTCTGGAGTTTCCAGCATTTTCTGTAATGATTTTAGAGAAGTAATCTTTCCTTGCTAAGCGGATGGTTTTATTATAAGCAGTTAAAGCATCTTTGTATATATCACAGCATATGGTGGTTTTTGTTTTTCTCCATTTTCGCTCCGCTGCACGACATTTCCTTTTTTCTTTGTTGACCGTATTATAGTTTAACCAGGGCGAGGCTCTAGTTTTCTTCTTTTTCGTTTTTAATGGGGCGACAGAATTTAATATAGATGACATTGCATCATTGAGATTTTCTACCATTTCATTTAGAGAGCTGTCATGATTGTGTGGTTTATGTAGTCTGATAAGATCAATGAACTTTGATTCAGCTTTGTCGTTTAGGAGCCTCTTTAACTATGATTTCTTTTTTTGTTTTAGTAAGGGTTATTTGAGTATCAAAAAATATACAGTGATGGTCGGAGAGAGGTAATTCAGTTATTGAGATATTTGTTATGCTTAGCCCAGTTGTTGTTATAACTAAGTCTAGTGTATTCCCAAGCCAGTGAGTTGCATTTGTTATATGCTGTATTAGGTCAAAGCTATCCAGTAGATTTTTTAGTTCTATAGTTTTGGAGTCTGTTTTCTTATTAAAATGGATGTTCAAGTCTCCATTTAGGAGTTCCTGTATAAATATTGGTGAGTGTCTAGGCGGGCGGTATATTGTGACAATAATAGTTGATTCTGTTTTTAGTTCAATGGCAAGATATTCCATTGACATGAACTCGCCTAGTTCTGTGATTCTAAACAAGAGTTTTGAGGAGAAGATTGCTGCAACTCCTCCGCCCCTTTTATTTTTTCTGGGTATTTGAAAAAAGTTATAGTCTGGTGGACAAGCCTCTATCATTATTGATGTAGCTGTGTCATTATTTAGCCATGTCTCTACTAGGCAGATGCAATCTAAGTTATTTTCTTTAATCAGATCATTTACTAAGAATGTTTTATTATTCAGTGATCTGACATTTAGGAAAGCTAATTTTATTTGTTGGACTTCTTTAGAGGAGGTCTGCTTTGGCTTGACCTTGATGGCCCTGAGGTTAATAGCAGGTAAACGCATTGATGGCGTATATTTTTCACCATGCCATTGGCTGGTTATGATTACCGGTATGTTTTGAGAGATGGCATGGCAATTGTGCTATACTGCACCGTACTGACTGTACTGTGCTTTCGGGGACATTTGATCAGACGAGATGGCCTTGTGTGATATGGGGGGGGGAGGGGGACGCCTTGTGCTGCTGCTGCACTTCGTGGTGAGATTGTGTCCTTCATGACTATCTCTCGTGCTGGTATGAGTTTAATATTCTTGGAGGCCATTAAGGCATGACGCATGTTTGCTGATAGGAGCTTTGAACCTAAGCGATTTGGGAAGAAGCCATTTCTTGGATGTGACCAACAACTTCTTAAAATTAAAGGAGGACAAAACTATGGGGCAATTTACTCCTTGGATTAAACCTGAATTTACAAGTATTTGTGTTATCATAGACTCGGATCTAAGCTTTAAGTCCCACATCAACAAGGTGACAAAAACATAACTCTTCCACTTTAGAAACATAGCTAAAGTACGACCATTTATAAATCAAATCAAAAATCTAAAACAGATCCATGCATTTATTTCAAGCCGACTTGACTACTGTAATGCACTCTTGACTGGCCTCCCGAAAAACCCCCACAAAGACTCCAACTCATTCAAAACTCTGCAGAGGAGAGAGCTCCAGTGTTCGCTTCTCTGCACTGGCTTCCGGTAACATTTAGAATAGATTTTAAGGCCCTCTTCCTTATACAAAGCACTAAATAGAACAGGACCAAGCTACATTGCCAATTCTCTTGTAATACAATATGTGCCCCCAATAACACTATGATCATCTACTACTGGTTTATTGAAGGTTCCCAGCAACAGCCAAAAGAAAATTGGGGTGCAGCCGTTGCTAACTACGCACCAAAGCTATGGAACTCCTTAGACATTAGGGGGTTAGCTCAGAAAATATTTTCAAAAATAAGCTAAAAACATATCTCTTCACCAGTCTTTTAATATATTCTGCCACTTAGACTCATTACATCCACACTGTGATTATTGTATTGTAAATGAGAACTATTTTATTGCACTGCTTTTATTCAGTCTTATTTTATGCTAATCTTCGTCTATTTTTTCTGCATTTTATGTGTGCACTTTATGTCTATTTTCACTGCTGGAAAATCGAAAGGGGTTAGTATCCTAAAAGGATCGGCGTTATCTAACCCCAATGTTTTGGGTTTTATGCTGAAATAGATAGGTTTATTCCACACCAGGCTTGGGTGTGAAGAAGCGGATAATCTAGTCCACAGGTGTAATGATATTCTGTTAATTCATTAACCATACGTATTATTATTACCTACATTGCTTTTACCCTTTTCTTACTCTGCATTCATTTTATTCTGTCTATTTTATTAAAAAAAATCTGTGTCTATTTCATGTCCATTTATGTCTATTTTACTGCTGTGAAGCACTGTGGGCTGCAATTCTTGTATGAAAGGTGCTAGTGTTATACAAATAAAGTGTATTATTATGTACAGTGTGTTGGATATAGTTAAACATGTATGTGGTTCTTCTGTTTGTACTTTCTCTGACAGAATTTGAAACATTGTGAAGATTGGAAAAAGCGAAAACTCTCATGTCATAAACACAAGCTGTTACCTAAATAAGCGTTAAAAGTGAAACAACACAATGATTGGAGAGGATGAATGTCAGGCTGAACTAAATGAGTCAGGCAGAATACACCCAGTGTAACCAATGAACACCACACACGCACGCACACACACACACACACACACAAACACACACAAACAATACACCCAGTGTAACCATTCAACACTACGCGCACACACACACCATCACATTACTACCCTCAAGCCTCCCCTCCCTCCTTCCACACACACACACACACACACACACACACACACACACACACACACACACACACACACACACACACACCATCACATTACTATCCATACCCCCCTCACCCTCCTCCCTCAGACACACGCCATCACATTACCACCCATACCCCCCCTCCTCCTCTTCCTCCTCCCTCACACACACGCCATCACATTACCACCCACACCCGCCCTCAGCCTTCTTCCGACACCTGTTGCCCTTAGTCTTTCAGCTCTGGGAGGAATTTACATCTCAAAGACGGCAAATTCCCACCAGCTCCCCTCCTCCCTGTGCTGGTTGGCCTCCATTTCCCTTCAGACTGAATGGACTCACGGCTGCTCTGCTCTGGGGGGAAAGGCAGCGAGCCAACAACAGGACAGCCAGGGCCTCCTCTGAATCATGATGGCCCAGGCTACCTCACGCTCATCACACTATGTTACTTTAGTAATAATAATAATTACTTGCATTTATATAGCGCTTTTCTAGACACTCAAAGCGCTTTACAATGTAGGGTGGAAATTGCCTCCTTTACCACCACTGGTAGCACCCAACCTTGGGCTACGCAGGCTCAATGGCTGCCATACACTGGCACCCGGCACACAATGGCTGAACGGCTCAGGAGACAAGGGTTGATATCAGCCACTTAAGGGGAAGGGATGATTAGGTGGCCTTGATGTCAGAGACCTGATTGGGAATTTGGCCAGGAACGTCGGGGAGCCCCCTACTCTTTACGATAGGCGTCCTGGGTTCTTTAACGACCGAATTCAGTCAGTACAAGATTAGCTGTAAATTACCTTCATTTATATAGTGCTTTTATCCAAAGCGCTTTAGGACTTATGCCTCACATTCACCTATTCACTCACGCATTCACACACCGATGATGATGGAGGCAACCATGCGAAGTGCCAACCTGCTCATGGGTAGCAGGTTAAATGTCTTGCTCAAGGACACTTCGACACGATTCCAGGAGGAGCCGGAATTGAACTGGGAACCTTCTAATTACCGGACAACTGCTCTACCTCCTGCGTCACCCCTGTTTCTCTGTTATATTTATTCAAATTATTAATCCTTCACTGCACTGTCTTTGTCCTGTGTCTGAATGAATGAATGAATGAAAACTTTATTTAACAGATTGCAGAATGGGTACAATACAGTACGGCTCAATACATACAATTGTTAAGGGGATGCAGACCTGAGAAAGACGTTTGTCTTGTTTCCATCAGGGTCCCCCATTTTCAATTCAATTCATTCTGTTGTTGCTGTTTGTTATGTGAAAAAAAGATCTATGTAAAAATGCATATACTGTAATTGCCGAAACAATTACCAATGTGTTTACACATATGGCTCATTAAAGGAATCTGAATCTGAATCTGATCTCTATCTACAGAACCTAATCTAATCATTAAAAAGAGAATAATACATCAATAGAGCTTTTAGAAAGGTGCAGAATTAAAGTATTGATTAATGAATGTATCATTTAAAGAAAATGTGCGGGTCCAAAATTAATGTTGTTTACATGTTGTGTGCATCTATCTGCTCCCTACTTCTCCATGTCGAATGCATCTGATTGGATAAATTACATGCTGGTGCTCTAGTGCAGTATCTAGTGGCTGAATGTTATCTCTATAGCACCTTTAAACTCTGTTACGCTGACTTTGACATGCATTTTATGCATTTGTCACATATTCTAAGTGGCCATTAGAACCAGTTAAATCCGTCTACCAAAAATGCATGCATGTTGGTTTCCTGCCAGTGCCCTTGACCAAGGAAGGTACTGGCATTACAACTGGAGTTGGTCCCCAGGCACCGCACTGTGTGGCTGCCCACTGCTCCTATAGTTAGGATGGGTCAAATGCAGAGGATGAATTTCCCCAAGGGGATTAATAAAGGTACAACTCAACTCAATGCGTAGCAAGTATCTACATGATGAGGTCTATTGTGTCTTACACATCATCACTATTATTCTCACTATACATGCTGCCACTTGGGGACATCATTACAAAACACAATATGTTTCCATAGCTATGCAGATGACACACAATTGAAATGTTAAATGTTAATCCTACAGTTATTAACTCCATTTCTGCCTCTTAGAAATAAACAAATGGATGACCAACAACTTCCTACATTTAAATGAGGACAAAACTACTACTAGTCGGCCCTATAACCAAAAGAGAAATGCTGCTGAGCAATATTGGGCAATTTACTCCTCGGATTAAACTTTTAGTTACAAGTCTTGGTGTTATCATAGACTCAGACCTAATCAGACCTCAACAAGGTGACAAAAACATCATTCTTCCACCTTAAAACATAGCTTAATACAAGCATTTATAAATCAAAAGGCAGCTGAAAAACCGATCCATCATCCATGCCTTTATCTCAAGCCAACTTGACTACTGTAATGCACTCCTTACTGGCCTCCTGAAGAAAAACCCAGAAAGACTCCAACTCATTAAAAACTCTGCAGCTATAGGCTACTAACTAGAACCAAGAGAAGAGACCACATCAGTCCAGTGCTAGCTACCTTGCACTGGTTTCTGGTAACATTTATAATAGATTTTAAAGTCCTCCTCCTTGTATACAAAGCTACATTGCCAATTCTCTTGTCAACTATGTGCCCCCAAGAACATTACGATCATCTACTACTGGTTTATTGAACGTTCCCAACCACAGCCAAAAGAAAATCGGGGATGCAGCCTTTGCCAACTATGCACCAAAGCTATGGAACACCCTACCTATGGACATTAGGAGGCTAGATCACTAAATACTTTCAAAAAGTGAGCTAAAAACTCTTCACCTAAGCCTTTGAATGCACCTTGCCACTTACTCATTATACACTGTAATTATTGTACTTTATTACATGGCGTTTTCACAATCGCAGAAATGCTTGCTTGTGATTGGTCAATAGCGCGCGTCAGAGGTCCGTTATCACACGATAACGGACCTCTGCTAAGCAATAATGACCGCTGTGCGCAGCTGTTCGCAATCAAGCCCACTATAACACTACTGTATCAGTGCTGCTCAGCATATGCACAGCTGCACTCAGTCATCAGTGCAATCAGACCACAGACCTGCCGACTGCCGATAATAATAATCACTTTATTTGGGCTGACAGAGCCACAGAACAACTGCGTTTGCATTTAATCTCGTCTTGTCGATGGTGTACAATGAATTAGGTATATTTGTTAGTAAGTTAGCCATGTAATAAGCGGGATAATGTATAGCTATACTCGATCATTGTCGCAAAATAATTGACCTTCACTGACGTTTAAAACACCTCGGCACTGCGCCTCGGTATTTTAAACTCCGTGTCGGTCAATTATTTTGCGACAATGACCTCGTAGTTATACATTATTCCTTACATAAATTAGAGCTATTTTATTGCACTGCACTATTGCACTGTTATGCAAATTCTTATATGGAAGGTGCTATACAAATACAGTTTATTATTATTATTAATAATAATAATAATAATAATAATAATAATAATAATAATAATAATAATAATAATAATAATAATAATAATAATAATAATAATAATAATAATAATAATAATAATAATAATAATAATAATAATAATAATAATAATAATAATAATAATAATAATATTATTATTATTATTTGCCATTATTAAAAGACTGAGTTGTTTTTCAATCAAAATATTTTCTAATATCTTAAATACATTTTTGTCTTTTCAACTGAGTATTTACCCTAATTATTTCTCTCCAGTACCATTTGGGTTTGATATTATCTCTGAAACGTTCCTCTTCTGTTAGCCCCTGCTGTGTTAAGAGGTGACTGAGCAGAGAGATAGTCTTTTAGTGATTTCATGCTGTCCCGTACTTCCTCTGGGCTGTAAGCAGAGCTGCTTCGGGGCTCTGGTGGGTCGGCCAGGGGCTGAGATGAAGGGAAGGTTTAGATTTATGAGCCCCAGGGGAGAGAGGGTGAGATGGTCTGCCACCAGAGACACAGCGAGGCTCATACTGTCGGATCAGAGAGTGGATGCAGCTCACAGACAGATAGATATGACACAACCTGGCCTATTCTGTCTTGTCACATTCCTGAGTCGCCCTCAGATTTCGATTCCAGAGTCTGGTTGTCTGGTGACGTCCTGCGTTTGTCATCTTGCCTCATCTACATTACTTTACTTTATTATCTCCTAATAACAGGAAACTATGGGACTCATCTGCAAGCAACATAATAACGTGTTTTTGTGGAATCAGATGCACGTTTCTCTCTAGAACTTGTGGTTTCAATTATCGAGAGTATCCTCATGAATTCTATTTCTATGGTTTCAATGACCAGTAGCATTTGTTACATAAAAAATGCAATGTTCAGTTCCCCAAATCCTGTCTCACATGTGAAATGGTACACCTGAAAGGATTACATACAGTAAACAAAAGGCCCTACAGAAAGACAACACATGGAATCTGAGTTTCTTTTTTATTTTATTTACAGACCTCTTAGTAATAGAAGGACTGACAGATTTAACCCTTAAGCCTTAACTCTTAAGGGGAGGGGGGGGGGGGGGGCAGGTGCCACATGGCATACACCATTGGAAAGCTGGAACCCTATGGAATCATTAAAGCAGCATATCATATACAATAAACATTGTGCTTTGAATCTTGCCTA
Organism: Notolepis coatsorum; assembly: GCF_963971535.1. NCBI lineage: Eukaryota > Metazoa > Chordata > Actinopteri > Aulopiformes > Paralepididae > Notolepis > Notolepis coatsorum. Next base: position 50,348,600 of record NC_140175.1, read on the forward strand.
TTCAAACTATGAAAATGTGTGTGTGTAGGGGCTTAGGACATTACACCTACACACCTTATGATACTGGTCTCAAAGAATAGAATAGCCTGTGTGTGTGTGTGTGTGTGTGTGTGTGTGTGTGTGTGTGTGTGTGTGTGTGTGTGTGTGTGTGTGTGTGTGTGTGTGTGTGTGTGTGTGTGTGTGTGTGTGTGTGTGTGTGTGTGTGTGTGTGTGTGTGTGTGTGTGTGTGTGTGTGTGTGTGTGTGTGTGTGTGTGTGTGTGCGTGCGTGCGTGCGTGCGTGCGTGCGTGCGTGCGTGCGTGCGTGCGTGCGTGCGTGCGTGCGTGCGTGCGTGCGTGCGTGCGTGCGTGCGTGCGTGCGTGCGTGCGTGCGTGCGTGCGTGTCCTTGTCTATGTCTGTGTATGTCTTAACGCAATTCTACTGCACCCATCTATAGGAGTCTGGCTTTAATAGGCTACTAATCTGGAGAGAACTGACCCAGACATAACCCCATAACCCCACACGCACACACACACACTCACACACACACACACACACACACACACACACACACACACACACACACACACACACACACACACACACACACACACACACACACACACACACACACACACACACACACACACACACACACTCACGCACGCACACACACACATCTACACACACACACACACACACACACACACACACACACACACACACACACACACACACACACACACATTGCAGCCCCAGACAAACTGATACAAGCTGAATTATCTCTAATAAAGGTTTTAGGTTTTATTAAGGAAAACACATTTTAATCAACATTTCATTTGTGTGTGTGTGTGTGTGTGTGTGTGTGTGTGTGTGTGTGTGTGTGTGTGTGTGTGTGTGTGTGTGTGTGTGTGTGTGCACGTGTTTGAGTGAGTGTTTGTATGTTTGTGTGTGTGTTTGTGTGGAGTTGGGGTGATGATCTTATATAACTGTCCATATGTTTGAGGTGTCTGGGAGATTACAGTTTTTTTCAGTGAGCTGTAAAGCTTGTCTAAAGCCCCTCCCCCATCCCTTCAACATGACCCCACCCCATAACACCCCACCCCCTTAACATGGCCCAACATGTGTGTTCTGTGTAGATGTCTGAAAGTCCTCTAATAGCTGCTGAAACTTCCAATAGGGTCCAGCTGCAGACCCGGAGATGCCTCTCACAGGCCAAGCCTCTGGCAGCCTCAGACCTCTGGCAACTGGAAAAGTGTAAAGTACCGATTTTAGGTCAATTTAAAGGAAATCGTCGGTATGTTACACTCCAGTGACTCACCCGTCTCCCATCCACTGTAGAACATTTGCTTTAGAAAAAAAATTCAATGTTATTGCCATAAAACAGAACGTAGTTAGTTTCTCTACCTTTCTGTGAACGGCGTTGCAATCTGATGAAAAATGGCGGAGAAATGTACATTATTAAAAATTAACTGTACTTACAGTAGATTTCATTCACGGTTTGTGAATCACGCCTGGTAATACTAAATCCAGATTGAACACTGCCATTGGAAAGGGGAGATTTGGCCCGATCCATAGATGTGCGACTTGGCTATAATAATGTAATTTATAGGCCTGATATTCTATATTCTATAATCATATTTCAAATTGCATGTGTCCGGATCGCAGAATTCAGTACTGTATCTACAAAACCTTCTGTTTAATCATCTTCCCTTTATTCATTTGCTTAGATTTTTTGTACGGCAGAATTCAGTACTGTATCTACAAAACCTTCTGTTTAATCATCTTCCCTTTATTAATTTGCTTAGATTCTTTGTACACGTGATCTCAAGAAGGTGCTGAATGAGCTCAGTGGCTGGTCAATTTTAGCATGGTGTTATTCACCGTCATAGATGAAAAAAGAAAAGAAAGAAAAAGAAAATTGATATTCTCCTTGAAATATCAAGCATGTTGGCCATGCTTAAGCCAATGCACTTGTAAGAGTACAAACATGCCTTTTCTTTCCTAATAATATAATAATAATAATAATAATAATAATAATAATAATAATAATAATAATAATAATAATAATAATAATAATAATAATAATAATAATAATAATAATAATAATAATAATAATAATAATAATAATAATAATAATAATAATAATAATAATAATAATAATAATAATAATAATAATAATAATAATATATTTTTTTAAGCAGGCAGAACAGTTGCTACCTAAAATACATTACGACACAGGACTCTGGCCAGCCAGGGGCTTCTCCCGGCACGTTATAGGCTTGGCCCGTGAGAGGCGTCTCCACGTCTGCAGCTGGACCCTACTCGAACCTTCTGTGCTTCCAGGAAGCTGTTTGACAGTAGGAGGGTTCAGAGGTCAAACAGATGCATTTACATTTTGTCATTTAGCTGACGCTTTTATCCAACTGACGTTTTGTACAACAAGACAGCGGAAGGGTACAACTCTATCAGCTGAGTAACAATGTTCATCAGATGCTCTGTCATTGGCCACTGGACAGGAAGTGACTGTTACTGTTCAGAGCCCATGTAGCAGTAATAACATGTATGGATCACTGTACAGTAATAACATGCAGGGATCACTGTACAGTAATAAAATGTAGGGATCACTGTAGCAGTAATAACATGTAGGGGTCACTGTAGCAGTAATGACATGTAGGGGTCACTGTAGCAGTAATGACATGTAGGGGTCACTGTAGCAGTAATGACATGTAGGGGTCACTGTAGCAGTAATAACATGTAGGGATCACTGTAGCAGTAATAACATGTAGGGATCACTGTAGCAGTAATAACATGTAGGGGTCACTGTAGCAGTAATAACATGTAGGGATCACTGTAGCAGTAATGACATGTAGGCAGGGGCGTCGTTTTGGTATGGCAGGGTATGGCACTCGCCATACCTTGGCAAATTAAAAAAAATATATATATATATATTTTTTCTTTATATAATTACAATTTTTTATGTTGATTTAGAATTCGAATGTCAACATTATGAACGAAGCTTTGAACTATTCGGTACAGCCCTAGCATGTTTTGATATAGTAAATTATCTCACTTTTACTAGGTGACTTTTACTGTGAAAATTAAAGGAAAATGGACATACAGACGTTTTTTAATCAAAGGGCAGCAGAGACAAGTGATACAGGGACACAGGTAATGTCTTACAATGGCTTAGTGATTATAACAGTGCAGTTCAGCATTCAGTAACCCATACTTTTTGTGAATGTGTTTTTGATACAACATTCTGTTGAACACACACCCCAAAACCGTACCTACGGAAAATTGGCTCAATTGCAAGAAAAATAATAGACAGTTATGATATTACATTCTGCATAATTTGTATGCAAAATATTGTGGTTCCCTGCTTTAGTCTGTTGACACATTTCTATACTAAAAATGCTTGTGTAGTCCTACTAGTCCTGTGTCATACCTAAATGTCATAAGTGAATTGTATAGAAACAACTCACCAAAAGTGACTATTGCACAACTGATTTGACCAAAAAAATCCACCAAGGGGGGAAACCCCTTGTAGCAGTAATGACATGTAGGGATCTGTAGCAGTAATGACATGTAGAGATCTGTAGCAGTATGACCATGTAGGGGTCACTGTAGCAGTAATAACATTTAGAGGTCACTGTAGCAGTAATGACATGTAGGGGTCACTGTAGCAGTAATGGTAAATAAAAATGGTAAATGGTGCATTTATATAGCTTATAGAGCTTTACAATTTGTTCCTCATATTTTACCCATTCACTCACATTTATTCACACAATCACTCACATATGGCGGAAGCAACTATGCAAGGTGCCAGCCTGCTCATCGGGAGCAGTTAGGGGTTAAGTGGCTTGCTCAAGGACACTTCGACACACTGCCCGGGAGGAGTGGGAATCGAACTGGGAACCTCTGGATTACCAGACGACTGCTCTACCTCCCGAGCCACTGTCGCTCCACATGTAATAACATGTAGTGGTCACTGTAACATTATTAACATGCAAGGATCACTGCAGGTGTGTTACATGTGATGCTGTGAATCTCTTTGGACCTCAGGGTCGGCCTTCCATTTCCCCATTTGATATGAAA